>NC_055660.1:13447324-14047324 GCF_017976325.1 Chelmon rostratus | reverse complement strand
CTGACTTCGTCTGGCTGCTGGTTAGCATTGGGCAGGTTGTTTAACCTTCAAGGTGTTTTTGTTCCATCCTCCACGCAGCTGCAAACTCCAATCGGCACATTACAGAGGCAGAGTGTTTTGCTGGACGTCATTTTTTTTCTTGCTATTTGTGCTTCTATCATGGGTTAGTAGGCTTTGTAGCTAAGCGGTTTCCTTTTTTGTCTAAATTTACCAAATTCACTTCATTGCTCTGGTGTCTGACTTCCTGTCTCGCTTGATTTGCTCTGTCTAGACAGACAAAAAATGACTCAGCACGTATTCTCTGCGGAGCACATCGGAGATACGCTTCAGGGAAATTAGAGGTGAGACCAGCTGCCTGCCTGAGGTTAATAAGAGTGAATCAAACCTGTAGAGTTGTGGGCCAGAAAACCAAAACAAGGAGCTTAAAGACACTAAAACACTCTGTAGAGATGAGCGTAGCTACAGAGCCAAGTGATAAATCTCTGTGGATTTGTCACTAGAAGCGACCTCTTTGACATTACATCCAATTATGCTTCAGCAACCTTCCAGTAAGAAGCTGCCTTCCCTTTTTATTTGTCTACCTTCTAGCTGACCTGAAAACTGTTAATCAGCATTGTGTATTTCTTGGATAAGCCCGGTAAAAGCAGCACAGACAGATGGTGATCGGCCTCAGATTGCACGCAATGTGAAAATGTTGAGCAACTCGCAGTGAGAAGTGGACATCTTGAGCCAACACCGGACACATGTGAGTAGTTAAATTGCTTCTGGCAGCTCTTTGAGTGCAGCGACTGAAAACAAAACAGCAGAGCGAGAGCGAGCGGGAGACCTCATGTAGAAGTGCTGAGTAAGTCCGAGAAGCGCTGGGTTGTAAACGATGAGAAATGAAAAGGGGATTGAACAATCAAGATTCAACAGGTTCGGCGAGGATTATTTGCTTTAATAACAGAGAAGTAACGCAGAGGCTCTCCCCTCACGGTGCCCTCTTTTCCTCTTCGTCCTCTCTGAATCTTGCTCGAAACGACTACACCCAGCCTTATCCTCCACTCTCCACCGCTGCTCCCCCTGACACTCAGCACATTCTTAACTCAAATCCAGCCTCGGTATCCGTTTGCATAAAGCCTCCAAACACTCTCATCACTCTCATCTCTGCCGGTCGTCTGCTTTCTGTCACTGCTGGTAAAACAATGTCTCCTGTGAATAATGCTTATGCAACCATCCTACATTAGCACTTCGCTTTCAGTGGTGGGTTTGACACTCATGTGATGCTGTAAGGGTGTGGAGGTCTGTTGTGGATGGATGCCAGCTCTCTGAAAGGGTGGGCTCCAGCGGTCAACAAGGACACTTGCTATCATCTTGGTCAGGACTTCTGTCTTTCAACACTTTGGTCCAGAGTGAGACATATAACGACTACTGGATGGATTAATGTGTTATGTCACACAGTCATTCATTGTCCCACAGGATGAATAACTAACAATGATTGGAAAGATGCTTTAAAGTCTTGTAGTCTTCATGCTGAATATATTCCCGATAGATTTCAGAGGAAGTTTTACTCTACATTGGATTGTATGAGAGGCAGAAATAGCTCTAAATTGAGTGAAATATTATACAGTGAGCTGTTTATCTGCCAGCTGAGTGCTTCCCTTTGGAGGGAAGGTAAGAATCATCCCAAGCACCAAGAGAAAACTCTGCAGTCCAGAATCAAGGCTACTTTTTATTCCCATTTCACTAATAATACCTACCGAAGCATTCCCATTTCACAACGCAGTATTTTCTCTTTATTGACCTGGGAAAGTTTGCAGTGTGGAAGTGTTCGGTGACTCAGAAGTTTTCAGAAGGGAGGGAGATATCCAGAGGCTTCCAGCAGTATGCAGCTGAATCAGGCGCCGTCTCATGACAGCAAACTTCCAAGGTTGCAGCCTATAGCAGGTCTTTTCCCTTGAATGTGCATTCATTATGCATTTTGCTCGACATCCACTTAGCAAAAACCTGCCGCTTTGCACCCTTAATGATTAATTCTACTGTAACAGTTTACAGGAATTTGAGCTAAATTGATGCTAAAAGGTTTGTAATGAAACAGTTAGTACATATGGATGTTTAAAGTCGTTTTGGGGTCTTTAAAATGTAAACTACATGTACAAAAATGTAAAGAATTAATAAAAATTCCCTCTCTTTAACTTATTTACGTGTGGTTTGTTTTCTTAGTCACTCCCGCTCGATGAGGTCATCACTCTGCGTCAGGTTGGCGGCGCGCTGGGTGTCGTCCCGCAGCTGTGGAGCATCAGGCTGGAAATCCCCTCATCCTCAGTGCTGGGCCTCCAAAAGCTTAAATACGAACATGAGCGTGCAGTATGTGAGGAGGCGTGCGTGTGTGTGTGTGTGAGTGTGTGTGAGGCTTTCTGTGCCTGTTGAGCTTGGCTGCCGGCGTGTGTATTTAGGTGCTGGCTTTTGCGGTCGGAGGTATTTGTGAGCGTTTTATTTTGTGTGTTTGCGTGAGTGCGTCGGCATGTTTGTGTGTTTGAGTTCTGGATTCTCTCGGCCCATGTGGGCCCGGCATGTGGTTGTGTGTGGCCTGCTGCCACAGCATGTGGCATGAAATGTGTGTTCGATGGAGAGAGAAAAGAGACAAGGAGTACAAAGCCAGTTTGTGTTCACTTTCATAACCGTGTGTGTGTGTGTGTGTGTGTGTGTGTGTGTGTGTGTGTGAGGAAGAGACAGACAGAGTAGACAGAGAGAAAATGAGGACAAAGCCTGTTTGTGTAAAAAAACTTTCTTTTTCTGCTTCCTTCCCTTCCTCCACCATCCTTATCGTTCGCAGTTTCACCCCGGCGCCCCCGCACACGCTCATACACTGGCTCCACGTTTACCCACGGAGCCGGTTTTCCCTCTCACCTCCTAATCCCTCTCCCTGCTTCAACCCCCCCCGCATCCTCCTATTCCTTCACTTTTGCCCTCATTTTCTCTTCCCCCTCTAAACTCCGGTACACTCCCCTGGAAAGCTGTCCCGCTCCCTTCAAGCTGCGACGCCCACGCTTTCCCCACTGCACGTTCACACAGAAACCCTCCGCACACGCGGCAAACACCATTTGTCTCTGGTTAGCGTGTTGCTCTGGGCTTCTCCGCTGCTGCTGCTGCTCTCACTGTGATGCAGAGGATGACTGGTGGCAATGAGAAAGAGACACAGCTGAGGGTTTCTGCAGGATGCAGCTTTCGCATTCGCATGTTTTTCAAGCGGTAATCCACAAAAGCCTCGTCTTTTGTTATACCATCGTCTTCGGTGCCAAATTGTACGTTAGTCGACCGCTTGTCAATCAAATATTGTGTGTGGCAATGGGACGTCTCAATAACTCTGTCTGAGTGTGGAGGTTTGCTTAAACAGCCATCACGGCTGTCAAGTAGCACGTTACTGTAATTCCACTACTTTTGGCAGTAATGTAGCTAATTGCTTTTTCAAACTAAATAAAGCAGCTACAGCTACTGAAATTTAAATAGATTCATTATTTTCATTGTCAGAGCACAGCAACATAGTCTATAATGCTGTAATATACTGATATTCAACACAGGGCTCCAAACAGTCACATCACTAATGGTTCAAACTATAAACCAGCACATAAATAAAGTGTTCTCAACAGATTGAACAGAACTATTTTTTATTCTGAAGAAGAACTGTAATTGTTATGAGGAAATCTGTTAAGTAACAAGAAGGTTTTTATGTGATGTATATAGGTTTATCCTCGATAGAAATTCTGCTCTCAGGTCAGTCACAATGGTTCAGTCCAATAATGAAGCTTGTTTTGGATTCAGTTCTATAATTTGTTTCTGTGTTGATCAGTCATTATAGCAACAAGCCACTTCGCTAATTTCCCCTTTTAATTGAAAACAGCTCACATTTAGCCCTCATTCTCTTCCATCATCATTTCCATCTCTGGCTCCTCTCACCAAACCCTCCTACTCAAATCGCTGCAGTCCATCATCATGGCTGACTTTTTGCAAGCTCCCCTTGCAGCAGAAATTTGTCTTTTTGCTCACAGTGGCCAGTCAAACCTCTGGATCAGCAGGAGAGCTGGAGCCAAGGGGGATTCAGTCGTGCTTAAGCGGGGCGGTGTGGCAGCTGAATATCCCTGTTCGACTGTGAGACAGTCTCCTTGCTGAACAAACCACTGTGGAGCCAATACTTGACCCCCAAAGTATGATACGGTTGACCCTCTGCAGAGCTGAGCTGGCTCGAATAAAGGAGCACACAGCAGAGTTACTGTATGAGAGGAAACCGAGTGACGGCAGGCTGACTGACTTCAGTGGGGTCACAGCTGAGCGTTATGAAGAGCCTTCTTCCTCTCGACTCCCTGCTGAATCTGCCATTCCCTGCAGCGTGGGGGGGCGTCATGTAAAGTACTGGGAATACTCATTTGGTTTTATGGTCACATGTGAGCCAATTTGAATTAACTTCCTGTATAATTAACCGTGTTTTAATCATTACAGGGTTGCACACAAGCGCCACCACCACAGACATGATTTTAAAAGGGCAACAAATGACTCAAACAGGCTTCTCTGCACAAAGAGAACAGTATATCTATTTCAGTATGTTTTTATTCTGTTAACTACAGTGAATGAGAAAGAGCATTTAAGATCTAGTTTTCTCATCTGAGAGATGGAGAGGGTCTCCCTGCATAGAAATGTCTAAAAATAGAGTGGATGCTGATTGGAGCATTTTTTCCTGTTGTGTTTCGAATCGGTTTATTTACTCTGTGTTATTTTATTTATTTATTTTGGTTTCAGGCTGGGGTATCTTCCCACGATCTATCTGGGACGGAGCCAGGAGGAGGACGGAGATCTACGCCTGTCAGGAGGGAAGAGAGAGGGAGCGCAAGTGTCGCCCTTCAACCCTAAACCCTCACTCACACACACACACACACACACACACACACACACACACACACACACACACACCGACTGTGCACACTCAAACACACACACAAACACTTGTAAATCCCCCTGACACTGACAGTAAGCCAGTGGCTTCACACATTTATCTTGGAGCCAAGTTCTAACTGGCTCCAACTCATCACCCCTTCACCCCGGTCCAAATTATGACTGATAACATTTCAGCTGGGATGAAAACTGTGTGATGCTGGTGTAGACACCAAATCTCATGAAAAAAAGCATGACATAATAAATGATGTAATATGCAACATAAATACCCGAGTGGAGACACTCAGTGGTAAACGGTGATGATGCCACAGTATATGATGATAGGATACAAGCGTTTTGAATATAAAAATCCACTTTAATTATCCAACATGTGCAAATTAGTAGATGTTTTAATGGTAATTTTTAACAATCTTGATTTCATGCTTATCATTCTCATCCATTACCAGGCCAGCTCAACAGGCTAAATGGACTATTAATCATTTAAATCAACAATTGTGCTTGCATTAGCAGATCAGACTGTGGCAAACATCTCTTCAAAAGCTTAAAATGCCTCTGTTTGTTATGCATAGATGCACACGACTCAAAAGCAATTTTCCCTTTGATTGCTCGGTTTAAGTGGACTAAGGAGCACAAGCAAAATTCAGGGTTTGATCTGGTCATGGCAGAAATCAGTTGTTCCTCCCTAATAGATACTTATTTCATGCACATTTCACCTTAAAGATTAAATTATGAGGATTTTGAAGCTTATTTGTCATTGGAGCCTTAGTAATTGATCATTGTGAAAACAAAGAACAATTAAATTCTCACTGAGATGAACAAATTCTTCTTTCTTTCCAATTAACATTATTATGTAGCAAATTGTGCTGCCTGAGTCTGACAGAGCACAGACATTCGCTCCATCATTATCTTCGTTTAGCTGACGCTTTTATCCAGAATATCTTACAAAAATGTAATTAACCATATGGATACAACCCAAAAACTGCAAGAAACATAGAATCACATCAACTTCGTGAGCTAAGTTTAGATACAAATGAAAGAAAAAGGGTTTTTTTTATGGGCCAAGGTGCAGTTTGATAGGATGAGGTTTCAGTCTGTGGTGGAAGGTTGTGCCGCTGGACGGAACCTGCACTGCCTCCTGGTTGAGGAACAGACGTATCCTTATGATGACGTGGTGAATTAATCTGCACGAGTGGGTTGTTGCATCGATGTCGGCAGCTGGTCATCCACCCAAGATCCTTGGGTCAACTAGAAGGTTAGAAGTCACAACTTCCAACCAACTAACCTGCTTGGTTTCACTCTATTTTGCTAAAATTCTTGGTCATTTCTGTTTTAATTTCAGATACAGTAGCATATCAGCTCTCCATTGGGTGCCGAACAATGCTGCCGCAAAATGAAGTCAGGCCAGAGTTTATTTGCCTTTCTGCAGACCTCAGGGTGACTTTCAGCGTCTTCTTGTTGTGCTAGAGTCCATAGAGGAAACACTTGGATATTTACTGAGGCAGACAGGTTAAGTGCTTCTCGCTCTCCAGTAGCTAAAGTGGGACTGACACGGGGGGGCTGAGACACAAACCACTGGAAACTGACTAAATTTGCCCACAACTCGTTGCTTTTGGAAGATAAAAAACCCTGTGGGCTGAGGTACAGGAAAGATTTTCTATTTTGTAGTTAAGTTAGGAAGTTATTTGGCGTTCGGACTGAACCTACTGATCTCATGAATAGTGTAAGTTAATTTGACTTATTCCTGCTGAAGGCTGAGCTGACATTTCAAACTGTGAATCGAAACCTTTCAAACACATGTTGGGCAGGGACACATGGAAAGACATTTGATTCTATTCCACTGACTACATCATACAAGCCTGAAATTAAAAACACGACGTTTGCATGTGAAAAAAACGCAGTGACCGAAATGAGTGATGTGCAGCATATTGCAGCCGAGACACTTGGTAGCACTCTCTTCAGTCTTTAAACAAACATTTATCATGGTCGAGTTAGACCGATGCATCTATTAATGTTTGTATCTCTAACCCGCAGATACTGAATGACCTATGAGGGGAAAAATAATGAATAAGGGGGGAAAATCTGGGTGGAGAGTGTTGTGTGGGTGGAAAGAGACGTCCAATTCCAGTGGGGAGATTTATCATAAACCAGTACAGCATTTGGAGCGAAGGAGGAGGATGAGGGAAAGTCCCGAAAGGTGGAGATGAAGAGAGGAGGAGAAGGCAGGAAGGAGTGAGTCAAGGCCTGGCTTTGTTATTGTTGGAAGAGGAGAAGGGGAGAGATTGGAAGCAAAGTGTGTTTCAGACTGAGTGTCGTGGTTCACGTGTTTCTGACGACCTACTTACCTGATAATATCTACATTTACTTTCTGCTGTAAATCCCAGACATCTGGTAGTATGTAGGCGTAAAACTCCAAAAATATTTGCAATTTGACATGAAGATGTGGAAGAAAAGGAGAGAAAGAGGAAGTAATCACTCTTAAATGAAGAGCTAGCCGTTTTGGGGGATATGGTATCCTGCCAACTGCAACTTTCACGTCTTTATGGTAAATATGAAGCTGCAGACAGCAGTAAGCTTAGCTTAGCACAAAAACTGGAAAGATGGAAACAGTTAGCCTGGCTGTCTCCAAAGGCAACAAAATCCACCTCCATCAGCAACGTCTGCGCTCTATCGTCAGTGTGTCCGACCGAGCAGATCGCTGCTAGACAATGCGTGCCATTCCACCAGTCACGTACCATCGCCGTATCAGTGATGGAGGCGGCTCTCCATTCGACTCTATTTTTTAACGGACAACACGTCAGTCCGCTCAGAGCAGATGGAGCCAGACAGGAAGTCAGACCCAGGAACGGTGGAGGGAATCTGGTAGATTTTCAAAATAAAACACCATATGCAGACACCCGATCGCACGTCAATAATAAACACGATTAAAACAGACAAAAAAGAAACTGTTTGACGACCGAGCCTGCTTACCCATGGTAGCGCTCTGCCTCTGAAACACGCCCGGTGTTTGCAGCCGCATGGAGGAGGGAACAAAAAATATCACAGAAACTTGCCCAGTGGAACCTCGAGGTAAAGCTCAATAATTGTCTTGCTTGATTTATCTCTGCAAAAGAGGTTCTTAGCTTCCTCCCTCTGCTTACACTCTTTGTGCTAAGATAAGCTAATCAAGTGCTAGCGGTAACTTAATTTACAGTAGATTAGACATTAGAGTGATATCAATCCTCTCATCTAATGCTTAACGAGAGAGCAAATACTTAATCACCTCTATAACCTTTATACAAAAATGAAGCTGCAGCATGGAAGTAAATCATTACCGCAGCATATTTTATGCAGCACACTGTACAGATAAAGCTCAATTTTAACACGGAATTGGTTGCCCCTGACTTATTTCAGAACTGGGCCTAACTTTTTGTTATTTGTTAATTTATTTAGAAATGGTTGCAACACCTGATAAACTGTCTGAATAATCAGCAATCTAGCTGGTGGATGATGATCTCTTGTAGGTCTGCAAAATTTAATTTTGGCTTTCTACAACACACTTAAGCCTGATGTTGCTTAAATATATATAACAAATATTCTCATAGAAACAGTTTTTAACTTTTTTTGGTCTTATTCCCAGAGCGTCAAATAGCTTTGTGAGCATGTGAGTGAGGAAGGAGAGAGGGATCAAGCCGGAGAACAACATTGAGCAATCAAGTGTGCTGAGGTAAGAACGGAGCTGTATCTCTTCCTAAGCTGCTAAAAATACCTGTTCGTATGAGAGCGGGCGGTCCGGCGGAGGCGGGTGGTCTGTGCTGCTGATACGGCGGCCGTGCCAGAACTGCTTTCTCACCAGTGTTGTCTTTCAGCAGTTGGCACAGAGCCCCAGAGTAGACCACCGGCCTCATGCTGCTGAATCACTGCAGCGCCTCTAACTTCCACTCTGACCTCAGTGAATTAGCTGAACGTTGAGGTTCATCGTCATGAACGAAGGTTCATCACAAAGTGTTTTTGCAGTGATGATGTTGAGAATGGTGAAAACAACTTCTTACTGATGTGTTATTGTGTGTGTGTATGTGTTTTTTGCATTTGTGGAAATGGATGACATAAAAAAAAAAGCACACACTAAACACATGAAGACCAGGGGCGCTGCCAAGGAGGCTACAGCGGGGGCCACGCTGATGCAATGCTGGACCCCCACTGGACACCCTAAAAGAGCCATCCACAGCTGAAATACAACCTGGATAAAACAGCATTCTCCTCTGCTTTCGTCTTACGCTGTCCCGCTGTCAAAGACGGGTTTGGTTTTGAAAAGCAACCAAAAGTCCGTACGACAGCGCGGCTTCATGGATGGCAGCCAGCTTTATTTGTTTTCAGCTTTTTTTTTTTAGTCGACGCACATGAGAGGGTATAAGTAGGAAGAAGAACAAGAAGGGGGGATTGCATATTAATACCAGGTGTAAATATAACTAGAAAATTCCCCCTGGGAAATTTTGAAAGGGACACGGGGTGCGTTCGAGCCGACAAAATTATCTACGTTTTAAAGTTTGAATGAAGTCTCTAGGACAAAGTATGGCCGAGCAGCGGACAATTGAAAAAGGCTGAAATTTGAGGAAATTTCCCCATTCATTTCTTATGGGAAATTTATCGCAGTTGTTTGCGTCTTACGTCGGCCTTCGATGGTCATAGCTCGAAAACCGTAAGAGATATCAAAATGTGCCGAGGGTCATTTTGAGCCGACAAAATTATCTACGTTTTAAAGTTTGAATGAAGTCTCTAGGAGAAACTATGGCGAAGCAGCGGACAATTGAAAAAGGCTGCAATGTGAGAAAACGGCAGATATCAGAGGCAGTCAGTCCCTGATTAATGAATTGCTCTCAGCTGTGTTTCTGTGGCTTTCTCCTTGTCTGTCTCTGTTGATCACCTCAGCTGTCTGTGTCTGCTTCTCTCCTCTGCTTCATGTCTCTGTTAACATGAATTAATGAACTGAATCAATAAACATGAATGGAGCTAATGCTGACAGAGCTAACAGAGCTAACACTAACTGAGCTAACAGCTAGCGGTGCGAATATAGCTAACGGCGCTAGCGCTAACAGAGCTAACTGTGCTAACAGAGCTAACAGAGCTAACGGCGTTAACAAGGGGGCGGGGGGATGGGGTTTTCATTATGCATTTGTCTGTGTGTGTGTGTTTATGTATCTGTCGTTGTGTGTGACTGCGTATGTGTGTGTCTTCGTCTGTTTGTGTGTGTGTGTCTGCTTGAACTACACAAGCAGCCCAACCAGCTCCTACATGGAGATGTGTCTGGTATATGTGTGTCTGAATGTGTGTGTGTGTGTGTGTGTGCGTGCGTGTGTGCCTGTGTAACTTCTGCCCCACCTGCTGATAATTACCTCTGCACCTCTCCCACTTTTTACCTGTTCCTGTTCAGTTTTGACATGCTGTTTTTAATCACTTTTTAGCTGTTGGTTAGCCCTTTTTGTGTGTGCATTTGTGTGACTACTGTCTCAACCTCTTTGGCAAAGAGCTTTGTGAAGCTGAGTTTAACTGCTTGTTGGACGGAGATTGTTTTCAAACAATGCCCTTGTTTTGACTGAGCTCGTTAAGATAATCATTCTCAGGCTTGTTGTCCTGCAGATGTGTGTGCGTGGGTTATTGACCGGTGTGTGTGTAAATGACAGTTGCAACTGTTAAACTCTTCCCTTGAAAAGCGGCTTTTTCGCTGTCGGTTTCTTCCGAACAACTTGCGATTGTGTCAAAACCGTAGCTGCTATCAAAAAACCGATTACACTGTGAGATGCGGACAAGTCTGGGCCAGATGTACGTGTGTTTTATGTCCAGATATTCTTTAGAAAAATGACAAAATGGTCGACTTAAAAAGACTCTGCGACTCAGAGAACAGGAGTTTGTATTGTATGCAGTGAGATTTGGGTTTGGCGAACCTCCCGAACTAAATCCTCTGGTGAGAGAACCGTACCTCGTATCAGAGTGTACTATAGATCATCGGACTCCCGAGAACTTCCTGAGTCCGACCATCTCCTCGTTTTATTCCTGACACAACAACTTTTCGTTTTATGGCGATGTAAAGACAGGAGGCATTTCTGCTTTTCTCACAAAACAGCTCTGAATTTTAACATGGGACTTAATGGGACAGCAGGAGGGAGGTGGCTGCACAAAATGTCTCACTATTTAAATTCAGTAAGTCTCTCGGCTTTTTCGAGGACATCACATGAAAGACGACAAGTTTGTCTACAAAAGATCCCAAAATTATGTGTCTCCTATTCACCGTTTGGATTTTACGGCAATTTTAGAAACACATTTCAGGCGATTTCTCACCGGCTGTCTCACTCTAACTTTTGAATTTATCCACTCTAGGGGGAGAAATTCTGAGCATTTTTGTGAGAAACTTGATGGTCTTCAGATGGTCGTAGCTCGAAAACCGTAAGAGATAGCAAAAAATGTGCTGGTATTAATTTTGAGCTGACAAATTTATCTACGTTTTAAACTTTGAATGAAGTCTCTAGGACAAAGTATGGCCGAGCAGCGGACAATTGAAAAAGGCTGAAATTTGAGGAAATTTCCCCATTCATTTCTTATGGGAAATTTATCGCAGTTGTTTGCGTCTTACGTCGGCCTTCGATGGTCATAGCTCGAAAACCGTAAGAGATATCAAAATGTGCCGAGGGTCATTTGGAGCCGACAAAATTATCTACGTTTTAAAGTTTGAATGAAGTCTCTAGGAGAAACTATGGCGAAGCAGCGGACAATTGAAAAAGGCTGCAATGTGAGAAAACGGCAGATATCAGAGGTAGTCAGTCCCTGATTAATGAATTGCTCTCAGCTGTGTTTCTGTGGCTTTCTCCTTGTCTGTCTCTGTTGATCACCTCAGCTGTCTGTGTCTGCTTCTCTCCTCTGCTTCATGTCTCTGTTAACATGAATTAATGAACTGAATCAATAAACATGAATGGAGCTAATGCTGACGGAGCTAACAGAGCTAACACTAACGGAGCTAACAGCTAGCGGTGCGAATAGAGCTAACGGCGCTAACGCTAACAGAGCTAACTGTGCTAACAGAGCTAATAACGGCGTTAACAAGGGGGCGGGGGGATGGGGTTTTCATTATGCATTTGTCTGTGTGTGTGTGTTTATGTATCTGTCATTGTGTGTGACTGCGTATGTGTGTGTCTTCGTCTGTTTGTGTGTGTGTGTCTGCTTGAACTACACAAGCAGCCCAACCTGCTCCTACATGGAGATGTGTCTGGTATATGTGTGTCTGAATGTGTGTGTGTGTGTGTGTTTGTTTGTGTGCGTGTGTAACTTCTGCCCCACCTGCTGATAATTACCTCTCTACCTCTCCCACTTTTTACCTGTTCCTGTTCAGTTTTGACGTGCTTGTTTTTAATCACTTTTTAGCTGTTGGTTAGCCCTGCTTGTGTGTGTGTTTGTGTGACTACTTTCTCAACCTTTTTGGCAAAGCGCTTGGTGAAGCTGAGTTTAACTGTTTGTTGGATGGAGATTGTTTTCAAACAATGCCCTTGTTTTGACTGAGCTCGTTAAGATAATCATTCTCAGGCTTGTTGTCCTGCAGATGTGTGTGCGTGGGTTATTGACCGGTGTGTGTGTAAATGACAGTTGCACCTGTTAAACTCCTCCCTTGAAAAGCGGCTTTTTCGCTGTCGGTTTCTTCCGAACAACTTGCGATTGTGTCAAAACCGTAGCTGCTATCAAAAAACCGATTACACTGTGAGATGCGGACAAGTCTGGGCCAGATGTACGTGTGTTTTATGTCCAGATATTCTTTAGAAAAAGGACAAAATGGTCGACTTAAAAAGACTCTGCGACTCAGAGAACAGGAGTTTGTATTGTATGCAGTGAGATTTGGGTTCGGCGAACCTCCTGAACTAAATCCTCTGGTGAGAGAACCGTACCTCGTATCAGAGTGTACTATAGATCATCGGACTCCCGAGAACTTCCTGAGTCCGGCCATCTCCTCGTTTTATTCCTGACACAACAACTTTTCGTTTTATGGCGATCTAAAGACAGGAGGCATTTCTGCTTTGCTCACAAAACAGCTCTGAATTTTAACATGGGACTTAATGGGAGAACAGGAGGGCGCTGGCTGCACAAAACGTCTCACTATTTAAATTCAGTAAGTCTCTCGGCTTTTTCGAGGACATCACACGAAAGAGGACAAGTTTGTCTACAAACTGATCCCAAAATTATGCGTGTAGAGTGTAATTTGTGGCCGTAGCGACGAGAAAAAGAGAAGATTTTCAGATCGTTTTTAGACTCTGTGCCACTCTAGCACGCACTCTAGCACGAACATTCCGCGCAATACACACCCATTATAATCTCAAAATTTCCCGCCAAACGATCACTGTCATTGAACAGTGACTGATCAAAAACTATAGGACCAATCAAAATGTGGATGAACACACCAATAGACCAGACTTGGGTCTACATTTTAAAGTTGAAATGAAGTCTCTCGGTGAATGTATGCCTGAGCTACAGATGTTTGAAAAACTCCAATTTCAATCTTGTTTTTTTCGCCCGTCCCATTCATTTCTTATGGGAAATTTATCGCAGTTTTTCGCGTCTTACGACGCGAAAAACTGCGATAAATTTGAGAAAAGTAATAGCACACCGATCCCGAACAATACGCACGTTTTGATATATAATTTGCGAGGGTTTTCTCAAAGCTGCGGGGCGAGTTTGAGGACGAAAACTTGGAGGAAGATGAAAAATAACTAGAAAATTCCCCCTGGGAAATTTTGAAAGGGACACGGGGTGCGTTCGAGCCGACAAAATTATCTACGTTTTAAAGTTTGAATGAAGTCTCTAGGAGAAACTATGGCGAAGCAGCGGACAATTGAAAAAGGCTGCAATTTGAGGAAATTTCCCCATTCATTTCTTATGGGAAATTTATCGCAGTTGTTTGCGTCTTACGTCGGCCTTCGATGGTCATAGCTCGAAAACCGTAAGAGATATCAAAATGTGCCGAGGGTCATTTTGAGCCGACAAAATTATCTACGTTTTAAAGTTTGAATGAAGTCTCTAGGAGAAACTATGGCGAAGCAGCGGACAATTGAAAAAGGCTGCAATGTGAGAAAACTGCAGATATAAGAGGTAGTCAGTCCCTGATTAATGAATTGCTCTCAGCTGTGTTTCTGTGGCTTTCTCCTTGTCTGTCTCTGTTGATCACCTCAGCTGTCTGTGTCTGCTTCTCTCCTCTGCTTCATGTCTCTGTTAACATGAATTAATGAACTGAATCAATAAACATGAATGGAGCTAATGCTAACGGAGCTAACAGAGCTAACACTAACGGAGCGAACAGCTAACGGTGCGAATAGAGCTAACGGCGCTAACGCTAACAGAGCTAACTGTGCTAACAGAGCTAACAGAGCTAACAGCGATAACAAGGGGGCGGGGGGATGGGGTTTTCATTATGCATTTGTCTGTGTGTATGTGTTTATGTATCTGTCATTGTGTGTGACTGCGTATGTGTGTGTCTTCGTCTGTTTGTGTGTGTGTGTCTGCTTGAACTACACAAGCAGCCCAACCAGCTCCTACATGGAGATGTGTCTGGTATATGTGTGTCTGAATGTGTGTGTGTGTGTGTGTGTGTGTGTGTGTGTTTGTGTGCGTGTGTAACTTCTGCCCCACCTGCTGATAATTACCTCTGCACCTCTCCCACTGTTTACCTGTTCCTGTTCAGTTTTGACGTGCTGTTTTTAATCACTTTTTAGCTTTTGGTTAGCCCTTTTGGTGTGTGCATTTGTGTGACTCCTGTCTCAACCTCTTTGGCAAAGAGCTTTCTGAAGCTGAGTTTAACTGCTTGTTGGACAGAGATTGTTTTCAAACAATGCCCTTGTTTTGACTGAGCTCGTTAAGATAATCATTCTCAGGCTTGTTGTCCTGCAGATGTGTGTGCGTGGGTTATTGACCGGTGTGTGTGTAAATGACAGTTGCACCTGTTAAACTCTTCCCTTGAAAAGCGGCTTTTTCGCTGTCGGTTTCTTCCGAACAACTTGCGATTGTGTCAAAACCGTAGCTGCTATCAAAAAACCGATTACACTGTGAGATGCGGACAAGTCTGGGCCAGATGTACGTGTGTTTTATGTCCAGATATTCTTTAGAAAAATGACAAAATGGTCGACTTAAAAAGACTCTGCGACTCAGAGAACAGGAGTTTGTATTGTATGCAGTGAGATTTGGGTTCGGCGAACCTCCTGAACTAAATCCTCTGGTGAGAGAACCGTACCTCGTATCAGAGTGTACTATAGATCATCGGACTCCCGAGAACTTCCTGAGTCCGACCATCTCCTCGTTTTATTCCTGACACAACAACTTTTCGTTTTATGGCGATCTAAAGACAGGAGGCATTTCTGCTTTGCTCACAAAACAGCTCTGAATTTTAACATGGGACTTAATGGGAGAACAGGAGGGCGCTGGCTGCACAAAACGTCTCACTATTTAAATTCAGTAAGTCTCTCGGCTTTTTCGAGGACATCACACGAAAGAGGACAAGTTTGTCTACAAACTGATCCCAAAATTATGCGTGTAGAGTGTAATTTGTGGCCGTAGCGACGAGAAAAAGAGAAGATTTTCAGATCGTTTTTAGACTCTGTGCCACTCTAGCACGCACTCTAGCGCGAACATTCCGCGCAATACACACCCATTATAATCTCAAAATTTCCCGCCAAACGATCACTGTCATTGAACAGTGACTGATCAAAAACTATAGGACCAATCAAAATGTGGATGAACACACCAATAGACCAGACTTGGGTCTACATTTTAAAGTTGAAATGAAGTCTCTCGGTGAATGTATGCCTGAGCTACAGATGTTTGAAAAACTCCAATTTCAATCTTGTTTTTTTCGCCGGTCCCATTCATTTCTTATGGGAAATTTATCGCAGTTTTTCGCGTCGTAAGACGCGAAAAACTGCGATAAATTTGAGAAAAGTAATAGCACACCGATCCCGAACAATACGCACGTTTTGATATATAATTTGCGAGGGTTTTCTCAAAGCTGCGGGGCGAGTTTAGGGACGAAAATTTGGAGGATGATGAAAAATAATAATAAGAAGAAACGCGCGGGATAGTAATAAGTGACTCGGGGCTACGCCCCGAGTCACTGGCTCCTGCAGCTATGAAATAGCTGTAGGAGCCAGTGACTCGGGACGTTGCCCCGTGTCCCTAATAACTAGAAAATTCCCTCTGGGAAATTTTGAAAGGGACACGGGGTGTGTTCGAGCCGACAAAATTATCTACGTTTTAAAGTTTGAATGAAGTCTCTAGGACCAAGTATGCCCGAGCAGCGGACAATTGAAAAAGGCTGAAATTTGAGGAAATTTCCCCATTCATTTCTTATGGGAAATTTATCGCAGTTGTTCGCGTCTTACGTCGGCCTTCGATGGTCATAGCTCGAAAACCGTAAGAGATATCAAAATGTGCCGAGGGTCATTTGGAGCCGACAAAATTATCTACGTTTTAAAGTTTGAATGAAGTCTCTAGGAGAAACTATGGCGAAGCAGCGGACAATTGAAAAAGGCTGCAATGTGAGAAAACGGCAGATATCAGAGGCAGTCAGTCCCTGATTAATGAATTGCTCTCAGCTGTGTTTCTGTGGCTTTCTCCTTGTCTGTCTCTGTTGATCACCTCAGCTGTCTGTGTCTGCTTCTCTCCTCTGCTTCATGTCTCTGTTAACATGAATTAATGAACTGAATCAATAAACATGAATGGAGCTAATGCTAACGGAGCTAACAGAGCTAACACTAATGGAGCGAACAGCTAACGGTGCGAATAGAGCTAACAGCGCTAACGCAACCAGAGCTAACTGTGCTAACAGAGCTAATAGAGCTAGCGGCGTTAACAAGGGGGCGGGGGGATGGGGTTTTCATTATGCATTTGTCTGTGTGTGTGTGTTTATGTATCTGTCGTTGTGTGTGACTGCGTATGTGTGTGTCTTCGTCTGTTTCTGTGGCTTTCTCCTTGTCTGTCTCTGTTGATCACCTCAGCTGTCTGTGTCTGCTTCTCTCCTCTGCTTCATGTCTCTGTTAACATGAATTAATGAACTGAATCAATAAGCATGAATGGAGTTAATGCTAACAGAGCTAACAGAGCTAACACTAACAGAGCTAACACTAATGGAGCTAACAGCTAACGGTGCGAATAGAGCTAACGGCGCTAACGCTAACAGAGCTAACTGTGCTAACAGAGCTAACAGAGCTAACGGCGTTAACAAGGGGGCGGGGGGATGGGGTTTTCATTATGCATTTGTCTGTGTGTGTGTGTTTATGTATCTGTCATTGTGTGTGACTGCGTATGTGTGTGTCTTCGTCTGTTTGTGTGTGTGTGTCTGCTTGAACTACACAAGCAGCCCAACCAGCTCCAACATGGAGATGTGTATAGTATATATGTGTCTGAATGTGTGTGTGTGCGTGTGTGCCTGTGTAACTTCTGCCCCACCTGCTGATAATTACCTCTGCACCTCTCCCACTGTTTACCTGTTCCTGTTCAGTTTTGACGTGCTGTTTTTAATCACTTTTTAGCTGTTGGTTAGCCCTTTTTGTGTGTGCATTTGTGTGACTACTGTCTCAACCTCTTTGGCAAAGAGCTTTCTGAAGCTGAGTTTAACTGCTTGTTGGACAGAGATTGTTTTCAAACAATGCCCTTGTTTTGACTGAGCTCGTTAAGATAATCATTCTCAGGCTGGTTGTCCTGCAGATGTGTGTGCGTGGGTTATTGACCGGTGTGTGTGTAAATGACAGTTAATGACAGTTACACCTGTTAACTGAAAAGCGGCTTTTTCGCTGTCGGTTTCTTCCGAACAACTTGCGATTGTGTCAAAACCGTAGCTGCTATCAAAAAACCGATTACACTGTGAGATGCGGACAAGTCTGGGCCAGATGTACGTGTGTTTTATGTCCAGATATTCTTTAGAAAAATGACAAAATGGTCGACTTAAAAAGACTCTGCGACTCAGAGAACAGGAGTTTGTATTTTATGCAGTGAGATTTGGGTTCGGCGAACCTCCTGAACTAAATCCTCTGGTGAGAGAACCGTACCTCGTATCAGAGTGTACTATAGATCATCGGACTCCCGAGAACTTCCTGAGTCCGACCATCATCTCGTTTTATTCCTGACACAACAACTTTTCGTTTTATGGCGATCTAAAGACAGGAGGCATTTCTGCTTTGCTCACAAAACAGCTCTGAATTTTAACATGGGACTTAATGGGAGAACAGGAGGGCGCTGGCTGCACAAAACGTCTCACTATTTAAATTCAGTAAGTCTCTCGGCTTTTTCGAGGACATCACACGAAAGAGGACAAGTTTGTCTACAAACTGATCCCAAAATTATGCGTGTAGAGTGTAATTTGTGGCCGTAGCGACGAGAAAAAGAGAAGATTTTCAGATCGTTTTTAGACTCTGTGCCACTCTAGCACGCACTCTAGCACGAACATTCCGCGCAATACACACCCATTATAATCTCAAAATTTCCCGCCAAACGATCACTGTCATTGAACAGTGACTGATCAAAAACTATAGGACCAATCAAAATGTGGATGAACACACCAATAGACCAGACTTGGGTCTACATTTTAAAGTTGAAATGAAGTCTCTCGGTGAATGTATGCCTGAGCTACAGATGTTTGAAAAACTCCAATTTCAATCTTGTTTTTTTCGCCCGTCCCATTCATTTCTTATGGGAAATTTATCGCAGTTTTTCGCGTCTTACGACGCGAAAAACTGCGATAAATTTGAGAAAAGTAATAGCACACCGATCCCGAACAATACGCACGTTTTGATATATAATTTGCGAGGGTTTTCTCAAAGCTGTGGGACGAGTTTGAGGACGAAAACTTGGAGGAAGATGAAAAATAATAACTAGAAAATTCCCTCTGGGAAATTTTGAAAGGGACACGGGGTGTGTTTGAGCCGACAAAATTATCTACGTTTTAAAGTTTGAATGAAGTCTCTAGGACAAAGTATGGCCGAGCAGCGGACAATTGAAAAAGGCTGAAATTTGAGGAAATTTCCCCATTCATTTCTTATGGGAAATTTATCGCAGTTGTTTGCGTCTTACGTCGGCCTTCGATGGTCATAGCTCGAAAACCGTAAGAGATATCAAAATGTGCCGAGGGTCATTTTGAGCCGACAAAATTATCTACGTTTTAAAGTTTGAATGAAGTCTCTAGGAGAAACTATGGCGAAGCAGCGGACAATTGAAAAAGGCTGCAAATTGAGAAAACGGCAGATATCAGAGGTAGTCAGTCCCTGATTAATGAATTGCTCTCAGCTGTGTTTCTGTGGCTTTCTCCTTGTCTGTCTCTGTTGATCACCTCAGCTGTCTGTGTCTGCTTCTCTCCTCTGCTTCATGTCTCTGTTAACATAAATTAATGAACTGAATCAATAAACATGAATGGAGCTAATGCTAACGGAGCTAACAGAGCTAACACTAACTGAGCTAACAGCTAAAGGTGCGAATATAGCTAACGGCGCTAGCGCTAACAGAGCTAACTGTGCTAACAGAGCTAACGGCGTTAACAAGGGGGCGGGGGGATGGGGTTTTCATTATGCATTTGTCTGTGTGTGTGTGTTTATGTATCTGTCGTTGTGTGTGACTGCGTATGTGTGTGTCTTCGTCTGTTTGTGTGTGTGTGTCTGCTTGAACTACACAAGCAGCCCAACCAGCTCCTACATGGAGATGTGTCTGGTATATGTGTGTCTGAATGTGTGTGTGTGTGTGTGTTTGTTTGTGTGCGTGTGTAACTTCTGCCCCACCTGCTGATAATTACCTCTCTACCTCTCCCACTTTTTACCTGTTCCTGTTCAGTTTTGACGTGCTTGTTTTTAATCACTTTTTAGCTGTTGGTTAGCCCTGCTTGTGTGTGCGTTTGTGTGACTACTGTCTCAACCTTTTTGGCAAAGCGCTTGGTGAAGCTGAGTTTAACTGTTTGTTGGACGGAGATTGTTTTCAAACAATGCCCTTGTTTTGACTGAGCTCGTTAAGATAATCATTCTCAGGCTTGTTGTCCTGCAGATGTGTGTGCGTGGGTTATTGACCGGTGTGTGTGTAAATGACAGTTACACCTGTTAACTGAAAAGCGGCTTTTTCGCTGTCGGTTTCTTCTGAACAACTTGCGATTGTGTCAAAACCGTAGCTGCTATCAAAAAACCGATTACACTGTGAGATGCGGACAAGTCTGGGCCAGATGTACGTGTGTTTTATGTCCAGATATTCTTTAGAAAAATGACAAAATGGTCGACTTAAAAAGACTCTGCGACTCAGAGAACAGGAGTTTGTATTGTATGCAGTGAGATTTGGGTTCGGCGAACCTCCTGAACTAAATCCTCTGGTGAGAGAACCGTACCTCGTATCCGAGTGTACTATAGATCATCGGACTCCCGAGAACTTCCTGAGTCCGACCATCTCCTCGTTTTATTCCTGACACAACAACTTTTCGTTTTATGGCGATCTAAAGACAGGAGGCATTTCTGCTTTGCTCACAAAACAGCTCTGAATTTTAACATGGGACTTAATGGGAGAACAGGAGAGCGCTGGCTGCACAAAACGTCTCACTATTTAAATTCAGTAAGTCTCTCGGCTTTTTCGAGGACATCACACGAAAGAGGACAAGTTTGTCTACAAAAGATCCCAAAATTATGCGTGTAGAGTGTAATTTGTGGCCGTAGCGACGAGAAAAAGAGAAGATTTTCAGATCGTTTTTAGACTCTGTGCCACTCTAGCACGCACTCTAGCACGAACATTCCGCGCAATACACACCCATTATAATCTCAAAATTTCCCGCCAAACGATCACTGTCATTGAACAGTGACTGATCAAAAACTATAGGACCAATCAAAATGTGGATGAACACACCAATAGACCAGACTTGGGTCTACATTTTAAAGTTGAAATGAAGTCTCTCGGTGAATGTATGCCTGAGCTACAGATGTTTGAAAAACTCCAATTTCAATCTTGTTTTTTTCGGCCGTCCCATTCATTTCTTATGGGAAATTTATCGCAGTTTTTCGCGTCTTACGACGCGAAAAACTGCGATAAATTTGAGAAAAGTAATAGCACACCGATCCCGAACAATACGCACGTTTTGATATATAATTTGCGAGGGTTTTCTCAAAGCTGCGGGGCGAGTTTGAGGACGAAAACTTGGAGGAAGATGAAAAATAATAATAAGAAGAAGAAGAAGAAACGCGCGGGATAGTAATAAGTGACTCGGGGCTACGCCCCGAGTCACTGGCTCCTGCAGCTATTTCATAGCTGTAGGAGCCAGTGACTCGGGACGTTGCCCCGTGTCCCTAATAATAACTAGAAAATTCCCCCTGGGAAATTTTGAAAGGGACATGGGGTGTGTTCGAGCCGACAAAATTATCTACGTTTTAAAGTTTGAATGAAGTCTCTAGGACAAAGTATGGCCGAGCAGCGGACAATTGAAAAAGGCTGAAATTTGAGGAAATTTCCCCATTCATTTCTTATGGGAAATTTATCGCAGTTGTTCGCGTCTTACGTCGGCCTTCGATGGTCATAGCTCGAAAACCGTAAGAGATATCAAAATGTGCCGAGGGTCATTTGGAGCCGACAAAATTATCTACGTTTTAAAGTTTGAATGAAGTCTCTAGGAGAAACTATGGCGAAGCAGCGGACAATTGAAAAAGGCTGCAATGTGAGAAAACGGCAGATATCAGAGGCAGTCAGTCCCTGATTAATGAATTGCTCTCAGCTGTGTTTCTGTGGCTTTCTCCTTGTCTGTCTCTGTTGATCACCTCAGCTGTCTGTGTCTGCTTCTCTCCTCTGCTTCATGTCTCTGTTAACATGAATTAATGAACTGAATCAATAAACATGAATGGAGCTAATGCTAACGGAGCTAACAGAGCTAACACTAACTGAGCTAACAGCTAAAGGTGCGAATATAGCTAACGGCGCTAGCGCTAACAGAGCTAACTGTGCTAACAGAGCTAACAGAGCTAACGGCGTTAACAAGGGGGCGGGGGGATGGGGTTTTCATTATGCATTTGTCTGTGTGTGTGTGTTTATGTATCTGTCGTTGTGTGTGACTGCGTATGTGTGTGTCTTCGTCTGTTTGTGTGTGTGTGTCTGCTTGAACTACACAAGCAGCCCAACCAGCTCCTACATGGAGATGTGTCTGGTATATGTGTGTCTGAATGTGTGTGTGTGTGTGTTTGTTTGTGTGCGTGTGTAACTTCTGCCCCACCTGCTGATAATTACCTCTCTACCTCTCCCACTTTTTACCTGTTCCTGTTCAGTTTTGACGTGCTTGTTTTTAATCACTTTTTAGCTGTTGGTTAGCCCTGCTTGTGTGTGTGTTTGTGTGACTACTGTCTCAACCTTTTTGGCAAAGCGCTTGGTGAAGCTGAGTTTAACTGTTTGTTGGATGGAGATTGTTTTCAAACAATGCCCTTGTTTTGACTGAGCTCGTTAAGATAATCATTCTCAGGCTTGTTGTCCTGCAGATGTGTGTGCGTGGGTTATTGACCGGTGTGTGTGTAAATGACAGTTAATGACACACCTGTTAACTGAAAAGCGGCTTTTTCGCTGTCGGTTTCTTCCGAACAACTTGCGATTGTGTCAAAACCGTAGCTGCTATCAAAAAACCGATTACACTGTGAGATGCGGACAAGTCTGGGCCAGATGTACGTGTGTTTTATGTCCAGATATTCTTTAGAAAAATGACAAAATGGTCGACTTAAAAAGACTCTGCGACTCAGAGAACAGGAGTTTGTATTGTATGCAGTGAGATTTGGGTTCGGCGAACCTCCTGAACTAAATCCTCTGGTGAGAGAACCGTACCTCGTATCAGAGTGTACTATAGATCATCGAACTCCCGAGAACTTCCTGAGTCCGGCCATCTCCTCGTTTTATTCCTGACACAACAACTTTTCGTTTTATGGCGATCTAAAGACAGGAGGCATTTCTGCTTTGCTCACAAAACAGCTCTGAATTTTAACATGGGACTTAATGGGAGAACAGGAGGGCGCTGGCTGCACAAAACGTCTCACTATTTAAATTCAGTAAGTCTCTCGGCTTTTTCGAGGACATCACACGAAAGAGGACAAGTTTGTCTACAAAATGAGCCCAAAATTATGCGTGTAGAGTGTAATTTGTGGCCGTAGCGACGAGAAAAAGAGAAGATTTTCAGATCGTTTTTAGACTCTGTGCCACTCTAGCACGCACTCTAGCACGAACATTCCGCGCAATACACACCCATTATAATCTCAAAATTTCCCGCCAAACGATCACTGTCATTGAACAGTGACTGATCAAAAACTATAGGACCAATCAAAATGTGGATGAACACACCAATAGACCAGACTTGGGTCTACATTTTAAAGTTGAAATGAAGTCTCTCGGTGAATGTATGCCTGAGCTACAGATGTTTGAAAAACTCCAATTTCAATCTTGTTTTTTTCGCCCGTCCCATTCATTTCTTATGGGAAATTTATCGCAGTTTTTCGCGTCTTACGACGCGAAAAACTGCGATAAATTTGAGAAAAGTAATAGCACACCGATCCTGAACAATACGCACATTTTGATATATAATTTGCGAGGGTTTTCTCAAAGCTGCGGGGCGAGTTAAGGGACGAAAACTTGGAGGAAGATGAAAAATAACTAGAAAATTCCCTCTGGGAAATTTTGAAAGGGACACGGGGTGTGTTCGAGCCGACAAAATTATCTACGTTTTAAAGTTTGAATGAAGTCTCTAGGACAAAGTATGGCCGAGCAGCGGACAATTGAAAAAGGCTGAAATTTGAGGAAATTTCCCCATTCATTTCTTATGGGAAATTTATCGCAGTTGTTTGCGTCTTACGTCGGCCTTCGATGGTCATAGCTCGAAAACCGTAAGAGATATCAAAATGTGCCGAGGGTCATTTTGAGCCGACAAAATTATCTACGTTTTAAAGTTTGAATGAAGTCTCTAGGAGAAACTATGGCGAAGCAGCGGACAATTGAAAAAGGCTGCAATTTGAGAAAACGGCAGATATCAGAGGTAGTCAGTCCCTGATTAATGAATTGCTCTCAGCTGTGTTTCTGTGGCTTTCTCCTTGTCTGTCTCTGTTGATCACCTCAGCTGTCTGTGTCTGCTGCTCTCCTCTGCTTCATGTCTCTGTTAACATGAATTAATGAACTGAATCAATAAACATGAATGGAGCTAATGCTGACGGAGCTAACAGAGCTAACACTAACTGAGCTAACAGCTAAAGGTGCGAATATAGCTAACGGCGCTAGCGCTAACAGAGCTAACTGTGCTAACAGAGCTAACAGAGCCAACGGCGTTAACAAGGGGGCGGGGGGATGGGGTTTTCATTATGCATTTGTCTGTGTGTGTGTGTTTATGTATCTGTCGTTGTGTGTGACTGCGTATGTGTGTGTCTTCGTCTGTTTGTGTGTGTGTGTCTGCTTGAACTACACAAGCAGCCCAACCAGCTCCTACATGGAGATGTGTCTGGTATATGTGTGTCTGAATGTGTGTGTGTGTGTGTGTTTGTTTGTGTGCGTGTGTAACTTCTGCCCCACCTGCTGATAATTACCTCTCTACCTCTCCCACTTTTTACCTGTTCCTGTTCAGTTTTGACGTGCTTGTTTTTAATCACTTTTTAGCTGTTGGTTAGCCCTGCTTGTGTGTGTGTTTGTGTGACTACTGTCTCAACCTTTTTGGCAAAGCGCTTGGTGAAGCTGAGTTTAACTGTTTGTTGGATGGAGATTGTTTTCAAACAATGCCCTTGTTTTGACTGAGCTCGTTAAGATAATCATTCTCAGGCTTGTTGTCCTGCAGATGTGTGTGCGTGGGTTATTGACCGGTGTGTGTGTAAATGACAGTTGCACCTGTTAAACTCTTCCCTTGAAAAGCGGCTTTTTCGCTGTCGGTTTCTTCCGAACAACTTGCGATTGTGTCAAAACCGTAGCTGCTATCAAAAAACCGATTACACTGTGAGATGCGGACAAGTCTGGGCCAGATGTACGTGTGTTTTATGTCCAGATATTCTTTAGAAAAATGACAAAATGGTCGACTTAAAAAGACTCTGCGACTCAGAGAACAGGAGTTTGTATTGTATGCAGTGAGATTTGGGTTCGGCGAACCTCCTGAACTAAATCCTCTGGTGAGAGAACCGTACCTCGTATCAGAGTGTACTATAGATCATCGGACTCCCGAGAACTTCCTGAGTCCGACCATCACCTCGTTTTATTCCTGACACAACAACTTTTCGTTTTATGGCGATCTAAAGACAGGAGGCATTTCTGCTTTTTTCCCAAAACAGCTCTGAATTTTAACATGGGACTTAATGGGAGAGCAGGAGGGAGCTGGCTACACAAAAAGCCTCACTATTTAAATTCAGTAAGTCTCTCGGTTTTTTCGAGGGCATCACACGAAAGAGGACAAGTTTGTCTACAAACTGATCCCAAAATTATGCGTGTAGAGTGTAATTTGTGGCCGTAGCGACGAGAAAAAGAGAAGATTTTCAGATCGTTTTTAGACTCTGTGCCACTCTAGCACGCACTCTAGCACGAACATTCCGCGCAATACACACCCATTATAATCTCAAAATTTCCCGCCAAACGATCACTGTCATTGAACAGTGACTGATCAAAAACTATAGGACCAATCAAAATGTGGATGAACACACCAATAGACCAGACTTGGGTCTACATTTTAAAGTTGAAATGAAGTCTCTCGGTGAATGTATGCCTGAGCTACAGATGTTTGAAAAACTCCAATTTCAATCTTGTTTTTTTCGCCCGTCCCATTCATTTCTTATGGGAAATTTATCGCAGTTTTTCGCGTCTTACGACGCGAAAAACTGCGATAAATTTGAGAAAAGTAATAGCACACCGATCCCGAACAATACGCACGTTTTGATATATAATTTGCGAGGGTTTTCTCAAAGCTGCGGGGCGAGTTTGAGGACGAAAACTTGGAGGAAGATGAAAAATAATAATAATAATAAGAAGAAGAAGAAGAAGAAACGCGCGGGATAGTAATAAGTGACTCGGGGCTACGCCCCGAGTCACTGGCTCCTGCAGCAGAGCTGCAGGAGCCAGTGCCTCGGAGCGTGCCCCGTGTCCCTAATAAGAAGAAGAAGAAGAAGAAACGCGCGGGATAGTAATAAGTGACTCGGGGCTACGCCCCGAGTCACTGGCTCCTGCAGCTATTTCATAGCTGTAGGAGCCAGTGACTCGGGACGTTGCCCCGTGTCCCTAATAATAAGAAGAAGAAGAAACGCGCGGGATAGTAATAAGTGACTCGGGGCTACGCCCCGAGTCACTGGCTCCTGCAGCTATTTCATAGCTGTAGGAGCCAGTGACTCGGGACGTTGCCCCGTGTCCCTAATAACTAGAAAATTCCCCCTGGGAAATTTTGAAAGGGACACGGGGTGTGTTTGAGCCGACAAAATTATCTACGTTTTAAAGTTTGAATGAAGTCTCTAGGACAAAGTATGGCCGAGCAGCGGACAATTGAAAAAGGCTGAAATTTGAGGAAATTTCCCCATTCATTTCTTATGGGAAATTTATCGCAGTTGTTTGCGTCTTACGTCGGCCTTCGATGGTCATAGCTCGAAAACCGTAAGAGATATCAAAATGTGCCGAGGGTCATTTTGAGCCGACAAAATTATCTACGTTTTAAAGTTTGAATGAAGTCTCTAGGAGAAACTATGGCGAAGCAGCGGACAATTGAAAAAGGCTGCAATTTGAGAAAACAGCAGATATCAGAGGTGGTCAGTCCCTGATTAATGAACTGGTCCCAGCTGTGTTTCTGTGGCTTTCTCCTTGTCTGTCTCTGTTGATCACCTCAGCTGTCTGTGTCTGCTTCTCTCCTCTGCTTCATGTCTCTGTTAACATGAATTAATGAACTGAATCAATAAACATGAATGGAGCTAATGCTAACGGAGCTAACAGAGCTAACACTAACGGAGCTAACAGCGCGAATACAGCTAACAGCTCTAACGCTAACAGAGCTAACTGTGCTAACAGAGCTAATAGAGCTAACGGCGTTAACAAGGGGGCGGGGGGATGGGGTTTTCATTATGCATTTGTCTGTGTGTGTGTGTTTATGTATCTGTCATTGTGTGTGACTGCGTATGTGTGTGTCTTCGTCTGTTTGTGTGTGTGTGTCTGCTTGAACTACACAAGCAGCCCAACCAGCTCCTACATGGAGATGTGTCTGGTATATGTGTGTCTGAATGTGTGTGTGTGTGTGTGTTTGTTTGTGTGCGTGTGTAACTTCTGCCCCACCTGCTGATAATTACCTCTCTACCTCTCCCACTTTTTACCTGTTCCTGTTCAGTTTTGACGTGCTTGTTTTTAATCACTTTTTAGCTGTTGGTTAGCCCTGCTTGTGTGTGCGTTTGTGTGACTACTGTCTCAACCTTTTTGGCAAAGCGCTTGGTGAAGCTGAGTTTAACTGTTTGTTGGACGGAGATTGTTTTCAAACAATGCCCTTGTTTTGACTGAGCTTGTTAAGATAATCATTCTCAGGCTGGTTGTCCTGCAGATGTGTGTGCGTGGGTTATTGACCGGTGTGTGTGTAAATGACAGTTACACCTGTTAACTGAAAAGCGGCTTTTTCGCTGTCGGTTTCTTCCGAACAACTTGCGATTGTGTCAAAACCGTAGCTGCTATCAAAAAAACGATTACACTGTGAGATGCGGACAAGTCTGGGCCAGATGTACGTGTGTTTTATGTCCAGATATTCTTTAGAAAAATGACAAAATGGTCGACTTAAAAAGACTCTGCGACTCAGAGAACAGGAGTTTGTATTGTATGCAGTGAGATTTGGGTTCGGCGAACCTCCTGAACTAAATCCTCTGGTGAGAGAACCGTACCTCGTATCAGAGTGTACTATAGATCATCGGACTCCCGAGAACTTCCTGAGTCCGACCATCTCCTCGTTTTATTCCTGACACAACAACTTTTCGTTTTATGGCGATCTAAAGACAGGAGGCATTTCTGCTTTGCTCACAAAACAGCTCTGAATTTTAACATGGGACTTAATGGGAGAACAGGAGGGCGCTGGCTGCACAAAACGTCTCACTATTTAAATTCAGTAAGTCTCTCGGCTTTTTCGAGGACATCACACGAAAGAGGACAAGTTTGTCTACAAAAGATCCCAAAATTATGCGTGTAGAGTGTAATTTGTGGCCGTAGCGACGAGAAAAAGAGAAGATTTTCAGATCGTTTTTAGACTCTGTGCCACTCTAGCACGCACTCTAGCACGAACATTCCGCGCAATACACACCCATTATAATCTCAAAATTTCCCGCCAAACGATCACTGTCATTGAACAGTGACTGATCAAAAACTATAGGACCAATCAAAATGTGGATGAACACACCAATAGACCAGACTTGGGTCTACATTTTAAAGTTGAAATGAAGTCTCTCGGTGAATGTATGCCTGAGCTACAGATGTTTGAAAAACTCCAATTTCAATCTTGTTTTTTTCGCCCGTCCCATTCATTTCTTATGGGAAATTTATCGCAGTTTTTCGCGTCTTACGACGCGAAAAACTGCGATGTGTTTAAAAGATTGGTCAATTAGAGATGATACAGATTCATGTCTCTTTCGTTTGGTCTTAAATAAGCAACATACAATATAATGAGCTGACTTATTTGACTGGACATTGTTAATAAAGGAAAACTGCTACAAAAATACATTTGATGAAATGTAAGTGATGCTGAGGAGCACAAAGTGACACACTGACCTGGCTTATCTCGAAGGAAACAAAATCAGACTGCAACAGAAATGTGAAAACTCAGACTGTGATGTATGATTATAAAACATTTAGGCAGGAAAATACAGGAATACGTTCTTATGTAGATTTTCATGCCCAACGTGGTACCAAAATTACACAGTGGCAGACTTCAGTGCAAGCCAAAGCACCAGGAATGACAAATTCTACTACAAACAAAAACATATGGCACCAGAACAGGTAGCGATTCTGCCACAGAGGCTTGCTCCCTCTCCTGAGCATCACTATTCTGCACAATTTCATCATTTAAAGCTCCTTCATACGTGAAGTCACGGTTCACCAAATCTCATATTTCCAAACAACATCAAAAAAACCAAAGAGAAATACTTCAAAATGCATGAAAAACACAAATGAAGGGAGAGAGCTAAAAACAGAAAGAGAGAAAAGGCCTGAAAAGAGTGAAACTATTGAAGTGAAAGAAAGGGTGGTCTCATGTTTAAAACCACTAAACATGACCTCAACAAGATCCAAATAGGCATTAAAATGAATTAAAGTCATTAGAGGTCTTTCAGCTCTTTGTAGAGGAGACCACTGACCACCACTGGGCATGTAAACAGCACTGCTGGCATACTGTTCATTACATGACAATAACGCACAAACAAGGCTCACTGATCTGTCGACATTGTTTTGGTGGAACCACTAATTGTGCCATGTTGGCTGGATGCATTTAACCTTAATTCATCAAGGAGATGTGTTCTCGCTGAGAAAGCACAAACTTTCCCAGCACTGTCACAAAGTGTGCGGCTCATGCAGTCTGTACAGTTACACACATGAGAGCTGCACAGAGAGGCAGGAGGACGTATTTATGTCTCCCTCCTACTGAGTCACACTGATCAACAAGTCACTGGAGCACCGTTCATTTCCTCTCGTGAGCGACCTGGGAAGCAACACTCGTTAGTGTTGATTGGCTGTTACTCGTGACATGTGATCAATCAGATGGTGCTGTGGGCGGGACATTGAGCAGAAGCCGTTATTCTTTCTCTTCATTCTTTGTTGGGGTGATAGTTTGCCTCCAGCTCTATATCTCTGCAAATTACATGTATAATTGGCCGTTCTGCACCGCACATTTTATGCATGTTGCCAAAGTTCAGTACTCGTTCAGAAAGCAGGGTGGGCTTGTTGAGGTGGAAAGCTGTGGGTCAAAGTCCAACAGTTACTATGTATTTTTACTATTTTTGACTCATTTTTGACTAACACAAGTATTAGCTAAATTAAGTCCCCTTGATGTTTATACAATGAAAATATTGCCACCAAATGTACATACTTGGGCCTATAGACACTTTAACATTTTGGTAATTGTATTACATAAAATTGCTGATTTCTATCCTTTCTAATTAATTTTCACACTTACTTTAATTATTACTTACTTATTACACCCAAACCTCAGAAGGGTGCTTCCCTGCATTTCACTGCACATATGAGCAGGTAACCAATAACACCTGAATTTTAACTGTAACATGCACATTTGGTAGAAATAAATAATTAGATTCATACAGCATATGAGATAAGAAAATAATGGAAAACAGATATACCATTATTGTAAATTCTAAAGCATTTTTTGTAAATTTAAGTGACTGTGGTACAGTAGTCAGTGGTATGGTAACGTCCACACGGATGCACCTACATGGGGTAAGTTTGTGTGTGTCAGGAGTGGAGAATCAACTATTTTAAAGTGCTGAAATAAAAACCAAAAGTCAAACAATCCAGAAAGGGAGTTCCCAGCGCTGGTTAGGGGAAAATCCGCGCAGATCGCAGAGGCTTATTGCATGTATCCCAAAGAGCGCTGGGCATTTAGCCGGCCAGCTCCCTCCAATCAAGGACCTTCCAGGGAACACACGCGCCGACAGACAGTGCAAACGCTAGCAGACTGCACAAGACTGCGGCGTCATACGTTTTAATCTACCCACTGAGATTTGATTGAGGCAGGGACAGCCGTAGGCCAACCAATCAGTGAACTGCGAGTGCTTGACACGTTGGCGTGAACTTGTTGAAACTTCTGAATCTCGTCGCCCTCTGAAGCTTGATTTTACAGATCGTGAATCATGTCGTGGTTTATCCAGAAACTGATCCTGACAGATAGCCAAAGAGAAATTCGACAACATTTGACAACATGCACAGCTCTGCAGCGTTCACCATGTTGTTTCAAACTCATGCCATATTTAAACTTGATGCTTTGTTTTGTTTACAAAGGCTTTCATTTGCAAATTAAGCATGAAAGAACCATGTAATGCATCGAAAATCCATTTCAAAACCAAACCCTTCCTTTCTCAGTTACTGAAGCTTCTGCTTGGCCAGTCTAATGGCAGCGACCCCGTGCGGTTTCCATGATATGGACACACACTTGGTGGATGCACACAGATATTGACCTAATGCATAAAAACACACACACACACACACACACACACACACACACACACACAACACATGTTTAAAGTAGACACACACAATAAGCACACGCCCATCAGATGACAAATGATGAGTCTTTGTGGAGAGGAAATGAGCTGGATTAGTCGTAGCAACAGGCCAGTGTGTACACACACACACACACACACACACACACACACACACACACACACACACACACACACACACACAAATCTGATAGCAGAAGTCTTCAGCTGGGTCAGTGACACACTCTTCTCATTACCCACTGCTGAACCGTGATATTCTTGTGAGGCGTGTGCATGCAAGCGTGTGTGTTACATTCTCTGCGCTTCTGAGTAAAACTGTCATGAGCCATGTGAGAACGATTGAACTTGGCAGGTAAGGTTAACGTGAGGAAAAGGTGATGAGAGAGTGAAGAGTGAGGAAGATTTTCCAGAGAAGGGAAGAAAGATGGGCAGAGAGACAGAAAGAGTGAGACGAACAGCGGTGAAGGGCAACGGTCACATCTGGCCAGAGTTAGTGTGTGTGAGTGGAATGGATGGACCGACAGGAGGTCTCTCTCTCTAACACACACACACACACACACACACACACACACACACACACACACACACACTTGCATAAATGCCCTCTCTTCTCCAGAATATTCTGACACACACACACTTTGACATTCAGCCACATATGCAAACCAACATATGTTCCATCCAAACATTACAATAACTGCAGCGAGCTGTAACTGTAATACATTCAGCTTCTGGTCCAGTGTGCTCAGAGAGATTCCCTGAGGATTTTTCAGTTCAGCAGGAGTTCACAGAGAGATCAGGGTCAAATCTTTGTATGTTCCAGGAAACATTAAAACCGACCTCTGAATTAGTCGCCACTTATGAGAAACACCAGGATGCAAACAAAGGGTTTTTTCAAGCTCTAAACGGCAATGGGTGCCCTGATTGTTGTTAGACGGTGAAAGTTTTGGTTTTCATTGGTGTGTAAAGGCCTGAAGCCACATGAAAGAGTTTGTTATAACATGAATTCACCTCAGTTGAATGTACGTGTACTTTAACTCCTTAATATACAGTTTGATCCTTTCTTTTGACCCATAACTTCAGCTTGGGTTGTTAAAACCATCTTCTTCTGTTCTCTATAACATCTGAAATCTAACACTCCATGTTCTTTTTACGGCTGCACCGTTCCATCAGATGTAAATATTCTAGATTCTAGATCTAGATGCTAGAGTCATTTTGCTGGGCCAGTGGGGTTTAAGAGGTTAAGAGGCTAACTCGCTGCCTTTGTTTAGGAGCTTAAAGGCAGCACCCAAACCCCTAAATTCCTCCCAGAAACTGCTGCTGCTTTGAAACCCAACACAGTTTAGTCTCAGGAGTGAGCTTTAACATAATTTGGGGATTTGAGGACAACAGAGACTCATGGAATATGATCAACATGCAAAGCTTGCAAAACTGAATTTTAATATTGTATAACATTTTTTTTTTATCTGAACCACCAGTGCAGCATACTGGGATCTGCAGGTGGACAATGTTATAAATTAAAGGTGCCCTGTGGAGTTTTTTGGGTTTGTTTTGAATTGCATTGCTTACATTTATGTTTACTTGCTCACAGTTGTCTTCTCTTCACCTTTGTTGCTGCACTTCCTTGCGCTTTATTGCTTCTAACTGTAAAGCAGAACCGCATGAAAAATCATCAGGAACTAGCATTGTGCCGCCTATGTGCTCACTTGGGTGCATGCACATCCCCCTGTGTGTGCATGATAATAACACAATACAAACAAAACCTGGACCCCTTCATCGTACCTTTAATAATGCTTAAAAGATAACTTTCGTTTTTTACAACCTGGACTTTATTTGTAGCATTAAATACGGCCATTTAGACACCCAGACAACTTTGGTGGCATTTGTAGTCGTTTTGAAGAAATTAGCCCCAGAAGAGCGGCGCATATATCCGTATAATGCGAGTAATTGGGGCACCCGTGCGTAGCCTCTATAAACGCATAATCTGTGGCGAAACTCGTTCATATTCCAATATTTTGTTATGATATGCTGGCGCTATTCCCCTCTGAGCCCGTGGTGGCATGTTATCAACATCCAGTGTCTCTAGACAACTACTTCTGACGTGGATGACGTCATTTTCGAGCGCCGCGCGCTGCGAGCAGCCAGCCACAACACGGCTAACTCTGCGGCGGTCGGCTAGTTTAGCTGTAGTTTGCGACTGTTATTTTTCACAAAATGGATGAATATTTTTCCGACTCTCAGGTAGTGGACAATGACTTTGTTTACGATGGACGTCCTTACCGTTTTGAGTACACGGACGAGGAGCTCGTTGAAAGGAGGACGCGGAGGCAGAGAGAGGAACAGCTGGCCAAACAACAACAAACGGCTGCGTGTCCACGAGTAGACGGTAACTGGTGGTGTTCTTGTCGACAATGTTCATCGATGACAACAGAGGAGGATATGTTCATCGATGACAACAGAGGAGGATAACAAAATATTGGAATATGAACGAGTTTCGCCGCAGATTATGCGTTTATAGAGGCTATGCACGGGTGCCCCAATTACTCGCATTATACGGATATACGCGCCGCTCTTCTGGGGCTAATTTCTTCAAAATGACTCCAAATGCCACCAAAGTTGTCTGGGTGTCTAAATGGTCGTATTTAATGCTACAAATAAAGTCCAGGTTGTAAAAAACAAAAGTTATCCTTTAATGTGTAACCAAGATACTGTAATAATAAATGACTTCTGAAAGACCCAAAGATGCAACAGCGTACTGTCTGGCCATATGGGTTTTTAAATATTGATTGAAATATGTTACATGTTTTCTCCACAACACAGTTTTCCATGATGCAAGTACGTGAATTAATTTATAAATAAGAAGTCTTGGCTGTTTGTCTGTGATTTGTGTGTTATGATAGTCTGTTGAGAATTAGCTTGGTAAAGAAAATGAAATGAACTTTTCATTTCCTCTACAATTGATACCATGTAACACAATCCCCCACCTACATTATAACACTGAACCCAACAATGGCCAAAGCAAGCATAGCGATCCTTCACAGCTTTGAACACGTTTAGCTCGCTTGGCCTCAAGATGAGGTGGAGACACATGTGTCTTTATGCCGCTTCCTCTTTCAGACAGCCCCACCTGTTGGTGGACATCAGCCTGCCTCTTCCTGTGCCTGTCAAGCCATGCAACACTTTACACACCAAAAGCACCTGCAAATCCACTGAAGGGAATCATAAAACATCAGCAACACAGACACCTGAGATAGACGCTGTTACGACAGCACCGTGAAGCCCACCTGTGTGTGGTCTGGCATCACTTGAAACCTGGATTATGTGAGCTGAGCAAACAAAACGAGAGCTCGCTAAGCGGGAGGAGGAGGTGTTGTAAACTTCTCAGTCCGCTGGGCTCTCGTTAAAAGCTGTGAGAACTGTTGCGTCCTGGCGTTTATAGCTGACTGGAAAGAGGAAGGACGGATACTCATCTCACAAACAGGAGGACAAGGTGAGCTGGCTTGGTCGCTATAGCGATGAGCATTGCCGAGCTACCTCTGTGGATGCCATTTACCCAACTAAGTAGAATGGCCAGATTCCACAACTGTGCCAAAATTGGTCACATTAAGAACAGATGTTATTTTTAAAAAGAATCTGAGCAAGAAGAAAAACAGCCTGGTCCAGACTTGTGAAACATCAATCTGGCTAAGTCCTGAGTGCCGGTTCACACTAATCCATCTATGGGTGCAGTCACAGCAGAATTATGGGTACTTGTGTGCATTTTTTAGAAGTGGAGAGGTAAAAGTGTAAAAACAGGGACTATTTTCACAACCTCCACAACACACAAATGTTTCTCATTATAGAAGATGAACTGTGCGCAATGATGCATGAAGCAGGAGGAGCTGCTGAATTCACTGGAGTCAGCGCTAAGTATGCTATTAAAAAAAATAGGGGGGGAAAAAAATTAACATGATGGGCCAAGTCATCTCTTGCTCTCCAAAAGTGGAAAGGTACTTTGTGTCCAAAGATCTGCGTTATGACGTCAGGAGGACAAGAGTCCAACTAAATTTCACATTCGCGTCTCTTGACTGTGGCAGCAAACCTTTATCCGAGTTGATTCGAGGCAGAACTTGGCAGGAGTTCCTGCAGTGTGAGCCGAGACCAAACCAAGAGTAAATGTTGATCAGCCCTCGGGACAGAGAGGTAGAGTACGAGAAGCCTTTCAGCAGGGTCAGAGTTCGAGCTGCAGACGTAGTTTAGGGAGCTGATTCCACGTGAAAGTCTTTCTTGCTGGTGTCCTTTTCTGGACTGTGGCGAGTAATTAATATGTAGCTCCATTTACAGAGCCAACATCATCCACCGCTGGGAGATGGTGGAATGTGCACTGTATAAACATCACATTACAGAGTGTGTGTGCGTGCGTCCCTCCTCGTGTGCAATCATGATAATCAGCACTTCCATCATATTATTGCCCAGCGCGGTGATATGTTCATATGTGGTGGTGACACTTCTCTTTCTCTCTGCTCGACTGCAGCTGTTACAACAGAAGAGAAAAATAACCCCCTCTGAGCTCAGTATGCAACACATTTCTCTCCTCTCAACCTGTTTTTCTTTCCTTTCTTACATCTCTTCATCTGCATGATGAATCTGTGTGTTTTTTTTTATTCTTTTTACTTCTTTTAATTTATTTTATTTATTTGTTGTTTTTATTTTTCTTTTTTAAGCGCCTTGTGCTCCTTTTGGATGCTGGAAGGCGCTATAGAAATAAAGTTTGATTGATTGATTGATTGATGATGCTTTTTTTTGTTCAAAACGTGCACGTTTTTGACTAATTTCTTACAAGACGGTGTGAGCATTATGTGTCTGCGTGCATGTGGTTGATGGTTTCCTTTGAATATGGATCGCAAAAGGTCAGTAAAAGGTTTACTGCTACGATAAGGGGCGTTATCCACAATTGTTCCATCCAAGGTCTCAAATCCAAAATGTTTTTTCACATTACTTCTCAGATGTTTTGGCATCACGATAATTTGTTGCACCAGTTGCCAGTTTTCTCCATTTTGCGTTAGCAAAGAAAGCAAAAGAAGCCTAGTTTAGGGCAGCGGGGTACGCACTGGGCCAGATGGAATAGACTGATATTGTGGAAAACATCTTTATTAGAAGAGAACATCAATACCGCTCTCGTGCTTGTATGGTAAATATGAAGCTACAACCAGCAGCCGGTTAGCTTAGTTTAGCTGACCAAGAAATAGTCCCCTGCAAAACGACAACATGCTGTTTTTTGTCTGTTTTTTTATGCTTTGCTAAGTTCGCATGCTGTTGGCAGGACCTTTATTTTAATCCTCCAGTGACTCTAAGCACGATTAACTTTTGCTGAAATAACTATAGATAAATCATTTTACATGCAATGATATTTAAGCCTGTTATTTACATAATCTACCATCATATTTGATTATTTTTAAAATAAATAAAACCAAGTTCTGTTGTCTGTTACAAGTAAACCCTGCATGCATGCATGCATGCATGTACACAGGTCTGCAACATGAACTCCTGCTCTGATGTTTGTTTGCTCTCCTGCGCTGCTCTGTGAAGGAAATGGAGACTTGTGTTGTAATCAGTACCACCACTCAAACGCTTGCCTGCTCTCTCACTCACTCACTTACTCAACCGGTCACTCATGCACTCCCACTCACTCCCTCTGCTTCTTTCTCCTCTCCAACCCCCAGCTCCACCTTCTTCTGTTTCACTTAACAAGCCCCAAAGCAGAGCGGCAGAGGCGGTGAAGAAATGTCGAAATGCTGGGCCAGGTTTCAGAGCTTATTCCCCGGCTGCCTCCCTCCTCCCACCCTCTGGCCTCCACCGCAGACCCCGTCTCTCCTGCCAGCACAGAATGACACCGGTGTTTCCAGCCAGATCCTGCGCAATTTAAACCCACACACGCTCACGCTGCAGCTAACGAGGTTGTCAGTGATACAGGCATGCATGTAAAGGGTCATTTTGTGGCCATTTCTTGTGTTGACAGCACACACAAAAGCACACACAGGCTCATATAAAGCACACACGACAGACGCGAGCCTTCATCCTCCCCCTGCTGAAAGAGCGCTGCTCTGAGTTCACCTTTTCCGGTCAAGACCAGCTGCATGTCTGGAACCTCACAGCCCAACAGGACTGACCGAAGCCTGGGGAGAGAGAGCGCTGACCGTGGGCGTCCAGTGGAGAACCAGAGAGAGGCACACAAAAATACTACTTGAATCGTCCTCAACTATATGATGTTGTTGCTGCTAATTTCACTCGTTTGAGTATATACACAAAGAACAGACAAAAGACAGGTGATTAATGAAATTGGTTTATCTAATGTTTGCATGAAAGGAAAGCCTGCAGATACCTGGGCCACATTGTTTCAGAACTGAAGGCTGCATTGTGCCAGCTGGAGGAACCGTGGACCAATCAGTGAGCAGGATTAAGAAAGGGCTTCATTTTCCTTCACAATTAACTAACTAGCTACAAATACGCTACATCCAGGAGAAAGAGTGACAGGAAAATGAGGCAAGCGTGGAGAAGATCGAGCCAGCTGTACAAATCTAAGTCACATGACTCGCGACTGACTGGAGAGGGCAAAACAAAACAATGTGAAATCGAGAAATGGCTGAGAAGGTTTTGTTTTGAGTTTGATTTGTTTGTCCACAAGAATACAGAAAAACTATTCGACCGATTTTCATAAAACTGGGCCAAGGAGGTTTTGTAGATGATCCAAATTACCCTTTTTTTAACTTAAACACTGCAAGACAGAGGAAATGCCATAAATTTTAAAATCTAGCAGATGGTAATAAAGTTCATTAATGAAATACGATGACTCCATATCACAGTGCACGTTCACAAACACCAGCAGTCCTCCGGGGTGGCCGACACATGTAGCTGCTCAAACTTCACACAGGAAGCAGTCATCACGGAGCATTTGGGGACAGCGGCTTCAAGGTTTAAGGCTGAAAAAACTGAAATTAATGCATGTCACTCCGACTAACACTGACATATGAAATTCTAAAAAAGTTTATCTGGTTATGGCAGCATTGTACTAAACACAGCAACAGCAGCAGTCAGACAGGTTATAATTAGAGGTAAGTGAGTGCATTTGAATAATTACTCATTGTACAGGATGAGGTGTGCAAACAAGCACAATAAATGTGGAAGGTCAAAGGTGAACAGGAAGTCAGTCTGGAACCTGTAATAAATGTTTACAGCAAACAGTTTTAGTTCCAGAATAATTTAACTTAAACCTGTTTTTGCCCTTTTTTTGTGATTTCGCCACGTTATTACATCTCAGCAATCAATTTGGAGAGTTATTGTTACTGACCGGCTTCAGTGATTTCAAGGTAACATCATCAAGCAGGAAGAGGAGAAAGTAAATCTATGTGACAGGAAGCAGTGAGATTTAAGAAAAACTTGATATTAATTTGGATAAACTGGCATTAGAAAGAAGCTACTGCTTGGTCTCATTGACGCAGTAACAACAACAAGATTCCTAAAAAATATAATGTGTAGCTTGTTTATACTGTATTCCACCAAAAAAACAAACCAAATGATTCCAACATCAACACATGTGCATTATGTATGATGCCGCTATAAACACTGAGAGTTTCTGAATGTCTCATGTGGACAACAGCTGAACAGTTTCAGCCATGCAGAAACACTCCACAGCTAAAGCCAGAGGAAGGTGCTCTGTAACCGAATGCTTATTTTATCCCCTTGGAACAGACGACAGGCGTTTGGTCGCCTATTTCCACATCATCAGTACCGCAGTCATTACTCTGAGTATTTTTGGTTGACTTTCCACAACTGTAAAGTAGCCATGAGGCAAAGCAAGGCAAGTTTATGTGTACAGCACTTTCAACAACAAGGCTATTCAGAGCTACTTTACATAGGACATAAAAGGCATTAAGAAAAGAAACACAAGGGGATATAAAACTACGTGTTTTAATGGGATTTAAAAGAGTCAAATAGAGGATAAAAATAAGACAAAAAAAGAATAAAACAGATATAACGGGAGAACACAATTACAGTGCCGTGTAAGATAGGAATAAGTGGTGCTAAGTTTAATTTGTTAAAAGCCAGGGGCAAACAGAAAAATCTAAAAGATCCTGAAAGTTAGAGCAGACCTCGGGTAAAGAGGGCCACGCTACAAACTTCTTATGTAAGAAATAATGCATCAGCTTTAGGACAGTTCGACTTTTCATACTGGCAAGCATAGGCTGAGTGAATGAGTCTTCCTCTGTCACTGCAGCTTCTCTCAGGTGGCCTTTGAGCAAGGCATTTAACCCACAAGTGGTCCAGAGCAGCAGCTCGGTGACCTGCAGCCGCTCCCAGGTGTGAATGTGTGCAGCTGTAAAGCAGGATGTCTGAGAAAGAAACCGTCTGTGCTCCAGCTTGAACTGCAACGGCTGCAGGCTCGCACATCGCACCTCCCTGACGGGACCCCCTCGGGACCTCCAGCCCGGGTTTTGTTTACGCTGCGGTTTCAACATCTGTGTACATTTCATCCAAATGAAAGCTGCGCCGAGTGCTCCGCAGAGCCGGGACGGGAGGCAGGCGTCTGCTGTACAACTGACAGCAGAGGAGAAAGAGAGCAGGACCCTCTTAACCCCTCGTACTGCTTCTACACACACACACACACAAACACACACTTTGATCAAGTCTGCAATGAGACGCCCGCAAGCTTGAAACACTCACACCCTCCATTTACACCACTGACGTTTAGAGTGGTCTTCAGGAAGAAGCACACACATGCCCCCACAATCATGTACACACTGAATGGTAAACAATAAAGCCACAAGTGCTCAAAGTGTTTGTGTTCTCTGTGCCATAGCGACTGACGAGGCCAGAGTGGACCGCTACACCACAGTCTAAACATCACGGTCATGGAAGGCAGAGGAGGATGCCGACTCATTACTGCCTCCAAGATACTGAGAATTTAGTTCGTTTTAGCTTTTACTGGCGTCCTGTAGTGTGTTTTCAGCAAAGACAAGTGGCGAAATGCTTACAAAGTACACACAGTAAGTATACTTTTATATGAGTGTAGTTACAGTGTGTGTTCTCAATATATACAGGATGTTCTTTTTAATGTATTTATAAGCGCATCAAAAGTTGACATTCGGATGCTTAGACAGATAAACACGTGTCCACATCTGTATATGGCCATGTAACATATTTGTCAACGCTGAAGGAAAACAGCGAGTAAAAAACATCAGTGTATGAAAGTCAGAATCAGGGATTTATGGTGGAGGTAAATATGCTTCAGCTCCATATCTGCTTGTACTTGTGATGGGAGTTCCAGCTGCGTCAGCGAGCATCATTTGTTTTCAGCTCCCAAAACGGCTCTTAATTTAGCACCACTTATGGCTTTCATAATTCATCCAAATTTAGCTTTGCTTTGACCTATGATTGGTATGTGTGCACATATATCACTTAAAATATACAATGTAATTATACTAAACTTCATCATTTACATTATGTTCGGTATAAAAACCTGGAACTGCCTGATGTGAAAACATGAAACACTTTTCCACATGTGGAAATGTTTTATTTATGTTGAACTGCGTTTTGTATGTTGGCTCAGAAAAAGGCTCAGAAGATTGACTGTGTCCGGATAGTTTACAAGCAGGTTTGGTAACACAGACCAGTCAGAACACTTTTATCGTAACCACGCCAGCTGTGTAACGTATGTAATGTATGAAACTCTTGCTGCCTCAGCACAAAATATAGACGATGGTCCCTTTTTGCCCTTAACCCTGTAACACATTCTTGGATATTTATGTTACGTTTATGTGTTCTTAATTTCCTTAAAGGTATAAGCAGGTTCAGAAATGTGTTCTACTTGTTGTGACTTCACTGTGCAGATTAATGTACAACCCTGATTTCATAAAAGTTGTTTTCAGCTGTAGAAAAGGATGGATGGTGCTTTCAGGGATGGCTGAACTACAGTGCGTTGATTTCTCAAGCCAAACAAGGCGAGTCAAGCAGAAAAGCAATATCATTGTGCATCATGACATATTACCTCTTCATGGTGACGTCTTTGAAGACTCTACTCTAATTTCAGAGTTATTTGTTCTTCTTGTATAATGTGATGATGACGATCACAGTTACAAGTGATTATTATTTAGAGTATTTTAGAATCAAAATTCATGTAGTTAAAAAAAAAAACAAAAACACACACACACACACACACACACACACACTAGAGGAAAGGCATGTAGATGCACCCAAATATATCCCACAGTCTCAGACATCACCATTAATGGAGATAAACAAGGACAACATTGATCTTTAAGATTATAATGATGTGAGGTTCAGTGTCAGCCATGCAGTAGGAAACGGGAAACGTACACACCATTTAAGGGCTTAACAGAAGAGGAGTGGCTGTAAAGATTATAGAGTTAACATTAAACCTCAGTCATTCTCCTTGAGTCATTTATCTGACTGTTGGTCTTGAATAAAAATACTTTATTGCTTTAATAAAGACTTGTAGGTGACTGTGAGGTCTTGTCCAAGCTGCATCATGTTGCACCACCTCCACCATCCACTGCATGCGTGCAGTCAGTTGATGCGCGTAAGTTTAGTTGAAATATTGCTTTAAAGTTCATGCACGCATTCATTTAATGATAAAACTGTACGGAGCTGAGCTTCGTTTTCCCCAGTCACAACAACCCCATGATGTACGGCTCTTCAGGACACAACAAGCCAGAGGTCAAAGGTCATTTTGAGGGTTACGAGGTCGTTCAAGGCCTCACTGCCTGGTCTGGCTGGTCTGGTTCCCACGCCAAGGCACGTTGTGTTTATTCAAAAAGGCCCAAAAATGTGAAGAGGTAGCGCGGCCAGAAAAGTAACCATTCTTACGCCTCTGCGTTAGTCATCTGCGCTCCAGACAGCAGGTGACCTTGACCTCTGACCTCCCACTTGCTAACAGAAAAAACACCTCTACAAGATTCTATATCACATGACTCCATGTGTACTTAATTTAAGAAAGAGATGGACACTTCCCTGAACTGTGGTGACATGTTAAACCCTGTCAGCAACTTAAACATTTATACATGCCTGACCACCAAATGACAGAGCTCAGATGCCAAAATGAGAAAGTAGCAGCACTGTATTTTTACTGTGCATTCTGACACCTTTGTCTTCAATAATCTATTCAGAATAACACAAAGTGACTCTATTTCCATTACAAGTAATTACAGACCCACATGTATTCGTGCTCGCGTGTTCCTGTAATTAAAGACAAAGCGTGGGCAAAATGAGGAAGATTCCCATCCATTCTGAACGCGAGGCTGCGACGCGTCGGTTAGACTGGCACGTTGCTTCATTCCAGTCCAGTAATTATCACTAGAAAATGGAGGGGAAGCCCAAAGCAGAATGATGGAGGCACTAGAATAGATAGAAACGACTTTCTTTTCTTGAAAAGCGTCTTTTTTTGGCCTTTATTTATCCAGAGAATGCTGCTTTTGAGCGCTGCGGTGCCGCTTGTGAGAGCTTGCAGGCTTCACATTAATATCCAAAGCCAAGCTGAAGTCTGCAGTATCTGTCGAGGTTACTCTTTCATTTTCCTCATTCCAAGTGTCCAAAAACGAGCAATCTCTTGGTCAAATCTTCTTCTGGATCTTTTACTAATTAACAGAGCCTAAAAGTAACACACAGACTTAAACAGCTTGAAGAAGTACAGAAGGAACAGCACCTGTCTGGACGTCTAAAGTGAGAACGGGGGATGAGAATCTTTGGGAATCTCCAACACTGCAAAAAGTTATATTAAAGTAACAATGTAATATATACTCGTTTTTTGTTTGACATGATTTATCTGTTTCAAGCTTTTTTGTCCTTAATTACCTTTATTAAATATTAGAAGTTGTTACTGAGATTTTGTTCACTCAATGCTTAAAAACTACAATCTCCAAAATTATGAAGCGGTTTGCTCGACACTGAGAAGCACAAAACTGCTTTGTCAGAGTCGGAAGTTCTTCTTAGAACTGGTTCTTTGAGACTGGATATTTTTATTTGTTTTAAGTGAAATTTTCCTGTTCTATTAAGGGATAATTTAACTTGTTTTAAGTAACATTTTTATTGCTTTGGTTTGTTTTTAAGAGTTATTGATAAGGTTATTAAACTAAATGCAACTAAACGCTTGCTAAACAACTCCAGTGTGAGTCATGTCTCTTTTGTTCCGTCAACATGGCGCTACTGATGTTCAAAAATCTATTTTTAGAATCTGAATTGACTTAAATTTTATGGGAATTGATTTCCACCAACCGAGACCTGCAAGAGACAAGTCATCTGTATCTGCATCTCTGAGTGCTCAAAAGAAAAGAAGAAGATGGTATTGTAAATGCTCTCTTGCACCACAGATTCAACCCCCTTCAGTTCCTCTCATTATTTCAGTTCACTTCTGCCACTGAATGCAGAGTTTCAAATAAGTCAAAAGGAAAAGCTCAAAGTGGACAATTTCGTTTCTCTCCCATCCATCAAAGATGCCATTTAAAGGAGCACAGGCATCTGTCTCACTAAAATGACCACTGACGTCTCTCTCTGCCTGTCTTTCATTGCTTTTGGCTTCATATTTGTTGATAGTGTTTTTATACACTTTTATATTTTCCATCTCAAAATCCTGCTCAGATTTTCTTCTGACAACTTTTACCCTTTTGTCTATTTTCTTTGTCATCTTTTTTCCCGTCGCTTCTTGCCAGACCGTCATTATAAATAATAGGTTCTTAATCGAACGTCTTGGTTAAATAAAGGTTAAATAAATCTTTAAGAAATGGTCCAGAACCACACCTGCAGCATGGGAACAATCAGACGGGGCTGGCCTGCGTTCCTGACCCGACAGAACGGTCCTGGCTCGATGCGGCGACGATAAATCAAACAGAGCCCTCCCTCCCGCTCAGCTTCATCTCTTTGCAGTCTGTCTTCCTTTCCTCTGGCACAGAGAGGACGTCTAGGCTGCTCAGTTTTGGAAATCTGTGATTACAGTATATATCAAGAATAGCAATGGCAATAAACAAGATTATCGTGTGTTCCTGTTGAGGCTTACTGACAGCTTAGAATTTCACAAAGCATCAATAAAGTTACATTGTGGCCACGGGGAATCCTCAGCTTTGATTGGTTGGAGAGGCTGCGTTATTGTTGAATAAGCAGACAGTTGACAAAAGCTGCATCAATCATTGCACACAGCTGGAAGGCGACACAAAGTTCCCATTTACAAAGGGTATTCCCTCAAAAATGAATACACAGTAAGCGCTTGACAAAAACTGGATAATCTTAAAGGAGTCACTCAACACTCTGAAATATAATTAGTTTTCTTGCTGAGAGTTGGGTGAGATGATATGAAGCTGGAGCCATGAGCAGCTTAGCTTAGCATTAACACTGGGAACAGGGGGGAGCAGCTAGCATGGCCCTGCAGAAGGGCAAAAAATCATCACCACTAGACATCACTAATAGCACATTACATGTCTTTTTCTCATTCCGTTAACAACAGTTAGCTGTTTCCCCCTATTCAGTCTCTGTGCTAAGCTAAGATAAGCTAACCAGCTGCTGGCTGTGGCCTCATATTGCTGTGCAGACTTGAGTGGTATCATTCATCTCTAGGCGAGAAGGTGCATCACGGTATTTACAAAAATATCCAACTATGTCTTTAAGATCCATTCAGTAGCTGCTCTTCATGGAGCTGAAATGTGAGCTGCTGCCCTGTTTCCTCTGCTTTTCTGCTTCACACACACACACACGCACGCACACAAGCACACACGCACACACACTGTCCTAAATACCACCATCCCATCTTGAAACAGCAGTTAGATTTACCATAAGTGGCTGTAGTTAGTAATAATAATCCATGCTGCGCTTGTTGCTGACCGTGCTGCTACCACTTTGTCATTAATGGAGCGGGCTGTTTGCCGTGAGGCTGACAAAACCCACCAGAGGAGACTGACCGGGGGAGTGACTGAGTGGGTGGGAGAGACAGCAGGGGACATTTTCCTGAACTGAATGATTAGTGTGTGCGGTGCCGTCTGGTCAGCTTCTCTCAGGGACCATGAGGAATTCAGGTCCTGACACATGCATTTAAATAAGCATCCAGCTGATAAATTCACATGTGACTGCATGCACGCATCTGCAGGGGCAGCATACTGCATGAGTGGCTACAACACGACAACACCTGCTGCACTAGCTGCAACTGCTGTTTTCCTCCCATCCCTGGCAGCCATAAACTTCCATTTCATCCTCTATTTCTGTAGAGGATGAAAATTGTTTTGAAGAATCTTGCAGCGAACAGCAAACATTTACTCTGATTTATTTATCTTTGAAGATGCATTATTGCTGTGATGTAGTGTTTGTACTGCCAGCCTCACAAATCTGATACTATGAAAGAATAAATGGAAACCGAAGGATAACTACAGCAGGAAAAATAAATCCAAACGTTTAAAGCTGTGAAGCCTGGAAATAAAACTGGTCACTGATCAGAATCTGTAGTAAAGAGCTAAGACCTGCTCTGACGCTGGTAATTTAAGGACCAAAAACCAAACCGACTCATGGTTGTTTGCCTCCACCAAACAGTCAAACTGCAGTTTCCATCCATGTCTGTCCAGACTCATGTTACATATATACTGAAGACTGGCTCAGTGGCAAAACAGAAGTTCGCACTATATTGACATGTATGATTCCAGTGAATAATGTCCAGTGAGAAACATGCAGACTTTACTTAGAGACTATTTTCACAGAGGAGCACAGAGGACTGATAGAGAGCTTCATCACATGGTGCAACGGCAACCACCTGAAGCTAAATATGAGCAGAACCAATGAGCTTGTGTGACTTCAGAGGTTCAAATATGGATGTTGCTGCAAAGAAGCTACAAACTGTAAAACCTGGATGCTTCACACACATCTTTGACCCAACAAGATTTATACAATCAGTTTCAAGTTGGAGACCCAAGATTAGTGTCACCAATTCAGTATCTGACCAGTTGTGAAATATGGTCACAGTCTGCCTTCTGATACTGAGTTCTGGTGCTGAATAACGGCCAGAAAAGTGTTTCTGCAGAACATTATAATGCCACAGTGAAGCTGACCGTTGACCTCTTGGATGTAAAATGTTATTGCTTCATCATTTTATCCTATGTGACATTTGTCTGACATTTTGTTATAATTATCGCATTAATTCTTGAGTTATGCTCAAAAATGTGTTTTGTGTGGTCACGGTGACCTTTGACCACCACAATCTCACCAGCTCGTCTTTCAGTCCGAGTGAACATTGGTGCCAAATTTGAAGAATTTCCCTTCAGGCGTTCCTGAGATATCGCCTTCACGAGAGAGAGACGGACAGACTGACAACCTCGGGCCTCGGCTGTTGCCGAGGCATAATTACAGGTATGAAACTCTAAACGTAATGAACATACAGCACAGTCTATGAACACACACACAAACACACAGCTGCTCCGGTCCAGTTCCAAATCATTTCAGCACATTTTGTTTTTGGCTAAACTGACAGTGTCCCAGGGGCTTAAATGGCCGCTGGTTTAATCATCCGACCGCGGGACCCTGTGATTTCACCCTGATATTTCTCCTCTCGCAGCAGGACTATAAATCAATCAAAACCTCAAAATCGATGTTTTTTCAGGCAGGGAAATTGGTAGCAGGATTTTAAGCGAACAGGCTACTCAGTCAGCGTTACTAATCTGAGGAAAATGCCTGAAAAACATTACCAGGCATGAGGTCATCCGTTTGTGTGCTATATGTCAGTGTGTTTCTGTAGCTGGGTGAGAGCAGGAGGACTCGGGCCAGGCCAGAACATCAGCCACTGAGATCTGGATTGATGTGGAAAGACCATATGGAAAACATTTGGCAATCTGGTAATCTGATACTAAATCTGGGGTCAGCCTTTTAATAGTTGGTGAGGCAAGGAACATCTCCTTGACCCCTTGAGATGGAGGTAAATATACATACATGCACACACTCACACACAAACCGCGATCGGCCCACGTGCATGTGGCAGTGATCTGGAACCCTAATTAGCTGAGGATGGGGGTGGTGGAAGGAAGGGGAGGGTGAAATTGGACCAGAGGTTCCATTGATTGAGGGGAAATGGGAAACAGGCTGGAACCAATGTTGCCCTTTAGCCTTACACACACACACACACACACACACACACACACACACACACACACACACACACACACACACACAGAATGATGGTTACCGGATCAGTAATGAAATATCTCCAAGTTGGCCCGCTGCTCGGTGCAGATCTATCCCCTGTGATTGGGGCCTCCTGTCCCTGGATGCCAATATCCATTGGTCCGAAAAAATGTGAGTCTGTGATTACAGAATGAATCACCGACTAATCTGATTTGGATTACTCACTCTTGCCTCTCTTTTCTGTGCTGTGCAGCCTCAAAGCACTCAGATGACTAGTTTAATAAGCCAGATCCTGAACCTTTCTCAGGAGCTGACAGTCGTAGCTGGAGAAATTACATGAACAACAAATGGGGAGGTGGAGGTCAGACCTTGGTATGAGGTTCTCTGCGAGGACGCGCCGACAGCAGTTAGGCCTTGTGGTTCGCTGATGAGCAGAAGTGGGTTTAAGATCCATCGAGGCGAGCGTCCGTCCTGCCAGCAGACGTGCTGTTCTGAAGCCAGTCTGGAAAGAACAGAACAGACCATTAGTTCACCAAAGCAGAAAAAAGCACCAGAGTGTACCGTAACAAACAGGAACAACAGAACACCATCAGAAAATAGGCCACTATAATTATAACACTACAGTCAGTGTTAACAACTATAAAACATGAAACAATAAAATGGATTATGAGATTTTGGGCTGTCTCTATAATATGTAAAAACAACAGAATATAATAAATAGTATTTGCTTCTTTCAGACCAGTGGACCAAAACCAAAATACATATTTAGGTTTTTCTTTTCAGGAAATGTATGCAAATTGGTGTATATTTAATTAGATAATGCCTCATTTAAGCATACATTTTCAGACAGTGATCTATTTTTAACCTGTTCACCTGTAATGTCTTACTTTTGGTCTAAAGGAATTTTACAACACATATTTTTTTTCTCATACTCTGTTTATTTGCTGCACTTACATACAGGAAACTTTCCAGTTTAATTCCCATCATTATCCCAAATGTTCAAATATTCATTCACTTTATTCCAAAAAACAATGTGAAAATTTACTTTTTAAAAGGCTGTCTGATTTTTAAAGCGATAAAAAGAGATATTCAAAATCCCCTCTGTAAAACCCTTAATACTCTAATATATCAGCAAAATGATGAAGTCTGAATTCAAGTTTTTCTGTTCTGGAAAATTATTCACATTTGTGAATTATTGAATTTATTAATTAATTAGTTAATGCCACATGTGTGTATTTAACCCTAACATTTCAGAAAACTTGCAGTCCAAAAAATAACGGTCTTAATGAAAGTAATCAGCTGGGGAAGTTTGGTGGTGATACTTAGTGGTTAAATTTTTACCCTATATATATATTCAATAAATGTAATTTCATAACAACCAAGACAACTTGTGTTACATGTGTTCACAGATCTGTAAATATGGGTGGCCCCAGCAGGGGTCAGACCCCCCAGACCATGAATTGTCATACTGTAGATGAAACCACACCACTGAGAACCAACCATAGCCGCTTCCCTGAGAGATAAAATCCTGATGATTTGTGTCAGTGCTCTGCACATCCAGATAGAAGTCCCTACGTGCAGAGCTCCTGGTCTGTGTGCGATTCACGTGTTTAAAGGACGAGTCGCTGTCCAGGTCTCGGCCCCCGCTTCGCTTCCCCCCTGGGACGAGAAGCTTTAGGCTCCCCTCTATAACCTCAAGTGTCCTCCTCAAGACTCAACCCAGTGGGAACATAGCGGACAAATCCCAGGCTTAGTGCTCTCCACATAAAACAAAACCCTGTTCCCAGTGGACAGACCAACAGCACCAGTGAGAGATCCTGGTAAACCAGGCTTAGGATGGGTTGCTTCCAGGCACGGAGGGTCCTAAATCTCACACGCTGTCTGTCAACAGCTCTGGGACTTCCGCATATTCATCCTCTCTTAATGTGCTCTTAAGGTTTCAGTCAATCGCTGCCTTTTGGCCCACACAGACAGCATTCCTGAGCTCAAAATATAATTATCCATCAGGCCGCAACAGTAACACAAGAGCACCCTGCAGCCCCAATTACCGGCCACACTCTGCCGTAACCTTTTTGTGCTGCCCCGTGAGAAGACGAGAGGCTGCTTGTGCTGTGATGCTAAAAGGGAAAAAGTCTATTATCACTCCCCATGATGCCGACTGACTTTTCCCAGTTACTCCCAGCAACCAGCCGTCAGTCACACATGACTGGCAGACGAAAGCCTTTATCTGTTTGTATAGCTGAGGGTCTATATGGGTTTTCGCCTTTATGGCCAGACAAGGTCAAAATAATGTCTTTTAAGTTGGTCGTTCTGTCCAACATTTAATTGCCTTTTACTGACTCGGCTGAAGTCTGGCTGTCTGCGTCAAAATCCGCCACTTAATCATGTTGTAAAGGCTTTTGTTGTCCGTCTGTTGCCATTCAAAAGTTTACATAATGTATAGCTCTGCGTTTCAATACTGAAGCTGTTGAGAGAAAGCCGAGCTGTCAGCTTTTGAGGAACCTCTCTTTAGCCTGGTGCCAGTCTTTGTTTTGAAGGGTTTCATCAGCCCACAAAGGTCAAATGTTATTTGTTCCCACAGAAGAAAACGTCAATTAAATAAAAATAAAACTGAAAACGTGGAAATCATTTAAAACTGCCGTCACATGGCTGCGATAAGAACGAGAACGACAATACTGTTGAGTAACTCTGGAGAATAATATCTGATTTTAAAATCAATACTATTCAACACAATTGTGAATGTATGCATCCAGTTTTTATTTGTTTAAATATGTTTAATAATGAATGTAAGAGATGTTGAGATAACACGGTTTCTGTCTAAATGCAGAATCACCCAGAAGATTTAAATAACCAAGAGGCAGCGTGTGGTAGTGTGAACATAACGGACATATTTGAGTTGCTTTGCAGACGCCTGAAAGCTTTTGTCTGTCCCAGCGCTAACTCGTAGCTTTAAGAGTCCCACCAGGTTAAGTTAGCTTGGTGAACACATGCTAACCTGCTAATAGCAGTGATTTCTGCTCATTTCTGCATTTATGCTGTCATTGTTAATGGAATAACCCCAAATGTGTTTGTCATACACACACACACATTCAGTCCTACTGAATTTATTGGTCATATTCAACTTCAGTTGCAGAAGTGTGCATTTGCATGAGCTCCCATCCATATTACCTGCTGGTCCTGGGTCCAAACTGCCAAGCAGGAAGTGGGAGCATCCAATGGGCTTTATAGTGGAGGAAGCCAGACTGTACCATGTCGGTTTGAGGACAGAGGGAGGTTTTTCAGTTTAGACTTTTTATTGCAAATTAAACAACTTATTATTTTTGTGTTAGGACAACTACAATAATGATAATCCTAGTTTTTATTGTTTGTACATGTAAATGTTATTTGTATATGTCTTAATTGATTGTGTGTAAAAGGCAGAGACAGAAGCTCTTCAGTCTGAACTATTTGCCTGGTGTAAACGTCAAATAAAACAACCAGCAGGTGAAGATTATTCCTACCTGTGTGTGTGTGTGTGTGTGTGTGTTTCTGTGTTCTCCCTCCACCACTCGGCCAGTCCTTTACAACCATCTCAGTTTGTCAGTGCAGAATAGAGCTACGAAAAGGGAATGAAAGTATTCCTCCGCTCACTGATGCAACATCCCTTTTATATTCCCCACCAGCATCCTTTCTCACATGGAAACATTCCTCTTTCTTTCCCTCCAAACCAGAGAGGCGAGGAGTATGAAGGGGAACCTCGGTTTGGTCCTGAAAACAAAGCGGTTTTCAACCCTCGCAGGATTTAGGAGGGCGATTAAGATGGGAGTATGGCAACCTACTCATCAAGGCACACTGTAATGAGTGAGCAAGAGTGATTTACAACTATGACGACATCAAAATGACGGGGAACGGTGGTAATTTGTAGCATCCCGAAATCCTAGAAAGGGAACGTGTGAACTTAATTATTTATATTTAAGATGCTGCTGCTGATGTGAGTGATGTGTTCTGGACTCTAGATATTGGTTTTATTTGGACCTTTGTTGGACATGTTCACTCCCAGCGTTACTTCTGACCCTCCAGACATTCTCCCAGATAACCTGTTAAACCTCAACAGTTCATCTGGCATGTAATGTTGATTAGACTTTGTGTTTACAGTTGTGTAGTTTCTGTTTCAGAAGGGGGCAAAGTGGAGCGTAAACATCAGTTTGAGTTGCTGGAACTGAGTTTAAACTTCTATGGTGATCAGAATTAGAAGGAACTGAGATTTGTTCTTCCTGTTGGGTCATTCCAAACAATCATTTTTTTTAACGTATATGCTCATTGACACCAAAAAATGAATTGTGTAATGTATTTTTGCAGAGTTGTGAGAACTGCATTGAAAAAAAACATCTTCAGAAATATAAATTTGATAGGGTCGCAGGCAAAATGGTGTGCAACAAATCCAGATAACTCAAAGGCACAAATAGATGTATATTGTTCATTACTGGCCCTTGAAAATGAAAAATAGTGCAAATTGCACAGTAAAGGTCTATGCATAAGGAGTGGATTGGGTATGAGATAAAACTATGCAATTCTCAAATTTCAGCAAAAATATTCGCCAGAGTTATTGTTTTGGTGTCAAGTAGCATAAAGGTTATTTCTGATCTTTCAGCACTGGGCTGACAAACAGAGTGACCCACATTGCTTTCTAGCATTTAGACACCACATTAAGGACAACAGATTGTGGGGATGTATGCAAAAAAAGACACCGACCGGCTCCACATGCAACTATGACTTCATTCTGAGCCATAACTCTTCCCTGAAAGGAACCACAAGTCCAGTATGAGAAGAACTGACCACTTTGAGCCTGAGCACAGTTGGAAAACCCCCGGTGAAGCCGCGTTCTCAATGACCCTCAAAAAGCTTCTGTTCAGATGCTGCACGCAGTGATGAAGTGGGTGACTGAAAACACCCACCAGTCGGAGGGCTGGAGCATTGATGTGTGGGGCTGAACAGCGGGAAAATGACTCACACCGCCATCTACTGTTGACTTGTAGTACTGCAAAAGAAATATTAAAGCTTAGTTTTTAAATGAATCTGAAATGAATAAAGGAAAAAAGTCATTTTCAAGTTTTTCACATTTTATTTCATTGTGCATTTGCACAGTTTTGTTGCCACACAGAGATACAACAAATCATCCCATCCCATTTCCTTTCTCTACCCCTTTTTATTACATGATATATGATATATATCCTCCCAACACATTTCACAGTTGCATGTTTTTTGGAAGTTTTAACTTCAGTGAGCATTAGGATTGAACTAAAAAACAAAACTTTCTGCATGAGTTGCAAAGAGACTGCACACTGAAAGGTACTGGTCATAGCAGCATCCAATTCAGATGAGAGTGTGACCGTGCAGGAAATGTCGGTGTTAAGTTCAGTTTCTGGTCATCCTCTTGTAATTTGTTAAGTTTTTGTCTGCCATTTTTGTGGCTCATCTTTCTTAGTTTTCTTAAATAAAGTTAATGTCTGCAGAGCAATGAGAATTGCAGCTTCAAACTTAGCACACTGGGAGGAGAGTTAGACCACAATAGTCCTCTGTTGTCCCCATCTTGTTCCTCTTCCAGCGGTTCTTGAGTTTCTCAGCTCAGCACCTGACTGTGGTGACGGGCCAGTGGGTGTGTGGGTGGACCTGGCGTCGACTTGACCTTTTTGCCAGCCGCAGCTTCATCAATGTGCGACTGTGTCAAAACAAATACCGCTCTTCCTCTCTCTTCCTCCTCTTTGCTCAACCCCAAAAGTAGAAGGAGACAGCGTGGAGGCCCAGTGAGTGGATTTCTTCTCTTCCTTCAGCATGTTTTCTATCTGGAGATGGAAGAAAGCAAGTTAAACATCTGACATAAAACAGGAGCTGATTCTCCAGAGGGGCCATAGCCAAGATTAAAATAAAAAATAAATAAATAAAGAAAAAATTAAAAAAAACTGAGGTCAAGAGTGCAAAGTGACTATCCAGCAAATAACAGTAAAATCTTACTTTTTCCTCATTAAAACAGTCCAGTTTAAGGATTTTGACTCTTGATGTAACTGCAGAATTTGCTGTTTGTGAATGTTATGTTTATATCAGAGTAGCAGGGAAGAAGTCAGAGGGTCTGTGACTGTTTGAAGCTCCCACCTGCAGCTAGAGTATCAGCTAAACAACTTCTTTAGTTTCGAGAAGAAGCCTCCTTCTTCCTGCTGCTGCTGCTTCTCCTGGGCCTCCTCTGTGCTGTTCGACTTTGAACCAGAACCTGAAGTGCTGCTGCCCCCTCCTGGACACAAACACACACTGCATAAGCTCAACTACTAACACCGCTGCAGTGCAGAGGGACTGATCATGGGCTATCTGTGTGGACTCTATGTGTCTCTCTGCACGCTAGGGTGGAGTGATGTATTAACTGAATGGTGGAGTTGACCTGCAGCAGGAACGACACCGTTGACAGTCCCCTGAACATCCGTCTCATCTTCAGCATACGTCAGCAACAGAGAGCGCTGCTTACGAGTCAATTTCCTGCAGGGAAAGAGACCAGATGTGTAATTTTTCAAATACAAGGAAAAAGAAAGAATGTACAAAAACATCTGTGGTCTGACATACATAGGAACATAATATCTACGTGGGTCTTACTTTGGCACTCTGATCTTGATGTGAACGTAGTGATCTCCATAGCTGTAGCTGTTCATCTTCCGAATGCCTTTCCCCTGCAGCCGGATCACCTGATCAGCCTGGCAGGCGGAAGGAATCTGAAAACACAGACGACTTTACAACAAACAGAAACTACTCCTGCAGTTATCTTGGTAAGGAAATGCATTTGGAGACAAAGAATCGTCTGGTAGAAACATCCAAAAAAAATCACATTAAGCAACAGCACTTCAAAACTGCAGTGCAGAACCAGACAGTGTGTGTGAGGTAGGCAAGATTCACTATTACTTTGAGTCGGAAGACCAGCCTAAAAATCAACATTAGCATCTACATTGTCCAAATCATGCAGCCTTCCCTTTTACTCACCACTATACTGATGGTATCATAGAGGCCCTGTGCTGTGGCTGTGCCCCCCAGGACGGCCTGAGCTATCGAGATGAACACGTCCGAGTGGATGTTTATTCCATTGCGCCTGAAAACTGGGCTTCTCTGGACCTGTACAGACATTTCAGATATAACACTTCAAACTCTGACACTACTCCAGCAACAATAACTCCCTAAATGCTTAAAGAATAAACGCAACTCACCCTGAATGTAATGAGGATTTCTCTGTTTCCAACTGACATGCGCACCGTCTGACCGTCTTCCACTCCTGTGAGAAAATGTCAAAAAAAAATTATACATTTAGCAAAAGCTGTATTTGTCATTATAAAACATTTTCCAAATTCAGGTCAACAGCAATTACAGCAGGTTTGTATAGACTCAAAATTTGGCACAAGACTAAATTTACTGAGATACAACCCTGATTCTGAGAAAGTTGGGATGCTAAAATAAAACACAGTGCGATAACTTGTTAATTCTTTTGTCAATTGAAAACAGTACAAAGACAATACATTTATTTTTTTTCATCAACTTGATTGATTTTTGTAAATATCTACTTATTCTGAATTTGATGCAGCAACACGTTTCAAACAAGTTGGGACAGGAGCAACAAAAGACTGGAAAAATGTGGAATGCTCCAAAAACACCTGTTTGGATCATTCCACAGGTAAACAGGTTGATTGGTAACAGGTGATAGTATCATGATTGGGTATGAGCATCCTGGAAAGGCTCAGTCGTTCACAAGCAAGGATGGAGCGAGGTCACCACTTTGTGAACACATGACTGTATAAAGGAGATTAATACCAGTTCTGCTGAGAATCTATGCATTGTTCCTTTTCAACAGATGTGTGGATTGTCTCCACTTTGTGAGGACCTACCAGCAGGTACTGGTACGGTGACCGTCTGCCTCCTCTTGGTCTGGCCTGAACCTCGGCACAGTGTGCAGGGCGTGATTATGATTGATCCCTTCCCACCGCAGCGTCGACAGGTGGTGCGCATCATGAAAGGACCAGTGTTGACTGACTCCTGCAGGGGGCGACACGGTCAGTAATGTGGCTGATGAGGTCTCAGTGAAAGAAGTCTGAAGAGCTTGAAGATAGCTCCACAAGCTAAACAGCGCTGCTAACTACTGACACTCACCATGCCAGTGCCATTGCAGTAGTGACAGTGAGACACCTTGGTGCCCGGCTCGCTGCCCTTTCCATCACACCTCGGGCAGGCGTCATCAATGTTCACACTCAACTCCTTACTCGCGCCCTTTGCTGCCTCTGAAAACGTGAGCTCCATCACAAACTGTGGAAAGACAGGAGGCAGTGATATACATCTTGATATGACAATACCATATCAGTGGCTTTAATGCATGTACGTTTAACTAATTCTAAACGATAAAAAGGGTTGCACTGCAAATTAAAACCTACATGTAAAAGGATGATTTAACGTGCAATATCAAAACTAGTTGATGCTACAGTAATGGGAGCTCTGACCTCCGGCCTTTGTTCAAACATGTTGTGGATGTCTCCGAAGCCCATTCCTCCAGTAAACTCTCCGAAGATCTTCCTGAAGAGCTCCTCTGGGTCTAAGCTGGTGCCCCCGGCCCTGTAGTACTGCTGCTGGCTCGCCCTAGCACGGTTTGGGTCGAAGCCTGCCGCTCCGTATGTGTCATACTGCTTCCTCTTCACCTCGTCACTCAGCACCTTCACACACAAAACAGCAGAGCAGGGAAACTCTGGGTACTACTACTTCACCTGCACTTTTACATAACTGGGGAGGGAACTAAATTATATTTGCACCTATATGTTTAATCAGGCTGATTTCCTGTATTTTGCGATAACCGGCAACTAGCTGATGTCTGCGGTCATGAGGTTGATCAAACAAAAAAATCTGCTGACACGTCAGAGACAGTGCACATTTTTTATTTTTAAATGTTTTTCTGTGCTCAGGTGAAAAATACATTAGTGTTAAATAACACTATACACCTAGAGGCTGGGTGCTACTGTGTGCATTATTTATCTTACACTGTGCACTGAAACTGTTTTTTTTTTTTTTTCTTCATATTTCCGAAATTTTGTTTATTGATTGATGGACTGCATACAGAGACTATGCAGAGAATAACTTGAGTGTTAAATAATTGTTCATTTAAGTTCAATTGTGTCCCTTTTGTTATCATTATTATTACACTGTTGGTTAACTCTAAATATCGGCATTAGGCCTTTGAAAAACCCACATCGGTCGACCACTACTTTCATGTAACTGGTTTTGTACCTCATAGGCTTCAGCCAGCTTGGCAAATTTCTCTTTGGCCTCTGGGTCATCGGGGTTGGTGTCCGGGTGGTACTTCTTTGCCAGCTGGAGAGAGACAAAAAGTAGGAGAAAGGTGAGGGCAGAGGATGAGAATGCATCAGATTTAATGGGATCCAAACAAACTCAAGGTTCCTAACACTCCAGGTATTTGAGCTGCAGATATTTTCACCACAGTGTGACAGCAAAGCCTGTCTCTGACCTGGTAGTACGCTTTCTTGATGTCCCTCTGTGAGGCAGTGCGGGAGACACCCAAGACTTCATAGAAGTCCTGCTTGTTTGCAAAGCTGCTGCTGGTGTGAAAGAAGTGACCGGCAGTGACATGGGGACATCTTGTGCCTGCAGAGAAAAGGACTTTTTAATATAGAGTACTACTCTATATTCAGATGCTGATGAGGTATCTACAGTATTTAATAATGAGGAGTATTTTTGTGCACAGACCAGGAAAAAGAAGCACAGCTGTTGATCATAGCAGTAAATCACAGACAAAGTCCAACATTTTTGCATTTCAGCACATTATTTATGAAATGCTCATAACAGTCCAGCAAGGAACATAAAATTACTTCAAGGTTTCTGACTGTGCTCCTATCAGCAGACAATGTAAATACTAAATAATAACATAAAACTCACTGCACAACTGTACCATGCAGTCTCACAACACTTTGTTTAGTGCCAGAACTTCAGAATTGTACAATTTGTTTAGGATATTTACACCCTGAAAGCACATTCATTCAAGAATATTCTTATGATATATGATGAAATACTGGCGTCACTTCATGCTTGTCAAACTATGCAGGATGGAAACTGACAGGGATACATTTCTGTAGTCAAACGTGGAAAGTAACAAAGTACAATTACTCGAGTAATGTGCTAAAGAACAATTCTGAGGTACTTGTACTTGAGTATTTCCATTTTCTGCCTGTCTATTCTTTAACTCTGCTGTATTTCAGAGGCAAACATTGTAATTTTTACTCCACCACATTAATTTAATATCTCAAGCTACTACAAAATATAATTGACAAATAAATAGTGAAGTAATGATACAGACTAAAATAAAACTGATCCCCAAGAAACCCAGCAGATTAAGTATGTACAGTTATTAAAATTAACTCAGCTTCAACATTAAAGTGATGCACAAATTAATGCAGAAATAATTATAATCCAGTAGTATTATGTGTAGTATTCTGAAATTGGCCATTCTGCATAATGATTGCTTTTACTTTTGGTACTTATATTATTAAATACTTTTGCACTTGTACTTTAGTTTAAACCGAATTGAACGTATATAAAAATTAATATGAACCCAGGACTTTTACATGCAATTGAGCATTACTGCCACAATGTCTGTGTTTCTCTTTCACCTCTGCCTGTAACACATTAAAAACTTATCTATGAGCTGCATGTGGTGTGTTTACTGTCCCGGCAGTGACAACATGACCATTGAAAACAAAATGATGTTGCTACAAAGTTAATAGAGTTCAGTTACATCATAGTCAGTTAACAGAGAAGTTACATCATACACAGACCAGGGCTAACCGGCCTCGGAGGACTACAGCAGCCTTTAGCCGGTTGTACACTGTAACGCTGCACACCACAAAGCCTGGACGACGGCATGACTGTCGGCATGATGAATAGTAACAGAAGACTGCTAAACTAAGACACTCTTGGGATGTTGAGCTAACAGTTAGCTTGCTATCTCACCTGTCAGTCCCTTCAATGTCACGACATTTCGGTGCGTCCAGCAGCTAAAGCTAACTGCTATCCCACCCCGGTGCGTCTGCAATATCGTCGCTGAAACGACTCCTGTCGGTCTGGCAGATACATTCAGAAAACGACCGCTACGTTGTCCAGAAGAAAATGATGCTGAGAACCAGCGTGTCGTAAACCGAGCAGCGGAGGACGCCATCTTCGCGTCACTACCGGTGTCAGCGCGTCGGCAGCGGTCTGCGCGTGCGCGGGGTTTAAACCTCGACCACATCAAAAAGGCAGTAATAGAAAGTAAATAACTACATTTATGGCTAGTAATACTCAGGTCTTTCAATTATGCGACTCGTGAGATCTATCTATCTCATTATCCAGAATTATCTACTTCAGAATAATGTATATTATTGTTTATTATTAATTATCGAACATCACTACATCACTCTAATGTTGCAGCTGGTAAATGAGGGGCTTCTATAATGCTGTCTTGTGAATCACCCCCCCTTAATTGTTGATTAAAAAGTAGCATAAAACTGTATAATAACCTCAAAATTGCACTGAAATGCAGTAGTTGAGTAGATCTCATTTGCTTTCCACCACTGACTTCATCATGTAACACTTCAGAGCGAAATATTAACAGCTGTTGTAACATGTTACTTAACACATTAAAGGCTATGTACACCCACACAGGTGTTAGGATGGGAGCTACATGATGGCAAACTCTTTGGACTTATCAGACTGATAAAGATGTGAGTTGTCCCACCCTAACAGCCTGCAAGATTTTATCTATGAAATATATGATAATTTTATAAAATGTGGTGCATTTTCATTGGTTTTAAGCAGCATTAATTGTTTTACTTTAATGCATCATTACTTACACCCCCACATGGAGGCCAAAGGTAAATCTAGATACAGAAGTGAGTCAAATGCATTTTGATTCCTGTCAGGACTTAAATAAAGTTTTGCTGCTACCATAAAGATGGATTTAATAAAAATAAACAGTAGATGGCGCCACAGAGCTGTGAGTAACAAACACTGCAGTTTGTTACACTAACTAACTGGATCAGGTTTTGAAACTGACCTGTATTTGCTAAGTGCTCATAAGTGATGATAAAATAATAACAAAAATAAAAATAACATATTCCAGGGATGACACGGTTCCCAGGCACAGCAGCAGTCAGACTCTTATCTAACGATCTGGGACATTAAGTTTTGTGTCCCAGGGTGAGGGTTCAGAGGTCACTGAAAGGGCGATGGGGCAAGAACAATGTTCCTCTGCATTGGTCAGGTGTCAAGACCGGGTCAGACATGTTTTTTTACAGCTTGGTGATTAAAAATCAAGTGAAATGCAGGGTTATGAGGCTTAGTTTCGAAAAGTTATATTGTCATATAATACTAGAAATCCACAACATGTTGTCTGCCAACACCAAGCACTAAAACACTGTCCGCTGGCATGACAGGGGGATGGTATAAGAGACCGAGAGAGATCAGGATTTTCATGTCTAGCGTTATGTCAGGGTTTTTTTCTGAGGCGACCATGTTGAATGGCTGTCAGTGTGTGTGTGTGTGTTTGTGTGACCTGATGAAAGAGAAGCTCATGCTCCTTTTCATTTTCCCTCCTTCTTCCCGCCATCTCACTCTCATTCCCCGTCGTCTCCAAGGCGACCTGCAAAACAGCGTCCCAGCTGTGCACGGCTGTGTGGAATGTATAACCGGAGGAGGCTGACATTTGCCACTCAGTAATGTAAATATCACTGAGAGCAGCGATTCTTATCTCAATAAAGATGCTCTGACGTCCAGCATCTTACTAGTTGATATTCACACATATGAAGATGTGTGCATGTGGCTGTTGACTGGCCAAATATGCTGATTGAAGAGTTTCATCACGTGTGACTGAATAGTTTGAGCCACTGGTCATTCTTAGCTTTTTAATCTCTCTGGCTATGGAGATGGAGGGTCTGGGGTCAAGTCATCTGAGCAGTGGGAGGTGGGGCAGGGGTGTCAATCTTCACTTACGCTCCTGCCCCACACACACACACACACAAGAGCCCGTGGTGTTGCAGTGAAGCGCCGGCTTCAAAGCAGCAGTGCTTAGTACAAGCCTGTGGTTGTAATTAGTGCGCTGGGTTCATGAAGGATGGTAATAGAGCCCCATACATCACCCTCGCTGTCAGGCAACCGGCTCGGCTGCTTCATACCACGGGCTGAAACGCAGACACATGGGGAAAAACAACACGGCTGACCCAGATTGCTCCTGTGCAGCTCAAACACATGCAGAGTTGCGGGAGAAAGTTTCCCCTTTTTGCAGCATGAGCCACACGTGCCAAAATCTCACGTGCATTACAGTTACATTATACTGCATCCACTGAGAATTCTCCACTCTGATTGGCTGGCAAGTGTGCATTTAGTAGCCATACAGTATGACTGGACACCTGTGACACAGCTACATGTTTGCTGTTCTGTAACAAAGGACCAGTGTTAAACTCTATAGATCACAACAGTGAGCTGTGTAACCAATACGTTTGTTAAATATTCTCCTGTAACAATCCTGTAAGTTCATGTTTCAGGGTGCAAAATGAACAAAGATTCCTGTGCTGGTAAATGTTGACTTCAACTTTAAAGTGGCACTCCGTGCTATACTCTCTGCATGAGGTTTATCAAGTCTGAGACGATGATTACGTCATCTGGGTTTTCTCAGGTTGGAGAAGTTTAGACTTTTTTTCTTACAAGCCCTTTGTTAATAACTGAGGACGTGGGTAATAAAGATGGGCTTTTTGCAAGCAGGAGACCTAATGAATGATACTAACATCTAACGACTTTGGATGACTTTGGATCCAGTGTTTTTGGAGGGAACCTTTCACACAGGAATTAAGCAGGACACTTTAAACTGCCTCTGTGCTTGTAAGGTGCTGTGAAAATATACTGGCCTTGTCTTGTGTCTGGTGCTGTTAAAGTCTGGGTGATTTTTATAGGAACCTTTGTCTTTATCTCTTGTGCCAATAGTCTATATGTGATGTCTTATGTGCAGACAGTGCAAACAAAAAATACATCCTGTCACCTGAATTTCCCTGCAGCCCTCCATCCCACCCACCCTGCGCCGATCCTTTCTCCTCCTGGTTGTTTTGACGGGAGAGGCGGGACTCTGTGATGTCCCATCCTCTCCCCCGCATTCACTGGCATTTCCATGTGACCAGTAACCATCCAGGAGATGCAACCAGAGCAGAGCCTGAACATCTCACATTCATCTTTCAGAAACACACAGCTGCTGCTATCGCTGGAGGGCAGAGCGTGTATCAACAGCAAGAGAAGTGAAACCACGTCCAGCCTGACACTCCCCTCTGTTATGGAGATGCTGCTGCTGTTATGGTTACAGACTGTGCTACTGAATTACTGAATGGTCTCACAGTGTCTGTCGCTGTGTTTGTGTGTGCGTCTTTTCCCCTGCAGCCAATATGTGGCATCTACTCGAGTAGTGAAGGTCAGAAAAATGACCTCTAACAAAAGCAACGGTGCACAGGGAGACTGCAAATCAATTATTGATATTCAAATGTTGTGCAGTACCACATATTTCATATTGCATAGCTTTTTAAATATTTTATTATAATTATTATTATTAATAATAATACTGTGCAATAGTGTAAATGCTGTAATTACTTTATCCGTACCCACCATGTGTGTCTGATGTGTCTGTTCACAGTGTCAGGTCTTGTCGTGCACTTCCTGTGTCTTATTGTGAAACCCTAACTCTCCTCTCGTTCCAGACCCTGACTTCCTGATGTGTTTCCCGCCTGTCTGATTGTCTGCCCCGCCCTGATTGTCTCCACCTGTTCATTGTCACCTCTTGTATATATAGTTGCGTCTCCCTTTGTCCTGTGCCAGATTGTCTGTACGTCTTGTGCTCCTAGTATCTCGTCTTGCTACCAGTCCTGATAATCATGCCTCTGTTTTTGTATTTTGATTACCTTGTGTCCTTAGTTTGCATTTTTGAAATCCTTAGCGTCTTTTGTTGTATTTTTGAAACTACCTCTGTGTCCTTTGTTTGCCTGTAAAGCCTTTTTCCTTTTTGTAAATAAGCCAGCCTTCGTGCCCGCTTTTTGTTGGAATTGTTTGTGTCCTACATTTGAGTCCTGACTCCTTCGAGCCCCTTTCAGTGTGCAATTTCCACCATGTGCCATTTTGTGCTAAAACTGTGAAATCCTATAGAATTTTGGCAGTATATTTTTATGGCAATATCTATTTTTTGCATATTTTTTTTATAAAATCCTTTGTATAAAATGTACATATACATATAGTCAGCATTTGTTTGTATTTTGTATTTCTTTATTCTGTTGCTATTTTTTTTTCCCAACTGCCATTACCTGCTGCTTGTAATACCCAAATTTCCCCGGCTGGTGGTTAATGAAGTCTTATCTTATTTTTAGCAGTTCATCTGGTTAAAGCCATTTTCCTTCTTTTTATTTATTTTTTTTCCACTTTGTTTGGAATCACATAACAGCAGATTTTCCACTTCTTCAAAAAAGCCAGTGTAACATTCAGTCTTTTGCTCTTTTTCCGCCACATTTTCGTTTATAATATCCTCGCACAAACTCCTCACATTTATTGATTTTCTGGCCACATGGGGGCAGCACAGTAAGATGTAAACACAGCATGGACATGTCCTCACCTAATAAAGCTGATATGGAGGGCATGCTGGCAAACAGCTGTCTATTTACACATCCAGCAAACATGGAACAACATTAGTGTTCATTTGGACTTTGTGTCCTCTTGGCAGTTTGTCTGAATGCTGTTGGTGCGTTTTCCCCTTCTTCTCTGGTTAGTATCAAACTCTGTCACTTCAAGCCTGCAGGAGATAAGAGTTTGATACATTAATTATGTGTTATAATTTTCTGTCAACATGTTGCATATTAAGTGTTGGATGAGATATTGCTTGTAGGTGGTCCCCTCTGTTATTAGATAACATGTACGCTAATATGAGTCCAGTTCCTCTGGGAGTACTTGCATTACACTGCCCTGTTCCAGCCCTCAGTCTCTCCCTTAATCGCATCATTTTCATCCGGCTGCCTAAGCCAAGCGTAAAATGCCAATCAACCAGCGGTGACCTCATGTGTTGAATCAGAACATCAGGTTGCAGGACGTGTGGAACCCGAGCATGAGAAAGCCAACACGCTGTGAAAAATCGGGGCTTATATACATGGCTTAGGGTTGATGTTTTGTCCTCTGTCGATGTGGTTGCTATGAATGATGGAGTTGCTCCAGCAGTTTTTGGAACAACAGCAAATGATGATGCTGTTAGCTGTGGCTGTTGGCTCTCACCCCTGTTTTTCACTCAGGATTTGAAGCCTTGAGGTTGCAGGTCAATGGCTGTTAAGGACTGAAAGCTTGAGATAGTAAGTGTCTAGCGAAATAGTCTGAAAATACAGTGTATGTCTGACACAGAAATGATAGCTACACATGTGATTCGAATGCTTAATCTAGGCATTTCCATGAGGATTTGAAATTTAGTGTCACTGAGAGTGTAAACACTTTAAACTGTGAACCAGGAAGGAGGGATGCTCAGAATTTTGGGCATATTTAAAAACTAATAACAGCAATTTAAATCTCTGTGAGCCCGTTGTTGTTCATACTGTGCAGCCAAACACACAGAACTTTATTTTATAAGCTAGTTAAGAGCCCAAAATTCCCAAAGATACAAAATCAGCTTTAAAAAACATGAAGTGCTTGTTTGCAGTGTTTCTCTCAGTGTGAACATCACGTAGCATCTAGCATTGTCAGATGCATGTGTGTGTTTAAAGGTCTAGTGTGTTGAATTCAGAGCATCTATTGGCAGAAATGGAATATAGTATTCATAATTATGTTTTCATTAGTGTATAATCACCTGAAGATAAGAATAGTTGTGTTTTTGTTTCCTTACAATGAGCTCTTTATATCTACAGAGAGAGCAGGTCCTCTTAAACGGAGTGTTGTACTGTACAACCTCACCACTAGATGCCACTAAATCCCACACACTGGTGCTTAGATCTTCTACAAGTGTGTCTGCCACTGCCATGGGTAAAGACATGTTGAAGTCGTGTAGTGTGAACACACATTCAAATTAAAAATGTGTCGCAGCTCTTCTACAGTGCACCAGATGTTTTAGGTTATCTTGTCTTCATCGGGGCAGGTTACGAAGGCAAGAACACGTTGGTGTGCTGGAGGAAAGTTGTGCCACACGCTTTCATTTTGATGGACCTGCATTGAAGGCACAAAACTCTTCAAAGTGTGCAAAAGGAGCCGCCCTGATTGGTTTGGTAGGTTTCCACTGCCCCATGTGCTGTTTTAACACTCAACTATCTGGCCAGGTTCTGTGATGACGTCTAGGATATTAGCAACACTGCTTTACCACGTGGAAAACAGTGAAATCATGAGTGAGGTCTGATTTTCACACAGGCTCTGAGGAAGTCCTCTCTCGAGCTGCATGTTTGCTCTGCTGTCTCTTTTATATCCATTGTTAAAGCTGCAGTGTAGCTGCCTCATTGAGAATGGCACTAAAAGAAAATAGATTATATAACACTGCGGCCACTCGTCTGCTCCTTCCTCAGCATATTCACTGAGTGCAGCAGAGAGAAAGGCGGCCTTTGTGTGGTTATATTAAGTCACTAATCTGCAGAGTCAACAGACAGAGGGTTTCTCTGCCCCTGCGGTTCTGTGGCAGCAGCCCTGTTTGGGTGATGGCTGCCATGGGGCTGCTCGTAAATGTCTTTGTGGTTTCCTCTAATTCTCTTCTTCCCGAGCCTGAATGTGTGTGTGTGTTTGTGTGTGCATGTGTGTGTGTGTGTGTGTGTGTTTGTGTGTGCGCGTAACTGATGGATATCTGCTGCTTCAAATGAGAGGGTCTCTTCAGTGTGGTGGGACTTTGGGGTTTTGGCCCAGAGCAAATTATTGCCACCAATACACTGAGGCAGTATTGCTTTTTCACTGAAAACAGCTGCAGATGAAAATGACTGATGATAGCGGTGAGAATGAACAAAACAGTGAGGAACAATGAGTTGAAAGATGCTGCAAACCTCCGTGGAGCTGACGAGGACTGTGCTAATTCTGTGTGAGCTCGTACAAGTGACACCTTTCGTTTACAAGTGTTTCATTGTTAATGGCAAACATTTATTATTTGCCATATTTTCTTGTATTTACATAACATAAAAAGGTTGCCACTGAATATAATCTGCCGGGTTCAAGGAGTGTGTTAATGAATCTTGCTCGATACTGACTATTTTCTGTAAATATGATTTTCCCTTAAATAAATACAGCTCATAGACTTCACTGAATGAGAATGTTTGTGAGGTTTTTATGGAAAATCATTATCTCTTTGCTGAACTGCAGCCCAGCTCCCTTCTTCGTTGTTTCTGTTTTTATCCCTCTATCACTGCACTAAACCTTATCCCTCCCTCAATCTCAGCCCTCGAGCCCTTTAAAGCGGTGCTGTGACGTCTTGCGGTCGATTGTTCAAAGCGTTTTGCCAGTTTGGCTTCCAGTTTGAGGAGAATTTTTTGTGGTTAGCCAATTGGTGGTTTCCACAGGGAATACATTTTCATATTAACTGATAAAAGCTCTCAACAAGCGGAACACACTGTGTTTTTTGTATTCTTTGCGTACGTGTGTGTTGCCTGTCAGTGTATGTTCATGCGTAAAGCAGATGCACGGCATGCGAAACCATGTGCAGATCTGGAACAGGCCACCCACTCAGAAACTGGGGACTGGGCCGTTCCCAGGACTCTTACCCAGGCCAAACTTATCCCGGCCAATTTGGACGGCTCCATCCTGGTCCTGGGAACATGCTGTACCTGCACTAATGAACACTAATGTGCTTTCTCAAGCTGTTTTTGCAAGGACTCCCAACAGCAGTTAGTTATGGACTTCATCAAATACTTTTTAAATGCTGTGTTCAGAAAAATCATGTTGGCACCATGTTTGTTTTCAGCACCAGCCTGCTTCATATTCATGCAGTTTCACATTATGGTGCTGCAGCACAGTCACTCCACACAGCCCTGCTGGGGTCTCTGTCCCTCTGTTCCCTCTCTCTCTTTCTATGTGTAAACTTTAGCCTCACAAAACACAATGTCCTAAAACTGCATTTAGGATACAAGGTAAGCCCCATGTGAGCATAAGGGAGATAAATGCAAGTATAGTATCCAGATAAAAAGCAGCAGTACATTTAAGTGACAGACATCATAAAGCTTCTTCTATTAGCTCAGAAATTAAAAAAAGATAAAGCTTCAAGGCTAAAATGACTTCAGTAGCCCACACACATGCAGCTACTCAAATGGCCATGTCAGACTTTTTTGACCCATTTTTTCCTGTTTTTTTTAATCTCTTAGTCTCTTTTTCAAGGTCAACATTGAAAAAGAATAACACAAAAACAAAACACAAAACAAACACAGTACAAGAAGAGTGAAAAAAACACACACTGCGCACTTCTTTGGAGTCAAAGGGCCGACTGTGCCAGCCCGGTCTGCTACAAATTATAGTTAAACACAACTAATATTCATTTATAATTACATTGTGCTGACAAACATAATTGCTGCCTGGATTATGTTCAGAGCCGTTCGTTTGAGTGAATGAAACACTACATTTACCTACCACACTGGAGATGCAGGGAGGTGGTTGGGGTGGATGGTCGAGGGTACAAATTACAGGGCTGCAACACCAGAATTCAGCATTTGCATCCAGACTGTGGTCAAGTTTAGGCAACAAAAGCACTTTGGTTAGGTTAGTGAAAGATCCCGATTACTGTGGACTTTTTCTGCATTAAAACAGAGCATGGTCTTTCCCTGACATTACAGAAGCACTGCTAACATGGAGGACAGAAAGAGGAATGATGATAATAATAAGCAGAAGAATGGATTATATTTGCATATCATAGTACTCAAAGCGATTTAGTGGAGCTGCAACCATGTGACTATGACCTGCTGGTTAGAAGCATTGCACCAAAGTAATCAAGCATTTCCTGTTAAACTGTGATCACACACCTAAACACCTGTTGTGCTGCTGTCAGGTGGACAGCTGGCACCTGACCAATCACGTATGCAAGCTGCAGTTTTCATGTCTCTGACTGCAGGTCTCTTCTGTTACTCAGGATACTTCTTCTCTTGCATGATTCCTATATTAGATATTCCACATCTCTAATCTTATTTTAGCAGAAGTGGCAGATTGCACTTATCTATGCATCTTTTAAATGGAAGGAACTGCAAAGTGCCCCCAAGCATCACTGCAAAGTTTTATTATCTGATGGGTTTTTTTTCTATTCTGTGCTTGTTTGTGGTTGTCTGTTCCTATTTGTGTTGTTTCTGTGTTGCATGCTGGTTATCCGACAATGGATGTTTCTTGTTCTCAGGTCGTAACAAACACATCTCAATCTTAACAAAAATTACAAAGAGTTTTGTAGAGTGTAATCCTGTTTTTATCTGATCTGGTTGCATACACGGATACCATCTGACCATCCATTTCCCAGGAAGTCTTGATCTGCCCCATCAGCCCCTAACAAAGAGTCACACCAAAGCCTGCAGCCTGGGGCCTCTGTGGTGCTTCATCACCTCAACCTGGTCCAGCCCGTCGTTTCTGCCCCCCCCCCCCCCCTTCCCTCAGGTGACAGTTGAACCATGCAGGGCAGCAGCCCACCTGAGTGCAGCCCCTGGCCTTTGGTCAATGACCGCCTCGTTGTTGACAGCGAGAGGTTACTCAGGTCATTTAAGACAAGAACAGAGCCTAAAAAGTGCACAAAAAAGTGAAAAACAAAGAGACAAATTGCAGCAAGGTTGAGGTATGCAACGTTCTCCGGGAATTAGCGTTCGCCTCTTCTTTTTCTGTTGTCCTCTCGCCTTCGGCTCTCAGGAGGGACCACCAGAGCTCCTTTTTATCTTTGGGAAATGTGTCCGACTTTGACAAGTTCACTTAAGCCTCAAAACGAATCGAGCGAGGCTCCATTAGCGAGGGATGAAAGATGCGTGGCGGAGGGGAGGAAGGTGGGAGGTTGAGAACACAAGACTTGGCAGGATGTTACTTTCTCTGAGCTGTTTTGTCAACAGGTGAAGACGTGATTGCACACTTGACTTGTGTTGTTCTTCTCGCTGCTCCCCGGCCACTGTGGAACGGAAATTTAAAGGAGCGAGAACGGGAGGTTGTCGAGCCGGCCGGTTGTGTGTTGATGTGACAACACTTTCCCCTGTCACTTTGAATTGTTTAGGTGACATCGTTCAAACAAACCCGCAATTCCTCCTGTTTGACCAAGGGTGAAAATGGGGAGAGATCAGCCCTTTATTTCCAGTTTTTAAACCAGGGTGTCAGAGCAAATCAAGGGCTTTTAAAACAATTAGAAACCTGTTTAAAACTGTCTTTATGTAGTAGTTTCACTACAGATGCTGCTAAATGAGGCTTTTTCACTCTTTCAAAGAACTAGCAAGTACAAAAACTGAAAGAGGGATGATTTTTGAACAATATTTGCTGTTTTTAAACGTGCATTTATTGCTTTTTTTTTGGCCACTCGGGGGCAGTGCAACAAGCTGCAAACATTACATTAAAAAGTCATCATCTTACAAAGCTGTTGGGCGAACAAACAACTGCATATTTGCTGCACAAATGCACAAGACAGAGCAACATCAGCATGCATCTGGCAAATGTAGCGCCAGTATTTTCTCTCCTTTTTGCACTGTTTTGGCCTTCATCCTGTCATTCGATTCATTTTTAATATAAAAATATTGATCCGAGCAGCTTTCTGTCAGCTTCTCACAGTATATTAGATCACAGCCTCCAATGTTCTCCACCTCCCTTCACCCATTTATGCATCTCTATGACATTTTTGACTTGATTGATTCAATGAAATCCTTCCAACTGGACTTCAGAGCACTAAATGAGATCTATGAATGACTTTCTATCAGCATGAGCTTTTTTGGAATAATTCACACATAAACACCGTTTTTGAATGTTGTGTTTATGGGAATTTTGGAAATGGAAACACCTTTGCTTGCTACTGGACTACGTTTGCCGGATTCTACCTCTGTGGTACCTGAGCCTCATGGCTGCTGACTGCTCAGACACTGGCTAGTCCCACGTCAGACGCCTTCTATTTCCAGCCAAGTTGCAATGAGTGTGTTCTTTACATTTTAAAGGTTTTTCAGGATGTTTTCATTCAACCACTGACGCCAGCAGACACGACTGCATGCGAACATGCAGCAAGCTGCAGCTACTGTTCTGTAAGCAGGTGAACTATTGAGCCCCTGCTCTAAATCAGCTTACCAGAGGAATGAAGAAGAAATTTTCCTCTAATGTAATGAAAAATAGCCTCAATAAATTCAAATTGTCGTGGCGCCCTTAAAATGGCAGCAGATGTGGGAAAGAGAGGAGGTCAAGAGGATATGAGAGGGGAATTAGGGGGAAGATAAAAAGATAAAGGGTCATTTTGAAAGAAGGAGAAGATACGAGGATCATGAGCTGAATGAATGTGAAGGAGGGGGAGAGAACCTCACAGCGGGGTGAGGTAGAAGACGATGAAGAGGACTGTAATCAGCTGACAATCTGTCAGCATTCAAGCCCTAAGACAAGGAAAGCATGTCTCCATTATAATAGAGAGAGAGAAAAGAAAATGTGCTGTCCTTTAATGACAATTTCAGATAGCATCCACCCTCCACACATGCTTCTCTTCACAGAGGTCAGAACCCAGGACTGACCGTATCAGCCATCATGATAGATGTGACAGCAGCTGCCCGCCTGCTCGCAGCTGGCATAAAACTTCCTTTCTGTGCCTGGACAGCGACTGATTTACCCTCACACCTGTGGGCCAACCTGCCACCTTCATGAGCATAGAGATGATCGGATCCCATGTTCAGAGGGTAAGATGACGTCCTTATAAAGCCACTGTGAGTCCGCAATAGGAAGGAGGCTGGGCTGCACTGATGAGTGGACCAAACATCTGCCTCTGACATGAGCGACTGCTGCTCGTTTCCCATTTCTTACCAGCGGCCAACACACTGACACATGACGCTGTGCTGCCAACAGAGGCATCAGATCAGAACACACTGGCTTGTCATTTTGGAGAACAATTACAATGCAAAAGTCCTGATCGACTGAAAAATAAAAGTACTCATTGTGCAGTAAAATGTTCCCTGTCAGTGCTGCACTGTTATATCTGATGTTAGTGGTTTAATATTACTGCTGATGTTTAAGATTAAGTCCTTTGAACAACTAGTTATGACTGATATAAAAGGGACTGTAAATACAGTTCCGGGACAAAACTTACGCTTGTCTTCATTTTCTGAGTCTCTACATAAATCATGAGCTTCAGAACTGTTCATTCTGCTGGGACTAAAATGCAGTTATAAAGTTTGTTTTACTGCATGAACAATTGCTGTAATGTAGAAGAGTTAGAGCTGCAGAATGTGAATGAAACCTGTCAGACAGTAGAAAATAGTATAGTGCAGAGTATTCTTTCCACTTGAAAAGTCCTCAAACAGAGTTAATGGCTTTAATGAAGTGCTGACTGGCTGCCCTGAAGTATTTTCTCTGTTAATAAAAACTACTTATCAACACTCTTCCCCTCCTGTTCCCCCTCTCTTCACTGTCCCTCTCTCCTCCTGCTCTCCTTCTCTTTACACCCGGCAGGCATGAACACACTTTATGACCATTCCTCAGAAGTCTCCCGGCCTTAATCCTCCCCGGGCTTAGGAGACAGAGAGACACTTTGCTCCTCACTTCCCTGCCGTTTGATCCCACATATTGTGCTCTTCTGGTCGGCAGGGAAGAAAAGGGCAGGGTGAGGGAGCAAGGTGGAGAAAGGAGGAGACGCAGGGCGGAGGGGACAGAGTACAAAGGAAAAAAAGAAGAGAGGGAGCATGCACTGTGCCAATATGAAAGCAAAACATAAATTCACCATTGCCAAGATGGATATCTTTTGTTTTTGAAGTCAGGGATGATTCGACTGAATCCCCGGATTGAAGTTTTGATGCTGTTATTATGTATCGCGTTGAGAGAGGGATGAAGAACAGAAGGAGAGGAGGAGGAGGGATGCATGATATGAATTCCTGTTGGGGAGGACAGCCATATCAAAGCCAGTGGGCAAATGTGATTTGTGGTGGAACCTGCGAAATGTTCATAAAGAATGATATCTCTGCATGAGAGAGGTAGCACTTTGATCTCAGTCAGGAGTGGCTGACATGATGCCCACAAGATGTTATAAATCAAAGAGGAGGGAAAGAGGGAGGCGGAAAGATTTAATATTTTCCTCCAAATGTTTTGATGTCTTTGTCTGGAGCGTGTTTGAAATTCTCTGGCCATCGCCTCATCATGCCGGGAGAGAAATGTGAAATATGACGGGAGAAGGGAAAGGACAGAGTCATGGTGAAAAACAAGCAGGAAGAACCCTGTGTCCTCATCTGTCATTTTCTTCTCTTTGTCCAGGAGGGACAATGCTGAGCCCCCTCGGGTGAGAGCATCTTGAAGGAATCCCGGTCCCTATGGAAGGCAAGCTGGCACCTGACGGCTGGACAAAGCCAGGGGTCGAGGGGTTGTAAGTCAAAGGTCACGAGGAGCGGAGGCCTGATGTGGAAGAAAGACCAGTGCATCACCTTGGAACATTCTGTCTCCTTCCTAATAACTGTCTGGCTCCTTGGGAGGCAGGAGAGCAGCTGTTTCTTTCTGTGTAGGGAAAAAGTTTGGCTGATTGATGAAGCCGACCTAAATGCTAACATCGCTCATAACGATAATGCTAACATGCTGATGTTTAGCAGACAGGCTGCATTTCCTACACAATGTGTCAATAACAGAAAAGACAAAATTCAGCATTCAGCATGCATGCATGCAAACGAACAAAGGACTGGACTGGGGGCCATCTTGGAAAAAAGTGACCTATGTGCTACAGTATGTTCATCATCTTCATCTTAGTTTTGGAAATATTATATATGCTAATTAGTGCTAAAGATAAAGCACAGCTGAGGCTGATGGGAAGTAGTTTTGCAGGTATTGGCCCAACACATTTTTTGACCTGATTATAGCAGCAGAGGAAAAGTTAGTGGATAATCAAAGTTATTAACTCATCCTAACATTCATTCATGTAAGTGTCTGCACCAAGTTTCATTGAAGTCCATCCAGTTTGAGTCCTGTCTCCTAGAAATCATGTTTATGTTCAAGTAATTATCAACAGCAAATACGATTTGAAGGAGACATAAGCCGACCTGGTAACCGCTGATTTCAAACACATATTTCAACCTGAGAACAGGCTGTTTTTGCAATGCACTGCCACTCAAGATTCAAGATTCAAGAGTCTTTATTGTCATTGCACATGTCAATGAAATTTTCATAATTTCATTGACATGTGCAATGACAATAAAGACACTCGTAGTGACTACACCATTATTCATCTTATTTCTGGTTATGTTTAGGCACTGACAGCTCTTGATTAATGTCAGGGAAAGATCCTGGTCTGTTTTAATACAGGAAAAGTCAGCAGCAATCTGGATCATTCCCTCACCTTAATTAACAAAAGTGCTTTTGTTGCCTAAACCTGACCACAGTCTGGATCCAAACCCTGGATTCTGGTCACAGTCCTGCACTCTGTACCCTCATCATCCAGCCCGACCACCTCCCTGTGCCTCCAGCTCGGGACATAAAATGTAGCGTTTCATTCACTCAAACAAACGTTGACTCTGAACGTAATAATTTTGGTTTGGGATTTTTTTTAAATAGAAAGCTATAGAATATGTCTTGTGCTCTAAATAGCCAGACTGGGGAGAAAACATAAACAAGAAATGCAGAGAGGAATGTGAACTTGATGATTCAGCCTAAAAAGCCAGATTAATGTCCAAACATCAGTTTTTCTGTTCTGAGACAACAGCTTGTGTCATTATTCAACATAATAAATCTGAACATGCATTTATTTATATTAATGTTATAACAGTAACGCAAATGCTCCAAACACGCAGACACTGAAAGCAACACGTGACTTTGCACGTGTGGGAAAGGTCCTTTGCGCTCCACATCCACTGAGTTGAAAAGGATTGTTTATGGGTAATAAAGAGAAAAGTCATTGTGGTCTTCGATGGGTCCCTGCGTGGCTTTCTCTCTGAAGTCAGACCCCCTTTATGCGGACTTGAATGAATTCTTTCATGTTGGTTGCATGTCCTCCACAGTCAACACAAGCTGCTGTTGTTGCAGGACATCTCACCCATCCTCCTGTAACACTCTCAAAAGTTCTGTACAGTACAGGTCTGTCTCAAGTGAGACCAACCAGGTTAAAGAAGAAGAAAAATTATTAACTTGCCTGTTAACGGTGTGGCAAATCATCAAACTATCAGACTGTAGAGTGGCTTAAAACTCTGCTGGTCAGTTCACTGAAGCATGAGCTTGTTCTCTTAATGTCCATTCATTAATAAAACCAGATTTACTATCGGCCCAGTGGCCCCCATCAACCCCTGCCTCTGCATCCACCTCTCTGTGAGCCCCCTTTTCCTCCGTCACCCTATTGATGTCTTTCTCTCTGTTCTCACCACTGAGTTTTAGTATCTACTCAGAGAGCTCATAATTCAAATGAGCTCAATTCAGAGGTGAAGAAAAAGCACTGAAGGCCGCTACCATACTGAGCCACAGCTTCATCTCAAAGGCAGACACTTTAACACAGTGTTGAGAGGACACTAAAACCTCAGGAGGATCTTTAGCATTAACAGAATATTACTAAAGTGAATGCAGAAGAGCTGTCAGTATGGACCAACCTAAACATTTCAACGAACAAACACTCATCCAAAAGATACCGGGCAACATTAGCATTCATTTTAAGTTGTGTTTTTGTCTGCCTGACAAATATTCACACTCCTTTTGGCTCTGTTTTGGTCTCCACCAACTCCTGAGGGAACTATCCCTCTCTAAGGTTAACCAGCTAGCCGCTAACTTTGTTTGTCTGCCGCTGGGTTCTGGACCGGTAGCATACTGTGGCTTTTTAGAGTGGCTTTTGCTGAAATCACCTGCATGAATGGCTGGGAATGATCAGAGTGGTGAGCAGTGAGAGTGAGACAAGAAATAAGGCTGTAAAACCAAAACAATATAAATATTTTAAATAATAATTTTAAGGAATGCAACTAGTCCTTTTAAATTAAGGAAAAAGGAAAATCAAAGTCATGCTTAAAAGAGAACAATGTTGAGTGAGACTAGATGAGACCAATAGTCTCCTGTGCAGAGGGCGTAGCCTTTGTTGACCCAACCATCCACTCTGATGTTAATTTTTTGCAGCATTCTGATAAATTCACATTAGAACCACCAAGTAGTATGGCCCACCAAATTGTTGGGCCATACTTCACACAACCACAACACGCCCTGATCGGGTTGTTTAAAGTGATGAAACAAATGGCCGATGCTGATTACAGCAAGCCTAACATGTTCTCAGTGACAGTGCTAACATGCTAATGCTTAGCAGGTAATTAACAAGAGACAAAAAAAAAGGTAGCAATAGCAGTATTGCAGCAATGTGGATCAAACAACTACCATCACTGGAGCATTGGCACTGGAAAAAATAAATAAATGAGTAAATAAATAAAAATCTTGGTTGGTCTTCGTAAGTGTTGAAAGCAGAAGAAAATGCCCCTCCTGATGCTTGAGCTCTGATTGGATAATTGGAACAATGATAATGGGTGTCAAAATTGCTTTCCTCAAATCGCTTCACAAGCAAGCCATGTAACCAACAACAGTTATAATACCTTCACATTCCACCTGCTCTCATGAGTGAGTTTGCTTTTGTTCATGTTTCAGAATTCCAACCCTTTTTTTATCCCTTTAAAAGCACCAACAAGCACTTATGCTGCTTGAGCCCGACATGAACGTGCCGCTTTCTTTTTGGACTTCCATTTTTTAAACTTCCTGCCAACTTTGTGTCTGCCACTCATCATATTTCCCAAGATGATCATCTCTTCAGCCTCACTGAGTTCATAAACTGACCCAGTTCTTGCATGCAAATTGCAGCTAATCCTCCTGTTACAGCAGCAAATGGATTTCATGACTCCGGCACTGTTTTGTTTAAGAGAGCGAGTCCTCTCGTTGCTTTAACTCAAGATAATACAGTACATTATTTCATTGCAGTACATTGTTGTTTTTCTTCTTCAGCGGCAGTCCTGATACACAAGTAAATGTAAAGAAGTCAACTACATTATACTTTTAATTCAAGTGCAAAAATTTTAAATCCACACTGGCAGCCATTTTTATTCTATTGATTTATTTATTTATTTTGGGAGGGAGGCAGGATTATTTTAATATGTATCTCTTTATAAAAACACAAAACAGTGCAAAAACACAACTATGCAGTGGGATTGTTTTTTTGTTCCCTTTTAAAAGAGTATCCTGGGTATATAACAATTAAAAATCTACATGTATAAACGTGCAACATATAAAGGAAGCAAAGCTGCAGATCACACATGTACTGTAATATTCATCCACAAAATAAATAAATATTGCAAAGGATCTGAATACTATTTTTCATGTGCACGCGCTGGCTCTCCTCTGGTATCACAGTGGCTCTTAATGGCTTTGTGGTAAATGAGTATGCAACCACAGAGGGATTAAAGAGAGAGAACATGCTAGACTGACATAAAAATAACTACGATAGACAGACTTCGCTTACAGCTACATGTGACATCGGGCTTAATCTCCTCCTGTAAAATAGGTTAGAGGGAAGTGACAGCTCACTGTGGCGGCTTGTTGGTTCTGTGGATACAAAGATATGTGACTTCATGTTGCCTAATATGACTGCGACATTATATCTGCTGGGTTTGACACAGGCGTCATGAGCGGACACACACCTTTATCCTTTTAACAACCCAAGTCCCCCCTACTGAGTCCATCAAAAAGCACTTAACCCCTCCCAAGCTCATTCCCCCTCCGTGTTTTTATTTCCCTGCTCAGCCACACTGCTGCTTTTGTCTCCACAAACACTCAGCAGCAGCAGCAGGCCTTTAGCTCAACCCGGCCAAAGACAATGGCGGAGCTGCAGGAGATGGAGACGACGACGAGGGGGGCGATGAGGAGGAGGAGGAGGGGGTTTGTTCTGTTGAGTGATTTTGGAGTGGCTGGCAGCGGGATGGCTTTTTTGTTGTGTTTGTGTGCATGGAAGAGGCTTATGACTTTAAAAAGCTGCGCAGAAGGCAGGAGGTGTTAAGAGATGAAGGGTGTTTCAAGGAATACTTGATAGCGATCAAGCAGCTGTTTCCCCTCAGGCTGCGGTGGAACAAGACCTGCAGCAGCTCTACCCGGGTTACTTCATGTAGGAACAGACACAGAATCAACTCATCTCGGCTGGTGTTGCTGCATGTGTTCATTAAAAAATCCCACTTATGCAAGTATAGAGTTGCTGTGCACTTGAATAAACCTCTCCTTCCTCTTCAAGTTATGCATGGAGACAAAACACAGTAAACGTACCATGGCAAGCAGGTTTAAAGAATGGTGAGCTCTCCACGCTCCATAGCGTCTTCCAAATTAACAAGTGCAAACAACTCATTCTAACCAATCAGAAGCCAGAGCCTGACTGAGGTCATTATAGGTCCAAATCAGTTTTGCAATTAAACAGCAGAGGTTCTTATCCTCAGCAATTTTTAAATACTAGAAATTTTTGAATAATGCACAAATATTTCTTTATTAGACGGTTTGAACGAGATGATTTGATGCTGTCTGAGAGCTGAAATTTGAAAATACTTCTGTTTATTATATTGAACAATGTAGACCCAGTATGGTGCTTTTCTTTGCTTTTGTCCTGATTGATGGACATGTTCAACTGGATTTTGCTTTTAAAAAATGTTGTACTTCAATTACTCCTTTCAAGACATTCTCTCTTTCACCTACATCCATCACCATTAAAAGGTGCTGGAGCTTGTTTTTATGGTGATGGATTCTTCACCTCCACCAAAACAATAAATGTATGAAAGCCTAAACCAGAGACAAGGAAACAGTAGGTGATCCAGTAAGTAAACAGCATTTGCTTTTCAACGTGACTGTAACAAAGTGCTTTACACTGACTTCCAGTCACCCACACAACCATGTAAGGCACAGACCTGGCCGTCAGGACATTTCAACATGTGGAGCTCAGAAACCAGCAACCCCACAAACCAAACCAAACCCTGCAGGGATGATGAAGACAAAAGAGAGAAGATCCTCTGCAGAACAGGAGAGCAGATCATTAACAAGTTTAAAAGTTTGAAAAGTGTGTCTGGTGATCTCGACCAGTTTTAAAGACTTCTTAATGAAGAGGATCTACTGCAGCTAAATGTTGTATTTATCATTATTATTATTATTATATTAGAGCCTGTGTGTGCCTGAATCCACTTATACTCAACACATCTGGCCACATAATACTGGATCACACATGAGCATGAACTTGCTTCAAATACAACTAATTTATCTAACCCATTAACTCTTGCATCCCATAATTAATGGTTTTGTCCCTTCATTTGGGGTTTAATCTGTACACTCCAGTATTTGGCTTGAGTGAACCTCAGTGTTCATATCTGACCTTTGTGTGCGTGTGCTGGGAAGATCCTGGCACTGACGGCAGCTGGTTTACCTGAAGGCCCTTCAGGAGGAAAACAGGAAGGGGGAGATGCACAAAGAGAGGAAATGGCTTTGACCAACATGTAGAAATGGATTTGTTCTGCTCCATTACAACAAGAGCGTACTGTAATACCCTGCTGCATAAAGAGCCAGAGTTTAAACCTGGAGGGTGACAAGCCAATATAATAACACTGCTAACTGAAGTGACTCTGAGAGAACTTCATCAGAAACATGTGGGCACCAGCTGCAGTGGTGGAAAGCAACTATTTTTCTGTTACTTTATAGCTATACAACTGAGAAGGAAATCATGCGCTTTTTACTGCCCTACACTGACTTTAAAGCTTTAGTTATATTAATAGAAAGGTTAACAGAATGTGAAGATTTGCAAAACATTGAAACCCTATATTTGATTGAAAATTGCACAAAGACAACATATCAAATGTTGAAACTGAGAAACTTCATTGTTTTTTGAAAACTATATCCTCAATTTGATGGCAGCAACACATTAAAAAAGTTGGGATAGTGGCAACAAAAGACTGGACAGGTTGTGAAATGCTGAAAGAAGACAGCTGGTGAAACATCTCATAGTTAATCAGGTTAACTGGCAGCAGGTGAGTAACATGACTGGGTATAAAAAAGAGCATCTCAGAGAGGCTGAGTCTGTCTGAAGTAAAGATGGGGAGGGTTTCACCACTCTGTGACAGACTGCGCTGGCAAATAGTGCAACAAACTTAAAATAATGTTTCTCAATGTAAAATTGCAAAGAATTTTGGGGATTTCATTGTCTACAGAACATAATGCCATTAAAAGATTCAGATAAACTGAGGAAATCTCCGTAAAGAAGGAACAAGGCTGAAAACCAGTATTGTCTGGTCCGCAGACGACGCTACGTTGAAAACAGACACAATTCTGTCGTGAATGTCACTGCACTACTGGTCCTGAGCTCATTTAAGATGGACTGAGATGAAGTGGAAAACTGCCATAAATCATGGACGCCGTGTCCTCACGCTGAAGAGGAGAGGGATTATTCGGCTTGTTATCAACACACATTTCAAAAGCCAATGTCCGTGATGGTATGGGGCTCCAATAGTGCACATGGCAGATGGGTAACCTGCCTGTAAATTAACCATTAACAATGAACATTATATACAGGTTTTAAAGCAACAAAAATGCTGCCAAGTAGACGTCTTTTTCTGGGCAACAAGACAATGCCAAACCACATTCTTCACATATTCCAACAGCAGGGCTCCTCAGGGAAAGAGTCTGGGTGCTGAACTGGTCTGCCTCCAGTCTTGACTGTAACCCATTGAAAACGTTTTGCACATTACGAAACGTAAAATACGACAAAGGAGACCCCGAACTGTTGAGCAGCTGAAATCGTAGATCAAGCAACAATGAGAAAACATTCCACTTTTCTTTTCCACAAGAAAAGTGGTCTCCCTGGTTCCCAAACGCTTACAGAGTGCTGTTAAAAGACGAGGTGATGCAACAGAAAACATGAGCTTTTTAAAAATGTGTTGCTGAAATCGAATTCTAAATGAGGATATAATTTTCAAAAACAATGAAATTTCTCAGTCTCAACATTTCATATGTTGTCTTTGTGCTATTTTGAATTAAATATGGGGTTTCGATGTTTTGCAAATCGTCACTTTCTGTTTCTATTTATGTTTTACACAGTGTGGAAACTGTGTTGTATTATTATAGCTGCCCAGCAATATATACAGCTGAGCTAAAAGCTAAAATTAGCTCCACCACGTGTCCAAGTAACAAACACATGAATGCATCTGCAGCTGATTATAATCCAATAATATAAATAATCTTGAAATGAGCCATTCTGCTACTTTCTTTTGATACTTTAAGTATATTTTCATGCTATTATTACTTTAAGTAAAAGATCTTCCACCACTGACCAGCTGGATGGTATGCTATACATATTTGAAAATTAGCATCATGTGACAGCAGGTACTATCAGAGTGGTTCAGAATTGTTTTTCTTCCTCCCCCTCTCTTTCTCTTTCTCTCGCTCTCTGAATCTGTACTTTTTAATCGTGGACAGGAATCATTCACATTCAGTGGAAATAAATCCAACCGGGATCCAGCACCAAAACATCGGCCTCAGCCACACAGCAGTAAATCTTGATCCAGCGATGCCAAACCTCAGCGTTCTCCATCCCCACTGTGTTCAGCGGTGGGAACAAGCCTGATGGTGGGAGGTGGACATGTTTATCTGGTAAGATGAGAGTTCATAAAGCAGCTCTGTGTGACACATGGAAAGGAGGAGATCAGGGAGGAGAGACAATAAAAAAGACTGTTTGCTTTTAATCAAGACTGAGTTTGACATCAGTGCAGTGAAAAAAGGCAGTAGGACGATGAGAGGACAATGAGTTGATATGCCTACGAGCTCTACTGTGCTTTTATTCATTTATAATGATGTGTTAAAGCAACATTGACCATAAATTCAAGTATTGGCTGATGCTGGCCATTCCCGTCATCCGCTGCCAATATGGCAAAGATTCCTCCACAGTTACAATACAACTTTGTTCAAGTTCTGCTCCTGAACGCTTGCCCTGGTTAAGGGGTCACCCTGCATGTGGAGCGGGCTTCCAAAAACAGAGCGGTATGATCGGGACAACTTTTGGGGCTTGCACACGTCTTTGGAAGCCAGCAACGGAGTGGAAAAAAACAAAGAGACTGGGAGCTGTCACGAGTATTTTGTCACCTCCAACAAGACTGAGACTGAGACCCCGCAAGCAGCTCTGCAAGGCTTTATTTAGGCTTTGAGCCACATGCCAGCAGCAACCTGAACCTCAAAAACAAAGCAAAAGTTCCAACAGCTGCAGTTCCTCGAATGGCCACTTGAGGCTGTCTCCAAAAGCAGGTCAGTCCCCACAGAGCCCCATATTAAAATGGCCAACTTCACAGCAGGAATAAACATGTTCACAATCTGGTACAAAAAAACAGTTTCAGTCTCTTCAGCTATTTTTTTGTGCAGGGGCGAATTCTTATATAACTCACTCATTTAAATTACATTAAGGATTAAAGTTATGCATAATTATGGGCATGTCCACTTTGAGTGACAGGTAGTTGCTAGGCTTCATTGAGCTACCTCAGCTCCACCCACGCACCACCTCTTTGACCGTTTTTGGATTAGCCGTGAGTTTGGTGGAGTCAGGCACTGCCAAGATGGCGACGGCCGCAGCCGCTGCACTGAGCTTCAGACACCTGTGGGTGACGTCACAGAGACTATGTCCATGTTTTATACTGTCTATGGCCCACATTTACAACGCTATGTCGACTTTGTCCACTATATTAGTTTATCGTGTTAGCATGCTAACATATGCTAATTAGCACAAAGCACTGCTGAGGCTGATGGGTATTGAGTATTTTACTCAGAAATATCAACCTGATGGAGGCAAACTGAGAGTCTGCCAATATCCTGCAAGAATGCTACCTGGAGGTGTTTATCCAGAAAAACCTGCTGACCCAGATTCAGATATACTTTCAGCTCCTTAATGGCCGAGTGTAGGAATACGGAGGTTTGGTAATCTGATCTGAGATCTGTAGCTGTAGAGTGAGTTCAACTTCCATCAGGTTGTGCTTGACCTGCAGAGCGTTCAGCATTTTAGCTAGCATGTTGTTAATCTGCTTAACTGAGCTTTAGAGAGATGTAGTTTCTCTCTCTGTTTCTCTCTCTCACACACACACACACACACACACACACACACACACACAAACCCATTTTCATCCTTTCTCACACACAAAGACACACTTTCACTGTCCGTCTCACACACACACACACACAATCTCACTGTGCTCCATCCTGTCTGTTTTCATTTCCTCCCTCTCACCTTTCAGACCCTGTTATACAGTCTTATCCCCATCTGTCTCTTCTTTCTCTTTGTTCCCTCTAACACAAACAACTGGTTTTCGGTGCTTTAGCTCACAATAGTTTCTCCTTTATATTTGTGCACGTCGAGTATGTAGCTGATGAAAGTGCAACATGTGTCTTGCTGCTGCAGATTTGACAGACTGGCAACAAAAACCAAAGCTTTTTTTTTTAATATTAAGTCCTCACGCACAGTGTTGTCTTTGTGCAGCTCAAATAGAACCACTCAATTATGAATTTTATGTATTTACACTAACTACCCACTCTGGTTACACTTTTGGCCAAAGTCTGCACATGGTTTACACCAGCTTCTCCAAGAGCAATATGCCAGCAAAGTGAGTTACGCAAAGCGACCTCAAGCTTGCATGAAGTCACCCGACTGTCTGCCTCGTCTGCTTTTCACCACCACAACCAACAAACATTTGTTTTGTCCTCTGCTTGTTGTAAATGCAGTCAGTTGTTGAAGCATGTCCTAGAAAGTGTTCAGCGTCTGAAACATAAAGAGCTGTTTGAGGCTGCGTTGGACCGCAGCGTGCCGGGCCAAACGGCAGGTTCGTGGCGTGCCAGCAGGGGCTGGAATGGCCTCGTGGGTACAAGATTCGGCTCCGCGGCTTCAGGCTTGGACGAGGGAAGAAAACACATCACGTCCCCGCCGCCAAAAAAACAAACCCTACAGTCTTCTCTTTATTTCGCAGTTTACTAATTGGCTGCTTTTCCCAAACCAGAGTAGTTGTTATGTACATAAAAATGAGTTTAGTGTTGCAGAATGAAAAAAAGCAGTAATAGTTCCTCTGTAAACATGTGACAACTGTGTTTACTTGCATCTGAAGAGTGATGACACCTGAACAAGTTCCATGTGTTGGAGAAGGCAAGGGGATATGGTTGAAAGCTCAGGAGAAAGGCTGGTAGTCAAGTTTATTTGTGCTCTCAATGTTAAGATGGAATCTCTGTTTCTGTCTTCCTTTGTCAGTGTTTTCTGTACATGCGTCTCAGTCCAGAGCGTCAGAAAACTAAAAGCAGCAGACCCTTTTAAACAGCACAAGCATAGAAACTCAGTCGCTACTATCCATACTCTGCACCAGGCGACGGGCGTGGCATCAACATGCCTGGTAGCTGAGAATTCGGCAATAGTGCAATGCGAAATACTGAAATTCCACTTGTTCCGAGATCAGTTTTTGCAATAGAGTTTCAGTCTTGGGAAATGGTGCAGTTGATTTGGCACAGGATTCTCCAAAATTCTGGCAAAAAGTTTGATTTTTAGGATGCAACACACTACTTGATGTGGAGTCTTCTGCCAAACCATGCTAAATGTAATAAGACTGTACTTTGGCTCAGCTGTGCTTTGAGCTAAATGCTAACGTCAGTGTGCTAATATACACAGTGAAAATGCTAACAGGCAGATGTTCAGCAGGTATGATTTTTTATGTTCACTGTCTTAGTTTAGCATTTTAGCACTAAACACAAACTACAGCTGAGGTTTATGGGAATGTGGAATGTGAATCATTGTGCATATTCAGTTTTGACCAGATGGTGGCGCTACATGAAAAGCCAGAGGATCATCATGAATTCATCCCGAGGGCGACATGAACGTCTGATGCTAAATTTGTCGCAGTCCATCCAGTTCCTCTGGAGATTCACTCAAAACTACTAATGTCCACGTTGTGGTGGCGTAAAAGGTCGCTGAAGTCGCTAAGCTTCATCCTCTGGGGAACAGAAACGTCTGTACAAAATTTCATGGTAATCAAACAGCCTGGACCAAAGACGTGGACACAATGACAGCGCGTGCCATCCATGCAGTAATAGCATGGTAGGCTAGCATAGCTGAAGCAGTTTAATTGTTTCATTTCCTGTCCAATTAGCTGGCATTTGATCTTTTATTTCCCGTGGGAGACCCAGAGAACAGGTTCCTCATCACACACTAATGATAACGGACAGTGTGGCAAGCAGCTCACGTGTGTGTGTGTGTGTGTGTGTGTGTGTGTGCTGTTTTGATACGAGGTCGCCTCCTCCTCTACGCCGTCCGGCGCCTGCGAGTCACGGGGTGAGGTCACTCCTGAAAACATTTACCTTCCTCTTCACGGAGTTAATTGTCATTTCCTCAGTTTGAGTTTGAAATAACAAGTCGCCCTGTAGCAACACTGGAAGATCACCTGTTAGCTGTTAGCTGTTCCACTGTGCTAACAGCACACACGCCTAACTCCATTCTCTCCATTACAGGGCTTTTATGTGTGTGTGTCTGTCTGTCTGTCTGTCTGTGTGTGTCTGTGTGTGTGTGTGTTCCTCTCTGTTACAAATTCACAGGGGTTTTAGCTTCAGTATTATGATCCTCCAGATAATCTCTCTCCCTCTCTCACACACACATGCACACAGAAGTCTATTCACTTCCTCTTTCAGGTTTAAGTCCTGCAGTCGCTCTGAGGAGCATCCTGTGAAAAGCTGCTTTCTGATCACCACACTCGCTTTGTTTTCGTATAAATAGTTTATTAGTATCAGTAAAATGTCAGGAGGAGTTTGTTCCTTCCATTCTTTATGCGGATAACATACCAGAAGTAGAAACAGACAGCGATAGAAAATGAGAGGCTATAAAAATAAGAGGATATACGTGCGTGTGTGTGTAGTGTGTGTGAGCGTTTTGCTGAGGAAGAGTAAATCTTGGAGTACAAAAACCTAATCCCAGTCACTGTTTCTAGAAAGGATTCCACCCAGTGTATAATCCCAGTCGCTGAGCGGTTTATACTCTGGAGAAGGAACGAGACTCAGACAATAAGTCCTTCGGCATCCCAGAATCCACCTCATCTCAGCCAGTGTCCATTCATCATCTGATTGCTTCTTCTCTCCATCGAGGATCCGCTGCGAGGAAACCGTCAGCCTGCTTCTTATTGGCTTCTGTGTCTGGCAGTTCGTGGCCCTCAGTTTTATTTTTTTTATTTTTTCACAAAAAGTACAGCTGAGGTCCACATGAGTCCTCCATTAAACCTCCCAAAGGTCACAGGTCAAAATACAGTCCATCAAACCTTTCACAGTCACTTGATGGCAGGAGATGGCGGAGAGGCTGAAGGTTCCTCCTTGTTTTCCGGTTCAGGTCGTCCTCCTCTTCCCGTCCTCCGTCCTTCGTCTGTCCACCTGTCTTCACCTGATGCCTGTTGGGTTGAGTGAAGGTGAGCAAACTTATCCTTCGACATATTTCATTTTCACACCCAAAACAAAATGTTTATGCTGTTTCATACAAAAACATATTTGTTATTGCGTTGAAGACTTGTCTATTTATTTATTTACTGGTTTATTTGACGGTGCACAGAGGGTTCACATTGATGAACATTGGTGTAAATGTGTCAGTTAGCTGAGCATCATTGAAGAAATAGTCCCACGAAAGGAAAAAAAACAAAAAGATATGAGAATATAATCATTAATGACCACTGTGAGTGCAAGGCTCCTCACCCAACACCTTTTCTGATACTGCTGCATATTTATTCTATCCAATGTATAATGCTGCATGTAATGCATCTCTCTGCATATTCACCAATTTAATGGAGCAGGCATGGCTGAAAATCAGAAATGGAGGAAGTGCTGGTGTGATTGTGATTAAACATCTGGTTAATTCTGGCTCAGTCAGTGTTTTCTTTGTGCGTATGACTATATAAGACTCCTATTGTGACTTTTATGTAAAAGCAACTTGGACGCTTATTCAGACACGAGACAGACATATAAAAATGGTCACATTTACTCAACCAGGTGCTCGTTTGAAATTGCCTTTTGCATTCAGTTGATGGCAATGTGAATTGCAGGTAGGTGTGTCAGCAGGAGTCACCTGGCTGCTGCAGGAATTGACCCTGTGACCTTTTGATTACTCTGACTGCAGGCCCTCCTCAGTAACATGCGCTGGACCACCGACATCCATCAAGTACTTTATAGTGAAACTCATCACTATTGATGGATTTTACAGCTTACACTGACTTCCAAGTTTTATTTTCATTTAATATCAAAGATGCAAAGCTACAGACTGATGGACAAATTCCTGTCCTGGGGTCAAATCTTTAATTTACTGACGATGCTACACAGACATTAACAGCCCACACAATCTCATTTATGATGGTTTTAATTCATGTTGGAACTGGGGAAAAAAGCATTTCTAACATTTCTGCTGTCTGTCTGTTGGCTCTGGTTCAGGAGACATTTGGATAATAGGGAGGGTTTGGGAGAGTCTCTGTGTGTGTACTGTATGTGTGTGTGAGGGGGTGTTGCCCTGAGGGAGGACTAATTGAAGCAGAGAGGAAAAACACAGTAAATACCTCAGATCTCTTATCAGCTCCTTCTGGTGTCAGTAGACACATTCAGACAGGAGCAGCTGTCACATGAGAAACGAGCCATAAACACACATACACACACACACGCACACACACACACACGCTCACACAGACAGCTATATGCTCACCATTGTCTGTGTCTGAGTTTGGGCTGATGTGGCGTTTGTTGGTGCACATGCACTCCAGGTGATCCTCCAGCCTCACCTGCACCTCCCTCAGCTTGGGACGCCTCCGCACGTACTCCACCTTCGCCACCTGGAGATTGAGAGAGAAAAAGACAGCATTTCTAAATGGTTGTACAAGCAAAACATTTACTCAACTATTGTTTAAACTTGAAATGGTAAAAAAAAACAAAACGACAGCTTCACCTTACCCAAACAGCAATTGTCCAATCACAGTTTAGCAACCATAACCAGCCACAGCAGGCCTGTCTAGCCTTGGATTTCCTAACATCACTTTAGAAGGTCAGGTCTTTTTTTTTTTCCTTTTTTTTTTATTGATAAAACAAAAGAGTGAAAAACTGCAGCAAAGGATTATACATCGTGTTTGTCTGCTTTAACGTAAGCTGCATATGTTAGCGCGTCCAGCTTGCAAGCTTGCTAAACCCTCATGTCAAGGAGCATAATTTATGGGGCTACATGTTACTTAAAAAAGAAATCCCTGTTCACAGCCAGCACACCCAATTGGAGGCATTTCTCACTGGGGAAGCTGGTCTTGGATGCTATCTGACTTATTGGTAACATTAGCACAGACGTACTACCATTTTTGGGATTTTGGGAATGAGAACATGCCGTTTTGTGCACTAGATCTAAGAAAAAATGCTTTTTCTTTATTTCCATGCTTTCTATGTGGATCATCATGCTGACTCATTATCTGGAACATGCACCTTTTAGCTTCAGTCTTACAGCATTAAACCATGTATGTAGCCGTCACATTTACGACCACAGGGTTTTTCTTTTAAACAAGACAGCTGGAAACATTAGAAAGTCAGCCACAGACAGTGTTTTCAAACAGCTGACTGAGCTAAGGTTGATTAGCCAGCTAGCTACAGCTGATGAAATCTGTTTGCAGCTGTCATTTCAGACGGTAAAATCACAGACACTGGCAAGAAATGACAAGCTGCTGAAATGTTTGCCTGAAATGTAAGAACCTTAAAAAAGCAGGTAGTCCCCAAAACTGCACACAGTATGGGCCGATGGATTGACAGACGTAGCAACAGTAACTAAGGGGGGGTGGGGGTCTTAGTGAGCAGTGAAAGGGGTTTAGATTCACCTCTCCCCTTTAATAATTTTCATCATAAACTCACTAGAAATTTTAAATTGATCTATGTAGGTTAAAGGAAGGTTTGGCTGTACAACATTAATTTGTTGATTGTGAAAAACAACAAGCAATGACTCTGGAAGCACCACATGCAGGGCAACATGTCAAGTAGACTGGTTCTGTCAATATGTAGTACAAGTACAACAGATAAAATACCTTTCTTGAGCTTCTTATTCTCAGCCATGTCTCCCCTGTAGCTGTATAAGCACACAGGTGTGTCTGCTCTTGTTTGGATGAATGAATAGAGCATTAACACTGCCAGGAGAGTCAGTTTCGTCACACATCACACTTGCTGCTAACGCTGAATATCTGAGACTTGTTCCTGAAACGGCAGCAGGTCTTTCTTGCTCCTACGCTAGTAAACACACAGATATACGAACAAAAACCTCTGAGCATATACATACTGTAAACATAGAAAAACAATGAAACACACACACACACACACACTCTCTACATACTGATGCCCATATCCCGGACAAGGAGCCAAGTCATGGAGCTCCAGGTCTGTTTGCACAAGCATCTCTGCTTCAAGTCTGAACAGACTCAGAAACCGCCGAACACAGACTCAGACTCAGGAGGTTCAGCTGAGGTGAGGAGCTGTGCTGCTAAAGCACCCATCAGGCCAGGATTCACCTGTGACGACAAGGTGCTAAAAGGGTGAGACCCTGTGAAGGACTGCTTGTGACTGAGATCAAAATCCAACCCTGTCTCCTGTAAAACATGTTTTATAAACTGCTAATCTGCTTTGTAGGTTTGGAAGAAACATGCAATATTAATGCGTTCACGTGGAGTTGGAAAAATCAGAAAAAATAGTTCTGGAAGGGGAGAATTCACATGAGGCCCCCTCTCAAGTCGGAACAAGTCGGAAAGTCAGCAAAGATTTTGGTCCGCATTCACATATTGCACATCAATTTTTTGCTGACGTAATTTGTACTGTGGTATTAGGTTGTAACGGTTAGTTTGCCGTCCATGTAGAGTGGCCGAGATTACTTTAAATTTAAAATACAACACATCTTTCATCTTTCACCAAAGAAGAACGGTTAAGTAATTGACTTTTCGAGCAGCTGCTTCCTGGAGTCTCTGGTGGTTGCCTGGCAACTGCTCAGAGCCAAGACAGAGTCCGATAAAAGTCCAACATAAAAAACAGTGAATTGCATTTTTTGCACTGATTAATCAAGCAAGATATAACACTGATTAGTGAGCTGCAGTGATGTTGGTAGGCAGATTTTTTCCCCTTTGGACAGAGTCAGGCTAGCCGTTTCCAGTCTTTGCGCTATGCTAAGATAACCGACTACAGCTTCATATTGTACTGTACACCGATAAGCCACAAAATTAAACCCACGGACAGGCGGTGTAAATAATGTTGATCATCTCATTATGAGAGCTCATTATGCTCTGCTGGGAAACCTTGGGTCCCGCCAAGCACACCCCGTCATGGCAGCAGCACTCCCAGATGGCAGTGGCCTCTCTCAGCATGATAATGCTCCATGCCACACTGCAAAAAATGCTCAGGAAAGGTTTGAGGATCAGAGTTAAGGTGCTGACTTGACCTCCACGTTCCTCAAAAAAATCCAATCCAACCGAGCATCTAGCATAGTGCAGGCCCCACCTCACAACAATTTTCAGACTGGGTTGCAAAAATTACCACAGGTGACGTTGGAACAGAGATCATCTGGCCAATAAAGAGCTTGCCCTTCAGACTCAGCTCACACCTCATCACAATAGTCCAATCCCACACCCACATCATGGCCAACACCATGTTAATTCGCCTGTTGCTCCATCTTACCCTCATTCTTGACCAAGACCAAGACATACCTGAACTCTTGAACAGCAGCTTGCTCCAAAACTGACGGTTCAAGCCATCACATTCCTGATATGACAGCAGTGAAGTTCAGATGCTAACGCTAATGTTATCTTTCTTTCTCTCTCTCTCTTCATCTCACACATGGAAGCACCACCTCGACCTCAGCCCTGCCATTTCCCCTCCGGCTGTGTGTGAGTGCATCTTGCACTCGTGACTGTTTACCCTCTGAACGCTGGATCTCAGCACATGCGAGTGACTTTACTTTTGATTTCCTCTGTAAGCAGACAAAGGACGGGCCCTTTCATCTCAGATTGGGTATCAGCAGGCTAAAGCACAGAGAATCAAACTCGCCTTCTCGTTTTCTTCCTTGACTTTTTCCCTTTCAACCTCTGGCAACACCCACAAATGCCCTTTCTTATTTCTTCATCTTTCACTCCTCTTATTTCCCACTTGCTTGATAAGCAGCAATTGGAATTATCATGAGTGATGTAATCACATCAGTCCATTTATCAATCTGTGCAATTAATATGCAACATACTGTACACACACATGCACAGATTTACATAGTGAATATCAATATCAAGTTCATAATGTTATTATCATGATTTAAAAATGCACCTTAGATCCCATTCCTGTGTGCAGAACACACACACACACACACACACACACACACACACACACACACACACACAAGCACACACCTTGGGTCAGCTCCCAGTTGGCAGGTGGTGTGAACCAATCAGGGTTTACTGAGTCTTATTTTCAGCTCTGGCAGAGATCAAAAGGAAGCTATTATGTTCTTGAGCTAACTCACTGCCAGACTCTTAATCACACACACACACACACACACGCACACACACACACACACTCCAGTCAGACTGGGGAGAGTAAATGTTTTTGGCAGGTGTACACTGCACACCTCCAGTAAATGGTTAAGTAGTTGTGTGTTTACATGCGCTGTGCCATCATTAGTTTGTGTGTGTGTGTGTGTGTGAGTGCCACAAAAAGACAAATAACAGAAGCCCCTTACAAAATGTTTGTAGAGCTACTACCGGTGTTTACGACAAATGTGCCAACATGTTGGAATGGTGAGAATGAAAGTAACATTTTTGCCTTCTCTACTGCCTTTTTCTTTATTTTGACAGTGACAAAACAGCCCATAATAACTCACCAGTGTTATTACTTGTGGGTTGTGGGCTTGTATGAGGATGAAAATCAAGTCTGGTCTGAATATCTAACTTCAAACCATCTCTACCTCTGTGTTTTGTCCTGGCTCCTTGTAATTCCTGTTTGTCCTGTACAGACAACAATCAGCTGGATACTGAATCTGACTCTTATGATTCAAGATCTGATCTTCTAAGGAGCACCTTTTTCTATGATTTCTAAACAGATTTATGGCTGATTAGCCTTGACAGACATCAGAGATCCTGACACCACTACAGAGAGTGAGTCAGCAGTTTGTATAAAGTCTGTGTGTTATGATTTGACTAAGAACACACAGAAGAAATGTTCTTGTTGTGTACCTTGACCATGCGGTGGTGCTTGCGAGCCGCCTGGCATCTCATGTTGCTGGTGTTGCAGCAGCCGGTGCAGCGTTTCACCTCGACGCAGGGCGGCCAGATGATGAAGTTGGCCGACGTGGGATCCACCTGGCTCCTGGGGATCTCATAGATCGCTGTCCGCACCTTACACACCGCCGGTAAGGCCTCTTCCACCACTGCAGGGGAAGAAAAAAGGGCGAAGGTTACAGAAACCCAGCAGGAAAGAGCGCTTAGAACCAAATGTTGTGATTACCCCTTTAACCACTGTTCCATGAGTGGGGTGTTAGCACTAATCAAGATTTTACATACAAAACAGTCAGTAATAAATCTTTGATATAAAAAAGAAAGCAACCAAACTCATAAATAACCAATTATAACAGCGAAATGACACATTATACAACAGTAATAATCATAATATAATATACAATATCACAGTATATCACTGACATTTTCTGCAGAATGAATACTTTTACTTTGATAGGTACATTTACCTGTGTGTGTGTGTGTGTGTGTGTGTGTGTGTGTGTGTGTGTGTGTGTGTGTGTGTGTGTGTCTCACCAGTGCTCCCCCTGTCTGGTGTGTGTATGTGTGTGTGTCTCACCAGTGCTCCCCCTGTGTCTGGTGTGTGTGTGTGTGTGTGTGTGTGTGTGTCTCACCAGTGCTCCCCCTGTGTCTGGTGTGTGTATGTGTGTGTGTCTCACCAGTGCTCCCCCTGTGTCTGGTGTGTGTGTGTGTGTGTGTGTGTCTCACCAGTGCTCCTCCTGTGTCTGGTGTGTGTGTGTGCTCTCTTCAAGTCGGGGAAGCTGTGAGAGAAGTCCTTGTGGTAGCTGTGTTTGGTCTCCTCGATCACCTCGTTCTCTGGATAAAGACAACACAAGACATTCAGACATCACACGCTGTCACTGTCCACAACAACCATTCATAAATATTCCCAGATCCCTGTCACACACACACATACACACAAACACACATAGACCTCATCGTTTGGGACGCATTGATGTTCTTAGTCAATATTCTGGCTATTTCCTGGACTGGATTGTGTGTGTGCAAGATGAAATTTCGGAGTAAAATGAATGAATATCCAAGTAAAATGTCTAGATGACTGACCGACTGATCAAAAACAAACAAAAAAAGTGACAGGAGTCGGATGTTTACATGCTGTTCATGAAGTCTGACATCTTTATCAAGGCTCTCCTGATCAGAGCACAAGCTTAACCGTGTTATTCTAACTAAGTTATGCTGTTTACATCTGTCGACAGGTTACTGAGTTCTCTGGATGTAAATGCAGCCAGTGAGAAACGCAGTCTGTCACACGTGTCAGACACGATTAATCAGGAGTTCACTCATGGGTCGTCACAACTCGACGGCTGAGAAAATGAGCCATAGCTTAAACTGTGACAGAGAGTTGTGTCCAGACTGGAAAAAGACAGCTCAAAATCTCCTTGCAAACATAGCTGTACGTCCAACCTGGAGAAAACAGGCTTTCTTCAAGCTTTATTGTCCCCAAGAAGAACTTTGTCTTGCAGCCGAGTGAAGCACAAAAAACACCATATAAAGCATAATAAAATACATAAAACAAACAGTAAATATATATGCAGCTTGTGCTGAAACCCAGCAGACAAGGGCACGTAAAACAATGACAGACTGATCATAACAGTTTGATTGATTGCTTCAAAATGTAGCCAAACCAGAAACATTTAACTGTAATCATAAAACTCGACACATGTTATTTAAACTCAACCTGAACCGATGAGTAAATGCTGTTTTCATACAACCAGTTAACAGGTTGTATTTAAATGTTTTAGACTCTTCCTTAAAATCACGACAAGTCATCTCTCATCCGGAGACAAAAGTAGTGAATGCATTTATGTGATAGCAAAAACCTCATTTGTACAATGAATCTGAGCAGCTGAGCAGTTTCTGGTGATGCTTCCAGTCGGTTTTATGACTGATGGCTTTTATTCAACTGTACAGAAACGAATAAATAAATCTTCAATTGTGACAGGCGGAAAAATCCGAGCTGATGTTTATGTTTAGTTTAGTGATGATTTAAAATCTAACAAGGGAGGGGTAGCTGTACTGTGTGAGTGTGCATGTCTGTCTGTGTGTGTGTGTGTGTGTGTGTGTCTTTGTGTGTGTTCATCATGAGATGCTGTAAAAGTCAATCAAGTGTTTTTAAAGTGTTCACAGATCCATCAAACCATTTCAACACTCAGCAATGCCAAACCACAGGATATCCACAGACTCGTTCATGGCCAATCATTTTTTGTGAGTTTGTGTGTATTGTGAACTTCAGTGTGTGTGCGTGTGTGTGTGTGTGTGTGTGTGTGTGTGTGTGTGTAAGAGAGGGGGGAAAAAGAGAGAAAGATTCCCGGAAATCAGCATAAATGATGTCTGGGCAGGACTGTTTTAATTTGATTCTGAATACCAAACCTCACATTTCTTTGTGTGTGTGTGTGTGTGTGTGTGTGTGTGTGTGTGTGTGTGTGCACCCGTCACTCTTGCCTACTTGCAGAGCCCCCTGCCATGTGTGTGTGTGTGTAAGCAGTCACGCACACACGCCAGCGCGTACACACAATGCGCTTCTGAAAAACAACAAAGTCCACCTTCAGCGTTCCTCTCTCTCTCTCTCTCGTCCTGACATGCAGGAATTTGAGCATGAATTATACATAGCAACACAGCAGCCTTCCAGCGGGCCCTGCTCTCAAAACAATAATGGGCAGCATGACAACAGCATAATGAAGTGAGCCACTTGACCCCCACCGAGCCGGGGAGCCGTCACACTCGACATTTGCATCTCAATGATGCCAGGATTAATGGTGGCACCGCTCGGAGCGGCAGACATTAAAAAATGAATCAACTATTTTTTCACAGGCGACCAGAAGTTCAGAGTGGAGGAAAGTTTGTGTGGCTGGAATTTAGAGTCTGACTCGCGGCGTCAGTGCAATAAAGCCTGTTTTATGCCACTTATTTCCTCCTGTCTCACCTCACTAATTTAGTCAGTTCTGATTTATTACCTGGATAATGAGAACTGGCATCTGCTGTGTTTGTTGAAGGTGAATATTGATGTTTGAGTTGCAGCCAATTTGCTTTACTTACATAATGCTTGCTTTTTCTTTTTTTTTAATTTCAGCCGCAGATTGAATTGAACTGTTCTTCCAGTTATGACCGATGCCACAAGAAGGAAGACAGAAAGGTCACACTTGAGTTTTTGAGGAGAAATGTTTTTAAGTGGATTATTTCGTGTCAGGGATGCAGATTTCCTCTTATGAGTGCAGGCGTTTGACAGGAAGCAGAAGAAAAGTGGAATGTGTACATTGATATGGAAACTTTTACTGAGTCAAAACTTCACTTTTATGGTAGCTGTTTGGTAACCAATGGCAGTAAACAGATTCTTGAGATTTAAGAAAATTAGCTAATTTATCAAAATATTTTGACTCATTGGAGACACCTGCAGGAAGATTTCCAGCAGAGGGACAAGCTGGACCATCAGCACAAACTAAAGGGGAAGTATTGCACTTCAATAATACTCATATACTATAATACTCAATAATATTCATGACAATCACTACAAAAAGAATTGCAGCAAAAGTCAATATCCCAACTTTTAGTCCTTAGTATGGAGCTCCAAAAATACTACAGTTCCCATAATCCTTACATCTTTAAACTCCTCTGCCTCTGCATTCTCTAATGCTCGCTTCCAATTAAAAACTTCTTCAGGCCCAAGATGACATAATGCTGCATACATCACTTTTTTGCAGATTTGACACAAGTTCGCAGACAGTTTTCAACTGTTTTCACTGGCTAAGTTGTGTTTAACATGACCAGGTGTGCAAAACTGACGGAATGTCCCTTTAAACAAACATTATCTTGACAAATCTACACCTCAGGCCTAGTTTGCCATTGACACACAGCTGGTCTCCTGGCAACATCTGGGCAGATATTCCAGTAAGGACAGCATCCTCTTAGATGCAACTAATACCTCAATTCAGAGCCTTTCAACGCACAGACAGGGAGGGAAGCAGCAGCCCTGACTGGTACATGGAAGCCTCTGGTGGGCTGATGTTTGTCACAGTTGGACCCACAAAGGATCTTTGAAGGCTTCAGGAGCATCATTCTGTGTTCCTTCTTCCTGGTTTCTGTCAATGAAATGCTAAAATGTGACAGATACAGCCACTGCTCCTAATCTCACAAGTAACATATATTTTATCCTCATAATAATCCTTTGCCCTGAAAAACAGCTGAGCAGGTATTGTGCCTATATTACAAACGTCATATGAACTAACTTTTTTTTTTTTTTGCAGAATAGCCTCTTTCAGCTGCAAGGCGCACTAATCCAGCTTGTGGGAGTGAGAGAGCTGTATTATAATGAAGCGCTTTACCTACGGAGTCTATCTCTAGCAGCCGCTGGAGGTCGCTGATGCTGCGGATCTCGCTGCGGGACAGGCGCTCCAACAGCGCCCGGGGGAGAGGAGACTCCTGTGGGAAGAAAGTCTGTGAGATACAAAGCTGCGCCTGTTTGGTGGGTAAAGAGCTCAAAAGCATGCAAGCATCACTAATCTACAAATTCAAAGACTCGGTGGCAGCCAGCTTGTTGCGTTTACATAAAAAGGGACAATATTCATGCCATTTGCGCAAAAGAAAGAGTAACATTTGTGCGTAATTACGCAGAGTGAATTAAATCTGTTGCATGTGCCGCGGCAACTTTGTTAATTTCTGTGTGAGTTGCAACAAGTGTTTAACAGACCTCACCGCAAGCAGCAGCAAATATCAACCACATCATACGCAAACGCGGCTTACCTCAGCAGCGGTGCGTAACAGGCAGAGGCAGCCGGCGAGGAGGTGGTATACCGCAGCTCTCATCTCTCAGATCCGCTGCATAGGCACCAGGACGAGGCGAAGGTCCACTGCAGGAGCCGGGCTGTCGCTCCCTGCTCTGGGGAGCCCAGAAACATCCCTCGGGAGAACTGGCCACAACCTTCCACCTCAATGAAAGAGCGAACCAAGAGCGTCTAATACTTGAGTCGATGTCTAAACTCCTAAATGAAATGCGGTCTGGAGCCGAGCTTGCTCTGCTCCTGCAGCTCAAGTTGCTGTATCGGCGAAAGAGTGGCGGATTTGCAAAATAATATGAAAGCGACCACAAACCGTGTTTAAGTCCGACTTGCTGGCAAGAAGATCACTGCTGCGCAGCCCGTTGTCCAGTAGTGTGAAGCATCAAACAATCAGACCTAACTGAGGTCAAGTTGATGTTCATCAGCTCGGTTTGGCATCAAAAGAACAGGTGTCCAACGGAAATATCAAAACCTTTCTTTTGCATTCGCACATCCAACAATATCCATCATTTTATCCGCAGTATAATCCGTTCGAAGTTACACATTTGTGCGTCTTGCAGCGGTTGAGCATTATGGCACTTCAAACATGGGAAAATCATTTACATTGGTTGAATTTTTTAAAATGAAACTTTGTGAAATACTTCTGTCCTGGGCATGAGGAGGGAAGGCAAACAGCATCAACGAGAGGAAAAAAAAAAAACCTCTTCAGTCTGCAGCCCAGAGGAGTTTGATGACAGTTCCCGTCGGTCCTGTGATCTCCGGGGTGAATGAAGCCGGGATGCTTTCAGTCACAGGATATAGCCGTGCGCGTTCCCGTGGCACTGAACCGCGAGCGCGCTTGGCATAATAGGCAACTGAAGCGTATGAGCGTTAACTCAGCCAGTAAAATGGTGCAAAAATGATCAAAAATGATTATGTCTGAGTACAGCTGCTGAATTTTATCACAACTATTATGACTTTCCACAGTTTCTTCAGCTAGCAATTTACTGGATGAATGTCATTTCATGTTTTATGATCTTCAAATACATTCAGGCTGCATGTGTCCATTTTTAGTTATGATTAAAAAAAGCCCCCAAAAAATCTAATTGGGATTTTGGACAGTTAGACTGGGGATGATAAACTTGTACATCAATAAGGATTGAGCCACATAACCTACCTAAAATCATTTGTGAATCAGTTGCTCTGAAAGTTAGTGGTCCCATAAATTCCAATAAATTATTCTCCTCTCCCCCTCACCTAACTCTGTGTGTGTGTGTGTGTGTGTGTGTGAGGTCAGTGACCGTGTCAGTGTTTAATTGCTGTGTAATAAAGCTCATTAATGAGTGTCCAGACCCGTGACTGAGAGAGTACCAATTCAAACCCTTTTTGTGCACAAGAGAACATTTTGGCCTGATGGTGGAGCTGTGTGCAAGGTCAAGGGGTCAGCAATCCTAGAATTACACACTTGGAAGAGCCTCGCATTGGGTGTCCTGACAGGAATCAGGAAAAGAAAAAAGAAAAAAAGAATGGATGGATGCAAAAAATATGCAGCGAGTATTGGCGAGACTGAGGTGGTTCAGTCTTGATGCTGTCACTTCCTTCTTCTGGCCTATCTTCCACAAATGTCTCCAGATGGATCCTGTTTGCTTTGCTTTGTCTTCTGCTTTTTGTCCTCCCTCTGACTCCTAAATATCTGATGTCACAGTCGTTTTGAAGTTTTCAGAATGGGCCCTTTTTCCAATGACATTATGTAATCAGAAAAACAAGTTTGGGTTGTTTCTCCAAACTTTTAGAATACAACATTTACCTGACATCGACCGTTTGTGGTGGACCAGCAAATAATGACGACGTTCTCTCAGAAGCAAAGGTGGATGTAGAGTGACGTTGTTTTACTATCCCCAAACTTCTTATGGAGGAGTCTGGGGTTGATGGATGGACATAAGATCTGGAGCCACTTCAAAATATGCCTTAAAATACATTTATGGAAACACGACTTATGAACATGATCTTTCCACAACTTTCATTAAATAGCTTTATAGTTGCCTGAACTTAACCAAACTTCAACCTTAAAATTGTGATATGATAACTGCTATGATATGATTAGGTTACTGCCGATGGGGCCACCAGATCAGAAACGCAATAAATTGGGTTCCTTTAGAAAGGCATTGCCAAAATTATCAATCCATTAATTATCTACAGCACCTGATCAGGGTTGCGCGGGGCTGGAGCTCTGCACACATTGGGCGAGAAGCATGACACACACCAGTCTGTTTCTGCAAGTTCATCTTCTTAATGAACTCAAATTGATGGAAATCAATGGCCACCTGCAAAAGAGCAGTGATGTCATTTGTAATGAGCGTTAACATGCAACTCCACCAACTGTGTCCTTTAATAAGCATCTAACTGAGAGTCTGTGACATGACAAGCGTTGGTTTGCATTTCTCCATTTCTTTGCGTTGGCTAAGGAAATTGTTGAGGGAATGTAAAAGTATTTCCAGAGCTAAAGCTTCATAAAGCAGTGCTGGAATCTGAAAATCCAGCCTCAAGCATTCAAACACGCACGTACACATTTACTCTCCCTTTGTGTCTGTCTCACTTTCCCATGCACACACACACACACACAGTCATGTTTCCATCATTTCTGAGGACTTGACATAGACGTACCCTAACCATAACCCTAACCACCACTACTTGCCTTAAACTTAACTAACCTCAATCCAAGTTTTCATCTTAAAATTTATGAGTACCCACACTGTGACTGCTGCATAAACTTAATGTGAGTATTATACGTCCAGAAACACACACACATGCATGCATACACATGTACGCTTGTACATGCACGCACACACACACACATTCATTACAAAGGCTCTTGTGAGGACAAAGGACGAGAGAAAATAGTTGGGGGAGAAAGAGGAAAAAGTGGAAGAAGTTGGGAGCAAGAATGGCAGAGATAAGAAGCTTGTTGATACCAAGATGAAGCCTATTTGGATGAAAGAAGACGACAGTGGGGTGACGGTGTGTGTGTGTGTGTAGAAAATCCAGGCTGTGTTGGACCAAACACTCCACCAATTAAAGCCCATTTAGCCTGACAGAGGCTAATACCATCACAACAGAAATCCACCTCTGTCTCTCTCTATTCATCTCCCCTTGAATGGCTTCAGTGCGCCCATCACACACACACACCACACACACATGCACACCCACACACACACACACACACACACACACACACACACACAGACAGAGAGAGAGACAAAGAACCGGAATGATGGAGGGGAAATGGGTCAGAACCGATTCGGATCTTGAATGGCGACACACTCATGCCATGATGCTGTCACTTCCTCCTGGCAGCAGCTCCGATGCATCCCACTCATTCTGCTCTGTCTTCTCTCTCTTGTTGTCTCTTCCGTTGCTGTTGTCTTTCTCTGGGCCCGTCAAGCTCACTGCTGTCGAAAGCTCAAGTGTGAGTGTTACAGACAGAGAGGGGAGGACACTTTAAGTTCAACTATGAAAATTTGAACATTTTCTTGGGTAATCACAGTTTTGCTTTTGCTAATGAAAAGACATGTCTGCACCGTTGACTCCCATCTCATAACTGTCTGCAAACAATTTCTCTAACATTGTTGTCATTCTGTTGTCAAGCGTTGTTAAGGTGTGCCAGAATCGAAGAGGAGTAATAACAATGGCGACTGCTATAGCCAAGATAGACGCTGCTATCGAGGCTGTTCTTTGTTCGACATCGTAGTTTGTTTTTACTTTGTTCTGTTCCACTCACAAATCCCCTGTCGAATTTGTATGTTGGCATGGCTACACGTCTTAAAATGATGTTAGATTAAGTTGGTGTCCAGTGATTGCACTCCCTGGGGAGTGCAACTGGAAGCAAACTGAGGATGGAAACAAAGTGTTTGATATCAGGCAGGACTCCCACAGCTGATTAGCCTGCTAAATTGGCTACCTTGCCATTTGGAAATGACTTTATCAGCTGAAGTTTCTCTGCAAATAATATCAGATCCATTGAGCTTTGCTCGCTACAGCTAGCTGGCTAACCTTAGCTTGCTTGCTTGTTAGCTTTATCAATAACATACTTTGTTAGTTGGCCATGATACTATCTTATCTATTACGACAAACATTGTTGATATTAAGCAAACAGTACAAAGCAAAATGTGTATAACTAACGATTGTTTCCCATTAGCCAAGTGCATGCAGGGCAGTGGCAGCTAACGTGCTAACTGTAACCATAGATTAACTGGCTGGCTGTGCTTGGCTGCACGGTGTGGGTCTAGCATTGGTTGTCTTGTGATGGTAGCTGATGGAGTGATTCGCAAACACCAAACTAGCTAGTGTCATGAAACCAGTGATCTATAACATAAGAGCATGACAGTTAGTAACTTTATTCTAAAGACGATTGTAATTCATTCCAGCATTTAGTGTTCATTTCAGTCTTTTTTCAGTCCTGTCAAAGTTTTGCCTGATGCCCAGGATGATGCTTGCTGCCTGCAGTTTACTGAAGGCCACCACTGTCACTGATAACATGGGCTTTCTGAAAGTTGCATATACCTTGAAGTGAAATCTAAAGCTGTGTAAAACTACTGCAGAGAAACGTCTTTATAAAAACACTCTACATGACCATTAAACTAAATATACAGCTGTTCCTCATGTCCAATTTCTTTCCTCCAAGGTCAGAGCACTGAGTTAACTTTCTTTATATAGTCTCCTCCTTCTCCTTTTTCTTCCACATAATCTTCCAAGTGGAGTAAGTATTTTATAGAGTTTACTTATACCAAACCAAGGAAAACATATTTTGTGTGTAACTTTTCCAGTTCTTGTTCTAGAAGCAGACTGACGCAAATACAGAACGCACCATACTGACGTTTGGTGACCTTGCTGAGGAGCTTTTCAGCAGTGTTTGGTGCACTCGATACAAACAGCCCTCCCACCCAAACGGCTGTCCTGTGGGAAAGGAGAATGCCAGCAATGGAAATCGAGTAAAATAAAAATATAAGAGGGGAGTTGGGGAGGAGGGTGTTGGAGATATGAGCAGCAACAGAAAAAACGAGAGTGTTTAAGGGAGAGAGAGGCAGTAAAAGTTAATCCAGAGGGGGATAAAAACTTTTACTAGCAGGGTGGGGGTTAAGGGCTATCCCCAAATTTATTCGCAAAACCAAGGACACGGTGGAAAAAAACCCTTTATACACTTTTTTCCTCCCCTTCTCTCTTCAATCCATCCAACGTTAATTATTAAAGCCCTTTCCAAAAAAAAGTCAGAGTGGATTTCACCGTTAAACCCAGAGTAAGTCCAGTATTGGACACCTGCCAAAACCTATTGTGCGACGCATGAATGTTTGGTCATTGGCCAACTGGAGACTTATCCTGGATTACCATCTCAAATATGCCGGCATTTACCTACATGTAATGCTACCCCCCACCACCGCCACCACCAACCACCCCACCCGTCTGTTCATCATGGGCCACAAGGCTCTGAGAGAATGCTTTATTTAGGTTTGTTTGGGAAAGTGAAAACACAGGGCCCTTGTACTGTGTGAACTTGTAGTCATGAAGACAGAGAGCCAGCTTAACTGGAAGGGGCATACAGTAAGCGCTGGACCTCCCACCAATCTGAATCTGATTTACGATACATTAAAGATTAAATTGTTAAGCGCTCAGAGTGCCCATACACAAATTTCTAATTTTGTTAAATGAAAGACAGTATTTAGAGATGTTTGATGTTACATCTGGATCTTTACTGAAATACACTTGGTGACAGAGACTCATGGGATTCAGTCATGTTTTTCATGTAAGTAAGAACAGTAGTGTTTATGAAAATATTGTAAATTGCAAAATAAAATAACATGTCAGTGGGTTTAGTTATTAGAATTGATTTCAATCAAATCCATCAAATGTGATTGGATAGTCCGACTGTTGTTAGATGAGGATGAGGAGGATCAGGAATCAGTAATCAGCTGAAATCCAAACACACACCTCCTGCTATGACACTGCTCTGCTAGTGACCCACCAACTAACGGTCAAGTGTGGTTTCATGTGATGGGTGGGGTTAGCTAGTCACCCCAAATTACTTTTGATTTATGTAACCGCACATGATGAGTCATCAAAAACATTTCTTCTGTTTAAAGGAAGATGAAAGTGACAGTTAGCAGACTATTTAACGCAGGGGCACAGGGTTACAACTCGGAAAATTACTTTTTCGTTCTCCGTTTTCATTGATTCGATTCTCTGAGAATTTGCCCTAACCAAAGAATAATCACTTGTTTCTTGGCTGCAAGCTAAAGTTTTAAAAAACAGCAGAAAATATGCTGGGTCAAACACGTGACCTCCAATCACACAGGGCAAAAGACTGCTGCTTTCATACATCTTCTCACATGTTTTACTTCTATCCACACTCTGTCTTGTGATATCAATGTAGGTGTTATTCCCTTAGCTTTGAAAAGCAAAACAGGTTCTGTAACAACAATGAGTGGTGCACTGACAGCAGATAGGAGGGCAACAGCACCCTGACTGGATGAGTGAGCAGTAAACAGAAGCTGTGGGCTGAGTTATTCTGTGCAAAGCTCTTTCTAAATATCTCACACTGAAGAATACCTGAACCACACACTGCATCCATAAACACTGGTGGAAACAGTATCTCATCCTTGAGGACAGAGGGCCAGGCCTCAGTGACACTCAGGCCTTTAACACTGAGATGCCCTTGAGCAAAGTGCTGGTTTCACAGGGCTGACCTCAGGTGTGGATGTGTGTGTGTGAAAGTGAAGCTGGGCCGTGTGAATAAATAAAACAAACTCCAAGAAGTAGCAGTACATTACATTTATTTTGTACCATAATGTCGCCCATATCACATTATAGGGATGCAAATACGTGTAAAAGTTCAAATTCAATAAACCCTCAATATGTGAACTTAACAGAGGAATGTTCAGAACAGGCATATCGCTGCCTTCTTATCTGAGCCTTGAGACAAAACATCACAGCTCTGATCCTGCCTGAGTACTTCCTGTGCTGTTGTTAACATCTGCGGTCCATCTCTGTGTGTTCAGATGGTAAAGACAAAGAGCTGCTTCCACACGTCCGATTCAGCAGACAAGCAAAGTGAAAGCAACAAGGCAACAGGGCAATGACGCTCCCACAACAGGTTTAACGCTCCAATAATGTTTCACTGTCCTCCCGTGACTAATCAGCCGCAGCAAGTGCCCCGACAATGTTTAAAATGACATGTTTACGTTCTAGTGACAAAGCCTGCAAGCAGCTGTAGGAATTATGATGGGAGCAAAGGAAGAAGTCAGGAAACAATCTTATCAACGTCTGCATTGGGAGGAGGTTGAGGTGGATGGACGGTCAACAAAACATCGGCCTTTACCAGAGGAGACCGCTGCCAAACCATGATCATTACTGAAACCAAACAAAACCTTACCCATGGCACTGCCAGCTTTTTTTTCAGCAGTGATTTGTAAGGGTTTTGGAAGACATATCTTCATCCTGTGTATATAGGTGTCAGGTCAGAAAGGCTTCCCTGTATTGATATATAGAGGGAATGAACAAACAACAAATTTTCTTGTTTAATTCGGAGGTCTTGTGTTTTAGCCAGGCAATAGGAAAGTTGATTATTGAACACAGCAGAATACTGCCTTAACCTCCACTTCAGTGGCTCCATTAAGATACAGGAACGTTGGAACACCCTCCGGACTCCAATCATCCATTACAAACAAAACAATGAAAAAGACCCTAAATTTCTGGTACCGATGCGCAGCATCTATAAACTAATCCTTTAATGTTGAGCTCCGGAGCACACTGGACTGCTGTCAGGGTTTCCGGAAAAAGTGATGCTGGTCGACGTGTAATGCAAGGTTTCAGTGTCCCAGACAAACGGGAGAAAATCTGGTCAAATATTGTCTTTTTTGTTTAGCCAGAAACAGTGGCTATATTGCTCTTGTTAAAGCCACCAGACTCCATTTACAGAAGGAGTAATTTTAAAATTGTAAAACACACATTCATTCAAACTCGGCAGAAACAAAATAAAACCCAACAAAACATCCTTGGTTCATCTTTCCGCATTTGCAATAATCACCAGCAACTCTCGTTTGGTGGAAACATAACCTTAATTCACCAAATCGGAAGAGGAGCAACAACAGAGAAGAAGCACAAGGAAAAAGCGTGTAGAGCTGAAATATTTACAAACCTAACTCAGGAGTTGTTCATCAGAGATTGACTAGAGAGATTTACATATGTCAGACTTCAACAGATTTTCCCAGGAAAAAATGCTGATTACCAGATAATGGAAACCCTGTCAGCACTGAGGAAGTGAAAGGTAGTGCTCAGTGGTCACAGCTAGCTTGTCTGCCTGGGGTTTTTCAAAGCATTTAGTCACAGTTGCTCTCAAAGGCATACACGGGCTCGAGGGACTGAACTTGCCCTTTGAATCCCCTGCCCTCTACCACACTGATTGGCAGCATATCGACGTCCATCATTCGGCACACCAACTGGGCAATGGCCTCGGACCGGAGAGCAGCACACAGTGTGTGTGCATGGAAATTAACCTATAGACCAACATGTGTTACCGGCCAAACATTTTCTAGGTTTTTAAACCAATTAACTGTTAGATGTTTACCAGTTTTGATCCAAGTCACTTCATGCTGCGATGTCTGTGTAAGCTTTTTGCCTGCAGGATCTTCTGTGAAGAGCAGAAGATGACAGCAGATATTACAGCGCTCATGTCTGTAATCTGACCTTCCTGATGCCAAGATTAGACACAGGAAAAAGAAAAAGATCTTTTTGTCTGTGTCATATAAAATGTCAACATGCAAAATCAACTTTAAGATATCTAGAACGAAAAAGGAAATCCAGAATGTGAGATTATATACTTTGTCATCTAAAGAGGTGGATCTTTTTTAAAGTGGCTGCATGTGTAGTTCAAATGACACTATCCAATGGACTGTAAACGTAAAACTGAGGCTATTTCACCACTCACCCAAAAGACTTAGTTAAACATCACAGGCCAGCGGGGAGTCTGAGGTATTTCAACCTGTCTGTGTCACTCACAACACGTTACATAAAAGAGACAAAGACAATGTTTGTTTTTTTTACACATTCTCTGTGGTTAACACAAATGACTCAAAAGGAAATGAAATTTGGATGGTAAAGTGATGAAGCATGCATTTGCCCCACCCTTGTTATCATTGCTGAGGTTCTCTTGAGCAGTGGCAAACAGATCCGACTTGGTCCTGAGTAGGTTCCAGGTGTGAATGTGAGACTGTTAAGCAGAAGATTTTAAGAAATGCTCTTGTCAAAAAACTTGAGTAAAAAAGATGTAAAGATCATGATGTGAGCAGCCTTGATGGAGTCCTTCCAGCCAAAACTTTTCCCCTCTAATGTGCTTATTAACACTCTGCGACATTATAAGAACAGCAGAACAGTTCTCATTTTCGAACGAGGGACAAAAGAACCTGCATGTGATAATCCAAAAACATTTCTAAAATTTGTTTCGATTTGAGTTGTCTTCTGGTGTGGCCCAACACCGACTGTCTCCCACTTCCAGCCAGCTGCAGCAGAAGGTTAACACCTCTTCCCTTTTCCTCTTCCTCCAATTCTATCACCTCTCCCTCCGATGGTTGCCAGTTGATTAATGCGATAAGGCCATGATCAACATAGCAGTGATCGACACAGCTGTGACTGAGAGATAATAAAAAAAACAACAACAAGAAAACAGAAAACACTCTCATTTGGATTGACGAGGTCTGCCCAGCTGACAGCTGTTAGGGAACTATGACTGGAGAGTGTGAAAACAGGCGCCGCGGGATCATTTGACCAGTGGAACATTTGATTCAAACGTTCGTCCGTCCCCAATTGTTCATCGTTTCAGTTGGGAGACTTTAATCTCCTCTGCGGAAATAATTGGGAGGCAGTGAGGGAGTTAATTGTGTTTTCCATTGATGAATCATCAGGAAGTGTTGGTGAACCCCGCTGACCACACACACACACACAAATATGTGCATGCAAGCACACACACGCTATGAAATACACACAAACTAACTGTAAGCACATGCATAGGCTACATATCAACAGCCTGCATACACAGAGACCACGTATGCACATGCATGCATACAGTAACGCACCGATAACTACTGTGGGTAAATCTCTCTCTCTTCCTATCATTCTCATTTTCAACCTCTCTCACCCTCTCTGCTTCTATTTCGCTGCTGATTCAAAAGATTAAGAGGCCAATTAGTAAAGCTCTCACGGCAGTTATGACCACGCTGGGAACTGGAGAAAGAAGAAATCCCCCTCTCTCCTCTTCCAAAAGAAGGATTTCTCCCTCATTGTCGCTGGGTTGAGAGCGAAGGATGTGGGGTGTATTTGGAGGGCTGCTGATGTGGTAATTTTGGCTCAGAAACAATGCAACGCTGTCTAAAGAAGGGTAATGGAGGGAAGTAGCGACGGTAGTGTTTGCCCTGTGTGTGTGTGCGTGTGTTCAAACGTGGTACATGCTGCACACACACACAGACACACAAAGTGAGGTGACATCATGGCATCACTCTTAAGTCCACGCTAGACGAAGGAGGAAGCATCGTATTAACTCCAAATCAGGACGGTGACACAGGCGCTTTGTGAGATTGTAATGAGGACCAGGAAAGACAGAGTGCAACAGAGAGTGAGGCTGTTCCTCCTGTTAGTGTTAAAGTTACTGTGAAGGTGAACCCCACATACTCACTTCCTTTTATTTACATTCAGTCTATGATATTTTGGCATTATTTTGTGATGACTGTGTTTTGTTCCACTCAGTTTTTTATATTTTTACTTAGCGATTTTCTTTATTTCCCACAATGCTGTTCAACACAACAGACCTGTTTTTGTTGCATTAAGAAGTTGGTTGTATTTTCAAGCTTAGAGCAAGATGAGAAAAGATAATGAAATGATAATGATAATGAATAATACCCAAAATTTCACCGGCTAGGGATTAATTGAGTCTAATTTATCTTATCTTAACATATTTTTACTTATCTTATCTGAAAAGGGAACATCACATTACACCATTGGACAAAATGTTCAACAATAAATATAAAAAATGAACCTGTTGGAAGCATGGTGAACTGCTTAATGCAGGTTAAAGCAGATATAATCAATATTTTTATATTAGTAATGGATCACATGACTCCTTGTGTGTAAAGATGTCACTCAAAGATAAGAACCCACAGAGAATTATCACACGACTCTGCAGTTTCCGTCAGTATGGAGCAGTTTAGCATCTTTCAACATATCGTTCTGGTTTTAGCGCTCACAACTTCACTGCTTTGTTTTACTGTCAGCACCTCTGTCAGCGTTGTTTACGGCCACAGCAGAGACCTGATTTAGTGAAACGCTCTGAAAACCCATTGTGCACTAGATCAGCAGCAAAGGGCAGACAATGTTAGCAACTACCTGGAGAGCATTGTGGAGCCAGATATTTCTGTCAGGAGCTGGTGGAGAACAAAACAGAGCTAAAAGGAGCACGAATATTGACATTCATTCATTTGTTTACAAGTTAGCCATTATCACCTCACATAAAAGATTAGTTGTAGTTACCACTTGTTTTTGCAGCCCCTAAGTGGCCAAGGAAATCAGTTATTGCAGCTTTAATGAGATTTCACATCAATGGAGATTTTTTATTTCAATAAGGGAAATAAAAAATCTCCAAGAAGCGTCTACTAATGCCTCCCCTGAGAGGAGGTTGACTTCCCGTACTGTAGGTGTTCCTTGTGTTCTGTTTGATGTGTCACAGAGGGAATTACAGGAGAACAGAATGAGATTCATTTCCTTCACCTCCTGCAGCTGTGGACGCCATATGTGTCAACAGATGTCACCAGGGTTTTAGCCACATGTGTATTATGTGTTGTCAGAGAGAGAAAAGTTTTCTAAACTATGTGTTCCTGCAATGGTGACGGAAGGTAAATTGCTCTTTAGACATTAACCACAGCATTGTTCAGTGCATGAACTTTATATCTCCAATACAAAATCATGTAACTATGAAATGTAAATGTAATGTATCACGAAGACCTTTGCAGCAGTTTTTAATCTGCATCTGGATCCCAATCTGGTTCTGGTTCTGGTGTCACCAATTCAGTATCTGACCAAATGTGGAATATGGTCAAATCTCTCCTTCTGTTCCTGAATTCTGGGTTTGAATAATGGCCAGAAAGCATGTTATGATGTCACAGCGAAGTTGACCTTTGACCTTTGACATCTTCACTTTAACCTATGAGACATTTGTGTGAATTGATGACGGAGTTCTTGGGTTATGCTGAAAATTGTTTTGTGTGGTCACAGTGACCTTTCATCTCATCAGTTCATGCTCGAGTTCAAGTGAACATTTGTGCCAATTCCTGAGATATTGCGTTCGCGAGAATGGGACGGACGTACAGACAACATGAAAACACAATGCCTCCACACACGACTGCTGCCGGCGCGGAGGGCATAAAAACAAACAGACAAAAACAGCACCTCCTTGATGATGGTAATTACATGCTGTGTAAGTGGACTCCAACACTGAGAAACACAGATGTGTCTCATTTAATCCAGTAATCAGGGAAACATACATAAAACAAGATGAAAATGACCTGTCAGCAATGAGAGCCAGCTTGTCTCACAGGTATGTGTATACACAGTCAAACAAAATGTCTTTGATCGTAGCTGCCACTAATGGCTTTTTAATCAACTAGAAAGCTCACAGGTATTTCAAAATGTAAAAATCTGATGCCAAAGTCTACACTGGAATGCAGCGCCCGAGACAGTATTAATTTGACATCTTTTTTTTGGCAAAGTGAGCAAAACTGGAGCATACTTTCGTGTGTTTATGCATTAATTATACAGCGTTGTTATGTTGTTACCTGCTTTCCAACTCGCCAGCAGGTGATGGCGGCAACACAAGAGATTCTCACCTGTGTCGAGACATGAAGTAGCCTGGCTCCGCTCTCCTTTTCATCAGCCTGCATTATTATCCTCCATGTCTTTGCAGAGAAGTCATTAAAAGTCCTGGGTGAGACAGAGACAAGTGCTCGACAAGCCTGAGCTGGAGGGGCTGAACATGAGTGGGTGGAGGGTGAACCGCAGAGGGAGAAGTTAGAAATGCTGATGAGGCTTGGTAGAGGCACACACTAATCTGGCTGGTGGTGTTTAGCATCAAGAACATTAGTGGCAACAGTAAAAAAAAAAATAGTTTTTGCTTTTGTTTTTCGACACATGAGCTATTGAACCTGAACTTAAAGCTGTTCTAATCAATTCTTTATACTGACAAGAGATCAAATGACTGTGTAACATGAAAGAGGTCATTTGACGTGATGAGCCCAAGGAGTTATCACCACACTCTGCAGTTCATCTCTACAGGCAGCTTTAGTGTCCTTTAGCTATTTGTTTTGCTTCACTGCTTCTATTCACGCTCATCAGCATCATTTTCAGCCACAGCAGGCAGCTGTTTTTCGTCAGTAAAGCTCTAAAGACCCACATTAAACTACCAACCCAGCACCAAATGGTAGACAAAGTTAGCAACCAGCTGGTGAACATACTGGAGCATTTAGCAGCCAAAGAGCTAGATGTTTCTCTCAAGAGTTGGTGGAAAGCAAAACAAAGCTGAAGGGCAAGCGAATATTGACCTTACATAACTCCGCATGAATGTTAATGTTCCTCTGTGTCTGCTCGGTGTGCACATAAACCTCTGTTTGCTAACTAGGTCGTCATATCAACTTAATAAGGTGATAACATTATTAAGATAACTGGGTTTACAGCATGTTCCGCTTCTCCCAAGTCGACAAAAAATCATTTAATACAGGTTTGATGAATCAGTTTCTTTCTACATATTTTCTGTACTCATGTATATTCACTGTGGGACCGACACAGACAGCTACAAAAAAGATCACAGCACAGAATCCCACAATATAAATGTGCGTACAGAAAGATCTTTTTATGTGACATTATCAAACCCCAGTTTATCTCAAGAATAAAAGTTCACCTTGAAATCCTGATAAGAGCTGCTCCTGATAAACCGTATAAACAGATGCAGGTGTGCAGTTTTATTTCCATGTTTTTTTAAACGTGCTCGCCTGCTGGTAGCAGGTAACACCTGATTGAGAATGCATTTATGGTTTCTTTTATGAAAGTCTGATTCTAATGCTGACATGAAACTTACAACATGAAGTGCTTAAACCTATTCTAATAGTGATCACAAAGAAAAATTCATGATAATTATATTTGAAGAATAATTTCGATTATTATCTATTATTATTCATATTTCTCATATGGCGTACAAGGCTTCCTGTTTCTTCATTATGTTATGACTGGGAACTGCTTAGGTCTGGCAGTAACCATGATCAGCTGTTTACTATTAACCAACCACACACACACACACACACACACACACACACACACACACACACACACACACACACACTGTACCTGTTACCTATGGGTACCCACCATAACAGGTGGTAAATATCCGTACTATTCTGAGAGATCTTCTGTCACATTTCCCATGAACATCAGCTGACCAGCAAACAGTGGAAAGTATGAACACAACCCACAAGGGCGTTGAGAAAAGATAACCAAATGCCTCAGCAGCATAGCACCCTGAATTTGTTTCACTGACTGTTGAGATCATGTGCTGTGATGACAGCGCCCTCTAGAGAACAAATTACCAACTGAGATTAAAAGCAAAATGAGGAGGCAGCTTCTCCTCGTGCACATCTTATATGAGCTGATGCACACATTTTTCTTTCTGTATGTATGTCTGTTTAAGCTCTGAATGTACAGCAAAGACAAAGTGGGAGGACTCGGTTTTGCTGGTGGAGACATTTTGATGAGGGCCAGTAATTTCTGCTGGTTTAAAGTGTGGTGTGAGAGGTGTGGAAGGGTTGATAAATTGATAAGAGGAAGGATGTTTGCTTTTATTTTCAGAGCTGCGTGTTGAGTGAACTACTCACGGATTACCCAACAGTACATTCTGTCCCTTTACCCTTTTTTGGATGCGCTTGTATAAATTCAGCTTCTGATTAGAGGCTGAAAGCTGAAAGCCATCCCGTACATGTCAAATATTAGCAATTGTTTATGCATTCTTATACAAAATAATTAACTGTATGATAACTCTAAATGGAAAAGACTAGATGAGACCATAAACTAGGCAAAAAAAATAGGAAAAAGAAATGAAAAGAGAGTAAAGAGATGATATATTGTAGTAAAAAAACGTTTTTAGTCTTCACTTGTGGTTTCCTGTTCCAAAGAAGAATCATCACTGAATGTGGAAGGAAGTGAAGTTGTTATATCAGATGCATAGCCTCATACTGTCAACAGTCCTCTCCAACCTTTAGGTTGTAAGACCTGACTTCAAATACTGGTTGATTTTTTTTATTTCTTTTTGGATGAGTTTTCATGAATGCAGCAGTTGTGATGAGGCTGACGCAAAACCCTTCTGATTAGGAGCCTAAAGAGTATGACGGCAATGTTGCTAGCTGAAGTTGGATGTGTGTTTATGGGTTTTATCCTGTACGTCTCAGGTATGAATAATCATTTATGCTTTCGTATGTAAAGATAAGGAGTTATATAGCTTTAAACTGTAAGAAAAAAAGTATAGGAGTTGTAGAATTGTAGAAAATGTTACTAAAAAAGGCATTATTAAATTTCAGCTCTCAAGATTATCACTTCATCTGAAGGAATGAGCTTTTCAAATGGCCTTACTTTATAGAACGCAAGATTCATAAAGTCAAAAATCTGATCTGTCTGCTTTTGTTAAAGGGGTTCAGGGACGAGCAAACGGCATCTGTGCCTTGAAGGGTTCATCAGTGGATCTGCCCTGCTCGGCTGAAAAGCCCACTTCAAGCATGAAATGGTACACTGAACACCGGGAAGGATCTAAATGTGTTCAGAGGGAGCTCTCTGTAGATGGAAATCGTGTAACGTACAACATGTCTGAAGAAAATCACCCGACTCTAACAATCAATGATCTGAGAGAGAGTGATGCAAACTTTTACTGCTGCAGAACGAGTCCTGATGAACCACACCCATGTTGCCACGCTGAAATTGAGCTCAGTGTTGCAGGTACAGTGGCAGTAATTTATTAATACTGACATCTGTATATCAATCTTATTTTATTCATCATCATCCTCTAAGACCTGCAGGTGAAGGTGATTCCCACCACAGAGGGACAGACAGTAACACTGATGTGTAGCACCAGCTGCCCTCTGACTGAAAACCCTGCAGCCTACATCTGGTACAAGAACAGAAAGTTTCTCTATCAGGACTGGTCTCCCTGGTACCAACATCTGGTCAGCAGTGAGGAAGCAGTCAGGTACTCCTGTGCTATCAAAGGCTACAAGGATCTCAGAGCCCCTGAAGTCTCTGTGGGTGAGTGAGCACGTTTGGCTTCTTGTCATGTTCCAAAATCTTTTCATACTTTCGAGAATTGTATTATATATATAATGAGGCACTGGAACCTTTAATTCTAAAGCTTTTGAAGTACCGCGACTCTGAACACCAATCAAAATATTGTACCAAAATATGTATTCTTTTTGTCCAGATTCTGTCACGTCGACTTGCTTTACCGTGACCTACGCTAAAGGGAGAATGTGTCTGTATAAGCAGAAATCAGTGGATGAGCCCTGCTCCATCACATATCCCAGAGGTTAAGATTCCACAAACAAACACACAAACACTCCTCTCAACCTCACAACTCGAATCCCTTTAAAGATGATTTTTCACAGAAGAGATGAGTAAGCATGATGACATCATCATTTATTTTAATTGTTCTGTGCCAGCTTTGCTTTGTTGAAAAAATTTATTTTTGCCTCCTCGTTGGCACAGTGAGTTCAGTTCTGTAATTATTTTTAGGCCTATTGATTATTCATTCCATTCATTTATTAAGTTATACACTTCAACATATTACAGAAACTGATGAAAACTATTGTCTCCTAACAGAAGTACAAGTTAAAAAGTCTCCTGCACAGAGCTCTCTAACCTGTCACACAAGCTGTCCTCTGACTGACTCCCGAACTGCCTATAGGTGGTACAAAGGGGGATGTTTAATCACATACACTGAGAATCAAAGGATATCCTACTATTCCGCTAAAAGCATCTCCTGTGCTGTAAAAGGCCTTGAGGATCTGCTGTCTGCTGAAGTCTGTGAGTACTATGAGAAGATACTGTGTAGCCTGTTTTAACTTATGACTGGTGTCATAAATCTAAATACACGAAAGGCAATAAAAAATAAAACTAGACAATTCTGGCGCCGCCAAAATTTTGACAGTGGCACGAGGGGGCTGCTGGTGTTATCTATACCACTGTTTCTCAAGCTTGGTCCTGGAGTACCACTGCCCTGCATGTTTTAGATGTATCCCTGCTCCAGCACACCTGATTCAAATGAATGGCTCGTTATCAGGCCTAAGCAGAGTAACCAGGAACGAGCTGAGCATTTGAATCAGGTGTGTTGGAGCACACCTTACATGGAGCATGGAGTATTGGCTTACATGGAGCAGCAGAGCAGGGCAGCTGGTGCAAAATCCCTCTTTATTTAAATTTGGTGGAGGCTAACCCTTTAAAATTTAAATCAGAGGCTACAAAAGGATCCAAAAATGATGTGTCTCCTAATCACCGTTTGGAGTTTATGGCAGTTAAAAAAAAAAAAAAAAAATCAGGCGATTTCTCACTGCCTCTTGCACTCTAGCTGATGACATCACCCACTCTAGGGGCAGAAATTCTGAGCATTTTTTGAGAAACTTTATGGTCTTCAGATGGTCGAGTGAGCCGAGGTTCATTTTGAGTCGACAAAATTATCGACAAAATTATCTATGTTTTAAAGTTTGAATGAAGTCTCTAGGAAAAGTATGGCAAGGCTCGTGCATTGCCTCGTGCCACTAATGATCTGAATAATGCTGCAGCATCATAGAGGTGAAGAAAACAACAGGAACGCTGTATAGTTTAATGTTGTAGTTCAGTTTTACATCATCCTTTCATTAAATTATTTGATTCAATCTAGAACTGTCATGACCCGTGCCATGCACGGCAGTTTTGTTTAGTTTTCTCTTGTTGATCCTTGCCATTGTCTCAGTCATGCCATGCCATGTTTAAAGTTCTGTATTGTCTTAGTCTCTACCCTTGCCCTGTCTTGTTTGTAATTTGTTAAGTTCCCCATTGTGTCTCATCTTTGCCTGGGTTTTGTTACTTCCTGTTTTATTTTGAAGGTTCATGTCATGTGTCTTTGTGTTGCTTTACTTCCTGTGTTTTCCCTCCCGTGTGATTGTCTGATTGTTTCCACCTGTGTGTCATTAGTGTTCATCCCTTGTGTATTTAAGTCCGTGTCTTTTCCCCAGTCTTTGTCGGGTCATTGTCTGTGTAACCTTGCTGCCAACAATCTTCACCATAGTCATAGTTCTACCCTAGTTCCTTAGTGAGTGTTGTCTTGTTTCATGAAAGTGTTTCATGTTGCGTTTCCTTTGTTCCTGTCCGTGTTCCGTTTAAGGTTTGAGTTGTTCCTTGTTTCGACTTTGTCTTTAGTTGCCACAGTTCTGGTTTGTTTATCGCCTTGTTCTTGTCTTTGTTCATGTCTTGTCTTATGTAGAGTCCCCGTCCTTATTGTTGTCTGCGTTTCCCTCGTTAGTTTTCGTTCCCTGCCATGTTCTTTTCATAGTGTTATTTGTTTGTTACATTATAATCTAGTTTCTGTGTTCTTGTCTTAAGTTATAGTTTAGCCGATTTATTCTCCTCATTTAAGAGCGATTTTCTGTTTATTTACTTTTGTTATTCAGATTCTTGTTCCTCAATTTGCTAGGAGTGCATTTTGAGTTGTTTCTCTTACCAAGTTCTTTTAGTTAGTCAGCCGCGTTGTTCACACCCCTTTGTGTTTTCCTCCTTCGGGAGCGTCTTCTGTTCTTTATTTTTATTCATTGGTAGTTATTCATAGTCTCGTCCCTTGCTTTCATGTGTCTTGTGTTAATGTGTTGTCTTTCCCTGTGATACGTTGTTGTTGTGTTAATTCAGTTACCCTTGTGTGTCGTTAGTCATTAGTTCCCTGAGTTTTGGTTGTCTTGTGTGTTCTCTGAGCTTAATAAATTTATTAGTTGAACCTAGCGCCCCCTTGTGTGTCTGCATTTGGGTTCAGTTCCCCTTAAACCCAGCCTCCCTGACAAGAACATAGAAAAAAGAAAAAATAGTGAAGAAGTCTGTGGTTTTTTGTTTTGTTTTGTTTTCTGGCAAATCAGTAATGAAACTGTGCTGGTGACACTGGATGTCTCTAAAGTGACAGTCAGGGAAAAACAGGAGCACTGTCTTGTCATAAAACAACTAAAAATTGAACCTGGCCTTATAACAGTTTGCATTGCACAGCATTAAGAAATTTACTTTTACAAGTAGAAAAAAATGCTTTAAAACATTTTCCTTTGACTCTGAATGCACATGGGTGTATGTGAGGAGCACTGTGCATGCGCACATTGAAGAAATGCAAAAAGAAAAAACTGGGTTTTTTTTAATCTGATTTTCCTGGCTGTAAAATGATCCCCCTCAAGATGAAAAGAAAACACATTTAATTTTCCATTTTTTATGTCCACAAAAATCTGAGAGATTGGGACGCACTGTTTGTTAACTCATGACCCATGAGTAATGACATTTCAGGTCGGGTGGGTAAGAACTGCTTAAAGTAACTTTAGAGGCTACTTAAAGTGAAACTGCCTCTTGTCTTCCATCCATATTTCAGGCCCTCACGATAAGAACTGCTGGAGTGTGAATTATGTCAGCAGGAGAATCTGTGCTCTGCAAGGCTCTTCAGTGGACATTTCAAGTCAATATTCTCATCCCAACCAGCAGCTGCCAAAGTTTAAATTTTGGTATAAATTAAAGAGAAGTGGAAAGGTTGAGGAGCTGACTAAGGTTGCAGGTCTTGTGGAGTATCATGACAACAGGAAGAATCAGCACATCCTGAGAATCAATAACCTGAAAAAGAATGACTCGGCAGAATACGCATTCAGACCCAGCCAACAAAACGTCGGATGGAAACAGTGTGACCTTCCTGGAGTGACTCTTGTCGTCACAGGTAATTCTGTAGAATACATGCGATGCAGATGGCACCAGTGTTGTTGTTTGGCTTGTCTGGAGATCAGTCCCAAAATGATTCCTCCACAGGGGTCATCAAAATATCCAGAGCCGAATCAGTGTTTTTTTTTTTCTTTGTTCCTCTCAAAGTAGCAAAGGTGGAGGAGAACTAGTGAGATGCTATCACTTCAGAAAGTCTTATTCTATGAGGATAGTTAGGTTGTGACTTCAGCACCAGAGATCTGGGTTTGCATCCTGTCTTTTAACCTTAGCGACAGACTGCATAAACAGTGGACGTAGCCTCTGGGTCTGAGTCTGAAGTGAAGCCAATGTGGAAAAAGCTTAAACCTGGATTCTTGCCAGGATTCCCCAGCCTCTATTTGTATTAATTTACCCGTCAATGTGGAAAGACAGAAAACGTTCACGAGACACTTTTGGAACAGCAATGAAACACTTTTTTTTGTCTGTTTGTTTTTTGTGGGCAACAACAAATGATCTATTCTGGCACACAGCTATAAGCACTTGTTCTTTATGTTTGAGCATATCTGACATATTCCTTCAGGAAATCCTTTCAGAAAATAGTTTTATGAGTATTTTTGCCTTGTTTTAAAAGACAAAAAACCTCTTGTTATTTAATTATGAGGACTAATACGTCTCTTTGACATTTACTGAACAATCAAACCATGTTTCAGGTCTGAAAGTGAAGTGTGCCCCTGCTGCAGTGGTGACAGAGGGTCAGAGAGTCACACTGACCTGCAGCACCAGTTGCCCTCTGACTGACAACACAAACTACATGTGGTACCTGAACAGTCGACCTCTGACCCTACCAGAGAACCAGAACAAACAGCTGGTTCTAGACCCAGTCAGCAGTCAGAATGCAGGAAGCTACTCCTGTGCTGTCAATGCCGGCACAAGAAACATCATCTCCAGAGAAAAAACTCTGGCTGTCCAAAATATCACAATGAAACAAACATTAGCAGCAGCAGCAGCAGGAGCCGCTGCTGTTCTCCTGGTTATCATACTTCTCACTGTCTTCTTATGGATTAGGTGAGTAACACTGTCCTCTGGTGCAGATCATGACATCCACTTTCTAGTCTAAAATCACTTGTCCATGTAGACATTCATTCATTTCACTACCCAGAAGAAAGAGGACTTCAGGTCGATCTCCTAAAACTGAAGCAACAGGCAACACTGAGCAGGTAAAGATCAGACATTTCAGCAGCTCTTAACAACACGGCCGTAACATTTCAAAATCTTGACAGCAAAGGAACCAAAAAACCCACACATTGTTGTCATTCTACTGACACAGAAGTACACTGTGTCATTAAACTGTATATATGGCTCCCATTTTGGCTATGTGGGATGTAAAATTACTTCTACAATGCACTGCGGGCAAAAGCTACGTTAGTTTGCCAATACACTAACAGGCCAATCAGCCATTTATTGAATATATATTCAGTCATGTCATTCATCAGTGATGTGATGAGGATTACTCTGTCTCTAAAAGCTCTAATAAAGTTAGGTGGTCTGTACATAATTGTTTTCAGTTTTATTAGCAAGCTTATTTGGACAGAATCATTATTATTTCTAAGGCTGTTAACTTAGAATTATTCCTGCCAGTGAATATTCAGTGTGTAATGCCCCATTCAAAAACTGCTTTGCCTCCCCAGACATGTCATCAGTGCAGTTTTTAGTGTTGAGGTTTATCATTTTTCGCCTTGTCTCCTCATCAGCTAAACCCTGCTCCTCCGGATGAAAGTATTTCAGCTGTACCAGCAGAGGAGGAGCTCCACTATAGCAGAGTCTACTTCTCTAAGACCCAGACTGATCCTGCTTATTCTACCGTCAAGCCACATCAGTCCAGAGAGCCGGAGCATGTCGCTTATGCTGTTGTTAACTTTAAGTCCAACACGACCCTTGAGTGAGCATCTTTCACATTCCAAGTGATTGGTTGTAATGACCATGAGTCGACCAAAAGTGCTAAGCCTGCCAAGCAAAAGCAAAACACCTCAATCAGAAGAGCAGGCCCAGTGTTTTTCTACAGAAGCAGCAATGCCTCTTATGAGCTTTGTGCTTAAAAACAAAAACACAGGTTACAGGTAGCTGCTAGGTAGCTAACTGGATCAATGGCTTTAAAAGAGCTAAATGCCTTCTTTGTTGCCAAGCAACTAAGGCAGTTCACGGTTGACTTGTCTTGTGTCATGCTAGCAACACGGATGTATTCATGGCTAACAACCGCGTAACGATGTTGCACTAATGCTAGCTAATGATAACTCTAGCTACTTCGCTATCTAGAATTAAAGAATTTGCGTTGCTATCTTATGTTTATACTTAGCTACTTGAATAAAAGGCATAGTGGTACAGCAAGCAACAAGTCATGGATATGAATTTAGTCCATATTCATATATTTTATTACCATACTAGTATACACTTCAGTGATTATTTCAAATACAAAATACATAGGAAATAATTTGCAACTTCTAGTTTATGTTGTGCAAGTAGCAGTGTGTTTTCTGTTTCTTAGTCCTTCAAGTCACCTGAAAATTCAAGTCTAGTTTCAAGTCCAGTTGTAACAGTGCATGTTAAAAACATGTATGTGCTCAATACACTTGAACAGTAGACAGAGAGGTGAGTGCAAGCAACTTATCAGTGGATGTAAAGTCAACATTGTGTTGAAAGCCAGTACAAATAATTTACACAATAAAGGCATGAAAATGTGTTGTGCAGAAAACAAAGGTACAAATTTGGGTCCCAGACACATAAGGCAGAACTGGTTCACTGTCACCATCATCAATGCTATGTTACAGTACACTGCAGATTTTGCAGTTGTACTGCAAGGTCCCTTTCATCATATGGCCTTATGGAAAAGGCCATATGATGAAAGCTACTTGGGTAAAAAAGCAGAGAAGACAAGGGGGGATAAGGAGGAGTGTTATCAAGTGATTATATCACAACCAATCAAAATTCAAACATGTTCTGACTCTGTTAGCCAATATATAAGTGTGGGCGAGGGCAACGGTTGGCTGACAGAGTCGCGGTCAGTCTGTGCTACTTTTAGTTTGATTTGGTTGATGTCACTTCCTCTTACATTTCCTTCGTATTCAAATACAAAAGCCGGGACAACTTTACACTCTCCTTCACTGGTTCCAACACAAACCATAAACTTCATGAACCACGATAGTGATACGGTCACATGATGCTACATATAACTGGCCTTTCAACAGGCTACATTAAGTCAGTGGTTTTTCTGTGTTAGTTTTCATTGTATGTCCTGTTTTACACATTTGCTACTGTGTACTGACATTTCAGTTTGAATATCAAAGTCACTGTGGTCACATCGTCTCAAGGATGTTTACCTTAAAGAAAGAGCACACCAACACAGACGTTACAGTCTTAAGAACGCGATACATGGCTCACTAATCTTTGTGCCTCATTCAGTCACTCGTCTCTGACTCCACTAACTGGACTACCCTTTGCTCTCGTACTCTCCATCTCTTCTGCTCTCACAGTCCCATCTTTGCAGCCTCTCCTTCTGGTTTTCTTGCGCCTTTAGTTGTCCACCAGCAGCTTTGCCAGGGACTGCAGGTGTTCCCTCTTCTCATACAGGTACATCTGGGTTTCCCACAGCATGTTCACCAGAACCGCATCACTCACCTCATCCAGCATCACTTCCTGAGACAACTGGGGACTCAATCTGCACAAAAGAGAATAAAACAGACTAATTTGGGGGGAGTTTCAAATGTGACAAATACTAATAACATAGGAAACAAATGAAAGCCTGCTGAATTGTGTTTGAATATTGAGTGTTATGCATAGCTCTGTGGGTTTTTTTGTTTCCATATCCATATAAGCAGTTTCATTAACTGAATAACTGGACTTGATTGCTACAAATGATCAGACTTAAGGGTTAAAAACTTGTTTGATGGCATAAATTTTCTTCCTCTTGACTCTAAAACTGTCAAGTGGTGTTATCATATCTCCACGGTGCAGCAGGTTCATGGTCAGCTGACCTGTGGTAGATGGTGTCGATCATTTCACACCAGGCACTGGCTCTGTCCACTGCACAGCCATCAGAGTCTGTACACTGTCCAGTCAAAAAGAAACAGAGTAATTTTCCAAATTAGGAGCAAAAAGAGACTTTCTGAAATGCCACTGTTATTGGTTATCAAGTCCTAAATATCAGGAACATTAAAAGGCTCCATAAAAAGTGGAAAAGACAACTCTGAAGTTGAATATTAGTTGAACTAATATGAGATGTACTCACGCAGTCCACCAGCATCTTGCCCAACTCCTTGGCTCCTACGAAGCTCTTGGCCAGCTCCAGAGGGTTGGAGGGCCGGAAAACGTCCACAGAGCTCACCACCACCTGAGGAGGTTTACCTGGACATACACAGGAAATTCAGGGCCGTTAAAGACACCTCAGAAAAACAGCATTCATCACATGACATGTGGTAGCTCATGGATGTTAGACACTGACTAAAGCTACGCACTCTTTGCCGAGACATTAAAATTTGATTTCCTCTAGAAACAGAAAATATGGTGAGACATAACATGGGGAGGGATTGAGAAGAATAAAGAAGAAGAGAAGAATAGAAAAGCATCTGTAAGGTGATTTTTATATAAAATACAATGTATATTATTATATACAAATTTTGTAAAATTAAGCAGGGTCCCAGTTGAATGTAACGTTACCTCAAAGTGCTAGTGTAACTGGATTTGTTTGGAAAACTTGCAAAACCCTAACAATCAAATTGCCTATGCTTACTACTACTACTGCTACTACTACTATTACTACTACTAATAATAATAATAATAATGATAATGATACACTTTATTTGTATTAGCCTTTCATATAAGAACTGCAGTTCAAAGTTCTTTACAACAAATAAATCACATGTACCAAGTGCTTTACATAAAAAAGACAGAATGGACATAAAAACAGGGATGGAAATTTCATGTTAAATAAGATGGAGAATAAAACCCACTTCATCGTAAAAGTGAAAATAAGATAAAAATATGGAGATAATAGAAGCATCAAAGGTCTCCACACTCCTTTACGACAGTTGCAGTCAGCAATTTGAGACTTATTTAGCACGAATCAGTGCCTCTTAAGCAAATAAACATAACAGAGTCTCCTAATTTCCCAACAGACACAGATTTACCACCAGTCTTGATTTACCAACATAAGCCTATTTTAGTCTCTACCAGGACATCTTCCCACCTCACTGTGGGTAAACTGATTGTGGATGATACGCAACACATTCAGATTCACAAAGTGACCCCTGAGTTTTGACTCACGAGAAGCATAAAAAGATTTATCTGCCATGTTCAGACACAATGAAGTGGCTTACAGTACCTGTACCCAGGGAGACCACTACACCCAACTTCTTGATTTCCTTCTCACGGCCCTGAGAGGAAGATAGAGTTAAAAAGGGAGCAGACAGATGAACAAATGCTTTAAAAGTCCATATGTGTGAGTGACTGAATGTGAACTTGCAGCTGTCAGGTCACATACCTCTGCTTTGAAGGCTTTATTGTACTGATGGATTTCTGACATGGCGTCCAGTGTCGGGTTATTGGCCAGCAGCCCTCCATCCAGAAAGCGGCCCATTGGTCGGAAGTAGGTTGGGGCAGCGCCACTGGAGCGGGCCGCTCGCCACACAAGTTGTTCTGGTGTTAGAACAAATTCATAAAAATTTTTAAAAGCCATGAAACAATCAATTGGACTCTTTGATTTTATGTGCAGGCTTTAAGACTCCAAATTGCAGAGAATGACTGCTAGCACTCACAAAACATTCACATCCATCCATGCTGAAAGGGGCTGAAACATGTTTTTTGCTGCTATGCTAGTAAGAGTAAGCATGTACGGTATTATTATACCTATAATCACATTTACAGGAAAGGTTTTGGGAAATACAATTAGTCAGCAGTTAGCAGTCAGGCTAACTTAACATAAAGACAGGGGCAAATAGCTAGCCTCACTGTGTCCCAAGGCAAAAAAAAAAAAAAAAACTATCTATTTCATTAACACATATATTGTTAACTTCTAACAGACGTAAGAGTGTTTACAATCGCTCACTGAACTCTAGGCGAAAGCTGAAAAGCATATTTCTCAAAATGTTGAATTATTCCTTTAAACATGGAAAAATGAGAATTTGGGGGGCTTTTGACTGACAAAATAGAATTCTTTGTGGACCTTTTCCTTTCAAATGCTTGAAGTCTCCCACTCACAGACACACACCTTCATCTGTCACCTTCCTACGCTTTCTGGTTGGCTCCTCTGTGTATCCTACTATCAACACATCCTCATCCTCCCATCCTGGAACAACAACAACATGGCTGGACCTCAGACAAGACAGCAGAACTGGCCTTGTTCAGGAACAGGATGATGATTCTATTGGTGGTGTTTGGGTACTATCAATACCAGATAACCTGATATATATTAAGTGTAGTGTTTGGAAACTGCTTCCTTTGACCCCATCCAGTGGTAGTATCAATGCACTGCACCTCATTCCACAAACATTAGAGCACCAGTGCAGCAGGCCAACAAACATAATTTGTTCCATTTGTTGAAGTACCTTGTGGGATGGTGAGGGGCTTAAACGTGGCAGTTGTAGCATAGGGGGGCTCTCTTTGGACGGAGGGAGGGTCATAGTTCCTGAAGATGTGCAGCTCGCCTGGATGTCTGTCTGCTAGAACACTGGTCACCATCACCCTGCACAGACACAAATAAATGAGTGCACAGGGGAAAGAGTAATTGTTAGAGAGTGGAGAGGTGAATGGTAGGCCACATTTGTGCTCATAAAAAAGAGGTTTAACTTCTCTTTATGACCTAAAAAAACAGAAATTGCACCAAATGACAGAAAAATTTGTTTTCAGAATCTGGTCACTCGTTAATTTTTTTTTCTGTGGTTTCAGAGCTCTTGCACACATTTCTGAGCAGCTGAGTCACTTTTTCCAGAACATTTTTGTGGCGCTTTACATTGGCAAAGTCATTTTTCTCAAACCGACCAATCACAGCAAAGGAGCAGGGTATGTAAAGCTGGTTGATGTCATTTTTTACCAAAAGCAGAAAATTTGCTTCGCTGGTTAGTGTGTTTGAGAGCGCCTCTGCATGCTTTTCTGCGTAATGCCTCATGGACAAATTCAACATGGACAGTCACCTGGGGTATCGGACATCTGTCATCTTGGTGTTCTCTCCGAACTCTTTCTTCAGGAAGTCCTCCAGTGGTGCTGATTCATAAGGCCGTGAGCCCTTGAACACCTGCTCCTTCATCCTAAAGTACAGGCAGCGCAGGTACTCCATGGACTTGCCTACAAATAGAAGATACATCATTGCCGCTTTAATAATTCATTATTAAAAACATTCAAATAAAAGACGAAAACACACACACACACACCATGGATTATGGCGAGGGCCAAGATGCCCCCAGTGCTGGTGCCAGCCACCCAGTCGAAGAGCTCTCTGGTGGGCTGACCAGCCTCTCTCTCCAGAGCAATCAACATCTGGATCAACACCAAGCCTTTAATACCTCCACCATCCAGGCAGAGGAGACTGTCCATCCTGCAGAGGAGAGGAGAGGGTACATATAAAATTCAGACCACACAATCACATTTTATACCTGAGTGTTTTACTGTCTCCAGAACTGCAATATTCACTCATGAAAAAGGTGAAAATATTCATAAATAAAAATTAAGCTAAACTGAAGTTAAAGATTCTTACTTCTTTTTCTTCATCTTGGGGCCGTCCACTTCAGACGTGCCTCTGCTCATTGCACTGACTGCAGCTCCAACATACATGATGTCCTCAAATCCTGTCAGCCAATTACAACAGTTGTTGGTATGTGACCAACACGTGGCATCAAATTCATGCACAAAGAATGAAAAAGCAAAGGGACAACTGGGTTTTCTACACACCACTATACTTCTACTGCCAGCACTGTCATTGCATTATTAGCAGTGTTGTGAAAGTTCATGAAAATTTGTAATTACTTACAGTTACTAGTTACTTCTCTCAAAAGTAATTGAATTATTTTGCTGCTGGATGTACAGTACATGTTACTGAGCTTCTCTACAGTAGTTAACAAATAATCATATTTGATTCATTTTCTTGGGCTAATATGAGAAACATTACAATCGCTACAATAGCAAAGCAAGCGCTCACTGTCTGAACTGTACTGAACTGTAAAGTTGGGCGACGTTAGATTTTAACTGGAAAATCGGGGGAATAGGTTGAGAGTTTGTCTTTCGTCAGTGGAATAGTGGAATTACAATAACGCGTCACTCCCAACACTGATTATGAGCATCGCCACTCTCTGCCACAGTATGTTGCTTATAAAAAGTGTTGAGGTGAGGGCAATGCTTCCTCTTTTCGGCCCGTTCTGATGTATCAAAATAACATCACACCTTGTGGCTGAGGTTTCACAGAAAACTCTGAATTTGTTGGATCATTAGTTGAACTATGACAAAAAAGCCATGATGAAAAAAAAAATCCCACAGCACTTAAACATGACCAACAAAAATCTGTTCATCTGACAATCGGTCTCTTCTCTTTGGAATATGAGAGAATACTAAAACCCACCTTTTATGTTTGGGTTTTGGTATTTGATAGCTTGCTGAGTATGTTAAATTAGCTGACAATATAAGCTGCAGCTGTCCAAACTGTAAAATGATTAGTACATGTACAAAATAATAATAATGTAGAATTATGGAAAATGAGAAACAAAAACTGCCCATTATAAAATATAATGAAATAAAGGCTGAAACAACACAGTAAAGGGAGGGTCGAAGGAGGGATGGTGGTGTTACCTATGCCTGCAGGCTTGGCCTCATTGGTGATGGGGGGAGGACTGCCGGGGGAGGGTGGGAGGCACCGCTGGACCCCTACACTACACAGCATGTCCAGCAGTATCTTTCTATTAGGACCTTTTATGTTAACACAAACACACACAGACAAGCAAGCCAACATGTTAGACATGCACACACACAGCACAACAAGCAGAGAGAAAGAATAAGGAGATAAAGGTAGAGAGATAGATAGAAGACAGAGAGAGAGAGAGAGAGAGAGAGAGAGAGAGAAAGAGAGAACATGAGCAAGCTGTTAGCCATTACCATGCATTCTCAAAATCAATAAATGACAGCAAATTGCATTTACCACCTCCTCTGCTTCAGAGCATCAAGTGAGCGTTTTCATAAACATTCATATAAAAATAAAAATGCTTGTGTATTAATCTTGTATTTACAGAGAAACGCAGACGCAGGACTAACAATGTTCTGATCTTTTGTAAGAAATCAAAGTGAAATTTCAAAACATTTTTCCATTTAAATGTTCAATTCTTTTTAAAAGGGTGCACTATATAGTCAGTGATGTCTACGGGCTGCTGGAACTGCAAAAATATCTAATACGTGGGGTACAGCCTCATGTCAAAACTGAATTTCACTACCACAATGGTTCATCCTATATTATACATTTCTTTATGCATAATACACCACTTGGACAGAAAAATAGAAACACCTTCATGCAGTCCAATAAGACACATCATAAAGTCTAAATTTGTGATTGTGAGATGAATCATTTTTAACCTTGGACACTGTGTAAGAGGGGTGTTCATTCAATTGGCCATTTAAGAGAAATGCTGGCAAAGGTGTGAGACCAAAGACTTTTAGCTGAAATATTTTCACATGCTACTCACTTGTAACACTGCCCTCTGCTGTTGATAGAGGTGAACATGAGAAGAGTGACAGTTTACTGACCCGATTATGAGTTTTATTATATTTTGAAAATTTTTCTGTTTCCTTCCTCTTCTAACTCTTTCTTCTTATTGCAGTAGAAGTTGACCTATTGCACCTTGCAAGCTTTCAAACAACGCCGCTTCTTCACAGTCGCAAAACAATGTATTAGTCTGAGGAGCTATAAAACAGGATTTAATATGTGGACACAAGGCATTAATTATTGCTTACAGTTTCTGTTTTTATTAATCAGTCACTACATACCCATTCATGTTCATGCAGTAGCTTTGCCGTCTACAGTGGAACACATGCATTTCAAGGACACGGCACGTTAGCATGTTATAACACAGTTCAAACTGGCCTCTTCGGTCAAGCATTTTAAGTACCATAAACCCACCATCATTCCTTATTTTCCTCCTCGTCTTTTCCTATAATTTATCGTCCATTACACCTCCTTGACCCCTTATCTGTCATCTCATCTCTTCACAGCTCTCTTTCTCATCCCTTTCTCTCTCTCTCTTTCTCTTACCTTTGCTGGTGCGAGCAGCGATGAGTCCAGGTGTCTCTCCCAGGTCGTTGTGGATCTCCACATCAGCACCGAACACAATAAGAGCTTTGATTAGCTCCATGTGGTCCATCTAACATACAGAGACACGTAAATGGTGCAGTAATACTTTTTAAAATTTCTACAGCAAAATGACAATTAAGAAAAAAACATAACCTGAGACACTCACTAAGATGTTATCAATCTGTGATCCAAAAACACCTGTATGGAACATTCCACAGGTAAACAGGTTGATTGGCAACAGGTGATAGCATCATGATTGGATATGAAAGGGGCAGCTTGTTTACAAATGATTGCATTCTGTTTTTATTGAAGTTTGACACAGCGTCCCAACTTTTTTGGAATCAGGGCTGTAAAACTGCTTTAATCTTTTAGTGTCTCGCTAATACTGTGTTGCAACCACTTTGCTAAATTATCATTTGACATTTCCCTTCCTTTTCACGAACATTTTGATGATCACTAAGAGGTAATTGCTTTAATTCGGAAAGTAAGAGCAAGGCAGAGGTGATATCTAGTACACACACCTTCATAGCTAGGTGCAGGGCTGTGTTTCCATCCTGGCCCTTCAGGTTGGCATTCGCTCCGTGGGTGAGCAGCACCATGGCCGCCTCGAAGCGGCCCTTCTTGGTCAGGATATGGAGGGGGCTCTCTCCGGTCTTACTGAGGTAGTTGACTGCAGAGCCATGTTCCAGCAGTATACGACACATCTGGCGAAGAGAGAGGAAGATTTATTTAGGCATCTGCTTGATATTTCCCCTCAAATGTTAAGCTTGCCTGTGTTACATTCTCTTGACACATTTCTAATTCCTAACATGAATGTCATGAATGTTTGGTCCCCCGGAGCATCCAGAGCAACTCAATTACAGGCCGTTATCACTGGCTGGGAGCTGTGCCATACATTTGTGCTGCATTTACATGAGTTTTGGAATAGTTGCTCCAGCTCCAAGTGGTTGATTCCAAGGTCATAAATTCATTGTGGTAACATCAAAGTTTCAACACAATTTCTCTGAAATTGCACAACTAGGAGGCCAACATGTGCTGTAATTCAAACAGCTCACTGTGGATTTCTAGCCACTGAACACTTGATGAAAGATTTTTCACCTCAGCAGTTTTGGCCCAGTGCAGAGGTGTCCCTCCATACAAAGAGTCCTCAGCCTGGAGCTGGCCTGGGTCCGCTTTGAGGATCTCCTCCACACAGCTGACAGTCAAACACAAAGTAAAAGAGGCCTATTTACTACATATTAACTGAAGTGCATCATTCAGTCGCTCTTAAACAGACTTGTATAGGACCTATGCAGTTTTAGTTTGCACGCAGACAGTTTTAATAACCAATCAAAAGGCTCAATGGCCAATGTGCTCAAAGGCACAATATTACTGGGGTGAGTTTACTTAATGCAGTACGTTGAGAGGAACTCTCTAGAATTATCAATCAGATTCACTTTTATGTACTGTCTTATTTCAAGTCAATAATTCCAGGTCCTAGAGGCATAGTGTAAAAATCAGAAGAGGCAGGGCAGCAGGGCAACGAGGCAAAACCAGATGATCTTTAGTGTGACTGAGGGAAATACAGACACTCTTCTAGCTCCAGGGATGCTGCTCTGTAACAGTAACTTTGGACACTGCATGAGCGTGAAGAGACATTCATCTCAACACCCTGCACTTACACTGTCCTGGACTTAAAAAACCTACAGAGACCATTTAAAAATGTACCAACAGCTAGAGCCACACACAACAGAAAAGAGAGAGCTGCTCCATGTTGAAAATCATAATCTTTGACCGTACTCACCCCTTCTCGCTGTACTTCATGGCAGCGTGGATGGGGTAGCCAGCGCCACCAACGACATCACACTTGGCCCCACCGCCCAACAGTGCCTTGACGGACTCCATGCGTCCGAGACGGCAGGCCACATGGAGCGGCGTCTCCCCATTGTTGTTCAGCTCATTCACCCCCGAGCACAACCGCGAGCACAGGACCTGAGTGAGGGAAGGATGAAGTGAAGGACCACAGCATGTGGAGGGAGGAAAAATCACACACAATGCAGTTTAGAGGACATGACTTGTTAAAAACGAACAGCCTACTTGGGTCAATCAACTAAATAAATAAATGTGAGAAACACAGCGGGAAAAATCATTCCACAAATGATGGTCAAAATTTCATCAGAGGGAAATGTAACTGAGACTTCACGCCTGCTGAGTCTCACCTGGATGATGGCAGGGGTGTCCTGCTTGGCGGCACAGTGCATGGGCGTCTCTCCGTTGCGGTCTTTGATGTCAGTGCGAGCCTGGCTTTCCTCCAGCAGCTCCTTCACACATGCCGAGTCGCCACGCTCACATGCCAGGTGCAGCGGCGTCTGACCTGATGCATCCCGAGCATTGATCTGACTGGAAAAAGACGACACAACCATTAAAGCCATTTTGCTTGGTTTAGTTGATATTTTATTTTGTATATAGCTGGTTTTAATTGATTCTGTTCCTTTCAGGCAGCCATTGTTTTACAATCAGTCTGGAAGTGAGCTTGCAGAGACTTCAGAGTTGCTTGAGACACATTGTTAAACCACGATAGTGAACATTTAACCCATTTTATAATTTATGTTATCATTGTGTCGCAATGCAGTTTAAGCAGAGACAGCTTTGAATCTTTTTAACTCCAACATCCGAGATCTAAGACTTGGCTGCAACCCACAAGCTTTTCAATGCAAGAAGATCAAATTTCACCTCTTTTTCATGATGTTCATGTTTCCTCATTGTGTCTTTGAGATTAAATTTTCCGACAAGAACATTTATGAATGTCTTTCGGAAGACTCCAACATCTTGTCCACCAGAGACTTTTTGCAAAACTTTGAATAAAAAATATAGCAACTAAATGTTTCTAATGTGTGATATTTACTATCACTGGGTAGAGTAATGTCAAGTGACTCTCAGTTTGCAGGTTAAAACCTGGAAGGGTTTTAAAGCTGTGTTGTCATGAACTAATTATAAACAGTTAATAGCATCTATTGGACTGCATTCAGCTGGCAGTCTCAAACTGACTTGCTCACAATTATTGTCTCTGCAGAATACATTTATACATTATAATCCTCTCTTCATTCAGGTTTATCCTGAAGCACTTATCTCTGGGCAAATTGCCCTGAGCCAGAAACTAGAGCTGAAAAGGTTCTTCAAATCATCCTTTAGTCAATTACAGAAAAATGAATCAACAACAATTTACATGATCCATCAAACAAAAATGACAAACTTGCTGGTCATAGCTTCTAAAATGACAAGACTTGCTTTTCCCAACTTTGTATCCTTGTTAAATGAATGTCTTTTGGACTTTTGGCAACAAAGCAACATCAGCTTTTCCCGCCTTACCTCTGGACATAGTTATGTTTGAGGCACTCTCTCAGGCCTGTCTCCACGGCAATGTGGGCCGAACTCCAGTCTGGGTGGCTGCGGATGCAGTCTACGATTGGCTGGGCGGTCTCAGCCTTCAATGGAAGCGTCTCATAGAAAGGACGAAGCTTGAGGGCATATTGGGGAAACCAGTTCATGGCGTCCTCCTCTGACGCCACCTGAAACAGCCTGGTTCACACAGTGCAATGATTACAAGATCCAGTTTTCTCTTTCGTTTCCCACTAATTATTTTTTGAGACTTTTTTATCCACAATACAAATGTCTGCAGATTCTGTGATATTAAAGGACTTAAAGAGCTTTCAGGTTTCAAATGTAGCTTTGAGAAGTCTCTGCACACTTGCAAAAGAGTGTTAAATATTCTGTGTAAACTGGAATGCTGTATGATAAGTTTGCATGATCTTTGCATTAGAGGCAAGGTCCAAACTTACATCAACACAACACCCTATAACATATTAGACGTTTGGTTTCAGCTTTGGCGCTCTGTAAAACCCTCTTATCATCATTGCTTAATGCTGCCTTTCAGGTCTGTGACTGAATGACCCAGGACTGATTCGTTCAAGATAAAGGGCTTTGATTCAGTTGAGGTCCTCTGTTGGGTGTAGCTATGGGTCAACAGTGATCTAAACTAAATCAATAATTTACTTGTTGTATGCTGAAAGTAGTGACCAAATCTGCAGGAGGTCATGGAATCACAAACTAATAAAAGTCTGCATTTTAAAAACGTCCTTATGCACATTTCAGCTAACATCTGCACATTTAAATGTAGTTCAGTGTCTGTATAACGCTACAAATGACACGTATCACACGAATCTCTCGATCCATAATGTGATCAATACTAACCTCAGAGTCACAGTAGGCATCTCAGGGCACATGAGCAGACAGTCCCATGACTGGCACTGGGTGTTCTTGTACAGGACCATGCGTCCCTCCTCTTTCAGCATGACTTTGCCACCTCCACCGTAGTCGGCCAGCGGCACATCCCTGACCCGGTAGGGGTTGGTGAAGAGGGTGGACACCGAGGACACAGTGTCCAACAGCCGGCCCAGGAACTGCATTGTTACCTGAGACAAGGAGCAGAGAGCTCATGGAAGACTCTGACAATCTACAGCACTGTCTATATGATCTCTGCCCTGTTTGGCAGCCTGTAGGATTGTTTTCATCATTAATGAATCATTTATTTTATCCACAGGACAGGACTGGCAACAAATGCCATATCCCGGATATTGCATATTATGGCTGTTGACAATCTATTTTATAGTTAGATCAGTGGAGTAACGATCTGCGCTGTCTAAAAAACAATTTCCTCTGAGATACAGCAAGTTATACAATCGTTGTTAACAGCTGGGCTATCACATGAGTTGACAACACGGTTTAGCGGTCAACTCTCCACTTCTTATTACCTCCTAGTGTCTATGAAAGATAAGGCTGGTCCTCATTTAAATGACGAAGTGGCTCCATTCACGCTGCTCACGAGTTCCTTGTTATACAGAATCAATTTGACATGATACCGAAGCTAAAAGCCAGAGGCAGCGCGCACACTGTCAACGATAAACCCTTTAGTTTATGTTTTTAATACAAATACTCCAAATACTCGTCTATGCCACCGCTAGCTACCACTCAAGTCTAGCTAATCGCATTAATTCGTAGAAAAGCAGCCTGCCTGTTAACGCTTACCTGCTAGCTCTCCTCTGCGATGAATGACTTCTGACAGCGGCATCAACAACCGCCACGCTGCAACCAGACTTGCTCCAAAGCTTGAGTGACGTGAGCTCCTCCAATCAGAGCGCAAGAACTAGACAACTGCTAGGTAAAAGAGGTGGGGCATAATACATGATCGATGCTCGAGTTTTCTTTCACTTTGGCAAGTCCCACCAGCAAAGACAAGACTTTCACAGTCCCGTCACATGTAGATTTTAATCAATAATGATGCATGCAATTGTTGCATGACAGTACACAAACCTTCAAACATCACTCAACTGACCAACTTGAAACAAGATGAATATGAAACAAGATGAATATCTATTAATTGGCATTTAAGTCAGAATTGCTTTAATCACCAAGCATGAATTACATATGGAGTAAGATTTTTTTTTTAATGTGCCAATAAAAAATGCGACATTATGCTGCGAGAACAGACTGTCTGACATTTGTAAATATGTATGTATAATAATGTAAGTTATGATTAATGGAGTAAATATAATGGATTATGCTATATTTGCTCATATTGCAAAGTCCTGGCAAATATTGCACACGGATGAAACGAAAGGAATGGCTATGAAGAATATGAAGAAACACATAGGTGTATCCATGCAAAGAAAAGCAAAAAAAAAAAAAAAACTCAAATAAATAATTGTAATAATAATAACAATGGGGGAGGTATGAACACAAAGGGTGGTGGTTTGTCTTTGTATGCGTCTCTAAAATAGTCAAACATATAATTGACATACTTTTTAAATTTTATTTGTGCTTCTTTATTATTTACTAATAATAAATGTGAGTATATTAGACTATAAGTTTTGACATTTCTAGCTCTAAATCAGTCCTTGCTTCTAAAACCATGTAAAACACCGAGACTACAACATACACATTCACTTTACATTTACTTCCTCGTGTGACTGCAACAATACCGCAAAGTAAAAATGCTTCGCTCCAAATGTAATTTTAAGGCTGCTATACATACTTTCTCACTCGGTATAGAAATGTGTGTCTTTGTGTGTGGGTCAATGATTACACTGTCTTGAAACAACCGCTGGTTTACTGATAATTTAAAAACACGTGATCAGATACGACGACTGTGAACTGGACCGCGTTCACTGGCTTTGCCATAGATGGACTTCACATACAAGGTACGGTGGCTCATAATGACCAAACAGGACAATTGTTCAGCCAAATGCTCTGCACTTACTTTACCTTTAATAATGCATATGTGCTGGCTGCAAAAATCCAAGTACATATGATGCAAAAGGGTCCCCTTTTAAAGCACTGTAAACTATTTTTGCACTTATATGGTACATTAGTGTTGCTGACATTTCGGTTATTTTAACTACTTTATGTATTACTGGGAGCTGCATCATAATTTAGTATGATTATATGTTTTGTGTGTAAAATCCAGATTTTATCTACATTTCACACAGCATCGCAACTTTTTGTAAAAGTTGAGTAAAAAAAAAGTTAAAAGTTGTAAACTGGGAAAGCTTTGAAGCTGTAAAACATACATTTATACATTGTAACATTCTCATGGCAGCAGAACAAGAAGAAGGAAATGGAAATGGAAATGGAAGGAATAAACATGCTATTTTTAGAATGTGAAGAACTGAAACTATTTTGACATTTTTTGAGAGCGTAGTGTTATTCATTTGTCTAAGCACCAAAGTTGGGTCCTACCTTTTCTTTTCCATTTCTTTCATTCTCAGAATCAGAATCAGCTTTATTGGCCAAGAATGTGTACACATAAACCTGAAAGTAACACTGGCTTTTCCGTTTCTCTCAATATCCTTACAAAGGAATAAACATACAGGTCAACAGGGCTGAGGAAATCAAGGTAAAGGATACATAGGGCTTTTATTTACACAAGTATGTGGAAAAACATAGCTGTATATACAAAGATACAGTAGGCTATATACAAAAGCCCCAATGACCATCAACATAAACAAAAACTCCATCAAAGCTTAGTAGGTAATACCAAAACACATTTACATTAACAAATTTGTCTGACAGCACAAACAAGAAAATTGTTTTTCTGCAGCTCAGTTAATGTTATGAAGGAGGACAATGAGGTCATGTCCTCTGTAATTTTTCTGGAAATGCATAATTGTGTATAGATTGTATATAAAGATGTTTTAGCAATCAGTGGAGAGGGTTATAAAAGATGGTAGATGTTCAGTATTCATTACTTTTTAAATTGAGAATGTTTTAACATGACTATTTTAAAATAAATACCCATCCGTTATTGATACCCTCTTAACCTTTGTAGGTTTGCAGGGGGCTGGAGCAGCTGTCATAAGCTTTTTTTTTTTTTTTTTACAGAAGACACAGATATAAATAACAGAATTACTGATGGCTAAATATACTTTAGCGGCTTCAGGTTTAGAGTCCTGGGATTGTGCATACTGGCTCACTGCCACTCGTTGCTACTGGCATGCTTGAATAGAATCGAATACCAAAACCTGTTCTTTACCTACTATGACAAGTCCAAGTATGTGCTGTGAAGAAATTCTATTTGGCAAAACCCTTGACTATAGACAATAGTCTAAATAATAATAATCTAAAAGGCCACAATAATAATGAATAAAAAAGTTAAGTATATCATAAAATTATACATGTGTATATAAGCAGAACTGAACTGAGTAACTGAATAAAGTCAAAATTTATGGATGGGTGGGGGGCAATTTGCATTAAAACTTGTTCGTGCTGGCTGCTTCCCAGGCTTATAATATATTTAGATTAGTAATACCAGCATGAATAATATGGTAAACTGGCAAGTTTTCGTGTGTTTCGGGGAGGAGTTAGCATAGCACCGCCTGTCATCAAACAGAGTATAAATTCTCAGTAGCGCGCGGCTCTTCGCATCCTCGTGAGTGTCTTCATCGTTGCCAGGACGACGAAAGGGGCTGAACCCGGCCACGTGACAGATAGCAGGCTGGCCGCGGCGCCGCTGCTGCTGTCGTAGTGTGTGTGTGTGTGTGTGTGTGTGTGTGTGTGCGCGCTGCTGCCTCTCACACAGTTTGGCTGTGGTCGGCCCGAGCAGACAGCAGTGCTTGACGTCTGGAGAGAGAGGAAAACAGAGACAGGTAGCGTTGCTCGGGCATGAAAGATGGAGCAGTCGGCGGCGGGAGATCGCATTTTCGCCGCGGAAGCCATACTGAAACGCCGCGTTCGTAAGGTGAGCTACAGCCGCCGCCGTCCCGCGTATTTTGACTTCCCGCAGATGTTGGCCGTGGTCAACACGGCACAGCACTGCTCCGGTCTATAGGCTCGGGGCTATCTTCTTGTGCCTATGCAATGCAATGGAGGCCTTGTGGCTGGCGGATGCCTTTACTCTGCTAGTCAGAGTTAGCTAGAAGCTAACTAGCGAGGCTATCAGTCATGGCTCGTATATCCAGGCATTAGCAGGGCAATAAAAACAGCGACACAAAGAAGGGGCTAGCTGCAGAACAAGGCAGCCCAGCCGATGGGATGAGGGCTGTGCTATGAAATGGAGGGGCCCGATTTCGCTGCCAGCTAATGGTAGCTAAAGCTATACGGCCACAGTCTAAATTTTACATCCTGAGTTATATGTAGCGCCCACATTAAAGGCTGTCGGAGACCAGTTCTTTCTTCTACAGCTTGTGAAAGACGGTTCCCAAAACAGTCTTTCTTGCAAGCCTCTACTGTTAATGAGAAATGAGTCTATCAGCCCCAGTTGATGAAGGACTTCTGATAGTTACTCAGTGTTTTATCAGTCTCGTAAGGCTTGTAAGGAAAAGACCCCATAGACCCCATAACTAATGGTGGGGTACCATCTTAAGTGGCTGGTGCACTCAGTCAACCAGCAGGCCTCCAGTTACTTTTGAATTGCCAGCTAGAACTTCATAGTCTCACCCCTTCTTGTGAAATGTAAGTAATCCAAACGCTTGCACAAAAGCAGGAATACCATATTTAAGTTTAGGATAACGTCTTAACACAGATGTTGTTGTGTGGATCATCCTTTTTTAGAAATAATGCCATATGATGTTCAAATTATGTACTGTTATTTCATTGCAAAAAATGCACTAAACTTACTATACTAAAAATGTGCAATGTCTAATGTTAAATGTATTTAATGTTATTGTGAACGCATGACATTATAACTTTGAGAGCCACGTTGAACAACAAGTACCCTTTCTTCACTGAAACAGAATCAAGTTTGGATCTGATATTTTCCAGAGACTAATATAGAACCTGACACGGTGTCTGCAGGGCTGAAACATGGTTAAATTGATAAAATGGTGTTGTGTTGCATGAGAAGCATGCAGGGTTTTATTCTATGTTTTATGTAAAGGACACAACAAGATCCCAGTAGCTCTCAAAGGTAGATTAACATAAAATTGAAGGATCAACACCAAAAATGGCCTCTGCTGCAAATGAGTTCCAGATTTAGGGGTTTTTTAAAATTAACTTGTCCATATTGTCATATACGAGATGTTTTTGTTAATCCACTATCTGCCTTTTTCTTGTAGGGACAACTTGAATACCTGGTAAAATGGAAAGGATGGGCAATGAAGTAAGTGCTTCTCTTCACTTTCACTTAAATAGAAGTTGATAGCACTTGATCTCTTTACAATGAGGCACATGTCTGTGTTGCTATGCTGTTTTTAATGTCCTCACATTAAATTGAAAATGTGGATTAATTCCACTTTGGTGCAAAATTATTTTGCGGTTAAAAATTGCCTTTTGTTGTGTGTTTCCATGTTGCTCCATCCTCACTTAGGCACAGCACTTGGGAGCCAGAGGAGAATATTCTGGATGATAGGCTGATACTGGGCTTTGAGCGAAAGTGAGTAATGCCAGTAAATAATAACAGTACATACACCATGTGCAAAATAAAGTCTTATTTTGCATCATGTTATGTGTGCTGAGAGTCTGTCATTGTCTGCTATGCCGAGGATTTTGGCTCCTAACTTCAAATGTTCAAGGCTTGTCTGTTTTGTTCAGTTCAGTTCATAGTCTTAATTTTACACATTGCTGTACATCCTTACTTTAAGTTGACTCCCATGAATCTTAGTGGTAAGTGCTTCTGCTTTTACCTCATCTGTAGTTCCATCCCTCATTCTCTTCTCTTCCTGATTGTTAAATGTCCTTTATCTCTCCAGCCAAGCCACTTGAAAGCCTTGTGCTGCTCACAGAGTGTAGATGTTTACAGTTAACTAAAATGGATGCTATAAAACAGACAATCTGAGAAGACACATCAAATGGAAACTAAAGTAGACAGAGAATCTGGCTGTGTTCAAACATGGCTGCAGATGTTCTCTGTGACCGACTGCTCTGCTGTCACAGCTTTCAGCTCCATATTCTTTTGATTTGTTATATTTTCTCTCATTGTGGTGTTCTTTTTTTAAACCATCTTAAACTTTTGTGATCTGTATAACTGTCATTTCCTTTTTACAGGGAACGGGAAAGGGAGTTGCACGGGCCAAAGAAACGGGGGCCAAAACCCAAAAACTTCGTCATGAAGGTACAGTTTTTGTCGTGCATGCATGTTTATGCATGAAGATGTAGCCATAATATGTTGATCAGTGTCATCAAAATCTTCTCAAATAGATGCTGTTGCTCATCTAGCAGTCTGTTACAGAAAAAAGGAAAGTATTGTTTGTGATTTCTACTCTTAAAGTAAGAATAAGTTCAACCCACTTGTTTTTTTTTAATTATTGTCTAACCTTGACCCCAAAAAACCTGGGACACTATATAAAACATAAATCATAATATGCTATATTTAATGTTTTACCTCATCAACTGCACTGATTTTTATAAATATCTGCTTATTCTGAATTTGATACAGCAACACAATTTAAACAAGTTGTGACAGGAGCAACAAAAGACTGGAAAAGTTGTGGAATGCTCCATAAACACCTGTTTGGATCATTCCACAGGTTGATTGGTAACAGGTGATAGTATCATGATTGGGTATGAAAGGAGCGTCCTGGAAAGGCTCAGTCGTTCACAAGTGAGGATAGAACGAGGTTCACCACTTTGTGAACACATGATTGGATAAAGGATGTTACTACATGGGCTCAGGAACACTTTGTAAAACTGTTGTCGATTTGTATTAATGTTTCACACGGCATCCCAGCTGTTTTTGCAATTGCGGTTATAGATTAATCTGCACAGTAAAATCACAATAAGTAAAACACATTTTTGACAGGACATCTTTTGATCTGCAAAACACATGCTTTTTTGGCTCTTATGGGAAACAAATTGGGTATTGCACAGCCTACGTTTCTCAAATTCTCAGTGCAACTTGTGGTGCAGGATGCAGGTTTTCTACACACTAAAACTCACACTGCAAAAATGGTTTCTGTAATTCTTAATCATCTTCCTCAGGCTCGTGCTCAGAAAAGAGAGACCAGCAGCCGAGCCTCAAATGCCCGGCAGACTGCATCGCGCTCCTCGTCGTCCACTTCCAGCCGAGCGACTCCTTCCTCCTCCGCCTCACCTCATCATTCAGCATCTTCGTCCTCTTCTTCCTCGAGCGTGGCACCCTCTCCTAAACTCAGTTCCCTTGCAGCCACACACAAGCTGAAGAAAGACATTCACCGTTGCCACCGCATGTCCAGGCGCCCTTTGCCCCGCTCTGACCCCCTCGCAGCCACATACTCCAACCCCAGTGGCTTCCCCTCCCGCCTGCATGTGTCCCCCTTCTCCGAGACCGTCCGCATCCTCAACCGTAGAGTCAAGCCTCGGGAGGTCAAGAGAGGTCGGATCATCCTCAACCTGAAGGTCATTGATAAACCAGGCCGGGGTGGCACGGCTGCAGGCAGCAGGAATGTTACAGCAGGACGGCAAAACATCCCTTCCCGCAATCGCATCATTGGGAAGAAGGGAGAGGCACCTTATAGACCTTTCCAGCCCCCTCTGAAGATGCTGGGTTTCCCGATGTATGGGACGCCATTTGGGCTGCAATGTGGAGGCCCTCTGCCCTTTCACTCCCACCCAGGGTCATGCTCCAGCACAGGGGCCAGGAGCACCCATTCTGCTTCCTCCCCGTACCAGTCACCTCCTTCTCCTTCAAGCTCCAGTGGCTCTGAAGGTAAATCTCCCACCAACACCTCAGCTGCTCAGTCCCAGCCCTCTATGGGAGCCTCACCTTCCAGCGAGGGTCCCAAGTCCAGTAAACCTCACACAGAGACCCAGAAGGGCCAGAGCGCCAAGCCAGCTGCTCCTGCCCTGTCCTCAGACCCTGTGGCATCAGCTTCTCCCTTCCTCCCCTCCTCACCCTCTTCTTCCTTGGAAGATGAAGGGGAGGATGGTGCCCTGGACCGTTCTGCGCCCCCCGACGGAGGCAGAAAAAATCCTCGCCAACGCAGGGCTAAACGCCAGCCGCCTGCCGCCCCTTCTTCTGTCACCCCTGGGGACCAGAGTTCTGCCCCCGCCGAACCCAAAAGGGTGCCTGCCGAGGGAGACCCCGACTGGCACCCTGAAATGGCGCCGAGTTGCAAGGATGTGGTGGTCACCGATGTCACCACCAACCTCGTCACCGTCACCATAAAAGAGTTCCCCTCACCTGCCTCCTGCCCCGCCTCGCCCTCTGCTAGCCCAGAGGACGCTTCCTCCCCTGCCCCCAGCTCACCCTCCGACGACCCCTCTCCACCCAAGCCATAGGAGATCATGAAGTCAGTTGCCATTGATGATAGAAAAAAATATCATGCCAGTGTTGCCACGTCAGCCCCCTCCTACCTTTTCCTGAAAGGTGTGTCCATATTTGTGTAACAATTAATGAAATGTAATGTAACTTAACACCGCCCAGCCATTGAATAGTAAAAAAAAAGAGCCTATTTTTTTTAAAAAGAAGTGTATAAATTTGAAAAGGGGCAGCTAATACGCCCTTCCTTTCACTTAAATTGCCATATTTTGTCCACTTGCACAGCACTGACTCTTTGAAGCAAGCTTGGATGGAAATGGTATTTGTTTTCTTTGACTTGCATGCAGACATGCTGAGTTTAGCTTGTTTGGTGTGAGAAAAAAAAAAATTGTCCAAAAAGTGATTTATGATGAACACTCACCCCACACACACAGTGAGTGGAGTGAGTGTTCAACACAGAAACAAATACTATTTCGATTCAGGCCTTGCTGCGAAGGCTGTTGTTGACAGTCTTCAGGTGTTACGCCAATTTCCTGCCCCCTTGTCTCATTGGAGGTCCAGCTTGTTAACGATAAATGAGTGATGTGTTTTTGCACTTAACACAGTTGGACTCTCATATATTGCATCAATACAGCGAGGTAAATGCAATGCACTTGACTGCATCGAAAATGACCTATTTTATGTAGTTCATCAATTTTTCAAGGCCTTTTCCTCTTGCTCTCTTGAACGCACATGCATATACATACAGTATGAGTAAGTATTTATATGCACGCACAACCTTAAAAGCTGCAAAAGAATATACAAAAACAATAGTTTTTAAGTTATTGCTGTCCTTGCCGTCTTTCCCTGCTTGCCTTGTTTTCTCACGAACCCACCACCTTCTTCAGCTCTGCGATGTCCACCAAGACTCTAAACTGGCCTGAAGTTAGTTGTGAATTTTTTTCTTTATGCCAGATATGCGCTAATAACTTCTCAACTTGTCAAGGTCTAGAAGGTCCATGAGCAGAACAGAGTTCAGGCAGAAGCCACCTACCAAATGCAGCTAAAAATAGCAGTTTGCTGAACCTTTGAGCTACTTGGCAGTTGTTTGAAGTCCGCGGTACATGTATCCAGGCGGCTTTGGCTTGTAAAAATCAATAGCGACTGGTAAGTTTGCCTGTTTTACTTCCACTTTGGCAGTTAGAGCAAGCAGCTTTGTTCCTTTGGATGTTGCTGGTCAGACTTTTCGCTAACAGTGCTTCATTATTACAGTCTCAAGTTGGAATAGTAGTGGGTCATGTGGCATGGTTCAGTCTCCTGCTGCTTCTCACAGGGCTAAAGAAACTGGGTTGTCTTTTTCTGTCAGTTTACTCACTACGTGTCTGTTAAGCATGCTAATAAGTTACTGTGGCTGATGTTTTTAGATACAGAATATCCTAATAGAAACAGAAATGCGTTAGAGATTTGGTATCTGTATCTATTTTGTAGAACTTTCCATTAGTATAAGTAAGGTGATGTTGTCCCAACTGTGTGGACAGAAGCAACAGTATGACAGATCTCAGTATCTCCGCTGGACGACAGCAGTTAACGGGAAGTTAACGTGGTTAAACTGGTTAAAATACATTGCAGACCACAGGTCAGACTGCTGTCAGTCGTCATTGCCTCCCATTAGAAATAACATGCAGGTTTGCTTTTCAAAGCTCAGCTACTGTCTCTAGCCATGCCGCTTGCAGCGAGAACACTGTCCTATTTCTTTGGTTTGTGTGGCCACCATTAAACAAAGTGGGGTGTTTTTGGATGAAGGGTTAAGTGTAGCAGCAACGTCTCCGAACAACTCTGTGTTGCAGTCCTGTTTTGGCTGCAAGTCTCTCTGAGCAAAGCACTGTGTCCTGGTTTTATACCCTGACCTTTGACCTGAATTCCCTTACTTGTGGTTACGCAGTGCTCTTGAGCACATACAGAGAGGAGCCATGAGGAATTAGACCCAAGGGCGCATTGACATACCAGGCTCAAACATGAAAATCATCCTCTGTTGCTGCTGTTGTCTCGAGTGGGAAGTCGCCTCATGACAAATAATGGTTTGTCTGTGGCTGATAAATCTGCTCTGTATTTCTCCAGCCACTTTACCAGGTTACAATTGATCTGTTGCTTCATTTCTGCCATCCCAGTTGTCAGTGTTACGTTCGATGTCATGCTGCTTTTACCTTTTTACCAAGATAAAATTCTACGACTTGGCACCTGTTGTTTTCTGACCGGAAAGTAAAGGATGTTCGCACGGTTGCTATCGCCAAATACATCGGGTGTGCTTTCTTTAGTGGTATCATGTTACAGTCAGAAAACGTGTCCAGTGGTTGCTTGGAAAAAAAAAACCTTGATCTTAGAAGGTGTGATCTGTAGCCCACGACCGTCGACTGCGAAACTCTGCTGAGCTCATTCGCTGCAGGTTGTTTCCAGCGAAACACCTGAAAGCTTGAGAAGTGTTCAGTGGTTTTGACCTTCAACTGCACCCGAAGTACTTCAGAAAAAAACCTCTCATACACAATCTCTAAACTCTTTTTCTGGTGCTGCCTGCTCTTTCTAGACTTTTCCGGACCTTGGCTCTTACTCTGGTGTATCTGTATGTTACAGTATTTAAAAATCTTCCGCATGTGTTGCCTTATAGCTGCTCCGTTCAACCCCAGCTGCACTCCAGGCGACCTTTACCTCGTCTAACTCAGCCTCTTACATGCTTAAAAAAAAAAGATGAAGAAGAATACTTCCTTTCCTGCCATGACTTCGGTGGTACAGATAAAGATTACAGTATCACAAATGGTAATAACTTTGATAGGCGTCTGATGTCTCATTTTCCGAAGGTGCAAACACAGTGTTCTCTATGTCTTCATTAACAGACGAGGAAGATGTCGCCTCCTCTCCTGTCATGTACTGGATGGTTCTCGTTGTCGTCAATACTGTTTCAATACTCTCATAGGTTACATGTGGAAGGATTTATTCCAAAATGACACATCCATTATATGAAGAAATGAAATGGTCTCTAGCTTAAATTCAAATTGAGGTACTTTTAAAAAGGACAGTACTTAACTTAAATCCCTATTTGACCAAGTGAAAACACAGACTGAGTCCTCTATATTTTCCAGGCACAGATGAAGGATTATTTTCTTCTCCAGATGGATATATCGTGATTTGGAATAGATTTTTTCATCTAATATATCTTTAATATCTGTAAGTGGTGGATAGAAGTGACTTGCAGTTGGTAGATGTGTAAGGTATTAGGCTGCTAGGCGATGTTTCCAACAGGTGATAGCAATGTTTTTCTTCTTTTTTTTCTTTCTCATATGGGGTAGCACAACTCAACTTAGTGGCCTATCTTTCAACCAAATAGGGCTCTTGATTTTATTATTTGACTTTTTTAAGCTTTTTTTTCCCTTTTTGAATTGTTTTACATTTATATGTGGTGTAATTTTAAGTGCTAGATTTATGTGGCACTAATTGGAAAAAAGGAAGGATCCTTGTTTAAATGTACGGATAAAGATGCTCAATGAATTTGTGCTTTTTAAGCTTTTTTTTCCTTTGTACTGTACTTTAATACTTTTTTTAAAATATGCATAATGTTAATGTGATACCGTTTATTTGAATGCCATTTTTTGATAGTTCAATATGGGTTTGATCAGAAGGCAAACTCTGACTGATTTTAATGTGTCAAGACTGCAGTTTTGTCTGGTTTAATGCTAATATGAATAATGTACATTGTATTGATGGTAATGATGAGGAGGTGGAGGATAATGATGACATTGTAATGTATCTGAACTTTTGAAGCATGTTTTGCAAACCCTTATTGTACAGATTATGTATTCAGTGTCATGTTACCTGTTACTGGTGTTGCTTTCAGTGTGTTTCTTGTACAAGGCTTTTAATTAAAAGCTCTTTAAAAAGGAATTTGCTTTGTTTTTGTTTTTTTTTTTTTTTTCAGCCATCGTCCCGTATGTTGGTTCCTCTGACGTTGGGTGTAAGGTGAGGGGGGTGGGCAGCAGGTCGAAGGAATTAACCTCTATGGAAGATGGCCTGCTTACGATACCTCGGCAGCAAAAGTTGATCGGAGAGCTGAAAGTGAACCAAAAAAATAAATTAAAAAACAAACCACAATTACTTCAAAGAGGCTAAAATTCTTCCTTTAGCTGAGTGAACTGTGATTCTCCATGTGTTCATGACTATGAGCGACATGTTTCACGATAAGCAGTTATTTCATCCACCTCTGATATAAAAATATTGATTAGTGCAGCTTCATCAGCCTGAATCTGTGAGCAATGAATAGCCGAGTCATAGATATACATTTTTTTTTTAAAGATCAATCACATCATAAATGTACAAAGTACAAACATTAAAGAAACACAGGGAGTCAATTCAATAAAAAACTAAAACTAGACTAAAACCTAACCAACTCCAGGCTTCTTGTATTTCTCCTGTTGCTAACAATAATACTCCTGCTGTAGTTCCCAATTAACCCACAGAGAGGCGCTGTTGAGCCACTTTTGTGCTTTCATAGCAACACAGCAGAGCAGCCTTTGCCTGTATGTTTTCAGAGGGATTGTGCAGGCTGGGGTGATATTAAGGTCACCACGCCTGGGTATTCATCTCTTTTGATGCTGTGATGAATACATACATCCAGTTCAAACAGCTTTCCTCTTTTCCGCAGGCAGTGTTTTATTTGGGTTTTATTCTGTTCAGGCGGTTCTGATGGATGCAAAAAAAGGAGAGAGGTGATACATACGGTCCCTTGTCTCTTTTTGCTCTTGTTTCTGTTCCCTCCCTGGCGGGATAACACTGGGCTTATGAGCCAGATGGAACTAAAATAGTCGTGGTTTGATGCGAGTGGCCCACATCTGCGTGTGTGTGTGCGTGCAATATCAGCCACCTCTGGAGATTAATCCACAATCTGGGCTACTGGTCTCTGCAGGGGAAGCCTGACTGGACTGGCATTTGAGCCTCCGACTGTGGTGGACATTTACTGTAAGCTTCATTTCAGACCAGGGAGCTTGAATATTTTCATGAGCTCTCTGCTTTTCAATAGTTTGGGGATTTTGAGGATGAAAATGACCACTTTTGTGCCTCCAGAGGTGTATTCTGCTCTCTTGCCAAGAGTTACGTGTGTATGGTCAATATGACCACCAGGAGCTGGTTAGCTTTGCATTACATAAAGACTGGAAACAGAACATCTTAGTCTGGTTTTATAACAAAATCAGCTCACAATCACCTCCAATGCTCACCAATTGACACATTACAGTATATCTGGTTTGTTGAATCCACGTTAAAGCCAGATTGTGAACACCCCAGGTTACCGTTTTATGTGGGTAATTTGCTTCAATATTTCTTGGCTGGGTGCAATCACCTCCCAGAGTCCACAACAGAATGGACCTTGCAGACCCCGCAGGAGAAATAAAGTCATAACTCATGAAGTGGAAAGATGAAAAGGACTTCTTCTCTGCAGTTTCGCAAATATTTCAGCCTTTTCACTCCTGTGTTTATGAGGTCAGGTTATATCAGGGAAAAAAAACCCTCAGCTAGCTGTCCTTCAGAATAAAAAGCGACAGCTTCCCTCTGGACTTCTGCTGGAATAAAGCAGTAAAACAGGGAGAAAAGAATGAGAGATGCTTCTGATTTCTGTGCTTTGTATTAGCCTCAATGGACAAAACTGCAGCACAGCCACAAGACATGTTGTGCTTTACACTCACTTTGATGACCATGACGACAGTGGAGCTCCAAGGATGGCAATGTCAGCCAGCTGATGCATGGCTTCGGTCCTGACTGAAATATCTAAACTGGACGGGTTGCTGTGAAATCTGGTGTAGAAATTCACATCCCCCTCAGGATGATGTGGTGCTTTAGTGATCTCCTGACTTTTCATCTTGCAAAATGATCATTTGTCCAGTACATTAGTTCATGATCAAATGCCTAAAAACCAACGATATTCCCCTCAGCCTCAGCTGTACTTTGTATTTCGTGCTAATTAGGCAATATTATGATGCTAACACTCTAATGGTGAACATGGTCAATATTATCCCAAAGTGAATTTTGGCATTTCTTTGCAAAAGCAACTCCTCAAATTAATTAAATATTACAGATTCATGTCTCAGGATGGAGTTTTTCCTTTAATGTTGTGCTAGTTAGCAGGTCTGCATCACTGATTGGCAGCAGCTTAATCCACCCGGCTGAGAGAAGATCCAGTCCTGCAGCGCATGTCTCTATTTAATCTGGACTAATATTAAGAGCAAACCTCCCAGCAGTGGTTTATCCACCTGGTAAAAGCATTTGAGTGAGTGTTTGTTTGTTTGTTGAAAAGGCCACACTGTGTCGGGGTCGGATCAGTTGGCGTCAGTGGTGAGTTTTTAGTTTGCACTGTCTCTGGGGGAAAACATGTTCTTCCTCCTACTCACTCAAAAACCTTAGTGGGTCCCAGCTCTCAGTGTTTTTCCTTCTCCTTCTTCTGCATTATCTTCCTTCCTCTACCTCTCACTGTAAACTAAACTGACCTCTTTTTCTGTTATTGTCACTTCTTTGAATGAATGCAGCAGGCTGCACATATTGTAAGTCTGACAAGGTAAGACCAATGTGTGGGTGGTGCATGCACAGAAAAGTTTGCTTTCATTTTATTTCTACGACAGATTTTATGAAGAATAACAAAACTGACAGTGTCTCTCCAAACCAAAAAAAAAAAAAAAAGAAGCTTCATGTCAAACCATTCACACATAAACTGTCCCTCGGTTTCATCCTCTTCACTCACTTTCTCTGTTCTCCCTTTATACACACACACACACGCACACACACATCGATCCATCACCGCCTTGTTTGTTCACGCTGCTGCTGGAGTTTCACCTCTGCTCCGACTGGACTGACGCATGCCCACATCCTCGCTCCTCCTCTCCTCACGGTCCCCATGGTAACGCGCGGAGGAGAGCAGCTTAGCAACACCGAGACGGAGAGGGAGCATCTCTGGTCCAGACAGCGCGGTGCCATCGATATTACACACAGAGGGCGGCAAGCGGAAAACAACAGCGCCTCTGGCAATCATCTTCTGAGCGTAAGTGGCACATTTGTACAGCAAACAACAGCCCTGGTAATTAATCAGAGGTGATGGACTGAGTTTAGTTACTCGAGTCGTGATTATGTCCGGGTGATGCAGTTTTTCTACACATTGCTGTAATAGATGGAGTGATGCTCCTCTCTGTAGCCTGTTACAGCCACCGAGAAGAAGATTTTTTTTCTGTTTCCAGTTATGTGCATGTCAGCCTTCTTCTCTGAGCTGTAATCTTTTGTGTCGATCTCCACAGTTATCATGAAGTTCGTGGTGGTGCTTGTGGGAGCCGGCACGCTGGCCTTCCTCGGCGCGGTCATCTGCATCGTTGCCAGTGTTTATCCCCGGAAACGCGCCGCGCCTCTCAGCGACAACGGCACCCTGACATCGGAGACGCTGCTCCAGCCGCTGGAGCCCGGATCGGTGGCGCATGCCGGGCCGCTGGGAGCGCTGCACGGCGCCGAGTCCTACGATGGAGGGAACGGGCTCGGCGGCATCGGCTTGGAGGTCCCCACTTTGAACGAGCTCAACCTCGGAGAGGAGACAGGCGGGGGGTCCGCGAAACAGCTCAGCTTCAGCCGGCTGATCTGCACCCCTGTGCCGGTCGGAGAATGCAAGACCAAAGATCTGCGGCAGCGGCGGGAGCAGAAACAGCAGCAAGCGGACGACCCGCTGTACGGGGCCGGGGATGAAGACTGGACTTATCTCCGGACCACCGCGGAGGAGCTCCGGCAGATGGTCCTGCAGCAGAACGACCAGATCCTCATGGACCATAGGACCATCCGGGAGCTGACGGGGAAGCTGAGCGAGTGTGAGAGCGGCCTGGAGGACGAGAGGAACGTCCCGGAGCGGAGCGTCGGCGTATGGAGCGGCAACCGCCGGGTCATGGCCGGGGATGATGTGAGCTCTTCCACCGCGGCGCAGCTGCAGACGGCGCGGGCCGTGGAGGAGCTGGCCAGGGCCATCATGGACCTGAAGGACCGCATTGAGAAACTCGAGGTAAACTGGAGATACGGCTGAGCACAGGCTTGACGAACTTTGGCAAAAACCTGTTGTTCTTGCTGTTCACCCTCCTGTTTGAGTTTTGTTTAACGACAGGATAGTTGGGCTGATGCCAAAATCATGAATTAGCCAGGTGAGTCACTGCTCTCCAGTGACTAAATCTGTGTCCAGTCCATTAAACAGCCTGTTGTCCCAATGTCAGGTTGATATCCACTGTGAAGGGCAGTTTAAAAGAAGAGAAATAACCTGTCAGAATTTTTTACTGACTCCAGCAAAATGAAAAGATTCAGATTGGAGATGGTTTGAAGGCCTGTGCAGCAGCGTCTATGTTCATCATCTTAGGACCCCTGATCTTTCTCCCAACACCCTCCCTCCCTCTTTTTATCCCTCTCTCCCTCCTTTATCTTCACCTCTCCTGTGACAAGCGACTCGTGACACAGGCGCTCCTCATGCATGCGCACACTCCCCACGGGCCCATGGGAAATCTTTCCACCTGCTGGCCCCCCACACCCCTCCGCACCCTGCCTCTACCCTCGGCATCCGACAGCAGGATGGAGACATAAATAAAAGATGAAGCTGGCTGGACAGGAAAGAGGGTGGTGGTGGGGGGAGTCAGGTTCTCAGCTTGTGTGTGTGTGTGCTGAGATTGAGACATGGGTAGGCTTATAACTGCACACACACACACATACACACACACTGCTGCATCAGACCTCTCTGAGCACAGTCAGTTACAAGGTTGTCTCTCTGAGTGTGAATTTATATCCTGGATCCAGTCCTGCCTCAGCAACTCTGTTGATATTATATATCGCCCTCTCATCCACATTAACAGCAGCGTCTCTCTCTTTACTGCTGCTTTACCAACACCTTATTTTTCAACTTCTGCTGTGAATACTAATACTGCCACTGCTGAGCTACTGCTGTCATCAGTACAACACCTCTCGCTGCGTTGCTGCTTCATTGTTTTACTCATTCTCCTGCAGTTTGGTTTCAGTTTAAACCCGACACCATGACTAACATGAATAGTAAAATGCTTCTATTTATGCTTCTACAAAGACTGCTTTTATGTTACATTTCTTAAAGCCCTCCAGGGTGCAACCAGCCAGGTAACAAAGAGCCACAAAATTCTTAAAAAAATAGGGTGAGAATTGCAGTTTTCTGTTATTAAAAAACACAAACCTTCAGGCTCTGCCTTCAACACAGTCACATGGGCCAGATGTCCACTTTCATCAGTAGTCAATCAGGGATCAGAATCTTCCCCACAGGCAATACTTAATGAAACTGATCAATGTAACTGTTAATAGTGGACACCTGATTAACACCCACATTGGAAAGCAGAGCCGAAGATGTTGCTGTTGATTTAATCCTGAGAAAAGATTTGCACGCTTAAATCCATTGCCAAGCTTTCGATCTGTGGGCCCCGATCAGGAAACAATTATAAGAGAGAATCTCAGAGCTTGTAATGTTTTTTTTCTGCAGATAAAAATGGGAAGTGTAGTAGTTCTTCATATATGAAGCAAGCTCCATGGACGTAAGACAAATCAGCACCCAAAGCAACCATGACATCAAAAATAGAAAAACACGTCAGAAGTCAAAAAGAGAAAGAAATATTGCACATTGTGTGGCTGCCCAGCAATTTCATGACTGAGGTGATCTTCTTAAAAACTTAATTTGATAAGATATGCTTGTGCACCCTGCTTACTACTTGAGTACAGAGAGTACTAGAACAATGCCTAAAACTGATTTTCTGCCGGCTGCTTCAATCTGTTTTGACCAGATTGCTTGTTTTCTTCTCTCCGCTGCACTTCTTTTATGAACTCTCTGTCCGTTTCAGTTTTAGATCCTTTCTCAGACACCTACTTTACCTTTTTCCCTCCCTCTCTCTCTCTCACTCGGTTGCAGGCAGAGATAGGCCCTGCTGCCTTGAACCTCACAGACACTCCCGTGGGTGCAAGTAGCGGCAGCAGCAGCAGCGGCAGCAGCAGCAGCCCGGCTGGTAACACCGGCAAGGCTCCCGCTCCGCCGACTGGCAGTGCTTCCTCCTCACCTGCAGTGGCTCCCCCAGGGGGTCGCCGCCCTCCCTCCCCCGCTTCCCCTGCCCCTAAGCCCCCATCTAAGGCCTCCCCTGGACGTGGAAAGGGCACCTGGAGGGTGGAGGACCTGGAGGGGGAGCTGGAGAGGAAGATAAAGATGTTGGAGAAGGAGCGGCAGGCCATGAGGAAAGAGACGCAGGGCCAACACGAGAAGATCAACCAGGGCATCGACACAGTCAGCCACCGCGTCACTGAGCTGGAACACAGTGAGTCTGGGGGAGGAAGAGAAGGAGAGTGAAGACACGGGGTGCTTTTCTAAATAAATGCAGGAAGTGATGTATGTATGAACTCCTGCACACAGGGAGATAAACAACTGCATCACCAAGCTGACTGAGAAGAGAGCATGGCAAGAGAAGGCTAAAATGAAACTTTAATGAGCACTGTGGGTGAACTGGGTCATCGCAGTGGTAGAAAATAAGATGTGGATTAAAATAAGATGATTAATGAGTGCTGAAGGTTGAGAAATGTCAAATAGGGCTGGGAGCTAAAATTAAAAATGATACAGCAAAAAAAGAGAGAGATAGAGATAGATAAGATATCACCTTAAATCAGCTGTCACATTGGTTTCGGCTTTGTGACGGTGAAAGTTCCTCTGACGCAGGCAACCAAGGTAACTGAGAGCTTGGTTTTCCTCTAGAAGTGATACAGAGGGTGGAAATAGAGAGAGAGATATGTTTGATAACAGGAGAAGTGGAAGCCTGGAGGAAAGATTGAGAGTTCATGAGGTGCAAAGAGGAAGGTTGAAAAGGACAGAAAAAGCACTTCTCTATTCTCTTTTTAGCCCTGTCATTCTCCCGACCTCTCAGGCTGCCTCTACATCTCCTCTCCCTTAAGAGCTGCAGTGTGGCCTCGAGTTAGAGAGGCTGATCATTAACTGTAACGCTAAGAGCTCTTGCCAGGCTCTCTCTGTGTGTGTGTGTGTGTGTGTGTGTGTGTGTGTGTGTGTGTGTTTGTGCCAACTGACAGGGACAAGTGAGAAAAGAATTACCAGTGTTTTTTGTTCAAACCGGCCATTAACGTGTCATCCTTCCCCTTTTTCTGGCTCCATCTGACTGATTCTCTTTATCTCCGTCGTCTGTGTCTCCAAAGCGCTGACAGAGCCGTCATTCCCCGACGGCTTCGTCCTCTCCTTCCCCATGCGGACCAACTACATGTACGGCCTGGTGAGAAAAGAGATAACAGAGATGTACGCCTTCACCGCCTGTGTGTGGCTGAAGGCCAAAGAAGGGGGGATCGGGACTCCCTTCTCCTACTCAGTCCCGGGGCAGCCTAATGAGCTGGTGCTGCTACAGGGAGTCCACAACCCTGTGGAGCTGCTCATCAATGACAAGGTAGATGGGAATGTTTTTTCATAGTATTCCTCATTGTGGTTAAAAGATCAATTTAGTCGTAGGAAATTAACTAGCATTTTTAAAAATAGTATGTTATATTATGTTAATTATGGTATAATTATTATTTTACTGTGTAAATCAATGTCTTCTTCTGGTAAAAAGAATTAATACTGTGTACCCAGTAGCTTTCCTTATCATTAATCAAGTGAAATAGCCTGACAAGCAAATAATTATCTTAATAAGCTGTTCCGCAGAACAGTGTAAGATGGTTATTGATGGTTGGTTGTAATTCATTGATTTAAATGAGTGATGAAAACCAGCTTTTTCATGTCGTGTTACATGAGTGGTGAAGAGAACGAACAGTAGAACTGAAAATGTCAATGCATCCTGTTGGATTAGGTTTGGGATTGGTTTTCTGTCTGCACTATAGCCTGAAGTGTGTGCCTTATCAGTTAATTCCACTTAATTCTAGGTAAAAAATAATGTATTTATTATGGATGGTGCCGTTGAACAACACATTAGATATTTAAAATCACAAAAAGAAAGCGCTAAAAGCTCACAGAGAGAATAACAATAACATAATATTAACAATAAATGACTACAGTTGTTTGGATCTATGATCAAATCCAAAATAAAAACCTTGAATTAAAAGGCGCTAAGTGCAAGAGAAGCCTGTGTTCTTCTATTATTTTTTCACATTTGTAGTGCTGTGGCCCACGGCAAACATACGTTATTGAGGAGAGACGGCACAAAGGCAAGCTTTTTGCAACTGTTTGTTTTATATAGTGCATTAATGCTTACCTTTTCAGTGCTTACGCTTTTAGTTCCCGTGGCAGGGAGGCGTGGGGGTTTGTAACTGTGATGGAAGGAAGGATGGGATTGTCCACAGAGTGTAGTTTTGCTGACACAAGCCACCAGCGTGTCCACATTCTGCCGTGATTACTGCCCACACTTGTCCCATATCCAAGCAGAATCCAAGCTCGATGAGTCGTGGCTCAGTGGGCTTGCGATCACTCCGTCGCTTTGTGGAGAAAAGGTGTTACTTCGGCTGCTGTGCTGTCTGACCTGCAGGTGGCGCAGCTGCCTCTGTCCCTACCGCAGGACGAGTGGCAGCACATCTGTGTCAGCTGGACCCTGAGGGATGGGGTGTGGAAGGCCTATCAGGGCGGAAAGATGAAGGGGAGGGGAGAAGGACTGGCTGCCTGGCATCCCATTAAACCAGGAGGAGTCCTCATACTGGGACAGGAGCAGGTGAGATATACAGACTGATGAATAAATAAACTAATAGGTGGATGTATGGATAGACAGACGGGTGCATCAATGGGTAGATGGACTGGTGGATGGATAGAATTATCGATTGATGGATGATTGAACAAACTGATGGAAGGGTGGATGGCATTATTGCTGATGGACAGATAAATGGATGCATTGATGGACAGATGGAAAAAATATGAGTGGATGGATGATAGACTGATGGATGATAGATGGATGGATTATAGATAGATTATGGATGATCCGTTGTTGGTAGCGCTGTACCAAGTGACACATTTTTATATTTAAAAAGTCCACTCAGGTTTGAAGCTTCAAATGTCTGTTGGATGGATGTATGGATGCATGTATGAAAGATGGATGAATGAATTAATAGATGGATGATACACGGATAGATAGTGAGACAGGGAGCGTTATTTTAAGGCTGCACCATTAGCTTTTTCACAGGTGAACACACAGAAACCTAATTGTGTTCATCCTCCCACTGGGCTGCCTCTGCCCTTCATTAGCGAGACACCGACATTACATAACCATTATGAAATCTGACAGTGTGCTTCCTCCCTGGTGTCAAAAGAACAACCCAAAGCTCATTCTGCTGCCCATCGTCCTTGCATAAAGGATAAAAAGTAGAGAGCTGGGAGTCCAATTCTGCAAGATGCTGCAATGATGCAACAAGACTTGATTTAATGGATATTTTTTTAGAGAGAGAGATAGACAGACAGATCAAGCACTTTATTAATCTCTGTGGATGAATGATGAATTGCACTTGAATGGATGGGTTGACCAGATTTCATGGGGAAAATCCCAGGACATTCCCCTCACAAGGGTGCTCTCAAGGGGGATAAACATTTTTAATCTTATCTAGGGAGAATCATCAAAACACTATATTTATGTGTATGGATAATGATTTTTCTCCATTTTCATTCACATTTAACCAGAGAAGACACTACTAGACTGAGGAGGGTTGTAGTTTTCAGGACATAGTGTATTAGTTTTGATATACGTTTAGTATTAATCCGTCCATAATAAGCAAGAAGTTTCATGACTCTTTGTGGTCAGTTAAAAAGTTATGTCACATTCATAGGGATAAACCTACAAGGCTGACATACAACACACATGAATAAAGAAACTAGGGCAAATATATCCTCTTATATACTTTCTAAATCTTGAGATACCCTTGTGTCCATTATGCTTTTAGTGGGAATCACTGAGTTTCCCACGCCAACATGATAAATGTCCAAAATTGCTGGCATTGCGATAAAACTTTTATTGTGTAGTAATCACAGGAAATTCACTGTATTGGTCAGTGAGCTTTGCACTTACTGCTGTCGTTCATCAAAAAAGCAAAACAAAACAAGACAACTATCATTTTCAGCGTTTTCTGACAGTGGATCAGTTTGAAATATTGCAGGCGGTAATGGAACAAGGAGCCACAGCCACAGAGAGCTGTTAGATGAAGAGCTGCGGCCAAGAGGCTGCACACCTCCAACTTCTCAGTGCTGTAACCACCTTTCAGATTGACTGTGCCCTGCTGTCTGCAGACTCATACCTTGCGCAGCATAAAATCAGATCACAGTTACTCACAGAATGATGGAAAAAGGCCAATTATTGCTGACTTCTTTATTAATGCAACAATATTTTGTTTCGCTGCCAGAATTAAGTGACCCATAGTATTAAATCACATTTGCTGTAACCACGAGTAACTACAGCTGTCACCTCATCAACCAGGACTGAAATCTCACTTTAAACCTTAGTTTGTCCTGTTGAAACGCAGACAATGTTCCAAAGTTTCTAAAAGAGTTCCTGAAAAAATCCCAGCAACGCTTGGTCTGGCTATTCATGCAATCATTCTGACATTCAACCCTTTGTTTTCTCTAACTCTTCTACCTAAGGATACATTGGGCGGGCATTTTGATGCCTCCCAGGCCCTGGTCGGCGAGCTCTCTCAGTTCAACCTGTGGGATCGGGTGCTGAAGCCGGCAGAGGTGGCCGCCGTGGCCGACTGCAGCTCCTCAGCGCTGGGCAACATCGCCCCCTGGACCGACCACGACGTAGACGTCTACGGCGGTGCCACCAAGGAGTCCCTGGACCCGTGTCACGCTGCGCAGCGATCCAACCCCTCCAGCCCCAAACAGTGAAGGGTGACTGGGAGAGGTCAGCCAGGGGTGGTTGTGTTTGATTTAGGAGACGATTTAGCGGATGTGTAACGATGTATCACATTGGGGTTAATATTTGTTGGGGAGGGGAAGATTGCTGGTGGACAGAAACGTGTGTTGGAGCTATTAAGCCATTACGAGCCGCGTATCTGTTTTGTTTTTAGTGTTGGTGTCCACGCTCATGTGTTTACTTCTACAGTGAGATACAGTGAGTCTAGTCACAGAATCACCATAGTGAAGATGGCATAGGTGGATCAATCTGTGGCACAAACAGGACTCTTATGGTAGCATTCCATAATAGATGTATGATTGGCTCTGGTTAAATGTACCACCCTGTGTTTTAGGTAAGAAGTAAGTTGGGCCAGTTGATCATACATGGTTATTCAGGTAGAGGATGTTTGAACACAGCTATGGAATGAACTTTCAACGATGCCATATCTAAGGTTTCTTAATTTTACAACAAAGGGACACAAAGTTCTGTCCCTCCTCACCTTGTGTCCAGTTGCTTGTGTTTCATGCTAAACCTGACGCTGTCATGCTTCTGTTTATTTCAGCACTCAATGGGAAACACGAGGAGTTTTGTTCACTTCTAACTGTATATGGTCCTGTTGAGTAATGTCCGTGCACTTCTAAGTTTTCTACATTGCATACCATGATTTGGTAAAACAGTGGTCTTATAAATGTATATTGTGTAATGTATCTCTGCTGATGTTGCTCTGTGCCAGTCTGCTCACCCTGCTGTAGCCTCTCACGCCACTCACAGTCCTGCAAGGTTTAGTTGCAGCGTTTTCGTTTGCAACTGCGACTGAAGGAGAGCTCTCGATTGACCTCTGAAATAAACACTTGATGTCTATCTGCGCACCATTCAGACACCGAAACTGTGACGAACCTGAGTGAGTTTGACGAACTTGTGTTGTAGCCTTGAATGTAAACCTGGTGGAATGTAAGTGTATTTGCATGAGCAAAGTCACATTTCCTGTCACTAAACAAACAAACCCAAATAGTGTCTATTACAGCGTTGGTGTCCCCCAAAATGCCCCACACTCTCAAACACAGAGTCTCTTTGGTACATCAGATCCTCACAGAACGCTGGACAGGGAGGAAGGCCTATGGTGGCCCCTGTGTACTAAAATCTGACTCAGCAAACTAAAGAACAAACAAGCTAATATGAGCAAAAAGAAAGCAATTGATAAAATTCTGGATGTATTTATATTGTGGCATTCATTTCTGTCTGAATAAAGGCAGAGTTTGTTGGAAGGTGGTAAAAATAGAGAAGGTGATCAATATCGCACTGAATTAAGATAATTGACAGTTACCTTGAATAAAAGACTTTTTCTGATGCGAGGCATCCACTTTACTTTGATTTTCAGGCACATATTATTTGCAGCAAAGTTATATTGGCTCTTTTATATAATCTGACGCCTCTAATCATAGCTGTCACTTGGCTGGTAATGTAAATTGTATTTAATGGACATCATTGAGGCAATTTCCATATGACATGAACAGCAGAGTTAAGATGAAACAATTTATCCTGAGGAAAAAAAAAGACATATGATGTATGTCTTCCTGATTATAGCACCTTGTTGTCAGCCCAAAGACCACCAGCTGCTGTCTCAAAGTAAATCTAAAAGTTGTCTCCCTGCCTGATTGAGGGTCACTCTTGAAGCTGGTTAAATCAAAGACAACTATCACAGCAACTGCATGGTTTTTAACTGCAAGCCAGGATACCATTTTTGATAAGCTACTGTATAGAGGGCAAAGTATATTAGCTGAAACTATGATATATAATGTCCCCCAGACTTGTTCTTTGGTTTTCAGACAGTGAGATGATCACGTTTCTCAGATAATCTTGCATATTTTTGCCTAAGAAGAAAGTTTGCATGTGTTTAATCTGTTGATTGGTGTGGAAGAAGGCACCCGCTGTCAGGGGTGAGGGTTTGATTCCCACAAACGCTCTAAACATGTTATTCAGCCAGCGCTGTGCAGTAAAGTGAACTGTACAGTCAGTGCTTCTGCTCACTTATTACCTCAAAACATCGGCCCCACACACGATTTGCCACCCAGTTGTAAAGTGCCTGCCTGGGCTCTCATGCCTGAAAAAACAGTGAAGTGTTTTCATGTTTTCTTCTTCGTCGTCTCTTTCTTCTCCTCCTCTCTCTGTCTGTCTCTCTCGCTTTTGGTTGTTGAAGGCTGTGACAGTGTTGCGCTTGTCCTTATTTGCATCTTCATGGATCTTCTATGACATTGTGAAATAGGTGGATAAAAAAATTAAAATAAAATGGTTGTGACATTAGCTCAAAAAATGTTAAAAAAATGAGTGGAGTTGGTGTTTTGGTATGAATGTGTGTGTGTGTGTGTGTTGGGTGTGAGCTCAGTGTTTTGTGACAGATCTCTTTACACCTGTCAGATCATCTCATCACAGCTAAGCGACTGCAGGGATACTGTAAGGCCTCATGACCCTAATACACACACACACACACACACACTCACACGTGTCATCCGTGCCTGAAAGACACAACTAATCAAATATGACTAAAACCAAATGAGATTAGGCAACATACTACACCTGTGTTTGTGTGTGTGTGCGTGTGTGTGTGTGTGGCCATGTATTACTAATGTTGTGTGGACCTTACTCTGTTTACATAGTCACATTGTGGGGACTTACCTTACTTGTGGGGACAAAAAAAGTCCTCATAATGTTAATCAATAACTTTTAGGGTGACAACTTCGTTTAAGGTTAGATTTAAGTTAAGGTTAGGGTCAGGCAAGTAGTAGTTATGGTTATGGTTAGGGTGTCTCCTGGAAATGAATATAAGTCTTCGTAATGTCCCCAGAAGCGATAGAGACCTAATGTGTGTGTGTGTGTTAATGTGGAGATGTATGCGAGTATTCAGCGGAGACACCACAGAAAGTCTGATCTCTGATGTAGACATAATAGATTACTCATAGTTCTAACTAAGACCACGTTGATTCGTGACTACTGATCTGCCCACACACGTTTCTCAGCATTTGGCTCAGCTGAACTGTGATCTAACGTGTAACCTCCCACTGCTAACATTTCATAATATTACTTGTCTCACTTGAGCTTGATTTCCTGTCTTTTTCCTTTCCACGATCTTTGTCCTACAACCAGGGAGATGTGATGAAAGTCCTTTTTTTTTTTTTTGGGATCACTAAAGCTACTTGTAGAAATCACGTGACTGCTGCTGTCACTAATAAGCGAAACAACAACCAGCGCTGTGGAAGTAACTCCATTTCCAAATGTATTACTCTCATAGAATTGCAGTTTGTGCACTGAACACACTAAAAGAAAAGTTATTCATTGGCCTACTTCATTTCTGCTTTTATAAAATGAAAGTCTCCTCATTTCTCCTGGTGTCACTTGCTTCACTCCTTTGCCACTGTGGGACGACGTTCCCATCTGTTCAGCGTGGGCATGTTTTGCTTGTGGAGTGAAAAATCATTGACAGGTGATTCTGACCTTGAGATGATTTACATTTTAAACCTTTTCTCTCCTGCATCAAGGCTTGATTTCACTGAGCACTGTGGAATTAAAAGGTTTGAGCCCTAATTGACACCCCACCAGCACCACCAGCACCTCTCCCTCCTGCACGTATCCTATCATCATCAAGCAAACAGTTTACTTTAGGAACGTGCACCATTTCAGCACAATATAAACTTAAATAATAAAGATATTAATTGCAAACTATAAGCGATGGTGTTAGAAGAGTTTTCATTTATTTCACAAAAGATTTCTGTATTTCTTTTTTTCTCCGCGCTCTACTTCCTGGTTTGAAGTGGGCGGCCTGTGTTGGAAAAAGGTGAAGTCACATACTTTCAGCCAATCAGAATTTAGCAACGATTGGCTTATTATCTGATGACAGTTTGTGGCTCTGTCAGTAAAATCTGATCAAACCACACGTGCACAGCACTGATGAAGCTGCTCAGCTGAGTTTTTATACTCTTAATAGCTTTTACCAAAAGACGTTATTTTAAAAATATGAAACGAAGGACCCTTGTTATGTCTGTTGATTTTGTAATTTAGTGGTGCATATTCACAAACGAATTTGTGATTAATAATCTGTCTAGTTCGTCATTACCCTGGAACATCAAACCCACCATTGCCTTGTCATCTGCACCCTTTACAAGCTCAAAGTTGCTGCCATAGATCTGTATTTCATTTAAGTGCACAGAAAAAAGTGCAGGAGATAAAACACAACCATGGGACGCCCCAGTGTTCAGAGGGATTTGATCAGACAGGGATCCTTGTACAGAGGCCCTCTGGGGCCAGTCAGAGAAAAAGTCTTTGATCCACAGTGCAAGATGTCCATTGGTATCAAGTTTAAAAAGTGGGTTTAATAAAAAATGTCGGTCCTGATAACGGTGATGCTGAGCTCAAAATCAATCAATAAGATTCTGGCATAAGGGCCAGGATGCTGGGTGTAGTTGGTAACCAAGTGAAGTATTGTTAATGTACTTACTGTGCTTTATAGGCAAAGTGGAGGTTGAGATGTTAGGTGCCCCAGTATAACCCATTTCATGCACTTGCAGAAGATACTGGTAAGAGCAATGAGTCTGAGGTCAGCAGGTGTGGAGGAGGGACTCTTCTTAAGCTCTGGTATGATTACAGATCTCCTCCATGTGGCACATGCTCATCAAGTAGACCCTGGAAAAACATCAAAAAACCCTGCAGAGGCTCTCCCTCTCAGACCATGTGGGCCTGGAGCTTTGTGTGACCTTACCTTAGCAAGGCTATGTGTGCATGCAACATGGTAAACGTACCTACTTAGATGCTTGTGAGCATGTTCATATGATGATATTAGCATTAGCATTGAGCTAAGATAAAGTGTCGCCGTGCCAACGAACAGATGTGTGTGTGTGTGTCAAACAAATTGTGATTTGTGATGCAACAAAATTGGCAAATGCATATAAAATACCTTGAAGATGATAAATCCACTCTGCGCAATTCTTTGGTTGACTGACGCCATTGATCAATTACAAAATCAATCGATGAGTGAATGAGTTGGTGAGCGTTCACACACTCAGTGAGCCTCACAGTCAGTCAGTCAGTGAGTCATCCAGTCGGGGAATATTTTTCTTCGCTGTCTCTCTGCTCCGTCTCCCTGTTGATCTCTGTCACAGCTTGTTAGCAGAGTCACATGGGGTCTTCCACTCCCCTCCCCAACAATCTGCTTCCTCTGCTGCTGAATTATAGATGCACCTTAATTACCTCTCTCTGATGCACGCAGAAATTATGGAAATCCTTGTGTGACCCATCATCACTCTTTGTCATGCACAGACACAAATACACCAACTCAAATATTAATTTTTGCTGCACACCTCCATCCCTTTCGTAATCTTTCCTAACTTTTTCTCATCCCCTGCAGCACAGACGCTCTCAGCGTGTGTCAGCCTTCCTCTTGACTACAGAAACAGATTACAAGTTGGTTTTATTCTCTCTGCAACTCACCGCTTCATCGCCACAAGCTCGCCAGTCAACCAGTTCTTACACATCTCCCGTATCTGTTCTGTAATTTCCCTGCTCATCAGTCCTGCACCTCAAGCTCCTGTCCTCCATTATCCTCGCTGCTTTCCTTGATTTTCATTCCTTTTTGTTCAGGCATCATGTCATATTTACTGCAGAATGTTTACCGAATATTTCCCCGTCATGATGAATCCTCTCCTCAAGGTCTTTATACCACCACCTCCTCCGCTTCTCTTTCATCCACCTCCCGTCACCAGTTGGCATCTTTTCACTGCACCCTCTGTCAGAAACACCTCCATCTCCTTTTCTCCGTCCTTCTGCTTTCTTCTGACGTTCTCATTTCAGCTTACCTGCAAGCCCTCTGGCATTTCTGCTTTTGTGAGTCCCTCACCTGGGTATTTAATGCTCACTCTCTCTCAGTGTATTTTAAAATGTTTCACATTTGATCTACAATCTGCAGACACCCACATACAAGTTGTTAAAATCATGGTCATTAAACATTGTCAACATAAACTCAAACACACTGATATACAAAAATAAAACACCCAGCTGTTGAGAATAGAGATTTTTTTTCTCTTTCAAAAGTGTACAGTACACACTCTATGCCATCATGAACACTCATTTCACTTCTCCTTATAATGCTTTCTGATTAAAATTAATTGACCTTGTTGTCCAGCATCATTCTGTCCTTTGAAAGAAATCCTTGCATAAAAAACTTAACTGATAAAAGGTGTTAAAGATGAAAACATGAAATATGTATTCAATATTATTTTAAAATTCTCCGTTTTCTCTTAATGATTTCTCCTTTACCTTGCTCCCTTTTGTTATTCTACCAGTTTCAAATTTTCCTTTCTTTCCTCTGATTTCTCACGCTGTCCTTCACAGAATCCATAAAAAACATAGAATTCATCCAACATGGGACATAAACAGGTTACATATGGGCACAAATGTATTTATCTGATAAGCATTAAGGTTCATTTTTGGCCTTGCACATAGTCGTTTCACAAAGCAACTGCAACTCAAAGTTGATGAAGATGACCATGATGAATAACAATCTGAAAGACGGGAAAGAACTTCAAGGCCACAAGCAACACATCTTAAAAGTGCTAAGGTTCAGTCATAACAGCTGCTGAGCTCCCATCTCAACAGATGCATCATTATGACGACTGAGCAAACTCCTTCTGCCACTGAAGACGATTTTATTGAAAACTCTGACAAAAGTAAGTGGACATTTAATCAGGATTGTTCTGTCAAACTGTATTTGCTTGGCTCTTGAACCGATGTTACCAACTGAACAGCGTCAAAATATTTTATAGAGTGATCTTGCTGTTTCTCTGAGCCAAAACAAACATGGCAGGAGGAGGCAGTGGAGTCTGGGTGAGGGACAGGGTTTGAATTTAGTTGCATCCTTCTTCTGGTTGCAGAAATAGCAGTAGGGATGAGAACAGGAGGGAGAGAGAAGAGGGAGAGAGAGACCGCTATGTGATCTGTCCGCCTTTCCAGGGTTATATTAGATAATCCACTCTAATCCAAAGCAGAGTCATTGTTTCAAATGAATCCAGATGCTCGTGCTGGTATTTCAGACCGGGTTATTCCAGCAGGCTTGTGGGGGGCTAAATGCACACAAGCCAGGCTAACAGACACAACTCTCACACAGAGAATCTGGGACTGAGTGTGATTTTGGGTGTGTGTGTGTGAGTGTGTGTGCACAGCAGACTGACAATTCTGGGTCAAACCTCTCCACCTGGGGATTCCACCCAGATGCCTCCAGCTGAATGTGGGTCAGATTCAGTAAGAGGGCTGATTAGGGAGGGATAGAAAAAAGCTTTTACTCACAAGCAGCCTGATGACAGTGGTGTAATTTTAAATCAGACAGACCTGCATATAGACAGTGGTGGGAAGTAACTAAGTACATTTACTCAAGTACATCATATGATACAATTATGAGGAATTTGCACTTCAACTTTAATGTTTTACTTCTACTCCACCACATATCTCAAATACTTGTATGTTTCTCTTTACAGAGCGAGATTTTACAAACAAACATCATCTGTGAAATATGCTGCATCGCTATAGAATAAAATACTATATAAAGCAGTTAAATGAAGTAAAACTGGCTCAAAGTCAATCAACAACAGTATTAAAGTACAGCATATTAATGCATCAAACATGATGGTCCAATGATGTAATAACATAACACTGACAGGGACCATTCTGCACAATGAGTAAGTTTATTTTTGTTACCAATACTGGACCAGAATCAGGTTTATTATCAAGTTATACAAGAATTTGCTTTGGTATTTTGGTGCATTATAATAAACATTTAGGGAGGAGAAAAAAAAGAACTGCAAAAGCCAAGAATCGTGAATATAAAGTAGAAAAGGTTGCACTAAAAATACAAAAATCTGTTTTAAAAAATGTGTCAAATGTTTCTGTTTTGTGGATGGAAAGTGTTGTGTACTATAGCCGGATACTCTTTTACTTGATTGACAGACTCTGAAGCAATAGGGACAGCGCTAGACTGTAGTGGGCGGGGTTTTCCTTGTACGGACATCAGTTGTTTAAAATGTCTCCCTAACAACCGAACTGGGAGTCAAACAGCAGAAGTTTTCGCTGGACAAAGGCCTCGTAAGTAACATATATTTCTGTATTCATCTCTGTCACTCTGCATTTATTAACTGCCGACAACACATTGTGACTCGCAACATTACGACAGTTGATTTAAATCAGTCGATTTTGAGGTAGAGAACATCAACCGGTAGCATCAGTTGTTTGCTATCAAGCAAGCTAAGCTAAGTAGCTAGCTAGTAAAACCTGGTTCGCTAGTTACGGTTATTAACCTGAGGAAGCCTGGTTACATTTACGAGCCAACCGTAATGTGCGATATGTGTCGAAGTTGTCTGGAGGACAAACAGCGTATTCTGGTGTAAACTCCGATGAGATACTTGCTGTAGCTAGCTAGCATTGGCTAAGTGGTTTTTGGCGAGTGAGCCTCGTCTCCAGAGTGTTGTTAGCTACAGATGACAGCTTACTCTACAAATGGGACTGCCCGTGCACCTCATGAAATGTGTTTCTGTCACACATTTAGTGGACTTTGTAAGCAGGTGGGTTCATTTTTTACTATGTTGTAAATGTTCTGTTGCAGGAGTCGGAATGGCTGGGACTGGTGAGGGAAAGAAAGAGGAGGCCGACTACAAGAGACTGCACAGCTTCCCTCTCATCAGGGTAGGAGAGCAGCGGGACAGTGTCTCAGGATACAGGACGAGACCGTCCTAACTGTGGCTGGGAGCAGCCCGCCCTGCAATGACAACATCAAAATCACCTTGTGTTTGTGTTCATTTGCTGTGTTGGCTGTATAGTTGTGATCTGTTAGTCTCGTTAGGTGCGTGTAAAATATGCCTGCAAAAATCTGTCACTTTTACCTAACTTAGGCTTTTCGAAGATGTAAGAAAACTTACCAGTGTGTCGACTCAAGCAAATGTGATCGTGACTGCTCTGTAGCTTCAGTCAATGAGATCATGTGTACTGACAGACTCTTAGTTAACAGCTATCTATTCTAAGTAACTGATTTTGATCACAGACAGGCGCACCTAAGATTCTTTGAAGACATTCTCACACATTATTAGATTCAAGAGCCTCCTTTCCCTGTTAGGAAACAATAGGACACATCCTGTACAATCCACTGATTCACAAGACCCAGTTTGGTATTTAACATGTGCATTCCATAAAGACAACAGATTACAAACCATGCAAACAGACTGGTGGTGAAATTGCTGACTGCAGAATGAATCTGACTTGAAGCACATTTATCAGCAGCAGCAGTTTTATTATTTTCTTCTGGGATGAGTACATCCCAGCTACCGTACTTTCTGAATGATGTGTTCAGCATGTGCTACAGGCATCAAGTGACGCAACACGGCTTCTGCGTGTTACACTTCACACTTGTGATTGCAGCGTATTGCAAACTGCTTTGCTTTTACTCTGGTTTTGAAGTTTGTCTTAAATTGTGAACTCGTTTTAAATGTCAGAATGTCTTTCTTGTTGTCCGTAGCCCACTCATGTGCTTGTATGTTGCAGAACACAGAATGTAGACCCTAAAATTTGTGTTTGTCTTAAGCACACAGACATGCCAGAGGAGATGAGAGTTGAGACCATGGAGCTCTGTGTTACAGCCTGTGAAAAGTTTGCCACCAACAATGAGGTAAGTGTACTTTGTGCTGTCAGTCTTTGATGTTTATTTAGTAGCGTGGTTGGGAATTAATATATTCTTGCCATGCTTTGCCATAGTTAATGGCTTTTGCGAGGGAATTTAATCACACTCTTGACAGTGATATTGCGTCACGGCTTTTTATATTTAGTCTTATTCTCTATATAACAAGATCACAGTCTTCGTTGGTTGATCTTTTGTGTCCTCGCTGTCTTTTTCAGAGTGCGGCAAAGATGATCAAGGAGTCCATGGACAAGAAATTTGGCAGCTCGTGGCACGTGGTGATCGGTGAAGGCTTTGGCTTTGAAGTGACACACGAAGTGAAGAACCTGCTCTACATGTTCTTTGGAGGGAGTCTGGCCGTGTGTGTGTGGAAGTGCTCGTAGCACCCCCTCGCTGCCCCTCCTCCCCTCTGACGTGGTCACTGGGCTGGGAATGAGCACCAGCTACCAGCCACACGCTGGTTACACTTATGTTACGGCAGGTTAGTTTGACCACACGACCAGCCACTATGGCAGATAATGAACCATCACTTGGAGATCTTGTCTGGTTTAAAAATGAAGTTGACAGAAAAAATAGTTGAAAGGGAATTTTGAGTGTGGCACTCTCTTTGGCTGGTAGGCATAAAATTAGCTTTCTGCCTTGTCTGTCACTTCCTTTTTCTCTTTGTTTTCTACTCTCCGTCCGTCTCTGAAGCTGTATCCATGGTCGAAAACATTTGTGAGCGTGCATGTGCAAGTATGTAAGCTCAACTATTACAAACAATACAGCCAGCCAGGGTCTCCAAAGTCCTTTTTCCTCATTCCTCTTCAGGGAGCACGCGTGTGTGTGTGTCTGTGTGTGTGTTTATATGTTCGTGTGTGCTGGACACACACTGTTTTTTTAAATAGCATTTCATCGTCACCTTCCTCAGCAGTTTGTGCCACAGTAAACTGTCCACGCCATCTGTAACTTTTCGCACGCGTCTTTCTCTATCTCTTTCTGTCTGACCGCACTAGTCTTTCAATAAAATTTTTAATATTTTTTATGTGTACATATTTTGATGCGACTTGAAAAACTTCTTTTTAAAGACCAGTGTCATCTTCTTACAAGTAAAGGCTCAGAACCTCCAGAGCCATACAAACACTAAACCCGATCCACCTTTTCTCCCTGTGAAGGTGTTTGTAATAATCCCAAATAATATCCCCCCCCCCCACTGGGTGATATTAGCAATGTGATTGTTTTCATTTTAATGCCAGTTTTAATGATCCAGTGCAATGGATCATTTTGTGTGAATTGACCTGATTGTACAATAAACTCTGAAATGTGGTGAAATAGGTACTTAAATTGCAGTCTGTGTTTTTCATAATATGTGTTGGTGGCTGAAGGGATTCGGTTACATTCATTACATTTTAGGGAAGGCATTTTAGGTCAGATTTATCATAAGCAAATGCAATTTTTGTAACCCCAGCAGGGAAAAATTGTTGCTTAGGTAGAAAGAGTTTCTGGTAAATTGAGAGCAAATTGGAATGAGTGAAAGGGGCATGATTTGTCTTGTTTTGATACAGTTATACAGCCATTAGTGATTGCACCAGCATTGCTGAGACTCAAACGACAATATATTTTGAATTTGTATACCTGATTTTAATATGGTAGAAAGGAGTAAAAGTTTAAGCGTCACACAGAGGAATAACATTCAAGCAACTGCTTCTAAAGGATTTTTATAAATAAGATAGACACAGAGGAGAAGACTGACAAAGATTCTTCCAAAAATACCTGACATGGCTTACATTCATAAGAAAAAGGAAAAAAAGGTAAATGATGGAGTGTTTGAGACTTGTCAGAGTGGATGATGAAGATTGTGTGAGACAGGTTTTCCCAGAGAAACTGGGAAAAAAAAGTTGTGTTGAAAAGATGCCGCTTTACATTTTTGGAGAAAATATTTTGGAAAAGTTTCAGTCAGTGTCAGTTTTGCTTAAATGTGTCCTTGAAACCAAAAGGCAGAGTTGCAGTCAGCCAGTTCTGCTCTGTGGTTCCAGTGAGGGATACTCCAGTTCATGCAATCCATTTTAAATGCATCAATACATCAGCTCATACGATCTGTCCCACTGAAACCTGATCTTGACACACCTGACAGAGCTGTGCGAAGAGAAGAGAACAAATGATGAGCAAAAAATCAGAAATACTCTGGCACAATGTCAACACTAAGTTTTGTCAGGCATTTCACAATGGTTAAAATGAGCAAATTAAAGGCCCAGTTTGTCGGATTTAGGGGGATTATAATATTCATAATTATGTTTTCGTTGGTGTGTAATCACCAGAAAATAAGAATCATGTTTTTGTTGCCTTAGAATGAGCCCTTTATATCTACAGACGGAGCCGGAGTCCACCAAGTTGCATCTGCAACCTCACCACTAGATGCCACTAAATCCCACACACTGGTCCTGTAACAATTAGGATCAGGTAGAGATGGTTCAACGATTAAAAGGCGATGAACAATAAGTAAGTGACCCATCAGTTTGCTGCTGAAGGACATAAGAGTTGAAAGGATATTTGCACTCACCTGATCCACATTATTCTACATGAATGTTCCAGCACACTTCATGGGAATACTGAGCAGGTTGTGTAAATGTGTATAATTACACAACCTGCCAGCTACAAGTGAGACTCAGATGGACGAAACAAACGTGAAATGTCTTATTTCTATTTGAGTCATTTAACTGAAGTATTTAAACTTCATGTTAACAGAAGACAAGTCTTATTTATCACTTGACTTTGCTGCATTTATACATATGTAAACTTGTGTACATGTGCATTTATATATGTATCTGAGTTGTATATGCATGTATCCTTGACCTCAAATTAACCCCCCATTTTTAATCCGAACAACACACTTATTCAAGACAGGTGTGAAAGAACTAATATGTGACGTAATGAAGTGTCCCTTTGTGCACCGTGACAGTGTCGAGGGCGTTTTGACCCAGCAGTGGAGGGAGGGAGACGGCAATTATTGACAGATTAGCAGATTCCGCCAACTTCCACCTCAGCATTTGTGTACCCAAACACCATAACCTTGAATCGGGTCAGCCTGCACTCTCGCCTCGCAATGAGACGTCCCCTCGTCAACCCTGTAGACTGGTCACGCTTGTCACGAACACCTCCAGTTAGTTACAAAAATTCTCTTCCTGTGCACGGAATAATCAGCTTGTTACAAAGTCACAACTTAAGTTCTCCAAACTGGAAATAAGTCATTTTTTTACATGCATATATTCTGCTTATTGGTATCTGTGACTCTTACATGTACCTGTTAACGTTTGATGCTAACAGACGGAAACTATGAAGTTAAATTAAAATTTGGGACCTAATAAACTAAAAACTGAGAGAGGCTGTGGCTGTGCTACAAAATGTTCATGTCACCACTCCACCTAAAGCCTCAGACTTCAGTCTTTTATGTCTTGTCAGTTGAATTGTGCATTTACATTTCACCAACTACAGTGTCATTGAAGTTAACATTGCATTAGCCAGATGCTGAACATATTTTAAGCATTAATAATGCTTGAGAAAGTCAGTCATTGTGATGCAGGTATCACTGGTGGACCAGTCTTTTGTCTCAAAGCTTTAACAGTGGAGAACTGGCCTTCTGTCCTTGTGGTCTTCGGAGAAGCCACTTAATCAGGGACACCACATGACTACAGTTAACAATCTACTCTAGACCCCAAGGACCAGAGCTGTTCATCAGTTTGCTCATAATGGTACAGGGCCAAAGTACTATTCCCAAATCTGAAGAATGCAAACAACCACAACCTTCACTTGCTTGCGTGGTCCTCCAAAAAAGTTTATAGTCTGGTGACTTTTTCAGTGACACTGAATCACGTGTCCCAGAGGAAATTTGGAGAACAGGTTACAGGAGAGACAGCCAATGTTTATTAGCTTTTAGTGTCTTTATTTCAGTGCATCCTGTTTCAGTATGAATTAATGACTCATTGGAAGCTTTCTCTAAAGAGACTTTAACCAGTTTTGTGGTGTCACTATCACAGTTGATAGGTAATTTTGTTGCAGCTCTGACAGGCGCTATGGCGTCCTTGTAAGTTCCCGTCACTCTCGACAACACAAATGAATTGATGCCATTTCTGATACTGAAAAGCAGCCCCGGTCTGAGAATCACCGGCTTACAAATCCTTTGTCATTCCTCAATCCGTTAAACATCTCCCTGGAATGATCGAAATGGATTTGACAGGAATACATCTGGATTTGTGTCGTTTTAATATACTGATAGCGTTCACCCGAATTCACCTGGTTGGCCTGTTTTATTCAAAGGATGCACATTCTGCAATTATTGTAACAGCCCTGTGATTAATCCGATGGGTCTTGCGTCAGTAAACATGGTTCCACCCTGCGATGCATCTCATTCATTATTCACCTCAGACACTCTTTATATATCTCCTCCCTCTCCCTGTGTTTCCTCAGCGTTGTTAAATATTCATACAAAGAGGCACAGAGTCACACTAAAGGCTCTGCTAGTTTGCTCAGTCTCAACATTGAAATTGTCTCCCAGGTGGAAAGAGGGCTCATTATGCTGCCGGAGGCTCACATGAATTTTCAGTAGAGGCTGGGGTCACATTACCACAAGAGGAAGATGTTAAATGTCATATCCTGTGTGTTGTTGCTGCTGGTTTTTACCGCTGGTGTTATGAGGTTGTCGCCCAGGGATCTCCTATGAGTCAAACACACTGACCAGGACACGTCCTTGTCGGATATTCTGTTGATCCGTGCTACATTTGCTCAACCCTTGTCAACTCATAAAACTTGAATATTGTCACATGACCAAGTTATTTAAAAGAAGGTATAGGTGACTGCACTTGGGTGGCCACTGTGAGACGTAAAGAATGGAAGGCAGGAAGAAACAACACTGTACTTTTAGCAGGCTGAACGTTTTGTTCATCGCCAAATGTAGCCAGTCATTTCTGCATGTATTGCTGCAAGTTATGGCGGCAAGTTGTCCTGTAAGATGCTACATTCTTTGCCAACTGGCCATCATATAACATATCAGATACAGTAATACAGCTTGCACCACCGGTTTTTACAGCAATTTCACAATGCCAAATATACACATTTCTGACCTTGTGGTGATGAACCCTGAATGCACCATTTCAATATTGGCAAGTGCTGCCAATGTTAAACATGCATTAATGGATTTTTTTTTTTGGTCACTGGGGGCTGCTGAACAAGCTGTAAACAGCTGAAATATTATCCTCTCATGAAGTTGTTGGGCAGAATGTACTAGCAAACCTATTTACATATCCAGCAGACACGTTGCTGTCCATATGAAGAATGTGAGGCCAATCTTCTCTCTGAGGGAATTATGTGACTCTTTAGCTGATAAATGCTCCATTATGTTATCCAGCTAGTCGCTACATTTCCCTGTGCGTCGTTTGGTGCTGTGCATTTCCTGCAGAGTGTGTTTATCAGAGCTTTTTCTGCTGAAAACAGCTCCCTTGTGCAGAGCGGCAGCTAATACAGTATGGTTACAGACGTTAAACCCAAAACAACGAGCTGAAAAATGCTAAACGTGAAACTGTGGGAAAACGCGTAGTTGTGTGATAGTTCCCTGTGGGTTTGCCACTATGAGCACTACCTTTCACGTCGTACACAGTCACCTGGTCCGGTGTGCAGCTTTTAAGTTCTTAAAATTCTTCAATTGCTGCTGCTGGCAAGAGTTCAGCAGCCACCGAGGACGTAGAAGTCACGTACTCTGTATTTTTTCCTGGGAATCTAACTTGCAGTACCTAAATTGCAGTTTATGTTTTATATTTTAAAGTTAGTTTAAAGTTAGTGCACATAATGAATTTTCAAGAGCGGAAACCACATCTTTAGATGCACTACCATTATAATTATATATATATATGTATACTATAATTTTCATGCTTTTTTAAAGGTCTATCCTGCAGTAGTGGTGATGACTGCTTTCACATAGCGAATCATAGCAACAGGCAATAGAGAACTGTAATTTTATGACTGTGGAAATATGGTTGATTAGAACTTTAGCGGTTGATGTTGAACTTCAAACGCAGCTTTGTGCCATCACACTGTGTCCTCATTCGAAGCATCACTGTGTTGGAAAAGCTGGAGTGCCGTATCTTAGCAACCTCCGTACCACCTGCAGTGACGGTGGAAGGAAGGTTGGAGCCTCCCTGAGTGTGTGTGTGTGTGTGTGTGTGTGTGAGAGAGAGAGAGAAAGACGCAGGAAGTAATAAAGCGAAGACATCTGTGGGGGGTTGAAGATGTAGTGACTGACAACTCACAGAATTCAATCGCTGGTTCCAAAAAAAGAGACTTTTGCAATACAGAGAAAGTGGGTTTTTGAGAATGTAGCAACTAAAAATTCACAGATTTCAGTGGTCGCTCAAGGACACAGAGAGTTAGAGATGAGCAGAGCGAGGGAGGAGTGTGTCGGGCAGCTGATAGTTAGAGACGGAGGGTGACAGAGGAAGACGAAAGAGAGCGGGAAGGATGCATTTTTCATCTGAACATCGCTAGTGGGCTTTTATTTTATTGAGAAATGAGAAAAACAATCCAGTTTTAATATGAGCGTGTGTCGTGAGGCAGCTCCCATTCTGACCATCAGCAGCTGTGGCTGTGTGTTTCATTAGCTCCTTTCCAGACTGAAATATAAAAGGGGGAGCACAAGTTTTGGGAAAGTGGAGGAGGCTGGTGAAAGGAATCGAGAGTAAAGAAGCAGAGTGGGATGAAAGGCGAGTGGTGTGTGTGGATGCGTGGATGACGCTTGAAACAGCTTGTTTATAATACATCAGTGGAGGACAGAGCCAGAGAGAGTGCATTAGACAAAAACAGAGATACTTAGCAAGAAACAAAAATGCCCAGAGGGCCGGTAGGTGAGCTAAGTAAGAAAAACAAATCAAAAGATTTGAGGGGAAGATATGAAGAAGGGAGCTGTGATGATGTTTGCACCTCGTCTTCTGACTGATTCCTCTCATCACCTTGCCCGAGGCTGAAGATATCATTGAGAACTTTTTTGCCTCACTTGCAATATTTGCTAACTAAAGTAAGAGAGTAAAAAAAAAAACTTAAAAAAAACAACAAATTGCATTTTGATAGTGTCTCAGAGGGTCAAAGTATGATGTGCACATTAATTCTAGTGGTGTTGAGAACCTAGAAGGTGATTTGAAATATAAACCAGTTCCACAATCCATTAGGCTGACAAGGATGCAGACCACAGTTCAGTGAGCAGGGGGCCCAAAAGTTCAAGCACGTACTAATTTTAATTTAAACACGTCACAGATCCGTGATGAGCATAATGCAAATGAATTATAGTGTCAAAGTAAAGTCTTACCCTCGCCAAGAAAGATAAATGGGTGGACTTTCTTTCCTTCTTTCTGTCCTTGGGTTTTCACGAAAAGCACTTCAAATCTGATTTATTATCACTAAAAGCATTGTTAGAGATACTTGGTTCACAGTCATAGTTCACAGTCAATGTCAGTCAACGCATTAGCGAAAAAAACATGAATAAATATGTGGAAAAAGGTAAAGAAGCCAGCTGTTTCCAAGGGCTCACTGAGTGGTTTGGCAAGCATGAAAATGACGGGACCTCCAAATTAAACCACAAAATACATTGTTGTACACATTTGGGTTAAATAAGCATTGGTTTAAGTAAAGGGACCTTTGTTGTCATAGTTACAATTAGACACATGTGGTTATGGTTACGGACAATGGTGGTCGTGCTTTAACATCAACATGGTGTTTTGGAGAACTTCCATCTCGAATCGTATGCTGTGGCCTTCACAGTTAGATAGCGTGCTTGATAGTGTCCTCCATCATGGAATCAACAAATAAAGGAACATATTTTGAAAGACTGCCGTTCATCCATGCAGGAGAGTTTCAGTAACTTGGAGAGTCTATGGAGTACTGAGACTGTTGGGGAGGACTGTGGTGCTTCAACACCTTACTGACACTTAAATATTTCAGCAACTAGACAGTGGTGTTCTACATAATTTGGTACAGATATTTATGGTTCCCAAAGGATGAATCCTAACCGAGTGTTCAGACAGAAAAGTCAGAATTTTACATGCGGTGTGTTTGCATAAAAAGTCTGTGGAATGACGTCAGTTGAGGTAAAGACTTTTGTGCTTTTCCCGCCACTTTGTGAATCTTGTGTTGTTTCATAGACACACACAGACACAAGGAGAGAGACTGGAGACAGCTAACATCTGTACAGTTGGTACGTTAGCTGTGTTTGCCAAATTAACACATGCTGCTTTCAGGTGGGGTCGTGTTTACCACGTTCAGGACGAGTCTATATGATCGCAAACTGCGTGTGGTATTCATGACCTCAGAAGAGGAAAGTTACTTATGTTTGCAGAAATGTCTGAGAAAAACGCTGATATTTCCAACGGCCTCATATTTTCCCAATGTCATTATGACTGATGCATTTCATGCATTACTTTATGCACTTGCTAGCTTCCTAAATTGTTAGCCTCTGTGCCTTCTAGATGCTAACAGTCACACTCATGCTGTTGCGTAGCAGCAGTGTTCGCACAACTTTACCACTTGAAAGTCAAGCATATCATGTACACGTCTTCCCGCCACAGTCACCTAATGATTTTGGTCATATCCCGACTTGTTATCTAGCACCATCATCAGGTCAAAGTGTTAATTTGTCCAATACTTTGGTTTATGACCGAATACCTGCAAAACTAATGATAATCCTAAACTTTACTAACAAATGTTACCGTGCTAACACTGACTACTGGTGCCAGCATCTAAATCAGAGCAGAATAAGGTGCTGCCACAGCTTCACAGAGCGTTAGCGTAGCTTAAGATTCTTTGACTTGTTTGTTTCATAAGTCACTCATCTGTATATGACAAGCCCAGTTGTTAATGCCTGACCCTTCTTATTACACCCCAAACAATTACAAACATGTTTAATTTAAAACCAGCGACGAAATTTCAGCTTCTCCATTTTATGTTAGTCTCCCTCAGCCCGTCACATATTTCTGGTATATCCTTGAACCAAACTTTTTTGCTGCATATCCACTGAGATACGTCCTAATCTTTGAGTTTAAAGCAAACCACTGAGACATCCTGCTGGCAGCTAGAACAAAGAGCCCATATATCTTTATGTGTTCTCTCATCACACAAAGAGGGAATCATCCTTATAGATAATAAAAAATTTGCACATGTACAAAAATACAACCTTCTTCCTGCGGTCTTCATGAGCTTTCGTTCCCACTGTGGTTTCCATACTTGTTCATTTCATTTGCATGTAGCTCATGTTGCAATCCAAAGCATCTATGTTTAATGAGTGCTGATAAATAATAAATGAATATGACCACCTGCATGAATACAGGAAGAAGCCTGCGCTAAATCTGTTCAATGCACTCTATTCAGCTGATAGGGACGAGTTATTTTTCTTTCTCAATACACGGCGTGTAGATAGTCACAAGGGTGTGACACATTTTGTTTAACTCTCTCAGATCACTGCATGGATTGCTCTGCGTAAACACACACATGCACACACACAACATGTAGATACATGCGCGCACACACAGACTTTAAAGAGCCGTACTTCACAGGCCCGGTGTATCCTGCGGGACTCTCCATGAAGTCTGAGGTGCCTGAATCAAAGTGCAAACACGCTCACAGAATATGAAGCATCTGCCTTGATACTGCCTGGTTAGGCAGTCTACTTTGTTGAAGTCTCTAACACACTGCAGGTAGTTTACTGTTTATGTGCATACAGTATATTTACACATAGTGCTTCCAATAACACACTGACTAATGCTTCCTCCCTGTTTTTACTTCCCTCAACAGCAGTTAGATTTACAGGAATCACTGTGTCAAAGCCTAAATGTGGTGGAGCGTTTACCTGACCACACCAAAAGTTTTAATCAACCTGTTTGGGGAAATCAGTCCGCTTACAGACTTCTGAATCGTTGCCCATTACCTACTTTTCTCAACAATTCAAATGAGAACTGGGCACAAAATGCATTCAGTCTGATTATGTGGCTTTAAGAAATTAGAAATTAACTCTATAATAATAACAAAAAGTGAAAACTCTTTTATATGTATGTGTGTGTGTGTGTGTGTGTGTGTGTGTACCCACAATGTTTGGGCCATTTCTTTCACTGATAAGAAGACGTCAGAAAGTATATATACGTACATATAAAATCATGTTTAAAATGTCAAACCGTCAGCAGTAATCAAGTGCATGTTCAGGTTTGTGGATGTGTGTGTACTGAAGTAGGTCTGACTGGAGGGTTGGTTGTCAGAAGTGATCAGGCCGTTCGCCCCTCCAGCACTTCATGTTTAGCATAAAATATACATTTACATTTACTGTCTGTGTGGTTTTCTTTTTAAGTCACACTGCTTTCTAAAGTGACTTTCAGGGACTCTGTAGAATAAGGTTCAATCTGATCATCAGATACCTACTGTGCAAATGAGGTTGGAGGAGCGGTGGGAGCTGAATTTTGAAAGGCCGAACTGATGAATGCACAGACAAAAGGACAAACGTGACAGATGAACTGGCAGACAAGGACTGACTTTCAAAGAGAGAGAGAGAGTAAACACATTGATCTGCAGCCAGATCACTTTAACCTGGCACCCGCTTCTGAACCTGGTGGCAGAAGTGGAGAAAAGTACAAACTGAGCAAAGGCTGCCTGGATACAGGATACAGTCTCATCTTATTCCAGTGGGAAACAACAACAGCAGTGACGTGACAGAAAGCATTTTAAAGGAAGGAAACTGTGCGTAAGTTGCTTTTTGCTTCTCCTCATATGTAAAATGATTTGTGACTTTAGAAAGGTCATACCACAATGTGCGCAGGTAGGAGTAGACTTACTTTTTTACTAACGCAGTAAAATGTGTCCTGAATGCCTCTATCAAGGCCACATTCTTTATTATGTTGGCTACGCTTTGCCTCATAGCGTTGTTTTAATTTGTTTTTAGCGCTCTGCATATTTTCCCAACATGTTTTTAAAAAATCTTTTACGCCACATTTTTTCCCTCTGTCCTTCCCTTCATGTGTTCACCTCTCCTGACCCTCTCTCGCTCTCCTCTCAGTAGGATGATGTGGCGTATGCGCAGTCGCTCCAGGACAATCTGTCTGTCCTTGGCCTCCATCACCGTTTTCCTCTACCTCCTCCTGGCGCTTGTCTCTCTTCCCATTTACCACCAGCACTGTGAACCCCTGCAGCCGCCCAGGACACACATCCTGCGAGACCTGGCACAGACCAACTACACCTCTGTGCGGATCAACAGTCCAGCTGGGCCGCCAACTGATACCACACATGGAGATTCTTCCAGTAAAGATGCCAAAAAGGATGCCAAGGACCGTGTGCGAACACTTTCTGACGTCTTCTTATCAGTGAAAGAAGGAAAAAATGGCTCAGTGAACATCGCGGGTCACAGCGGTGACAACCGAGCTGAATCTGTGGAGTCTGGGCTGTCAAAGCTGGAGGCGCTGTTTGACCATCCTCTTTACAATGTGCCCGGCCCTCCTGTCCCTGAGGAGGACTGGCTGTTGAAAGTGAGATCAAAGGTCAAGGCGAGTGAGAAGAGCTCCCAAATGTGGTCAGTATACAATGCAGTTAATGTGTAAAATACTGTGTGTGTGTGTGTGATTTCTCCTTTCACATCAACATATACCTTCCACAAACCGCTTTCCTCAACCACAACTTCTCTTTGCGTTATTTAACTTGTCTCATTATGTTTCAGTTGCTATAGTGAATTCAATGCAGCTTTATGCCTGCAAGGGCTGTTATATTCAGCACCTTGCTACCCAGGACAACACATGTACCCACAACACAAATCTAAAGCGAGTGTAAGCTGTAATATTACATTTGGTTTCTTTGCATTTTCCTCTGAAAGACAAATATGTGTACTGTATGTGAAAGATTTTCACCAGATGGGTCAGACTGCAGGGAGCAAGCATGATCTCCTGTTAACAGGGCTTATATATTTGTCACAGTGCCTCTTCTATAGGTTCTGTCGCAATTGCAAGGCAAGACAAATTTATTTGTATGCACATTTCATATACGTGGGCAATTAAATGTGCTTTACAAAGTAATCAAAATACTGTAAAGGTAAAAGGTTTCCAATTAAAAACTGCAAAAGTACAGACAAAAGATAAAATACCTAAAACTAGTGCCATTCCAATCAGGTGAAACAGGAAGATAAAAGAAAGCAAACAACAAATGCTGCATTCCAAATGAAAGTTATTTAAAAGATAAGCTGAAAATATGAGCATTAGCTGTTGCAGGGTATAATAAGAAAGTTTTAACTCTGACTTATCATCGAGGAAGTTATTCCAAGTTTGGGCTGCTTGGTAACAACACAGTGCCGTCTCTTTGTCACAGCGGTGTGGTGTGTCCGCAGGTATCAACAGAGGTGTTGTATGTTGTTGGTTAATGTTTGTCGTTCAATGTGTAAACAAAGGAGCAGCGAGTATGAGTGCCCTTCTTGGAATTCTGTCGCATCTTTCACCTCCTGAACACAATCCATAGTCTCGACAACCATCTGTAGTTTCTATTCACACTGAAAGTAACTATTTTTTCATTATTGATTAATTTGCCTTTTTTCTGATGATTGTTTCATCTATAAAATATCAGAACATGGTAAAAATTGCCATCAGCAAATGTCAAGAAACTAGAATGGCATCTTCAGAAAGCCAACAGTCCAAAACCTGAAGAGATCAATCATTTTCAATCATATAAAAAAAGATCCAAATGTTCATATTTAGATGCTTTATAAAGTTATTTTCACTGAATCATCATTTGCTGAAAGTGAATTCATTAATTGACCGTTTTTATATGTAAATGTTCTCAACTGTGTCACAAATCAGCAGCTCTTTGTCTAGCAAAGAAATGCCAGCGTCTGTCTCAAAAAGTGAATCTGAGAGATTAGCATCTCGCCTTTGTCCCATCACTCCCACCTCCTCACCTTTCCAGGGTGAGTGCCAGTCAGGAAGGCTACGAGGACGTTCAGTGGAACAGCAGCAGTGACAGCCATCCTCCCTGGCTGCGCTTCCACCTGGGCATCTCCCGCTGGCAGCTGTACCCCCATCGGGACCTCAACATGGAGCCACTGATCAGGCAGCTCGCCACGCACAGCGTCGTCAGCGCGGGTAAGACAACACCTGAGCTGTGTTCTCAGTCAGTTTTACACCAACAACACGCTGGTCATGCATGACAGAAGAGGTGTCAGACGAGCTAAGGCGAGATGTATTTCAAGTAGTGAACAGGATAATCTGACTCACTTTAGAAGGTGACTCAGTGAGCCTCTTGGATAAATAAGTGCGTTAAAGATTTTTGTAGGACTGCACACAACAAGGAGCAGCTCTATCAGGACCAAAACTAATTTTACCCACAGTCGTGGAAGAGGTGGGTGTGCTTCAGGGAGGGAGAGGGCAGACGAAGGGGAGGGTTGTTGCGATTCAGTGACACCTGAGGTTTAGGGTAAGACTTTCATACTGGATTCACCTTGAAGTTCTCCTGAAGTGAAAGCTACCGTGAAGCTGTGATGAGCTTTGGGGGCTCAGCAGAGGATGGGCAGGAATACACGAGTCACTGCAAACATCTCAGTGTCAATCAGTCATGTTTCTCCACACTAACTCACTCACTCACTTTGTGGCAGTGTGGTGCCTCTCGGCACGACTGCATCAGTTAAAACTGCTTTGGGAGGACATCGTCATCATTAGACACACCAAAAAATGCTAAATTGACTACTTTAAGTGAAAATATTTAACATTTACATTACCCCAAAATAATAATAAAGTCAATAAATTCATAAATTCTATCGCAGCTCAAACAGGACGACACAAAGTCAGAAATACCAGCTACATCATGTAGTCTTTCCAGGTTATCCTGCAAGCTAGGAGGGTGTTGTCTTGGCCTTTTTTCCAACTCACCACCAAGCAAATGGTGTTCAATTTTCAATCACATGTCCTTCAGTATCCCAGTCTGTCTCCCATTCAATAGCACTATCTGTCTACAGGTGACTAAGCTAACATTAGCTCCAGGTCAGACCAGACGGGTACGGCTGAATTAACTTGAGCAAGGATGTGTTGTATTGCTTCCGAATTTAACGTTTAATTAGAGGAAAAATGTGTTATTTCATCTTATAGAGGTGACATAACCTTGTTTTAACGAGCAGCAGCATAAATACTCACCTTATTTTGGACAGGATACGGTTGAATCTTTACTCAACCTTGATAAACTACACATAATTTGAAAGCGCAAGGCCTCACATTCTATCTGTGTCAATCATTCATACAAAACTGTAGAATAAACTAATTTAATTTAGCTAAGTCAATTTAATCAGTCGCAAACATTCTTGGCATGCTTGTGACTGTACAAATGTGGTTCGCTTTCACTTCAATTAATTCTGACTCTTTGATTCCAGAGAAACCTTAAAGAAATACATGAAACAGCCCAGCAAGAACATGTGTAATAATAATGTGCAAAAAAGATATGAATGGATAATCCACAGAAACAATAAAAATAAATGCTTCTGACTCATTGTACCTCATGTTTATGCTTATATCATGTCATATTATGAAGGCTGGGTAACACTCACGGAGCATTCATGGGAGTGAATGCAAGTAAGACGGTGTCCTGCCAAATACAGAAAAGGCCATGTGTGTATACATGTGTAAGAGGGATGACTGGGTGATGAGTCTCCATAAACTCAGTGGCCTGTTATATCTTGTTGGTGACGCACATATTTTCACTGTTATATTTTTGTTTGTGTGTGTGTGTGTGTGTGTGTGCGCGCGCCCCATTAATGGCCAATGCATTTGGTCACAGCATGGTGTGTGTTGTGTGTGTGTGTGTGTGTGTACTGTGTGCTTTGTTGCTATGGAAACATTCTCAGAATTGTTTTTCAGTGCAGAAGTCTGGGGGGACGCAACTGAAGCTGGTGATGTCATTTCCCAACTATGGACAAGCCATGTTCAAACCCATGAAGTGAGTCGCAACTCGCCAATCCAGCACATTTCTCATTACACAGAGAACATAAGATCAAAACCTTCGGTTTGTCTTAAAATCAATCCAATAAGTCATCAGTCGAAAGACAGGGATTTTAAAGCCTGCAGACAACTGAGAAATGCATTGATTGAGTAAACATCAGAAAGGATGGTGGCACATATTTCAGAATCTCAAGTGAAATAATGAACAGAACCGGTGACAAAGGGCAGCCCTGCCGGAGTCCAACATGCACTGGGAACAAGTCTGACTTACTGCCGGCAATGCGAACCAAGCTCCTGCTCCGGTCATACAGAGACCGAACGGCCTGTAGCAAAGGGCCCCGGACTCCATACTCCTGAAGCACCTCTCACGGAATGCAGACAACTGAGAAATGCATTGATTGAGTAAACATCAGGATGGATGGTGGCACATATTTCAGAATCTCAAGTTTTGGGAGCAGAAACTTCAGCAGCTCGTATGTGCTTGTTCAGAAAAAGAAATAAAACGCATAACTGTCTTTACTTGATGTCATTATGAAGTTGATTAATGTATTATGGGCTGTAGTTTGATTTTGCCTCTCCCTGGCAGGCAGGAGAGAGACGAGGAAACCAATTATAACCTCTACTACTTCTCTGATTTCGAGAGACACAATGCAGAAATCGCTGCTTTTCACCTGGACAGGTACTGAGTCCTTTTTTTTCTCTCTCCAGAAACAGTACAGAGCAAATAAAGTTTGCACAGTGAGCGAAATGGTGGATGAACTGGCCACATAATAATTGCATGTTATGTAACTGCAAATTGTATTTTCTTCTCTCCTCCCGTCCCTCTCTGGTTTTCTCTTTTCTTCTCTCTCCTTCCATCCCACTTGTCTTTGTCCTCATCTCACACTTTTCTCCACTCCCTTTGCAGGATTTTGGGTTACAGGCGAATCCCTCCAGTGGTTGGGAGGCTGGTGGACGTGGTCAAGGAGATCAAAGACATCACTACCGACCGCAAGCTGGCCCGAACCTTTTTTACCTCCCCTGGTACCGCTCACACAATGCTCCATTATTCATTTAGCCTGCTTAAAATGCCCTTGTGTGTCAACTGATTATGAATCTCTTTGAATGTTCTTCCTTTCTTCCAATTCTCTCTGCTCACAACCACCCACAAACTCTTTTATCTCTGTTTTTCCGGGCATTTTCATTTTTTCTTCTCCTCCCCTCTCCGTGCTCCTCTGGCTCCCCCTAGTGGGTAACGTGTGTTTCTACGGCCAGTGCTCCTACTACTGTTCAACAGAGCATGCGGTGTGTGGCCGGCCCAGAGACCTGGAGGCCTCTTTGGCTGTCATGCTGCCTGATCTCTCCCTGGCCACCCGAAGGTCCTGGAGGTCCCCCTGGAGACGCTCCTACAGCCGCAGCAAGCTGGCAAAGTTAGTGGGTGTAGGGGTCTTTAGTTGTAGGAGAACCAGTGTGCTGGATGACACAAAGTGATTCAATATATCACCTTAACATGCCCCCCAAACTTTAAAAAAACACCCCAAATGATAGAAGCTCAACCACAAGTGCTTTGGTTAAGGTAATTATGCCAAAGGGTTAATGATGTCTGTCTGTTTCAGGTGGGAGTCAGAACCAGACTACTGCTCGACGGTGAAAAAGACCGCACCATACAACAAAGGCACGAGACTGGTGGACTTCATAGATCTGGTCATACTGGACTTCTTGATGAGTAGGTTTATAGTGCTTGCACTGTATTTGAAGAGGCCAGAGCCAGAATTCAAACTCTGTATATAGGTCATGGATGAGTTACTGGAGTTGCTGCTGGTCAGCTGGGCACACAGCAGATGAGTCTGGCATAGGTTTGGCTTAAACTGATTGATGTTTCAGTGGTAATAGATTTTTCACAGCAGACAGTTTTTACATGTCATAGCAGGGAAACCACATGTGCATTTATTAACATGAGTCGTGGATGCATTCAATTTACATTTAATTCTCCAGCGGTATAGGATCTGTGCTTTTGGTCTAAGGAAAACATGTGTTGTGAAAAACGTCTATAATGATGAACAGTTATAATATAGATGTTCAGATATTACTGCTGAGGCAGCTCACAAACTATAAAATACACTTTCACCTGTACAAGTGTTGTACAGTTTTAGGGTACTACTTTACATTTACTTCACTACATGTGTGAATAATGTGAATATTTCACTACATTACAGTTATTTTTCAGGTGAAAATTATATATATATATATATATATATATATATATATATATATATATATATATATATATATATATATATAAACATAAACAAGCTAATGATGTATAATAATATGCCAGTCAGTGTTCAGAAGAATCTGATTTCATGTAGAAACAGAGAAACAGAGTACATTTAGTTAATACTTCCATACTTTTACTTAAGTAGGATTTTCACCTTTACTTGTAACAGAGTATTTTTATCGTGTGGCCTTGGTTTTTCTACTTTAAGTCAAGGATCTTATTACTTCTAACACCACTGTTTGTACACAGGCAGCCGAGGAAACGCTTTTCAAATTGGAATTACCGGAATGACTTGCTGTGATTTCTTGCTAGCAAATGTTTTCTTTTGTTTCCTGTAATCTTTACAAGTCATGTTGGGTGAAAATAAAAAGCTACAGTCCTGAGGTTAAAGGTTGCGAACAGTTAAAAGTGGCATACTTGACCTTCACATCGACCGTCCAACTCTACCGCCCAACTCAAGTTACTGTGCGTCACTATGGCAACGAGCTGTCGCCGTGGTTGCGCTGACAACTTGGTCCCAGCCAGGTAAGAAAGTCACACAAGTTAGTTTCTCTCCTTATGTTGTTAGCTAGTTCGTAGTTTTAATTTAACTCTTAAAACGGCGCTATCTGCTTTGTAATTAGGTCTCTCGTTGTCTGAAATTCGGCAGTATAAAGAACAGGTGCTTAACTGCGAAAAGGGTTCGTTTTTGTTTTACTACTTAACGGTGTTAGCTGGTATAAAAAGGTTAGCATAACTAAAGTTAGCTAACGTTAACTAGCAAACACTGCTTGCTCTTGTACGGCGCTGCCAGTAAACGCGATGCATGACTGTGATTTAGGGATCCATAAAAAGTGATTTCAGTCATTTTAAACATCATGTCAAGCAGATTGTAATTTAGCAGAAAGTGTTAAAATGTCTTTCAGTCAAAGCAAGTTGTAACTTAAAGGGGCTTTGTGATTGTTGGTAAGATTAAATATAAGCTAACGTTTATCTGCACATCACTATGAAGGTAAATAATGAATGAACCTTTATTTTGTCACCTGCTGAATCTCAAAGTCTGAGACATTCATACATCAAGGTGGTGACATTTTTCAGGATTTGTATGAAGGATAATAACTAATATTCAGTGCTTATCTGTGCAACAAGTAATGTTGAAAGCTGTTGTTAACAGTGCAGGATAGATTCAGCATGAGATGGTGGTAATTCACACTACTACAGTTTACTTTATGTTTGTTTTTTTTTCAGAAATTCCAGAGTAATGTCCTAATGTAGATTCGCAAAACAAAGTAATTGCTACCTAAACCTGCTTATGGTATGCATTGAGAGATCAGCAGCATGTCTGCTGCCCCTTCAGAGGAAAGATCCCATGATGGAGTTTCTCACACCTGCGGTAAAGGCAATGTCAGGCCTGGATCCAAGGTGAAGAAAAAGCCACGCTCCCCTGAATTAACTTTACCACCTCTATGCCGGGAGCCACCTTCTCTTTCACCAGCCTTTGTGGCCAGGCCTCTTTTCAGCCATGCCCCCATCCTCAGAAACATCTCATTTGATAGACCATCATCAGTGGTGGAACTCCCTCGTCTTATAGCCCAAGTAGGACCTGGGAGAGCCACAGATGACACAAAATGGAGAGAAGGACCTGGACTAATGGCCTCAACATTAAGGACCCACATCCCTATCAGAACAGCTAATGAGTCAACAGGGCAGAGGTACATTAATGCACCCATTTGTTCTGACACAAAAGTGTTGGGTAAATGTTATTCCTAATTTATCTTATGCGAAATGTTATGATAATTTATGACATCAACGCAATACTGTCACACTACCTGACAACAGGTTGGCATGATAAAATATGTAATGATGTTGATGGTATTTAATAGTGCTACATGTGTCTTGGCAGGCCTTTGACACAATGTCTGCTTGAAATAAATATTTTCCAGACATAGTTTTATTCCAGTATATTATAGGAGCTCTGTTACAGAGTGTTTCTTTCCCTCACCAAAGTACCATAAAGAGCTGATAAATTTAGCTGTCAGCGTTTACTCCCCAAACTACTTGATTCCTGAATTAACTGCTCTGTGGTTTACCCTGTTTTTATTGTTTCAGTCTTACAGAGAAAGATGATGCCATAAAAGTCACAACATGTAGGGATAAAAGGATTACGACTGTGAAAAACTGGAAAGCGACCAAACCACGCAAAGTTCCTCTCACTGGCACAGAGGTAGTTCATATCTTTGCCAATAAAAGAGACCTGGGGGAATTGGAGCTTTATTACCTGAAAGAAGTGAATGGGGACTCGTACAGGTACTCTTACAAGGTTATGTACCACGCTTTAATTTCAGACTCCCATGAATGCTTATGTAGTAATTTCGTTCTGCTGGGATGCACCCAATTAAACTGTGAATACACTGTGGTACGTCCTCCTTTTTTTTAGACCATATGACCTGAGAGTGGTCCATTCCAGTGAAGCTGGTTCCGAGCACTACATCTTCTCCCCTAATACTGTACTACATGTGACAGAGAGGGGTTATGGTGGATTTGTCAGTCCGGCAGAGTGGCACAGAGAGTCTATGTTGTGGACAGCTTTGCAGGAGATCCCGTTTTTCAGGGACTTTAGATTGCGGAAAGCTTTCACCTGGTAAGTACATATAAGCTGTGCTTTCTGCCACGTTTTTTAATGTCAGTCTTCATACGTTGTCTGCTCTGTGTTTTTCTTTGTACCAGGTTGTATAGAAGTGTGCGCAAAAGCATTTTTCAGCGCAAGTGTGAGGATCTGCAGGATATTCTGATTGTGGCTGTACCTCAGTTCAGAAATGCTCTTTTTCTCATGACCAGGTGAGTCACATTCATGTGCAAATCATTCCTTATCAATTAAATTGTTTATTTTGATGTAATACTCATTGAGCTGTTAGACTTGCAGCCAATTTTGGATCTGACCTCTAACTGTTAGATGGGACAGATGTTAATTGTCAACATTAGTTGTTCAGATTACCTGGTAATGGTGCTGTTTCCTTTACAGAATAATTGAGGAACTGAAAGGGACACACAGACTGCCCCAGGAGGAGCCTAGAACCTACACATTGCTGGAATTCACGAATTCACTGATAACCAAGAATCAAGAGTGTCTGCAGATACTGGCGAAGTTATCACAGTGTCGCACTGTCATCTTAAATTTGGTACGACTGTTTTTTTCTAACACTAAACAAAACAATAACAAACTCAAACATGGGTTACTGTGTGATAAATAGCTTTAATGATAAAGCAGTATAGAGCATTAGACATTTGTTTGGTTTGTTCTTGAATAAGATTTCAGAGAATGGAAAAGAAAGTTAGTGTTTCATCTGAGAAAGAACCATGTCCATTTTTTGAAGAGACTGACTTGTGCTCAGTTTTCCTGGAAAACACATTTTTTACAATATGTTGTTAAAATCTTATCACTTTAGAACTTCATATATTTTATTATTGCAGTGATGCTCTTTAATCCCCAGGTGAAAGAGGGCAGCTACAAGGCACACCAGGAGCTACAGCTGCAAATGGAATATGCTAAAAAGCCCAAGAAATGCTATGAACCCATTCATCTCCATCTGGCTCACCAGCAGGACCTGAAGAAAGAGTTGATCCGGTCTGAAAGCATCTTGCAGAAATTGGGCAATTTTGCTGCTCTCATCAATCAAATGATTGTACAGAGTCTCGTCACGATCACCCAACAAGACGCCATTTCTTTTCTCAGCAATGTTCTGAAGGTGACAAGAGGACATTCATTAACTCCACATATATAGCAGTGCCACAGTACAAGACCACAAACCTTCCTGCTGGAAAAAAATGTTGATTAGAAACGCAATGTTCTTGTCACCTTTGTTATTTAAACACAATATTTTCAGATAGAGCACTGTTGCAAACTGCTCTCGAGCTAATACCTGGAGGGAGATGGATACAAAACCAGTGCTACATAAAATGATGGACAAGGCATCAGATAAAGCAAACTGACGAAGAATTTAATTAACATTCAATCAAATGAATGCTGTATTAATGATGTATGATGTATTTTTGTTTATTAGAGGAAGAAATCTCAGCAGTGCTGTCTCTTCCACACTGAGCTGTGTTTCAGCGCCAATAGTCAGCTGACTGTGGACCCACCAATACTTCTATTCCAAGAAGCATTGAGTGAAGCACTCCTGACTGCTGGGGACTCTATAATTCAGGTAATTTAAACATTTCCACTGTTGCACAGACAGCTGCATAGATTAAATTGTCTTTTCCAGTGTGGAATGGACAGTTGCCTCATATTTGTGACAGTTGGTAATGATATAGAAAATGAGAAGATTACAAAAAATATGTAATTCTAAAATGTACACATTGAAATGTGAAGGACAAAAGTATGAATGTCTCCAAATGGTTGATTTATGCAGATATAAAGCCTTATCTTAAGGATATACTTAAGATAAACTATATTAAGTTTGCTCTATATTTGATGTGTTATGTTCATTATATATGTTCATTCAAACAGTGTTGTTGTAATTTTGATGATGAATTTATCTTCAGTCTTATAACACCTTTTGTTCTTGAGTAGATGTGCGACACTTGTGGATTCTTCCAAGAGAACAGCAACAGCGTCTTCGGCTCTGGTTTTGCTCAGGATTTAACCTCTGACTTTACTTGTATTGAACATCCTGCTATTACAGGTTCGGCCATTTCCATTGAAGTTGTTGCTGTTTTTTAAATTCCATGGTTCTGATTAGACTTAATTTGAGCTTCTGCTGACCCAAACCTGCAGTATTCATATGAGAATGGATCAGTGTGATCTAAAAACAGAGATGGTTTCAAATCAGATTAGTTGTCCTTGTTGTTATTCATTTTAGAAACAGTTGGAAGACAGATCATTTTGAGTGTCCATGTGTTTTATTACACAGGGGAGAATAAGAACATTGATGGATTGCCTGGTCGCAGAAAGTTTTGCTGCTGTCGATTGCTCAGAGACCTGTCATCTTGCTGGCTGGTGCCGCCTAAAAAGACCTTGTTAATGGCACAGGGCAACAGAGTGCATGGCTGCTACTATCCCATTCCCAAGAGGCAGCTGGAGTGGCAAATCAGCATCAATGATGTTGCAAAGCAAGTTGAGAAACAGCAGGCCAAGATCATGCAGGCAAGACTGTCGCTTTCAAATCAAATATTAGCCAACGTTCATGCATAATCAGTAGATGTGTTAATAATTCAGCACACCTGCTCATGTGTTTCTTGTAAATCTCACTGTTCTCTTAACAGGAAGCTGAACTTGAAATACAGCAGCTGTGTGAGAGCTATTCATGGTTGATCGACATCCATTTGTTCATTAGCCAATGGAGTCAAGCCTCTCTGGAATCAATGATTGGTCAGCCTGCTTTACTGTATGAGGAACACATAAAGAAGCTACGTCAATGGACCGAAAGAATCCAGACAACTCCCTCACCGGTCTCTACCTCCAACCAACTGTTCATCATCCATTGCACCCGCATAAAGGAAAATCTAGGTAGATCTGCTCTTGATAATTACATCTCCTTTCCAGTGTTTCATGAAGTCTCTAAAATACAGATTCCTATTCAAGAGCTTTTCAAATCAGCATTGCCACAAGCCAGGAAAGAATAATGAAACAATGTTTCTTAAAAGAAGTGATTGGTTATTGTTCCCTGGCTTTGTAAAATAGTAAACTGTATGGCCAGTCGATGGGCTGAGAAATGACTTTTTTCTCTTTGCCTTTGACTTTCAAGGGCAACAGCTGAAGTCGATTGAGGAGGAAATGCGAGAGCAGCTTGTTGAGCAGATAAAGCTGCACTCGGAAAGCCTCATATCAGACTTGGAGAGGGTTACTTGTGAACTCAAGAAAGAACCCAGAGACTTGTGTGACCTCTCAAAATACGCTCTTACGGTATTGCAACTCTTTCTACATGCTTGCATGGAAAAATAAGTGTAACGAAGAAACATAAAAACAGTTATGCTAAAGAGAAAAATCAGCCCAAAGGGTAAGAAAAAGCCCTCATAAAAAAACAATGCCCTAGTTTTTCCGGTTTTACCTTTACAGGGTTCATGAATAGAAGATTCAGATCCTCTAAAATTCCTTTTTTGGTCACACATTCACTTTAATCAGCCCAAGAGCTCTGCTTTGTCAGAGCAAATGTGTTCTAAATTTAGATTCCCATTATCCAAGAACGCACGGTGCATTAAGGTCTTCAGTGCTGTTATTTGAAGGAACACTGGGGAAGAACATTAGTGTGTACTTGTGGTGTGAGTAAGTACTCCAGTGAACTTTTGTGATGGTGAGTTGTCAAACACTTTGAAAACGCAATTTCAAGTCAGAGAGTTTATTGTTTGGTTGTATTTCACCTTATTGTCACCCACCTTGCCTGTCCAACCTGTAGGCCCTAGAATGTCTCTCTTATTTATTTCAAATTATTTGTCAGCATGGCAACATTTAAGGAATATTTAATAATCTGTACTATGATGAGATTTTACCCACCTGATAGCAGATGTTTTGATGATTTAGGATCCCAAAACCCATCATGCTGCAGTACATATCACTGTTGTCAGACCAAAAAAGTAGCGCTTATCACGTCACATTATTTAATGGTCAAAGGGACATGGAACTCAAGTACTACATAAAACTACTGCAAAACTACAAAGAACAAAATTGAAGCTGCATAGTGTTTGGGCCCTCGATAACCTTAGGGCCAGGAGATACATTTTAGATCAGTAATTAAACTTACAACCCCATTTCCCAAAAATTTAAAACAGAATGCAATCATTTGCAAAGGAACTGTGTTTACCGACAACAGTTTTACAAAGTGTTCCTGAGCCCATGTAGTTATCTCCTTTATACAATCATGTGTTCACAAAGTGTTGTAAGGTTATTAATTGTCAGCCATGTTAAACTTGCAAAATTGTTAAAAAATGCTAAATCTGTCTTCTCTTTTCAGGTGAGGGAGTCTGTGAAAATGTTGGCTGACGCACAAGTACGTTTGGAGTACATTCAGTCGCTCCAGGACACCATTTGCATATACTATGACAAGACGACTAAACAGGAGGTGACTTTGGAAGAAAAGGTCTGCAGGCATAAAAGTGAAAATGCTGCCATTAATAACCAAATTGTGTTATTTTGTACCATTACATCTGTTTTATCACATCTCAGTTATAGATTCTTTTTACAGTGCAGTGTGTGTACTTGTGTTTGTGTTCTATATTTAGATGCTGGACATGTTGGATTGCTTTCTTCCTCTCTTGAAGAGAGCAGATAGCATTGTGTGCCACCGTCTGCCTTCAGTGGCTAACGCTCTGGACACAATGTTCTCATTTTTGGTGAATGACGTTAAAAATATTGTCACTAAATCTACATCTGGACCCTTCCTTGACCCTGCCCAGAATGCAAAAGAGATGGTCTCCACACTGAAGCACATGTATGCACATGTGTGCAGTCTCGATGCAAAGCTGGAACAACTTAGTCAGAACAGTCAAAACCTGCAAGGTGAGATGATGCAAATTGTGGATATAAATCATTTTCAGGCATGACAAAATTACATTTGAACATGCACGTTTAGCTTTGAGCACTGGTAGATTAAACATGTATGTTAAAGAAGTAGGAAAAGAAGAAAAAAGAAGCTTAACAACAGCAAAAAAGCTTTTGCTGTTTTTTTATATATCTTTTTTTTATAACAAACATGGAAAAACTTGTCATGTTGTTAGACAAATCCTAATCTTGTCAGACTGTTTTGTTTAATTGCCTCCCATTAGAACATCCAATGGATTTGACCAGTTTGAAAACAGATGTTCAGAAGGTCAAAGCCTGTAAAGAGTTGTGGGAGTTGATTGCTGTGTATACAACATGGATGGAAGAATGGCAACAGCTGCTTTTCAGTGAGGTAAAGTGTCTAACAGACCTCTCTCTGCTTGTTAACAAGATGATAACAAATGTCTGTCAAAGAGGTAGTTATATGTATTCATGGTGATGACAAATTTCTGAGTAATTTGTTTCAAATTAAACTGTGCTTTAATTTTGGTCTTTCCTTAATTGATTGCCTTGTTTCTTTGGGGAAAAAAGTAGTCTGGTGTTAAGAACTGGAGTGTTGGCAAGTACAGCTTATCTCATAATACATACTGTACTACATCCAGAGATGCTAAGCACTGCTTATAAACCATTCTAAATTGTAAAAGTAGGAATATATTGTGATTATAAAAAAAAACCCTTAAGCCATTACCACTGTCTATGTGAATTAAACCAACAAATCTTTCGAAATACTTTTCTGTCAGGTTGTGGTGTCACAAGCTCAAGGGAAAATTGCGAAGTGGAAGGAGCAAACTCTATCTCTAACAAGTATCATACCCACCCATGATGCTGTGCTGCAGGAGACTTTAGGAAAGCTAGAAAGCTTTAACAATCATCTTGCAGTCATCGCGAAGCTGCAGAGCCCCATGCTCAAACATAAACACCGAAAAGCTATTTTTGAAGGTCAGACACTATGCCCATATTGTAATGCATGCATATAACCACAGCATATCTAAAGTAATCAAAATACATTCCATCTGGCAGGCATGGGTCTGCTGTGTGGCCCAGAGAAGAAGGTGACTGTTGCTGAACTGATGTCGCAACTTGAAGTTGACCAGAGACTTATTAGCAAGGTAAGAGCAGGACAGGTCAAATCAAGAAACAAAAGGAGCTGAAATATTTGCTGGTGAAAACAGGCTCAATAAACAACAAACTATCCTTATATGTCACTACCAAATGATACTTGATTTTGTTTATGGTACCTTTTACCCTGTCAGATATGTAGGGATGCACAAGCAGAGTGTGACATGGAGCAGAACTTCCAAAAGCTGCAACAGGGATGGGAAGCCAGACTCTTCCAGCTGGATAAATTCACTTTCCCTGTTTGGCAGCATTGTCAGTCACAACATGGATTAACAGAGACAGGGAGGCCCACAGGGGGCACTGTTTCAAATCTGCAAACTGCCAGTCAACATTCCTGTAATGATGCAGTATATACCGTCATTGGTGAGACTAAATAACAAGATAGCAGATTAATATTACAAATGAAGTCATTCCTGTAGTCATTGTATAAAGCTACAACTTTGGTTCCATCACTAGAGGGAAATGTGTTAAACTAATTTTCTACTTGCTATTCGGTTTCTCAGGTCTGGAAATACACTTTGCTGAGATAGAGAACGATTTGATGACCCTGTCCACCATGTTGAAATCCCCACACAGTATTGAGTTCAAGGTGCAGATGGAGGATTGGGTGCAATCACTACAAGATCTTGGTACAGTGGATATTCAGAAAAAAAAAATCTACTTTTGAAATTTTGCATTGCAGAAACAGTATGAACATTGTATTATCTTTTGTGTCCCCTTTCAATATTAATAGGGAAGCTACTTTATTTATTTGAAAGATACCAACAAATATGGGCCTTCCTGACCAAGGTGCTCCACGGAACCTTTAGTGTTCGGAAAGTGGATTTGGTATGTCCCTGTGTCATTACAACTCAAACATATCTCATTTTTGTAGTGCTATGAAACTAATAAATTTCAGAACTTTGCGCACATGTCAGTTTACATATCTGATTTTTTTTTTCTATTTTCTCGTAGCTAGAGCAGTTCCAACCAGTTGATGAGACATTTAAGGAAATCATGCAGTCTATATCAAAAGACCCACATGTGTTGAAGTTTGTTCATGCCAAGAAGACAAATATCAGATCCCATGGCAGTAACCTTCACCAGAGTCTGCTTGATGGTCTGTCTACAATGGAGGGTATCTCAAACCAGATGGTGGATTCCCTGGACACCCTTTGTGAACAGTTTCCAAGGCTTTGGTTCTTGAGTTACAGAGAAGTGATACAGTTACTCTCCTTTCACCCAACGCCTTTCACACTGCAACCCTTTGTATGCAGATGCTTTAAAGGGGTACGTAGGCTCGAAGAAGATTGTGAGATACCATCTAATTCAAGAGATATGAAGAGCTGTGGGGCTTCATCTCAAAACCACAGACAGATGAAGGTTCTGGGCTTTTTTGGCAGCCTCCAGGAGCACATTACTTTTCTGTCTCCTTTGGAACCGAATCTCAATCCCTTGGTTTGGCTTTGTGTCTTTGAGAAACAATTAAAGTTGACCATGGTACACCTCATTAAACAATGTGCTGTTGCGCGAAACCAGCTTGAACCATACACCCAAGATATGACATGTGATGAGAAAGTTGCAGACACTCTTCCCCGCATTGCTGATGGGAGGAAAGTTGCACTACCTGTGCTGGATCTGTTGTGTGAATATCCTCTTCAGTGTGTGCTGGTGGCTGAGGAGGCAGTTTGGTGCAGGATTGTTCTTAAAGCTTTCCAAGATTCAAGCCCAGTCAAGTTGAGCAACATAAAGGCATACAACTCTACAAAGCTGAAAAACCTTGGCTGTTCCATAAGGGATGGAGCCACAGGGGCTAACAGTGCATCTATGGTTTCAAAGTATAAGATGATGTGTCTGCGTGCTTTAGTGCAGCTTACGATGAATCATGCACAGCAGCTGTCTCGACTCATGGATGTACAGTATATACCTCTGGAGTTGTCCTTTGAGTGGCTAAGTTTGATGAAGTATCATATAAACTCAGAAGATTGGAGTCTGAAAGGCAATGATGATCCAACATGTTACGTGGATGTTTTGGGCCGTCAACTCCAATATGATTATGAATATTTTGGTCCAGAAGATTGGTTGATGGTGCAAACTCCGTCCACAGATCGGGCAATGCTGGGTATTCTCCTTGCTCTAACAAGCTACAGATGCGGGTTTGTGAGTGGACCCTGCATGTCTGGAAAGAAAAAGACTGTGGCGCAGTTAGGTAAAGCGCTGGGGCGACAGGTTGTCAGCATACAGTGTTGTCCAAGCATGAGACCTGGTGTCATTCAGAAGATGCTGTTGGGTGCCCTCCAGACTGGAGCATGGCTTCTACTAGACTCTGTGACCTCACTAACACAAGGGGTCTTGTCATTACTGGGACAGCATCTAGTAGACATTCACCAGTCCTTCTCTGAGATAACAAGAAATAAGAATCAAAAAGTGGATGAAGATCCAAAGGACAAGACTGCTGATGGTGTCAGAGGTTGCAAAAACATTGTTGATTCAGAATCCCATATCTTACTTGCAGGGAAACGCATCTCTGTCAGCCTAAACTATGGATGTGTTCTCATCTCATCAAAGGGGTATACATCTGAGGTTCCAGAGAGTCTGCGATGTGCAACCAGACCTGTTGCATTAGCCCGTCCAGATTACAGAATCATTGCAGAAGTAATGTTGTCTTCCATTGGTTTCTCTGAGGCGATGTCTTTAAGTCGACAGCTAGTGTCTCTTATCAGCCTGGCCAAGGATTCCTTCTGTCTGCCTGATTTCATCACTGACGACCAGAGCTGCTATCTTGTTGTATTGCAAAAGATCATCTCTGCGTCTGAAATGCACTTACAACAAAGTGTAAGGCAGCAAGAAATTTCAATTGAGGCTAATGGATCAGCTGCAGAACAAACTGATCTTACGTCTTCACAAAATGTGACTGCCAGAGTTGTGGAGAAGAATGGAAAAGAAACTGAAAAGCCTTTCACGCTGCGCCGTTCTCATTTGTCAGTTATACAGGGATTAATGGAGGAGAAAGCCATCGTCAAAGCGATTCTTTCTGTCTTAATACCTGTTCTTTATGAGCACAAGAAAGCCTCACAGTTCTACAACATTTTCAAGGGCATTTTCCCTATAGCCTGCCAGTTTCCTCTTTTCCAACAATACATTCAGGAGGAAGAAAAGAACCAACTTAAAGATGCACTTAAAGAAGAATTACGAAGCAAATGGTTTCAATGTGACACTGAAATAATTTCCAGTGCTCTTACACTCTACCAGACCATGAAACTCTCTCAGGCAGTAATGCTTATAGGCCCCTCCGGTAGTGGAAAGACAACCTGTTACTGTGCTCTAGCTGGAGCACTCAATCGTCTGGCTGCAAAGGCGGTGGAATATGTGTTTGAAAAAGACAATATGATTGAAGGAGATATCCCACAGGCAGAGCCTCATTTCTCTGCTTCAGCCTGGAATGCTGTTTACAGTTTGGTCTTATTTCCTAATGCCATGTCGCAAGAAGAGGTATTTGGCTCCTTCTGTGAAAAAAGAGGATGGCAAGATGGAGCTGTTGCAAAGGCGCTGCGAGATTCACAACGATATGAACCAACAAGTTCTACAATCTGCAACAAGAAAAGTAATCAGGCACCCATAGTGAAATGGCTGGTGATGGATGGGAAGCCTGTGGGGCAGCCAGGCTGGTTAGATTACTTAACCACACTTTGCAGTCCTGAGAACCCATTTCTGTGCCTGTCATCAGGTGAAACACTGCCATCACACCTTAAGCTGCTTATGGAGATCACTGACCTACGTGATGCAAGTCCCTCTGCAGTGACCCGTTGCAGCCTTGTCTATTTCACGGGTACTAATCTGTGGAAGACTGTGTGGAAGAGTGAAATGGAAGCTCTCTCTTCTGAACACAAACTGGATCAAGGAACCTTGAAAATGTGGAATCGTCTGGCTGAAGATCTTTTCTCCAGCACTCTTAGTGTGCTCAAGCAAAAGACTTTAACCTCTGCAATCCATAATGAAGGAGAATCAAGCCTCATATATGGACTGCAAGAAATCATGTCATTTTTTCGGCTCCTGCGTGCCCTACTGCAGCGTTTTGGAAAGGAAGTGGAAAAAGCTGAGGCAACACCACAAAGAGACAAAAGAGGTATAACCATAATGCATGAGCATATACTGGACATACAGATATTTATGGTAGTGACTTTACTTTTATTAATACTGTCTCACTTTTTCTTCCAGCAGATATACTTCTACACAGAGCTGACGCAGCAGGCACAGATTCCAACACTAATCAAGAGCTGCTAGCCAGGAACCTTTTTCTGGTGGCTTATATTTGGGGATTTAGTGGACATCTGCATCCTCGGTAAAATAATATATAGGGAACTTGTCATGTAGTCACACACCATATATTTATGCAAATAACTGAGTATTTATGTGAATGCTGTTAACTTATCTAATTACTCAACCCCCAAATTGAATATCAGTCACCAATTTTCTTCATATCTTTTTATGTTTTTACTCCAGTGAAAAGCCAAAGTTTGACTTACTGGCCCGTCAAGTGCTGTTTACTTGCCGGTACAAAATTCTGGTTCCTGATGAAGAGAGTGTGTTTGAACACTTTTTTAACATCGACAGCAAGACATGCCCCAAGAACACAGTGTTGACAAATTCCATCTCTCCCAAGGTTTGTCCTGAGCATTCTGTCGTTTGCAGTGAATATACATAAATGTAGTGATCACAGCATTTAAATATTTTAACTAACAAGTGTCTTGAATCTATTTACCTAGTATGGGAAATATACTTACCTCCTGAACCTCATGTTGGAGGCAAACCAGCCAGTGTTGCTGGCAGGAGAGCCTGGTTCTGGAAAAACCACTCTGTGCAAAACTTTGCTGAGTTTTGACCAGCCACATATTAGCCTACCAGCCAGTCCACTCCTGAGCTCCAGAAACCTGCGCACTATACTGAAGAGCTGCCAGAAGAACTGTAAAGATACTATGGGTTCCATGCCAAAACGGCAGAGACTGCTCCTTTTTGTGGACGATTTGCATGAGGCCCCTTGTGGTAAGAAAATGTACCTTATGGAGATTTAATGCTACATTTTTTGTCTAATTTTGCATCATGTGAAGCTTTATAAGGTTAATATTTCTGTCTCCCTGTTGACAGATGTCTATGGGAAGACGTCAGCAGCTCTGGAGACGCTGCGACAGAGTATTTCAAAAGGAGAGGTTCTCACATTTGATACCTACCACTTCAAGTTACTGAGTTCTGGAGACATCAGTTACATGGCTACCTGTTGTGTTCTGGGATCGGTCAGTCCCCACAGCAATGTCATATCTTCCAGGCTCTCACGTCTACTCTCCATTTTTGTGCTCCCTAGCCTATCTGTGGATGTTATATTGTCTATCCATTCTCCTAGGCTAAAAATATGGCTTCAAGATATGCCGCTTAAGCAGAGTGGTGATGACATGGCATGTTGCATTATTACTGCAACTAAAAGTCTGTATCATGCAGTATGTGACCGATTCCAGCCTACTGTACAGAGGCCCCATTTCATATTTTCCCATCATGATATTCAGAAGGTGTTTTGGGGGATGTGCCTGTGGAAGCCTAACACCCCAAACACAGGGAAGCTGCAGAAAAAGGATAATTCACTACCAGGCTTTCCTCCAGCCCTGTCAGGGCCTGCAGCATCAGATCTTAACATAGTACATCTCTGGATGCATGAGTGCATGCGTACATTTAGTGATAGGTTATGTTCAGAAGATGAAAGCAAAACTCTTGTGTCACTCATAGCTAAGACCGCAACAGCACACTATGATGTTCGATTGGTTGATGAAACCCAACCTGTCACAAGCCTTGCTATTCACAAACTACCCACAGACACAGCAGATACCTGTAAGCCAATAGATCAGAGTGTAGATAAACTAAATCTTCCTCAAGAGCCCAAACCAGCTGACCAGTCAGACCTGAAGAAAGGCCATATATTGACTGACCCTTCCCTTCCATCTGAAAGCAATCGCTCAGAAGAGGCAAGCCTAAAAACTCACCCTTTACAACAGCCAATTCTTCAGCATATGGAGGAAATAGTAGTTAAGCTTGTTTATGGTCCTGACCTCTCTGATATCCTTAAGTCAATGAATCAACAACACAATTTTAGATGTAGCAGTTCTTATCAGGACCAAGACCTTGATATACTACAACAGGAGCTGTGTGCACTCATTGACAGCAAAGAGGAAGACAAAGGACAGAAAGTTTATAATGACTACAACATTACAACCAGATGCATTTTACCCAGACAGAGGGTGAGTCAGCTGTTACATATCCTCAGGGCGTTGCTCATACCTGGAGGTCACGGAGTGTTGATTGGCACAGACAGAGGCACAGGCCGGAAAACCACTGTGCGTTTAGCTGCTTATGTAACGGGATATCATTTGATGGAGGTTCATCCTGGCAATGAGAATAAATTGCACGAAATCCTAAAAGAGGCTGGGAATCAAACGAGAGTGGATGGAGTGAATGTCATCATACTGGTCCATGAAGGAATTAGCTTGTCTGTCAGAGAAGAACTATTGGTGGCGATGGCCCACAGAACCTACCCAGGGCTCTACACAGATGAGGAGTTGGGAACCCTTGTTTCCAGAGTGACTGCTGTGAAAAACTCAAGAAGATACCTTATGGACAGCTGGATGTTTGAGAAGTAAGACGATAACACCTAGTTAATCTTGTTGTCATTCTGCTTAGCCACATTATTTGGAGACAGTTAGTAATTAATTTTCTCATATCCAAAAGTGTTTGTAATATTAATGGATTTGTAATGTGGGCAATCATCACTACATTCATTTATACTGTAGTTGTGCTGATGATGATTGTCATTTAAGAATGAGCTTACAAGGAAACTTCTGACTACTTACAGTGAATATTTGAAAATGAAAATGTAAGTACAATGCAAACAATATTTGTTCTGTTTCTTTTAACAAGGCACTTGAACCAAATCCACAAAAATGTACATGTGTTCCTGTTGCTTCCCTTCACCATGTCAGACAGCAGTGAGATGCACGCCAACAATGGAACCCATGGATGGAATGTAAATAAGTATTTTCTTTGATTACAATCTTTGTACCTATATTCCATAACAAAACGCAAACTGTAATTTTTTAGACCAGCAAGCCCAGGCACAAACATTAAAACACATGCTTTTATGTTTGATACTTAAAGGACCAATGCTTGATTAGGGCACAGGGCTCTTTTTACTACATCTGTCACTTCACAGTTGAGTCATTGAGGTCCACATTTCAGTTCTAGCCCATGTCGTTGAGTATGCACAGTCCTAAACTGAATGCAGACCATGCAGCATCAACTCTGATGTGATATTTGGTGCAAGTTGTGCCTTCGATATGTTATTTCTAATGGAATTTTAAATAGTCGATCAAAATGCATGACTTTTTATCCTTTGTGATCTAGGCGCAACTGACCAAGGCCCTAAGCTTCAGTTGCTGTGTAGAGGTGTACCGGCCATGGTCCAACCAGTCTTTAGTAGAAGTTCCTGCTCAGTGCCTCAAATCCAGTCCCCACAAAAGTGAGTCACACCACCAGTTTATACCCAAAGTCTATACTCACTTCATCTTTAAGACTTTTTACAAGCAGTGTTATTTCCATGCTGTACCAAGGCAGATTCTTTTTTCTTTTTCTATTTAGTGAAAAGTGAAGGGTTAGAGGTCAGCCTGTCTGTGGCTATGGCAGGAATCCATCAATCCGCGTGTCAGTATGCTTCTGTCCTTCTAAGAGCTCAGCCTTTCAGTCCTCAGACTTATATGGAGTTCATTGCCCACTTTGGTTTCCTCTGCAATCATCTGCACAAGCAAAGGCAGAGCCAAGCTAACAGGTAATAACTGTTAAATATCTAAAACTGGTAGATGGGTAGAATATTTCATCGTTTTCGCTGTGTAAACCAACACAGCTATCACATCACAAACTACATCCTGAGCAATATCTGACACAGTTAAAACAAAAATTTAACACGGTAACCTCCACAAAGCGTTTGTTGCAGAGTTGTTAATTAGATTGCAGTAGACTGTAAAGCTGCAAACTATATTTTCTTGACACCATAGTATGTCTTTTTAAACAAAACAGAAATACATATACACAGTACAATAACTTGTGTTTTTTCAGAGTTGCCACTGTTCTGTGTCGCTTGGATGTCATGAACAACAAAGCTATACAGTACAAAGAGCGCATAATAAGACTACAAGAGAAAGTTGCTGAGACACAGCAGGTAATGTATAGCAACTCAGCCTATTCAGTTCAAGTGGGATCAATATTCCCTATAAGTTTCAGCAACATTGACTGCCACAGTTTCCATACAACAAGAGTTTATTTTTCACTACAGTCAAAAATAATTTAGACAACCTTGCAAGCAATGTTTGCAGTGCACTTCAGAGGCTTGAGAGGCAAAATATTTCTGTACAGTAAAATAATATTTTTTTACTCTCCATATGTCCTTCAGTTATTATTGCAGTTTGAATATTCAGTCATATTCACCTTATAATAAACACTTTTATGAAAATTACAAATTAAAGTGTTGTCATATATATCCATATCCTGTCCATCCTTAAGCGTGAGAAAGATCTCCTCAGAGCTGTAGCTTGCCAGAAGAGTCTGCTCGAGGAAGCTTGTAAAACATGTGAAGTAGAGGAGAACAAACTGTATCATCTGGAAGAGCAGATAAATTACGCTCAAAAACAGGTAAACAGATTTCCAGTTCTAATAAAATCTGCATCCAAAATCATATTCATGTTATAAGATCATCATACTATCTTTGGCTCTTTTAATATTGGGCTTTTAAATCCCTTAGAACAATTTCGAGCATTTATCTTCTTTTTTTTTCAGATGAGACCTGTGTTCTTGTCAGGCCTCAAGATTCTCAGTTGTCTGAATCCATCTGACCTGGAGGAGGTGCGCCACTACAGAGATCCTCCTGACGGAGTTGTGAAAGTCATGGATGCCATTTGTTTCCTGTTTAATCATCCACCAGGCTGGGAGAGTGCTAAACAGCTTCTTGGACAATCCAGCTTTTTCCAGGTGTGTGGAAAAATATTCATATTGTAATATACCTCTTTCAGTGGTAAAAATATTACAATGGTGCCATATGTAGGTTTGTAACAGTCAACAGTGCTTTGGTAATGTTTTGGGATTGCTTTTTTCCCGATGTCTCTCCTAGGAGTTGGAATTTTTTGACCGCTATGCTCTGACAAATGAACAGCTGCAGGAGCTCGGCCAGATAGTTCACAATCCTCAGTTTGTGCCGGAGTATGTGCGAGAGGTGAGCAAGGCCTGTGAGTCATTGTGTCGGTGGGTCCAGGCTGTGTATGAGTGCTGCTGTATGCAACACCAAATGTTGGTCAAGCAACAATTGGAGGTGCTGGCCAAAGAGGCACAAAGTCAACTGTACCTGGCCAGGCAGTGCAAGGAGGACACATACCATCATCTAAAGGAAATCAAGCTTCAGCTGCAGTTGGTACAAAAAGAACTGAAGGAGCAACTGCTGAGTCTGCACACAGCTGAGAGCTCAGAAAGAGAGGCTGCTACAGCTGCAGGGCAGTTGGAGACACATGTCAGAGACTGGAGGGCTGCTGCTCAGGTAACACAGAATCTGTAATTATACTGTACATGCCACTTAATTTCTTAGCTTGGTGTATTTTTTTAAATTCTATTGAACTAATTATAATTATGTGTATTTCTCTTTCAGCAGGCAGAGTTAAATAACCAAACTTTACCAGGAGATGCCCTTACCCTGGCTGCAATCATCTCATATTTAGGCCCCTTTGGACCTGATATGCGCATAGAACTGTTGAGCAAGTGGAGGGACCTATGTGAGACAGGACACATCAACATAAATCCCAAGGACCCTCGAATCTCTCTGTTTACCGACTCTGACGCTGCACCTTCTCACCCCCTTCTTGGTTTTCCCATCTCTGTGTCTGAGAGGCTGCAGCTGCCTCTGGGTCAGGCATTAAGTGTGCTCCAGGACGCTCCATCTGCCAGAATGGTTATAAAGCTGCTGTTGTGGGGCTGCAGGAGTGCCTGGGTTCAGTGCTGGCCTCTACTGGCAAACACCCAGCAACATCTTGATATAAGCTCTCAGAGCTGGCTCATCACAGGCAGGTCCTTAGATTTACATCGTCAAAATCGTCCTGACATCCTTGTGGCTTGTTTTGATGATATCCTGTAGAACTGGTCTTGACTGTCTATTCATTCACATTTTGCGGTACCACTAATCAATTAACCATTTAGCCTATAAAAATATTTTGTTTATTGTGTTGTTTGTCCAAAAGTCATAAAATCCCAAAGTATTCACTCTACTTATTGTATGTGCCAGGATAAACAGCATTACAAGCAACTAAACTCTGTGCTCAGATATTTATCAAATATACCAGTTTTGTTTTCTAATTTGTATTGAAAAGCTTAAAATCAATATGATAAGTATCTGCTCTGCAGGAGAGAGTGCCAAGCTTGACAAGGAAGCAGAGTGTGGAATGGTGGTTTGTGCTGATGATCCAGAGCTACTGCACAAGCTGGACCAGGCTGCAGATGAAGGTGAATTAAGGGATGATAAAATATGATAACAGGCCTACAGGTTTTACATGATGTAGTTAATATTATACCCATTTTTGTGAAATTTATAAATTACGGTTTTTGGCTTAAAGTCATTCTTACCTTCATTTGCAGGTTTGAGGGTTCTGGTAACTCACATGGAACGTGCAATTCCCAGTGCACAGTTTCTGGCCAGATTGGCACGCCCTGCCAGATGTTGCCTTCCAGGTTTAAAACAGCATGTTCAGCCAGCTCATCCTGAATTCTGCGTCTTCCTTAGCACCCATCTGCCTGTCCAACTGCTTAGCAGTGGTAGGAAGGATTTGTAGAGTCAACAGAACTGTTCTGTTAAAGTCACTTACTTGGCATTTTTCTTGCAGCAGCAGTGCAGGATTTTCAAATTAATTTGTCATCTGAGTCCAGTTTATGTACAGGAGTTTGTGTTAAAGTTGTAACTGATACAGAGTCATGCTAATAACTTTTCACAGATTATAGTGACACTCAGTATTAAGACAGCCTACTTCTCTGTATTGCCTATATTACCCAGAATTTACCCAGAATTTTATCAAGTGGACTCAGTGGACATTTTACAAATTAGCTCCTCTGACTCATCTGAAAACAGTGGCTCACTGGGTATTCGTGCCTTTCTTCCTCAGAGATCCATCCGTCCATCTTGGCTCAGGTACACGTGGTTGACCTCTCTCTGAGCTCAGAAGAGATCCAGGAGCTGATGCTGACACAGCTGTTGCGGTCTGAATGTGAAAAGCTGCTGATTCAACACATGCAGCTCCAGAATGAGAAGCAGTTGCTGCAGGGGAAACTGGTCTCAGAAGAGGTGACGAGATCACCATTTACCATCATATTAAGCCAGTACTGTTTCTGTTGGTTATTTAGTCTCTATATTATTTAGTCAAGTAGAATGAAATCAATTTGGAATACATGAAAGTTTTTTTTATATCTCAGACAAAACATTATTGCTCAAAAAGTGTCAAAGGCTCAATCTGCAACTGGCATACAGCCTGATTTATGCCTCACTGTCAGAGTTCGCTTTTCTAATAGTTGTTGGCCAAAATATTTGCTTTGCTTTTTGTTGCATATAGCCAGGGTCAATGCGCATTTGTTTGGAATTTGCATTATTTTAAGTAGCCTCAACAAAAGGTGAGTGATTCTCACACATCAGCATCAACCTGTCTTTTACCTGATTCGATGATAACACCACTTAGTCTTTGTTTCCATGGCAGCTGTCATTGCCAGTTTCTTTCATCAGTATGCACTAAAATCACTTTGCGGATTGGAGCCCATGCAGTTGCATAATCTTAGGCGTATCTGTAAAATACCTTGCTAAAATTTATTTTCAAAGGTATCTTGAATTTTGTGAGGTTGCAAGTCATGTCATCATCTAAATGCTCTGCAGTTTGCCTACTGATGTGGCTGATTGGGTTCAATGATTGTCAGTTAATCTTTTTTCATATAATATATGTCGTGTCCATGCGCTGTAATCTGGCTGAAATGAGACTGTGGAGTGATATGGAGTGGAACAAATTGCATGAATATGACTTATATAGGGAAAACAAGCAAACAAACAAGAGCTTGATGATGCTATCGGACTGATATTTATTTCACTAAAATTCAGCTTGGATCCTTTTTTATCAGTTGCTTCCGTAATTATTGTTGATGATTGATAAAAAATGTGGGGTGAGGGGCATGAAATTTGTTTGGCTTCTGAAGGGCATAATAGAAAAAGTCTGAGAACCACCGCCGTGCAACAACCATGAGCTTTTGAGAGTGGTTTGTGCATTTCTTAATCAAGCTGCCACCGTGATTGTGTTTAAGAGTAAAGCTGAGTGCAGTCCTTTCATGCAAAATCAGACCTGACAGAAGATAATGTAAACATCTGCTTTTGTTTGTAGCTGCTGTACATCAGTTAACTGTATACAATCTTGTCTTAGGATACTCTGATGGACTACATCCTGCAGTCTAACTCCTCACTGCTGAAGGACACTGATTTTCTCCCCCGTGTGGCTGTTTGTCAAGAAGCAATGAAGAAACTGCAGGCTGAGATCCAGCAACTGAGCGGGGAGCTGGAGTACCAGGAGTCCCTGCTGTCTGTGCCCCGACCGTTAATGAGGCTGGCAGTTGCCCTCTTCCAGGCTCTTCAGCAGGTGTCCCGTCTTTCCCCTGCCTACTACTTTTCCCTACGTGGTTTCATCACAGTTATGCAAGAGGTCTTCATTGTGAAGGGCAGACCAATAGTGTCTAATACCACTGGGAAAGTGCCAGGGGCCATAATATCAGAGGTCACAAACCGAATGGTAGCCCGGCTGCTGGTGCAATACAGGCCTTTTCTCATGAAGAGCCATGCCGCTGTTCTGAAGCTGCTGGTGTCTGTGGCTCTGCTCCAACACAACCAGCTCTGCCCTGAAGCAGAGAGGGCAGCTTTCCTCAGGGGCTTTCAAGATATAGAACATCCTGTCATGAAGTGTTCCCCTACTCCCACTATCTCGCAGTCCACTACAGCTCTGCCTAGCTGGGTACCGCCTCTTATCCACCCAGAACTCCTCTGCCTAGAGAAGATCCCAGTCTTCAGAGGGTTGATTGCCTCTCTCTCTACTTGCCCCATGCAGTGGCAGGAGTACCTGCACTTTCCATCCTCCTCTGTAGCAGGGGCTGTTCCCTGTCGCTCTCACTCCCATCTATCCCTGCTACAGCGGGCTCTCCTCTGGAAGACCATGCTCCCAGACTGTCTGGAGGGACTAGCTGACGCCATGGCTGTCTACCACCCCTGCCTGCCTAGACAGACAGCAGAGGATGAGGCCCCTCACACTGGGAACCCAGAGGCCCTCTCACAATATATTGTCAAACATGAGGGACCCATCATCCTCACATTGCCCAGTCCAAGAGAAGATAAGTGGACAAGCATTCAGCCTCTTTACTTGATTACCAAATTGGCCCACTCTGTAGCAGAAACAATGAAGGTAACACACAGTCTTATTTTGTTTCAAGTTAAAAGCTGTAACCATCATACATGAGTGCCGTGCTTGATGTTTTTCTTAATGAATATGTTTCAGGTTCAGGTGAAAGTCATTTCTTTTGGGGCTCTGTGTGACACAGAGGACATCCTCTCAATGCTGGAACAAGCTGCTAATGATGGCCACTGGTTGGTTTTTAACAACTGTCACCTGCTGCAACAATGGGATGAAAAAGTAGTGACTCACCTCAATCAGTTGATTTCCTCTCTCAGAGGTAGGTGGTTGATGAAGAATCACTTTGCATTTATTAATGTTAACACATGCTTAAAACCCAAGTTAAAGCCCAGTATTTCTATTTATGTATCTACCTATCTGCCTACTTGCTGCCTACCTACCTGTCATGCAGAGGAGGGATGCCTGATTCACCCATACTTCCGATTGTGGTTTATAACTCAAGAATATGCATCATGCGCCATACCAGGTAGTAGATCTGTTATATTGTCATAACTGCTCTGTCCCAGTCTTCCATTCAAGGTCAGTCACTAGAGCTGTAGTCCAAGGGACTGAACGATCTTTCTTTTTCACTGACACCACTACCTGGTGCTAAGTTATAAATATTAGCAATTTAACATACAAATAGAATATTATTCCGAGTCAGACAGTGTATTGCCTCTCGTAAAACAGTACCCTCTGTTTGTTTGTAATAATGATTATGATTTTAATGTAGATTATTATTTGTTATCATTAAACAGCGGCAGTGCGGATGTGTGCCCTGCCTCTGGTCTGTGACTCTCCCTGGGATCTGAAGGAGGAACTGAGCTGTTCCTTGCGACAGGTGATGTCCGTCATACAGTGTCAGTCACTGTCGGGTGTCACAGCAGACAACATGGAGCTCCTCCTCCGCTGTGCCACCTTCCACTCTGTGTTACTGCAAAGACAGACCTATAAATACTTAGGCCAAGGGAGAATACACAATTGGTGAGAAAATGGGCCCACATTCTGTATGCCGCAGTTAATATACAGTATAGGTGTAATATTTTTTTTCTGTCATATCTATTTTGAGTGAAACCAAATATGACATAAATTTATATCTCAGTACTTTAAAACCAAGATATATTCTTCAAATGGTGGAAATGTAATAATGGATTAAGACATTATTCTTGTGCATGTGGATTGTTTCTGTTGTGAAGGAGTCAGGAAGACCTCTTGGCTTTGATGGATGCACACATTTGCATTGCTAGTCACTGCCATGACAAGACAAAGGCTTTGCAGTACATAGCTGGTGAGGCTACAATACCAGATAAAACATTTCCTCTAGTTCAGTTACTATATGTTTTAACCTTGTTGTACTTTTCATTTATAGTCAATCTAGTGCATGGCGGTCATGTGCTAGACTCTGCAGATTTGGAGGTGGTGGAGAGTGTTGCCAAGATCTGCCTCAGCAGAATGTCACCACTCTGGGACAGTGGACAACACATCCTCTCAAATATTATCAACAATCCTGGCCACTATGGTAAATAAACAATACAGTAACTGTATTTTGCGTAGTACACTGCTCATTAAAGCTAATTGATGAGAGAGTGAACCAGAGTAAATCATGCATGTAAAGATAAGTTATTTACTCTTGCATTTCAAAAATTAAGCTCTGGCCTTTAAGTAGAGCAAGTTACATGATAAATCAGCATCACAAACAACTTGTAGCATGGAGTACAAGCATTAAAGCCACAGCTGGTGTTTTTTTATTTTGGGCTATTCCGTCTAAGTACAGTGTATTGACTGTGGCTGTGTTTAATGTCGTCAGATTTGACAGGACTGTTGCAGATTTTGGAGCAGGGCCTTCAGGTTTCAGGAAACATCAATGACCCCCTTGTGCTGGGCTTCAGTGCAGATGTGGCAGCTGAGATAATCAAAATCAATAGCCACAATTTGAAAATACTACTGCAGGCTTCCCAGACTCCTCCAGGAACAGTGGGGAGTTTCTGCAGCCAGCTGAAGCAGCCTGCCACACTGCCAGCCTTCAGCCATGCTAGAGACAGACTGCAGACTCTGAAGCATTACCTCACACACAAGAATGACAGCACAGTTCCAAATGCAGGAGCTGATTCTCACAGTCCCATACGTGACTTCCTCCGTGCTGAGTGGGATGATCTCATTGATTCAGTGTCCTCACTCCTCTCACAGCTCCAACAGCCCGTTCAATACAGCACGCTGACCTTCACCTTCCTCCACAAGCTCACTAACTTGTCTCACTTGGAGAGGAGAGCAGAGTTGCTCAGTGCTTATCTCTGGAACCAAAACACTTCAGATCCGCCTGGTGCCTACCGACTATCTGCTTTTAAAAATGCCAGAGGCTTTCTGGTGGCAGTGATGAGACAGACAGCTCAAGTAAATTGCAAAGATATCAATGATATAGCCCTGCATTTTCAGGTAAAGCATACAAAAAAAAAATCTTGGTAAAATGACCTCTCAATTTTGTAACCCAGTGGCTGAAAATGCTTAATTTCCTCTTACTTTTTGCGGTTGCTGCAGGTTGATTGTTGTTCTCTTTCCTCCAGGTTGTGAGTGATAGTACATACCCAGCCTCGCTTCCCCTGGATGCTGTGTATTTGTGTGGCCTGGAGCTAAGAGGAGCGTCATGGGACACACAGCTAGGAGCCCTACAGGACACAGTCTCTCTGAAGCCATGCTCACTGCCCCTTGTGTGTGTCAAGGCTCAAGTCAGGAGCTTAGGCACTATCCAAGATACATTCCCTTATAAAAGTTCACATTTGAAGGATGGCAGCAAAGTCCAGGTTGCACAGACTTCTCCATCAGCTGCCCCACAGTTACCACTCTATCACTGCCCGCTGTATCTCGATGGAGAGCGGGAGAGTGGAAATTGGGGACTGGCAGATGTTAACATTATCACTACGTTTCCCCTCTCTGCCAAGCTAAATCCTGTGATGTTTAGTTTGAGAAGGGTGAGGCTAGTGAGTGTGCTGTGACTAATCCAAAAGTCTTAACCTGTTGTGATGCACCAGACTGACACTTTTACTGAATACCCAAGTGTGGATTGATAAAAGAGTCCTTCCTCAGCCTACATGAAAAGTCCTTTACTGATTTTGTCATGAGGACGACATGTAACTTTCTATTAATGTAAAAAAGCCTCTGTATACTTTTATTTTTGTTTTTCATTAATATTTTTACAGTGTCAAAATGGTAATCGCTAGCATTTTGTATGATCACCCAGCCCCGCTGTTTGGTGTGGCCTTGTGCACCTGTAACCACACCCAACAGTGATCTGTATCAGCTGGCTTTCAGATGGTGTTAAGTTCTTTTGAATTCTGTATGATTTTGTGCACTCATGCCTGAGGTGTTCAGTGTGACAATGTCTGCATATTGTATTAAATCAGTTTGGATTCTTTCTTTCTTTCACTTTTCTTGAACCAAGTTTTCTGACTTATAGTGTGCACTGTATCACAGGATAGTCACGTCAATAAAGCTCAACAGAGGAGGTGTAACTGTGAACGTTGTTGATAATAGTAACTAAATTCCTTTTTCTCCTCTAGGTAACATGGACCGGCACCATTATGAAACCTTTGAGAAGTTCGGCAACAATACTTTCCTTCTGCACCTTGACAACGGGAGGGCGTGAGTATTCCTGGTGTGTTTTATGTTAATATACTTTTTCCTTTGTGGTTGCTGGCATAGTAATCGTGATGTTACTTGACCGACTCTGGTTCTGTTCTCATTTCAGATTTGGGCGTCACTCCAAAGATGAGCCTTCTATCCTTGCTCCTCTAGAACAATGTTGCAGGTACAAACAATAATGTGATCAAATGTGGTGAGCAGTTGTTTACTTTCTTGTCTTCAGTTAAATCCAGTTAGTTGTATCACAACAAAAGTCATTCAGAAGTAACAGTGTCTGCAAAAAGGGCGTTCAAGTGATCCAAGATCCTAATTTCAGGTCTATTACTTCTTCCTCCCCATCCTGTCCTTTCCCCAAAACCCCTCTATCATTTTACTCTTTTTCTAGAATCCGTCGCTCCACCTGGTTACGCCTTCGTCTGCTGTCACTGTCCCAGTATCGTCTCAGTGACGTCATGCGAGCCTCGCTCTCTCGCGATCCGCTTCACAGGGTGGCTCCACTGCTGTCGGAGCCTCATCTCGCTGCTCTCGACCGGCGCTTGAAAACTGTGCTGGAGACTGTAAGTCGTTGCCGAAAGAGACAGAGTGAAGATGGTGGCGATGATCAGGTCATCTATGACGACATTGTGAACTTGAAAGACATGGTCACACCTGCAGGGTAGGGGAGACTTACTTCCCTTATGATATCAATGTAGATGATTACATGTCACAATAGCACCTGCAAAATGATGTCAGCACTCACATTAATGTCAAAATCAAAGTCACAAGGACTTTAATGGTTTCTTGACATATTCCCAGTTATGGTACAACTGGTTATATAAACATGACAAAACATGAGAAGGGACTATTAAAAAATGTTCAGTGTTTAAGAACCCTGATAGTTACATTGAGCTTTCAGAATTTTTGGATTCTACAACATAAATTCACTGTAATGCAGCGCTCCTGTTACCAACTCATAATGGTTTGAAAGTTATGAAAGTTATAGTTATTTCCCATGAAGTATTGAAAATTCATAATTAAAATACAGTTTCTTTTGTCATTCATTGGAAAAGTTGGTGCATTCAAATGTGTTGACAACAAAATGGTCTGTTACAGGTTAAAATGTTAGTGTGAGTGTAGTAATGGAGGGAATTTGTCACTAAATGTTTGAGATGTGGGTTACTTTGACTGATTACATGCAATTTCAATTTGTTTTTGTCTTTTTTTTGCTTTCTTTGACAGTAATATTTTTTCTCAATACTTTGACTGTCTGGATCTGGATGAATCTGTTTCAAAGACAACTTAAAGTAATGTCAGATGAACATTTTTCCACAATTCTTGCCCGTCATGCTATGTGGAAGATTTTTTTCTAATTCAAATAACTCTGCTCTGTAAAGTATAAAGTATAACTCAATATTATCTTTGTTTCCTTGATGTTGTTGTTTTCCAACTAATTATTTTCACCATACTTAAAATACCTTTTGCAATGTGTCCTTTGAACATTGACGTAACTTCCTTATTGACACTGACCATATGAAGTGTAAAGCTCTTGTGATTAATTCCTCACACTCACTCAGAAACACAAACTGAGTGATAAAGGCATTTTTTTTTTCGATAATTCTACATTTATAGGCCTTGGCTTATGGCAACATTAGAAAAAATGTTTAAGTATTTAAGTATTTAAATTGTAATTATATGTTAGGATTTCTCCTACACAACACATGATAAAAAGTGCTTGTGGAGAGGACGTAGTGTGTTACAACTGCAGTAAAAAAAACATCAGAAGCATCCTCTAAATTTTGAAATGCATCTTCTGATTCTTTAATGCACATGTGAATTGTTTCAGCACCTGCGTTCAACGTGCCTCTCATCTTCACAGCCAGAGTTTGAGATTGCAACTTTCATCTCAATTCAATATGTTGGCCTGATGATGGACGGAGAAGATAATCCTTATATTATTCTCATGTACTTGTTGTGTGAGAATTTACAGTATATAGCTTGTAGATGTCTGATATGTAAGTCTTTATAAGCAGATGTATGACTGAGTATTTAATATGTAGTTTGTTTGACCAATGTTGAGGTCCTCCCTTAGGTGTCAGTGTACGTCACAGCTTGTTGGGCAGCTGCTTGTCCTCCTTCTCCTTTCCTTTCAGGGCTTCAATCAATAATTTACTTGGTCCAGTCATATCGATGGCACCTGCTCCCTTTTCTCTTCCCCTCGCCCGCTTGCTCGTTCTTTCCACGAAAACTGCTGATGACAAGGGGGTCAAAGAGCTTATTAACGAATGACAGAAGAAAGGAGGGAGGAAAGCATTATCATTCTATCAGACAGGTGTTATTGGTCTTTGGAACAACAGCAGGAACAGATAGACTGCACTGAAGGTGACTTTCACCGCCTTAAGACGCTGACACACAAAGGAGAAAAACACCTGAGGAAACTTCTTCACTACTTTGAATGGGAAGACAGAGTCTTTATAGACATTTGTTCTGTCTTTAACAATCATTTTTTTGAGTTTTCTTCCTTGTTTGAAGTTCATTTTGTCTTTGACATTGGTGACTATGTCGGGAGCCACCAGTGATCAGCTGCACAGATCAACTTTATCTGTCTATGTGGTGAGTTTATATCGTCTCATTGTTTGCTGCTTTTGGTTTCTGTTCATGGTGCGAACACATTGTCTGTAATGCAGTATTTCAAATGGGGCGATGAACTATAATGTATATTTGAACGATGGTCCGACTGGGGTGACTTGGGTGAGTATCTATCAGGTTTAAAAATCCAATGTGTTTAGTGATGCTGAAGTAACGAGTGTTTTTAATGATGTGTTGGTTTGCGTGTTTTTCTCTTTGTGTGTGTGTTACTGTAGAACCTGATGGAGCACTTCAACCCTGGCCTTCAGAAGCTTGTTGCTCTGGGAAACAGCTATGTCAAAGCTTTCCAAGGTGAGTGAGTTTGTGAGTGACTGTTAGTAGTTAGTAGACTGGTAGATGTGTAGGTGATTGAATGAGTGTGTGTGTGTGTGTGTTTGCGTGTATGTAGTAGTAGTAGTAATAGTTATTTTGATTATTTTAACGTCCATTTTTTTACACGATAAGTAAAAATAAAGATTGGTTTGGTTGAAATACACTCTTAATTCACCAAATTGTGAGAGGAGGAAGAGAGAGAGAGAGGATATCAGAGAAGCATAGAGCCTGAATATTTTCACATCTATATATTATAACCAGAGAGACTCAAAAATGTTGGACTTCAGCACATTTTCCCAGGAAAAACAGTTATTACCACATCACAGAAACCCTGCTCACAGTGACAGGTAGTTGCGATCTAGCTTTTGTTTGTGACAGCTAAGCAGAGCTAGCTTGTCTGCCCTGGCTAGCTTGACTTGTAACTCATCCTTCTTCTCCTCAAAGTGTTTTTCAATGCGTTTAGTCACAGTAGCTCTCGATGACTTAATGTACTCAGGCTCAAGGTACCTAACTAGCGCTTTGAATCCCTCGCCCTCTACCACACTGATTGCCAGCATATGAGTCTCAGTCATACTGCACATCAACTGTATGATGACCTCGGACTAACGTGCATCACAAAGTGTGTGTCTATGCAAATTAACCCGCAGAACGACATGTGTAACCAGTCAGAAATATTCTTGGTTAACCAGTTAAGTCTCAAAAGTATAAATGTGTTTCATTTACAACCTTTACAACTTTTTCCTGAAGCTAGAAGTCACTGGGCTTGTATTGGTGTGGCAGCATAAATAAGTTCATACTTAGTAGCATATAATAGTATGTAAAAAAAATTCGGAAAATCAAGTTTATGTTTTAGTACTAATGACAAAATAAAGTGGAATTTAAACCTGTTTTCCTCAAAACATGAGGCACCAAAGTTTAAAGAGAACCATTTGTATGCATCCCATTGTATTTGCCTGTCTGACCTCACTAATTCTTCCTGTCTGCGTTTCTCCAATCTTTCTACTGTGTTACGCTGGTAATTGGTTGAGCAGCATGTATCATTAATGCACCTCTCTGCCTGATAAAACAGGAGCGGGCCGTCAGTCACAGGCCAACAAGGCAGCATGGTAAAACTATACTCACTGGCATGGGGCTATTCCTCGACCAAAATCACATATCACATGTCAACACCGTGAGGCTTGTGTTTGTAATGAATAAAGGCAAAATTGATTGACACTGTTAGGAGTAGTTTTAACTGGCTGCAATGTTTCTCCAAAACCTGTAGGTTTATAATGTTGTGTTTGAAAAGCTTTTAGCTAATTGTGCATTTTTGTGTGTCCCTGCCCAAAGCCCTAGCTGTTTCCAGTGAGGCCTACTTCAGTGCTGTAGCTAAGATGGGTGACCAGGCCCTTCACACACTTTCATCTCGCTCTCTTGGTAAGTGTGTGTGTCTGTGTGTGTGTGTTTGTATGTGTGATGGATCTCTCAGTCTTTCTGTTACAGGTGAATTAATTGGATTCATCACAGAAACAGAATTATCCTCTATATCTATCATTTAATGTTAATCCTACACGCACACACATACACACACACACACACACACTCAGTAACTTAAAATTACCTCACATCATTCCACTCTCTCGCTCTTTCTCATAATCTGTATTTGTCTCTTTGTGTGCTCATGCATGTGTATTCGAGTGTGCATGTGCACAATCCTGAGTGCATGCATGAGTGCATGTTTTCCACAAGTTTCACTTTCACTCTGACCCTGGGGACGTGTGATAGCACTGTTAACGGTAATTAGCATTATGCTAACGCATCCCCATTGAGAGCGTGTGGACTCATACATCAGTGCTAGCGCTGCCTGACACACATGGTTCTGCTGGGTTGGCTAACTGAGAAGGTCAGGGAGCCACAGCGTGACCAGGGGCCCTATTGAGTGACAGCCTCTGAATTATAGATGGGGACAGTCTTTCAGCTGCACTCAATTCATTAGCTCAACCACAGTCCATGACAATAGACAAGGCCAGAGGCACCCATAATATAAAGGGCTTGGCTAACTTTCCACCCTCGTGGCAGTCCAGTTGGTTAGATCAAAACAATCCATAGATGAGTTGAGTGGTGTTGAATCGTGTTAAAGTCATATATCAAATTACTGACATTCCCACTAAAATATTGTGCCTCCCTTTTGTAATTGACATTCACACAAAATGAGTGATAGCATTAGATCGATGGTAAGTCAAAATGTCACTGGATCCTTCGTATTCTAGGGTTTTTAAATGAAAGATTTCACATTAAATAAATAGACTCAATTTGTTTGTCAGTCAAGTCTCTGATTTCAAACTTTTTGTTTTAAACAGGGGATGTTCTGATCCAGATATCCGAAACACAGAGGAGACTCACCGCAGAGATGGAGGGAGTGGTCAGTACATTCATTTAATGCTCGTATTTTTCAAACCAAAGCACAGGATTCCTGCGTGCATTTCACTGCTCTTTTAACATTCAAAGTGCCACTCAAACCCTTGCTCTTGATTGCACTTGCTTTCAGTGACGTGAATGAGCAAAACGTGGCCTCTGATTAAACGTTGACCCGAGGACAGAGCGCATTTGCATTTAGATGCAGTCAAACAAAACAACCTGATAATGAAAAATACTGTTTGAACAAGGGGACAGTTTCCATAATGACTTGGCTACACCACAGGGACATTGATTTTCTTCCTGCTACAGTTTCGATGGTTCCAGATAGAAGTGTTGCAAGCCATGGAGAAGAATGTCAAGCTGGACGAGGAGTACATTGATGTGAGTTTACATTTATATCTACCTTTCTGAGGACTGGGTTGAGCTAAGGAGATTTTCGGTGAACTTATGAGCTATTTAGGTCAGGAGTATGGTTTATGGTTATGCTTTAGCATTTCTCCATTATCTAAATTCATAAATATTTTTCACGTTATTGGCTGAATAGTAAGAGAAGATGTGTAAGATATGCATCCATATATTTTTGCAAATAAATGATGGATGGAGTTGAATGAATTTGAGCACTATGACTCATTGCTACCTTGTGGCTCAACATATGGCAGCTTCTGATGTGTACAGTATGCAGCCGAGTTTATGTTTGCTGCAGTGTTCCTAATGAACTTACCAACATTAATGCGAGTAGTACAAAATTGATCTTTACACATCCAATAAGACAAGAAAACTCCACTGTAGTTGACCAATAACTTTATTTTATTTATTTGTGTTGTTGTGGACAACTTTGAAAGAATTACTGCAGTGTATCTGCGTCCTCATCTGCAGAGCATTCAGAAAACCAGACACTCATGATCCAAATCAAGCAAGTATGCAGATTTCAAACCCTTCTGAGCAGATCAAACCTGAGTCTGAATCTTTCAGTGAGGTTAAGTCAGTCAAAACCAGATTCATTTGAGGGGTAGTTTAGTTCAAACTGTGAGACGCTTGTAGAAAATGTCTGCTTGTGAAGAAATTCAGGGAAACTTTACATTATCGTGTCAGAGCTTCTGAAATAAAACTGTTGCTTCCTGTGCCGCAGGGTAGTCGCAGAGTGTATGAGCTGGAGGTGAGGAACCAGGCAGAGACTTTAGAGAAACAACTCAGACGAGGAGCCTACAGAGACTCATTGGTAGTTGCACACAGCACAAACATAAACACTGCGCAGGGTCACACACTCACTGAGATAAGCTGTATGAAATGTACATCCATGCACACACACAGTCCAGCAGCAGTACATCTGTACCATTCTATATGTGCAGTTTCTCATACAGTGTGTATACGTATGTGTGTATGCTTCCCTGTATGTGTGTGTGTGTTTAGGAGAACAGTGAGTACATGCTTTACCTGAGGCAGAGCCAGCAGGAGATTCTGAAGGAAGAGGAGAGGAGGTATCGCTTCTTGGCAGAAAAACACTGTGGCCTCACTCAGTCGCTGCTCTTCCTTATAAACAAGGTACACACACACACACCAGCACCACACAACAACCCGGCAAGGCAGTGCATCCTGCCTCCCTCTGTGGCATGTCTTAAAAAGTGAAGTGAGCAGCTTAGTGAGCTAACTTTGGGCATAACCCTGGCTTTTTGGTCTTATGAAGATGGCTCAATTTAAAATTCTTACCTGTGTTGCAAGGCTAACATGAACCAGACAAGGCTATGTTCAGGCTACTTGATCATAAAGTAAGCAAACAATCACTCAAAATAGCAAACTAATGAGCAAAACATAAATGAGAAAGGGACAAAAGCTTCTGCCTTTTGGTTAATGCACATTCTCTGTCATACATCAGAAGAAATGAGACATTACCTCAGATTAAGGTATTGCAAGGTACAATTCAGTAGATTAGAGCTGATGGGATAGTGCTTTTTGAATAATTAAAGGAATTGTAGAAATTTTGTAAAAAATATGATGTGAATATTCACCCAAGTCAACATCGTCTCAGCAACAGTTACATGTTTTCTATAAGCCACCAGAGCTAAAACATTTTTATTCCACCCATGTGATAGCATGTTAATTGTTTGATTATGTAATAAAGTTCACATCTAGGTGTCCATTGTCTCATTTACTGAAGCTTTTCTGTTCATTTCATTGCTGCCTGAGGTTGAGATTTAATGAGGTGCTCTCCTCTCCGTCTATTCTAAGACTGGTGCGTCTCTCCAGCAAAAAGCAGATGGATGGAAGGAGAAAGTGAATGACACCAGAGGATCCAGACCTCGAACTCCAACTCATTTGGACCAAGAGGCGCAGGTGCCAACGTGCCACATAGTTTAGTCAATTACTCTAAGCATCAGATAGCCCATAAAGAAGCTGTACTGGCTCGGAATGCTGCCCCAGTGTCTGTATATAGCCTCAGTAACATGAATTATGGAAAACTGCACACCCTGTGCTGTGCTGAAACAACCATAAATTATCAAATAGGGGCCTTGAGCCCTTGTTTTATCAGTATACTACTTTATTAAATATTATTAAAAAGCATTCCCTGGTTTTAATCTGCTCTGGCACTTCCAGCCAGTGGTTCGCAGGTCTTAATTTGTTCAGTGTATTGGAAAGCTTTTCCTCGTGAATACTGAATGCAGTCCAGTGCAACAGCTGTGCCATAATTTTTTTCTTTAGTAATATAATAATGTTCAGTTTTCACTGTCCCGATTCAGGCTGCATTAATTTAATGATATATGCCTATAATTGAGAATGTAGTTTGCAGTGGTGTTGAACAGGACAACATTATATTGAGAGGTGGGATATTCTTCCTCCCTCCTGTTTGTAAATGGTCTTTCAGCTGCAGTAAATTTAAGTGTCCTGCTGAACCTTACAGTGCAAGATTTCCATCAAAAATTAAAATTGAGGGGGCACAGCAGTTACCTGTGTGTACTGTTTCTCACCAGCTGCGAGGTTCGGTGAGCTCCCTGCTGCAGACAGTAGCCAGAGATGAAGATATGTCCTGGGCCAGGAGGGAGCAGCAGGCGCTGGGCAGAGTGCCCTCTAGAGGTGGGAGGAGGACTGTGCTTTATGGAAGCTTTCATTGTTGTAAATTAATGTGATTGCATTCTGACAACCTTTAAAGCCAAACAAGATCAGTAGTATGTGCCTCTGCAGCATTAGACTAATGAAACCAATAGATACTGTTCTGCACATTGGCACTGTGTAAATTAACATACACTGTATGCTTTCTGTTCTTCCTCCCGCCTCCAGCACCGTCTCCCCTCCCCAGCCGCTCCCGCTCCAGCTCAGTGGGGGAATCTCTGGGTCTGGGTGGAGGCAGAGCCATGAGAGCGCTGGTGTCTCACCCCTCCTCATCCAACCCAAAGCTTCTACCTTTCAACAGGGGAGAGACTGTCACCGTGCTGGTCCAGGAGCCACGCAATGGGTGGCTGTATGGACGCACTGACAGCAGCCTGCGGTGGGTAGCTGAGATAGAGAAGGAGTGCGTGAGTGTGTGCAGTATGCATGCAGGTGTCTAAGTGTTTTTTTCCAGGGGAATTAAACTGTCTGTGGCTGTTTGTAACTGTCAGCAACCAGACAACTGATAAATCTCTGGCATGACTGTTGCCTCTTAGCCCTCTTCCTCCTCTTTCTACAGCTTACAGTGAAATCACAACAGAGATGAAAAAAGACAACCAATTATTAGAGATACAAATGAACATTTTATGGAAATTGTAGCAATACAGTTCATTTATCACAAGAACAAGTGTCTTGCAATGCAAATTGTGTATTGATCACCAACTCAACAAAACAACACAGATCTTGAAGTGTCATTTTGTTGTAGGCAGTAAAGTGAAATTATTCATTTTGGCTACTTTAAACTACAAGATGAAATCTAAACTTTTTTTTTTGTAGATTTCCATTCGGCAAGAGCACAAAAGAGAAAACAAAATACTAATTTGATAATCTAGAGCAGAAAAACTGTAACAGCTCACGGAGATGTTCACAGACACTCTGTTCTTGTACATTCATTTCAAGTTTGAAAAATAGTGTATTGTGTAAAAGAATTTTTGCAGTATGCACTCTGGTTCAAGGACGAGAGGATTTATGGAGCTCGAGCTGTTTTGTTTGCTGTTTCCTCATCTGTTTCTGTCTTCTCTCCTTCAGTCAGGGCTGGTTTCCTGCTGCTTATGTGGCTCCTATCGAGGATTTCTCCAACACTTTAGCAACAAGGTAGGGATTACTGTCAGCCTGCACAACGAATTTCAGCTGTCACAAACAATTCACCTCCGGAGTGGAGTGGCAACATTTCTGCCTGTTGCAGTGTGACAGGGTTACAGATTTCAGTGTGACAGATTGACCTTGGATTCAAAGAGACCCTCACCTATAAAGCTCCACCTACTTTGAGAGGTGGCCAGTATGCAACCTGTGTACTCAAGCAAGAGACCAAATGCCTAAAAGTTTTAGGAGCACTGTTCTGTTGCAGATCCTGACCCATGTATGTTATTTTCCTCACTAAAAGTTCCTATATGTGCACCTTTGACCCCTCAGTGGTGGTTCTCTAAGAAGCCACAGTATGAACAATCTGCTGGACCCCACTGACACCCACACCGACCAATCAGAGAGCAAAGGCTATGGAGATGTCCCTCCACCAGCCACACCCAACCGCAGAGCCTCTGCAGACTTCCGGCCAATCTCCCCTCTCCCTGAGAAGAAGCTGGAGCCAGCCATGGAGACGAAGAGTTACAGTGAACATCCACCTCCACCACCTCCTCCTGCCCCGAGTCAGAATCTTCGAAGGGCCTCTGTAGATTTTCGACCAATCTCTCCTCTTCCTGACAGGAGGGGTGAATCAGCATCTGATCAGGTACCAGAGGTTTCTTTCTGAAAAGGATAGCATGTTTTTTTTTTTTCTGTTCCATGTCAAGTAACCCTTGTACACTAATCACTCTTCACTTGTTTTGGTTATTCACTCTCTTCTCTTAGGCATTATCACCCCATGGGCCACCTGAAAATCCACTGTTTCCCAGGTAATTTTCACAGAGTATAGGTCGATGGAAAGAAAAAACAGTTAGTATTCTCTGGATTCAGTGTCTGATGAATTGCTTGATTTGCCTTTTTGACATTTTAATAAGGATAATCTCTTCTCTGCTGCGAGAACTGTTGCTTTACTACTTTGATTAGATTTTATCTAATCAAAATTTTCTGGTTTTAGTAACATCTTGTACTGCAGACTGAGGCTTAAATCCATAAAATAATCATCTGTATCAGCCATCAAAAATGGGCCTAGCTTGAACTCTAAATCCAATCACATTTTTTTTAAGCCAATGAGTCAAATTAGAATTTTAGACAGATGGAGGATGGCTGAAGCATGCTCACTAGCCACGTTCAAAATTTACCATCCTCTGGCTGGGATCTGGTGTTAGTTTCCCAATCTGGAGCTTATGCGTGTGTATGTGTGTGTGTGTGTGTGCGTGGTTTATTTGTGTTGGCTGAAAGCAGTTGAGCATGAGAGGCATTGTGTTACATTTTTCGTCATCCTCTTGTTTCAGGGGCACAAACCCATTCGCCACCGTAAAGCTTCGCCCCACGACAACCAATGACAGATCTGCGCCTCGGATCCTCTGATCCATGAGTGCTCATGCAGGCAGGGTTTGTAACCGAGGCTGCCAGATCAGGTTGTGGAGGCGGGATATACATTTTTGTTTCAGGATAATGGAATGACATCCCTGAAATGTGATGGCTTTTAGCCAGTGTGGAAGACGAAGGTTTGGCGTCTTTTTTGTACAGTGTTAGATAAGGTGAAGTATTTCTTGTACCAAAAGCAAAGATGATGCTGTAGTATATCTCAGTAATTTAAAATCAAAACCATAAACTTTTAAAATAGTTGTTGTATAAACTGTTTGTACAGTATTTAAGAATTTTTATAGATAGGTCTGTTTGTTTCTTATAGTAGAAATATCAAAGAATTTTGGGAAATACACATTCAGTTTCTTGCCAAGATTGATACCACTCGCATATCTGTCTGCAGCTGGTTAGCTTAGCATAAACACTTGGAACAGGGGTAAGCAGCTAGCCTGGGTCTGCCCAGAGGTAACAAAATTTCCTATTTTGTTCCCATTTTCCATCTTTCTGCTAAGCTAAGCTCCATGGCTACCGGCTCCAGCTACATATTTAGCGTACAGACATGGGAGTGATATTGGTGTTCTCATTGAAATCGAGACAAGTAAAGCGAATAACTGCATTCCCAAATTGTCCAAATTTACCTTTGAGCTCATAATAGCATGTGTTTATTTTTTGCCTAAGCTGTCATGTGTCTTGCTCTCATGCTAATTTTATCAGGAAATAGGGATTTTTTGTTTACTTGACACAGATCAGAGCATAGAACTATAATCCTCTCAAATCTGACTGAGACCACTTTTATATTTTATCCTTTATGATATGATCCTGTACGTTTGTAATCCTCTACACCCTCCAGGGATTGACATTTGCAATGTTCAGTGCTTTGTTGTTTTGTGCGTTTCATGTTTTGTGTCCGCTGTGAGTAACAAATAGTAAAGAGACAGTTATTACTCAAGTTTTTTTTAATTATCATTTCTTATTCAGATCTTTTCTCTCTTCACAGCTCTCCTTATATATCATTTTATTTACTACATCATCTGATTGGAGGCAGGGAGTGAGGTGGAGGAGGAGATAGAGGAGAGGAGGTGAGGTGAGGGAAGGTGGATGAGGAAGAGGAGTGGGAGGAAAATGCACTGATATGTGAACATCTAGAAGTAAAACCAATCAGACAAAATGCACAACCTGAAATACACAGAGGAAGGAAAATAAGATTTAAGAAGTCTTTATAACATCTACACCATCTACAGCACTAGCACCACCTGTTTTGAGACCACAAGCTATCTTCATGAAATCATTAAGAATGATTCTGAAACCCATACAGCATGTGTGATAAATATATATAAAAAATGAAAAATGAAAGTGATCCCTTTATGTTCCTCCTCACGGTAACTCCTGGTTAGACTGCTTCTGTAGTGTTTTGTAGAGAGCAGGCCTGGTCTGACTCCATGTGTGGGGTCCAGAGGGAGGAGAGGAAGTGAGAGGAGTTTGAAGGTGGCAGTTACAAAATATGAATTCAGGGATGAAGAGGAGGAGGAGGAGGAAGAAGGAGGTTGGTCAGCTATCCTCTACTCATGCACCAAGACCTCAAACTCTGAAAGAGAAAAAAATCAAAGCATTTGCACAAATAATGAGACAAACTTGACTGACCTACAGCTAAAAGGTTAAAGCTGACATTTTTTACATGTTGTCATCAAATCCAATGAAAAGACCAACTATGAACTGATCTTCCTTACAAGTGCTGTCAGACAGATCAAAGAGGAATTTTCATTAACACAATAATTAGTTCATTTACGTAGCCTTAAATATTAATGGAATATATAATATCATATAATATCTTAAATATTTTACCTCCTGTGAACACAGAAGCTACACCCAAAAAGCTAACATTGCCAACATGTCAGAAATTTTGTCTTTTTAAATCAAAAAATTGTGTGCACATTCACATTTATCCCAGCTTCCACTGTTGAAATGTCATTGTTTTAAAGCCAAGCTCTTCAGAGAGCATGTCGACTGCTACCAGATGCTCTTTTGTGACAGCAGTAAAGAAGTAGCAATAAACCTTTTGTTGCAACGTGTTGCTGCATCAAATTCAAAATAAGCAGATATTTACAAAAATCAGTGAAGTTGATGAGGTAGAACACTAAATATTGTCTTTGGATTGTTTTCATTGAGTATATGTCAGAAAGGATTAGCAAATGATCACATTCTGTTTTATTTATGATTTACACAGCAACACATTTTTTTTGGAATCCGGGTTGGAGAAATGTTGTGTAATGTTGGTATAATTTGATGAAAACTCCAACAGATACCTCATTGAGGCTTGATGTGTAGCCAATATTTTGCCTACATGCTAACCTGTGCTCCCACCCTCCACCTTCTCTACTTCCTACTCTTCTTCTTTTATGATGGACTTTATTTTTTGCAGCGTTCTTCTGTTCTCTCACCGTCAATGCCGATCTTGCCATCTCCATCTTTGTCTGCAGCTTTGAGGAATGCTCTTGTCTCAGCGTCAGTCAGATCTCTGCCCTCCTTGCCAAAGCCCTTCAGTACAAACCTGAGAAAAGCACAAGGTGTTGCAGAGAAGGATCACTGTAGGTCTTCATGAACACATGACACTGTGCAGGACATAGACTTTGTACAGTATGCAGTCTATTGGGCAGGCCTTGTCTCCTTTATGTGTTTTTGTGTCCTCACTTGAGCTCCTCCTCCTCTATGAAGCCGCTGCCGTCCACATCCAGAACCTGGAAGACCTTCTTGACGTTTTCAGCTGTCATGGCCTTCATTCCCACCATTTCAAAGAACTTTTTAGGGTCGAATGTTTCTGCTACAAAAGACAAGATAGAAGGCATAATTATCAAACAGCTCTAACCTCTTACAATAGCCAGAAATGGGGCATGCTACTACGGGGCATAATTAATTCTGTCACAGGAGCAGGATAGAGAGTTTGCAAAACTGTGTGTGCATTTACTGCTTCTGCCAGTATCCAAAACTGACTGACTGGAACTGTGTAGGTTTGTTTCTGCTCAGAATACCATGTCGACTCTGCAGCTGTTACAGACCTGCAAAGGCTTCAAGAGCTTTCTTGATCTCCTCAGCTTTCAACAGATCTGTCATCGACATTTTGCCAGCTGGAGGGACAGAGAGGACACAAAAGGTACAAAGTGAGAAACAAAAGAACAGCATCTGAAGTAGCTGAGTGCAGACAGAGTCCAAAATGGAAGCAGAAGAGGCAAATTTACACTGTTAACATGTGTGTATCTGTTCTGAGAACGTCTTGGCTGACAGAAAATGAAATAAAGGTCTGACCTAGAGCCACTTCAGGGCCAGATGATAGGAATTAATACAGTCTGTTGGTGTGAGACACCATACACATAAACTCAAACGAAGCCATCGAATAATATTAATTTGTGACTACTAAGTGTGCATCCAGCCTCAATTGATTTTCTGTGAACGTTTTCATGATTTTACTCTGTAAAGATTTATTTCCTATTACTCCAGTGCTAAATTTGCTAGCATTTGCTTGCATGTTAACCTAGCACTGTAGCACACGTACTCCATGTTAATTATGCAGCATATTGTAGATGGATGACAGGAGTGTGGATGTAAAGCCGGAAAAGAGTGTAACGGATCTATCTGTTTGTCAAGGTTGAAATCTTGTGAGTACATCCCTCAGCTGAAGTGCACTGCAGTACCCCGTACATGCCAATAGGTGTCAGAACTGAGCTGAAGGCCCTCAGGGTCCCTGTTGATCTGTTTGTAGCGCCTTCAAATGCTGAGTTGTTAAGACGGATCTTTGATAAATGTGTTTGTGCCTATAAGAGAACTGAGCTTCCCTTGTGTGCATTAGCTTTGTGAGGGTGTGTGTGTGTGTCTGTGTGTGTGTGTCTTTTGCCACACAGCGCCCTGATGAGGACAGTCCCTCTGCAGGTCGCACTGTCCCAACCCGATTTAACAGATGTCATGGCGTATGCATCCCAGTCGAACCTGGCAGTCACATGTGTGACAGCATTCCTTCAGCCCAAAAAGTTCACAGGTTCTTTAACGACAGCTTTGACTTTAAAGATCAAAAGGCCAAAGCTTCAGTCACCAAAACGAGTCCCGACTGTCTTTTAGCCCATTGCTTTTCCCTCGTGGTAGCTTAGAATGAGAAAAATTGCACCGCAGACCTGATGACTGCTATCTGTCCTGCACTGAGCAAATACCACCGCTGTGATGGATAAGTGAGGTTATATTTCAGCACAACAGCAGTCTATTCGTCAAATGACAGACCTTCACTGGAGATTCAAAGTCAGCTCTTGGCTTTGAGTGTGTGCAATAAATACAACAACAATAGAAATTACATGTTAAACCTTCAGTTCTACATTCGACCCTTTTCCAGACGGAGGCAGATGTTTAATAGTTTAAGCCGGTCAACATTGTTTGGGCAGTCCAGAGAGCTACATCAGCCTGAAGCACAAAAGCTTAAGTTAAAGTTTGAAACTCTAGTGACAGCACGGTCAGCGGTGAGCCAAGGCAAAGCAATTATTTATAAAGTATAATTTATTAAAACAATCAGTCTCATCTGGCATCTGGGCCCCCTTTTTCAACAAGGTCCCGGTCAAAATAGTCACAACTATAAAACACATTTATATTATGCATTACTTTTAACTCCTGTGCTCAACTTCATGGCTGCCGTGCCGCGGTGCCGCACATGAACACCTGTTTATGGTGACATGTGGGCCAATAAAACAAGCATTAGATCAACACCTGCTCCTAACATCACCTTTTATTTGATGCAGAGAGAGAAGAAAGAAATACAGAGGAAACAACACACACAGCAACCAGGGGACTGAGACCAACATCAGACCAAACAAACTAATTAAAACTAATACAAAGATAAATAAAGTGAATAAAGGCCACACAGGAAGGAGGAAGCTACTCTGAACTGATACTACTGGAATATTCAACTCCCACTGTTGAAGACTTTGGAAGCTGTTATATTCATTTAGCTGCATTTACCTGGATTGTGATTGCTGGTGCAGATTTCTTTAAGTTTACCGGGAATTAAAGAAGCAGTCTAAATAAAATAAATGCGAGCAGTGGCTGAGATTTCATTCAATTGTAGCAGATCTGCTTGTTAAAAATAAACCCAGCAAATCACTGTTTGACTCTTCTGTTCACAGCAGCCTGAAGCTCATTGCTGTCGCCGACCGAAGCACCTGAAAGACCTCTGCTTTCTGATGTGTGTGTTTTTAAATGCCTGTGCATGTCATGTTTTCTTTTCTGCCTTACCTGAGTGAAGGGGTGGATGAGTGGGAGGAGAGCCAGGGGGCAAGAGGAAAGGCGATGGAGCAGAGAGAAGGAAGAGGGGTTGGAGATGGACGTGAGATGAGCGAATTGGAGGGTAGGACACAATAAGACTTTTTTAGCTGCCTGCAAACACATACACATTTAACCCCATATATCCCCACTCACCCACCACATCCCCACCTCTCCGTCTTCTCTCTATTTTGAGAAAGGTGGGGTTGTTGTCAAGACATGAGGCACACCGTTGGCCCCAGAGCGTGACTGCTTTTTTTTTCTGCAGCACTAACAAATCACACACAAGCCTATTGATAATACCGCTTTACCTGACTGCCCTCAGACCTTATCGCCTCCCTGTGTGACCCTCTTCTTCTACCCTTTTTACTCTTATCTGCTCTGATTTATTCTGTCCTCGTCTGTGGCCTCTTACTGCTGCCACTGTTTTGAAAAATAGTTTTTAAGATGCCGATTTGAGATGAGAAACAGTGAAATTGCCATCTGAAGGTGCTGTGCTGTTGTCTTGCTCTTTGCTTTTCCTGCCCAAATATTACAGGCAATTATTAAGTGCAGAGACAGAAAATATGTGCTGTAAGAATTTAACATTAATTTCTCTTTTTGGTTTTTTTCTTCTCAACATATTGTGTAGCACAGATTCACACACATATGCACTAACTTGGGCACACCTACATATATATACATATACATAAAAATGCCTGTGCATGAGAGGTTGAAAGCCAAAGACCTCTCATAAAACTCTAAATTAGATAAATTACATTAATTGTCAAAAAAAAAAAAATAGATGAGGAAACAGTGGAGAGCCAGAGGGTTCCCTCAGGAGTTGGTGGAGACCAAAACAAAGCTAAAAGGAGCGGGAATATTGGACTTGTAAACAAAAGCGACTTCAAGTGGAATCTAATATTGCGCCATGTTGCTGGATGTATGAACAGCCAACAGTTGTGATTTTTAGCCTGTTGTGAAATTCTGCCCCCAAGTGGTCTAAAAAGCTGATGCACCTTTAAGGAGACCATCCTGTAACACACAAAAACTCCACACACCAAAAGCCGAACACACACATCGCCAGCTCCTCTTCACAAAAGTATGATTTTTTTTTTCTCACTGACGTGCCGAACTTGAACCTGCACAGTCAAGGGCAGCTTGACGCTTTCACTGCTACGGCTGTATTTCTGAGTCTCCTGAAGGAAAACCTGCAGGAGAAGCACTTTACCCCAGACAACCTCTACTCTTCACTTCCTTTCTCCCAGTATCTCTCCTCTAATCTCTGTGGCTCAAACTCTTCCCATTACTTTCCTAATCTCTCGTTCACGCCCCCTCCACGCTCCTCTCTCCATATCAAAGAAGAGATTTGCTCCTCTTTCTCTGCGCCCATATCATCTCTGCCTTTATCACTTCTCTATCTCAATGCTGTCAGGAGCCTGACAGGTGCCGTGACTCACTGTCTCTTCATATCTCCTTCTTTATCTCCGGTTCTCTTATCTTTTGTCCTGTACGCTATCAAGGCCAAGAGAGGAATTAATTGGTATGGTAGCAGCACGTATGAGAGATAGAAAGAAAGTCGGAGCCACGTAAGCTGTTACGAGGCTGCAGATGGTTGAACAAGAGGCCACGAGGCAGTGGACTCGCTTTGTTGTGAGTGCTATTCTATAATGATACTGATGTTCTTGAAAGCAGAATTTAGTGTTGGCTAATCCTCTGTTTTTAGGCCCCGCAGGACTAATTCAGCACCAAATACTGACCTGGATCGCACTCATCTGCAAATCTCGTCTGTCAGACGGAGGTTTAAATCTTACAAAACTTTCCGCCAATTGCCCATAATCACCTTTTCAGAGAGAGTATGACAACAAAGGTCCAAACAAAGGACAAATGTGGTGTGCACCTCGGGGGGCCCACATTGTTTTCTATTGATATGTTAACTGAAAACTATTTTTACATTTATTTCAGTCAGTCATTCATCCTTTAAAAGCTGAAAACCTGTGGCTTTCGGATGACCCTCTAAAACCCCTAAAAAGAACGAAAGAAAGAAAGTTCTCACACCGAATAGACTCTACTATTTACTGAATGCAAGCTATAAGTTACGTGTCATAGATCATGTCCCTGTTGTCGAGCATTGGAAGTCTGTTGCTCAAATGTGTAATCCTTAAAAACTACTTTCTATCGAGCTTCCTCCCCTCTATTGAAATACGCTTCATCAGCACTTTGTAGCATTGCAAAAGGACAAATGAGGACGGGGTGAGGTGGTGAGGACAACGCACTGGGAGCAGTTGTAGTGGGGAGAAAGGGTCAGGAGAGGATGACTGCAACAGCTTAAAAGAGTGGAGATAATGAAGGAGTAGCAGTGTTATTAACACCAGCGAGGAGAATAAACAGTAGGGTAGAGGAGACAGAGAGGAGCAGAAAGCCTTTTATTGCTTTTGTGCAGCCGGAAAAATGTGCTAAGTAACTTTTAGCAGAGATAGAGATAGAATAGATGCGTGAATAGATACTCAGAGTGCTCCGTTGATTACATTTAAAATAGTGAGAACAGGAGAAAAACAGTGACAGACAGAGAACGAGAGGGATGAATTAAATGCGTTTTTAATGACCAACGTGCTATTCAGCAACAGGTGGTGCATTAAGTTATGGCAGGGGGGAACACAAGCCACAGCTGTGTGTGTTCGTGTGTGTGTGTGTGGTATTGATATCACTGGGGTGTCCCTTGTCTGCTTACCCAAAGATTAGCCGATATTGGCCCTAAAAATAAGCATGGGAAACCCAGTGTCTCATTAGAGTATCCGATGTGTGCTTTTACAGTGAGGACTCACTCACCTACTGTAACCCTTAAATTGTCCCTCATCATGTGGTATAAACTCACAGTATAAACTCAGTTTAAACAACATAGCTGTTGAGTGATTGATGAAACAGCTGCATTTGGGAGTGGCATCAGTGAAAGGGGGTTAATGCATCATTTAATGCGGTGTTACAGCAACGTACCGCCTGCTTTTTCAGTAGGGAGATTAAACTTTTCGGTGATTGCATTACAATTGCTAACGAATGCTCGGTTGCTCTGGCGTTTTGGGAGTCAGCATCTTCATCTTGATAAAGGCTGATTTCAGTTTCGTCCCTCTGTGCTCAGTAGACAGACTGGTCCTGATCGTGTTAGCTTGATACAGGGGCTGGAGGTGTCGGGAGCCTCTATCCAAAGAGGACTCCCTAAAAAGAGGACAACTCACAGTAACGGTTGTGCGCTCGTAGCTGGCTTGCTAACATTTGGTGCTGGTTGTGTGAACCCTGCTGCTTCACTGTGAGGATGTAACTGCTGCTGCAGTCAAATACGGAAAGAGAGAAAATGTGACACATAGGTGGATTTTGGAGTTGTTTAAAGGAACCTGTGGCTGCATTAAATAAAGAAAAACTACTTTTGTAATCTTTCTATTGTAACTGATTAAAAATATTATGCAACTTGCTCAGCACTGCTTTAGAAATGGTCTCAGTTTTGAATATCAAAGTGTTTGCAGCCCTCAGTTTGTGCTCATTTGAGTTGGTGTCTTAGCTCCAGCACCCCTCACACACCCATGGGATCAGCTCCGGCCGGTATGTACAGTGGAGTGGGAGAAGGAAGCCCCACTCTTTGGCAAATGTGCATGACTGCTCTGCAGGCACTGGTTATAGTGGTATATTTAGTGCTAATGCTGCGGCTGGTGTGTGTGGGCGTGCGTGGGAGATGTTGAGTTTTAAAAGGAATGCACCAAGTTGTTGGGAGTTTGGCTTTGTCACACAGCCAATCTGTTAAATAATGAGAAGCTGAATCTTAAACATCTCCCTGGTAGGTTCCAGTTAGTCATGCTGATTGTTTCGTATGCACCGTGTTTAGGGACAGTGGGTGACGCTATCTCTGCATTATCTCTGCAAGAACATCAGAATTTAATGCATTTACACAACTCTGATCCTTTGCAGTAAGAGGTTTAGTTCAGTTATTGTTACTGCCTCTATCCTACATGGTAACTAAGTTTAAATAATATTTTGGATTTGATATTAATATAACACGAAAAATCCCTAGAGGTGCACCCAAACTATCTGTAGCGCTGAATTCCAGCTCCTTATTACTCATACTGTTGCTATAGTCACAATATATTTGTCTATTTTAGACAGCACAAATGTTTAAAACCCTCAGTTTTCAGTTGTTCTGATTAAACAGACTCCTGCTCAGGTCAAAGGTGGGCAGAGTTATGCAGGGTTTTATATGAGGTCGACAAACTCGCTGCACAAATAAGAAAGATAAAAATGCGAGCTGTCCCACCCGAGCAGTGTGGGAGATGGGAATCAAGCGGAGTCTGATCATGCCATCGCAGTCCTGAGAGGAGGTGTGATGTAGGTGAGAACACCTGTGTAGGTGCACCATGGGTCTGTAGGAGCTGGTCATGAACACCTTCAACTGTGAAGAAAATATTTTTGCTTCTGGTTCTTATTTCAGTCAATCAACACGTAGCCTGTTGTGCACTATAGGCTAATCTATGTTTGCAGTTAGTTTGTTTTTGTTTGTTTGCAGGTCTGAAGATGTCCGTGCATTACAATGAGTGGATTTCAATTTGTGGTTAAGACATGTTCACGCTGAATCATCACAACGGTCATATGTGACCTAGACATCTAAAACACTTTTCAACAAAGTGTAGCCCAGTTTTAACATAGACACATACAGTGGATGTCCTCTGACCTGCAGATCTGACCAAATCACTGCTAACTGCTGCTGCTCATTAAGCATTATATCCATTCTGGGGACAAAACAGTTCTGCCCTGATGTTCAAAACTGATATATATGAGCTACCATCTACACCAGCTGTGTTATAGTAACAAAGGGACACTATGCAAAATAGTCCCAGGATTTAGATTAGCCCTGTACTTCCTCTTTCTACTTCCCTGATGATGTCTTCATGGTAACCAGCTGTCAACATTGTTCGTTGAGACTTCCTGTCAGCCTCGCTTCTGTTTCTCTGCGTGCGTGTTTACGTGTTGGTTTCGATACCTGTTTGTCTGTCAACTTAACAGCTTGTTATATTTCATCAGCAGACGCTTTACAGTGTGCTCGTGTTTCAGAGTTATGTTTCAGGGCTAGCATGCAATAAAGCATAACTATGGCACACAATGGTAAAGACACGCACACAGACCTTCTTTCACACGTATACACACTCACAATCCACAAATTCTCTGTCTTACACACACACGCACACAGACAAGCACAGCTGACATCTTACAGCTGGCCTGACCTTGAAGATAAATACACCCTTGAAAAATGTTTCTGCAATTCACGGCTGGCGATGGTCTGTTATATGAGCAGCGTTTCAAAAGATCAATCTCAGGCTGCATGAAAATAGATATGGAGTCAATATGGTCTGCACACACACACTCCTTTACGCACCATTACACACTATTGCACTCTTTCTCTCTCTTTTTCTTATACACACAATCAGAACCAAGTATCTCTGTTATATTCACAATATTTTCCTCATACAAATGCCTACATTCTCTCTTTCTGTGTCTTCTTTGTTGTAAAACTACGATTTCAAAAAAGGTGGGACAATGTGATTGTTTTTGACATAAAACAGCACAAAGACAATATATTCATTGTTTGACCTCATCAGCTTCATTGGTTTCTGTAAATATCTGCTCATTGTGAATTTGATGCAGCAACACGTTTCAAACACGTTGGGACAGGAGCAACAAAAGACCTGTTGGGAACAATCCACAGGTAAACAGGTTGATTGGCAACAGGTGATAGTATCATGATTGGGTATGAAAGGAGCATCCTGGAAAGGCTCAGTCATTCACAAACGAGGATGGAGCGAGATTTAAGCACTTTGTGAACACATGATTGCATAAAGGATGTTACTAGATGGGCTCAGGAACACTTCGTCAAGCTGCTTGTTTGCAAATGCTTGCATCCTGTTTTAGTTAAGTTTTGTGCAGCATCCCAACAAGTTTATACTGTTTGCACAACTAATAAGTCGAGCACAACTTGACCAAGTCACGACCCTGAAAGCACCTTGAGCACACCAGCATTAACTGCTGTCATCTCTGTCCGTCTCACCTTTGTCAACCTGTGTATGCAGCCAGTGATTCAGCTCCTGTGGTTACGAAGCAAACACAGGCTGGAGTGCAGGACTGAAGCTTAAAGTGGCCATGGACGTCTTGTCTTTGTGTGGGAATAGCAACTGTAATTGAGTGATATGTTAGGATGGCAGTGTGCTGAGAGTCTGAAGTGTAACTGAAAGATCAGATAAATCAAGATTAATTCAAAAGTGTAGACTTCATCTCGAGCACTCAAAATTCTTTAGATTAGACAATAATTCCGGGTTGTTATCTCTCTCTTTCACTCGCACGCTCACACACACAAACCTTCAGCACAGCAACAACTTTGCTGACATCTAGTGTCATACTCTTTAATCACCTCTGATTTTTCTCCAGTCACTTCCCCTGACATTTATCCCACCAATCACCAGCCCTCATTTTATTATTATTAACTTCCGATGGTCAACGACAAAAGATGGGTCAGAGGTCAACACTGTGTCGTGAAGTGTTTGCACAAGGGTGTGTGTGTGTGTGTGTCTACATCATGCATGTGATGTAGAGAACGTGTACTTTCTGCTTCAGGTGAGATAAGAAGTGAGGGAAGCAAGGAAGAATGTCAGCACATATGCAAGAAGAGTGTTTACTAAATGGGTAGAGGAGGCAGATTATCGCCTGAAAATTCTGAACCTCGTCAGAAGCTTGATAACAGCTTTTATTTAACTGAACTGCTGGCAGTATCAACACATCTATACGTGTGACTGATGTCGCTATGAATAAATTATTCTACTATGCATTTATTACGAATTATCACATACTACCCAGTATTGGTTTAATCCCTCGTGACTTCACTCTTTTGATTGATGATTTTCACCAAACAAGCTCTCCCTCAGGTGTTCAGTGTTAACTGAGCTACACGGAGATGAAAAGGCTGAGTGAGAAATATGTGTCCTGCTCAGCGGCGCTCTTTACACTCCACCATCTCCCCTGTACGCTTCAGGTCTCAGAGGATGACCGGTGTTTAGTGGTCCTCTTCAAGACTGAATTCACACCCGACCTTGCCAAGCAAAAGGAGAAGATGAATGTCTAATAGCTTAAAGCAAAGTACTGGAGCAAGTGCAGGAACAGCAGCTAGTTCAAAGAGCTTCAAGGTCCTGCAGCGTCTGTTCAGAGAGAAGAGATGCTGAGAGTGATGCTGAATGATGGTTAACTCCACATTCCTCCATCTCTTCTATGTTTAGAGTACTTTCACATTACACCTGCCATTTAGTTGAGCTGCACCATTTCCTCTTTCAACTACAAGTCAACAGAACGTTGTTGCAAAGAGCGATGTTTTATCCAGTGCAGCACTGCACACATATTTGTCCGTCAGCTCGGTGATATTTAAACCAATCACTTATTGCTTTTGATCTGCCTTCTTCACAGAAATATGCTCATGAATGCTAAAAAAATATCAACAAAGGTCTTTGGAAAACTTCCATCTTGTTGAAAAGATTCTGCCAAAAGTTACAAGTTCCCATCTCCAGTGAAAGCAGCATAAAATCACTTTAACTGAAGTCAGCACCTCTGACCTTCACTCAGTGTGTGTGTCAGTGTCTTCATGGTTGTGACAATGTGCTCCTGGTGTAATTATTTAATTATTTAATTATTTCCTCCTTGCTCTTCTATCATTCGTCTCTAACTGCTCCACTGCAGCATCAGTTACATAAGAAATGACTTACAGCTGTTTGGTGGAGGTGTAAACAGCTTACCTCCATGGTGACAGCATTTGTCATGAGCCACCACGCATTTTTGCTATGCGAGCAACCACGTTCAAAATAGAAAGCTCAAACTGGAGTAATGTTGTGCTTTTTGTTTGTGTGGCGTAAACTAAACAATCCCCCATTGTGTGATTTGGTGTGGGAGGCTGGGAGAGGACGCCAGCAGTCGTCAACCGTCTTCCTTTTGTCACAGTTTTTCCAGTAATCGGTCAAATTGAACTGGGATCGGTGTTACAGATGGTGCATGTGGCGCTGCAGGTGTGCACAGACTCTGGGGGAGACTGCTGCAGACAGGAGCTCTAAAAAATGATAAAAAATGATGAGTGAAAGGCCGCTTCCTGTGAAGTGCCTGGAGAGTCTCAGGGCATGATGTGATGCAGAGGTTTCTATTTTTAAAAACACATTTACAGCTGGTGATTTTGGCACAGTGGCCTCGGCGACAAGAGAGAAAATGATAACCCTCAGCCATAACAGCACTGATAGTTTAACTTTTTAAGACACAAAGTAGCACGATCGTAGGTGATAAGAGGGCGCGAGCTGCGTGGGCCAAATCACAGCCTGTGCGGCAGGTAAACAAGAAGCCACGTGTTCCAAGAGCGATGTAAACAAAAGAGCCCTGTAAACACGTGTTCTTCAAGGGCATGGCGCGCTGAGCACAGCATGAAAATGTATTGAATGAATGAGAGTTGATTATGTACAATAGAGCAAAGGTCACACACACACACGCACACTTGTCATTTAACTGGAAATTTAAGTTTGTACAAGCGCAGTTATGCTTCGGTGTATTGAACATTTAAAATAAACAAAACAACAATTTAAAAAACCTCATATTTACCTGTTTCCGCTGCACCCCACTCAACTCATCATCAGCCGCTCTTTGATATCATACCTGCCGTCTAATGTGTCACCTGCACGCCTTTTAAGACACTTTCCCCGCCCTCGCCGTAACGTCGACACGTGAACGCAACATCCTCGGGTCTTTTTGGGGAACTCTCGCTTCCCGTCGCCTGTTTCCGCACAGGTCATGAAGCTGCGCCTCCGGGCGGTTTCGGAGTCAGTCAGTGTCTTCTTCAACAAACACACGCGTCTGCGAGAAGCGCTTTTCTCCGCACGGAGAGTTCAAGTTCCTCCGCTCGTCTCCAGCCCGCACCGAGCGCAGCATCATGTCGCTGCCGCAGCAGTTACGGGACGAAAGGTGAGTTGCTCTGCTCTGCCGCGTGTTAATGGCTGCACGGCTGTCGCGCTCCACAGCGCATCTGAGCTGCAACAGGGTTATGAAACTGAGGGCTGACTGCACTGTCGCACTTTTTGCAGAAGTTTTGTGTCGGTGCAGCTCAATTTTTTGTTCTTTCTTGCAAAACAAAAAGCAAAAGTTTGAGATATTTGGTGTTTATTGTATGAGTTACTTTTATTTTAAACGAATGCTGAAACTTTAAAAACAGACAAATTGCAAAATGTAAAAAAAAGAGCCTCAGATGAGCTGGTCAGATCACCTCTGACTTTAATTCTGTTTTGAAAATGTTTACATACTTAACTTTTAATAGCCTAAACACCATCACCATTTAAAATGTGATAAACTGAACTGAAAATACTTTTAACCCTCTTCACTCAGTGACTTTGATCAGCTGCCCGATAACATCCCCATCAGCGCCACCATTGCTGACACCGAGGAGAAGAAAGGCTTCATCGACTACTTTGTGAGTTTTAAAAATAACCACAAACATTTAACTGAGCGTAAGTAAGAAAACAGAGACAAGAGAACCACCTTGTGTCTCTGTTTCTGTCCCAGAGGTTTGTGATCGAGGTGAAGACCAAAGGAGGGGGCAAGTACTTCATCTACAGGAGGTACAGAGAATTTTTCAACCTCCACCAGATCCTCGAGTCCAAATACTCTCCTGAAGACCCAGAGAGACCTGGTCCCAACACCTGCGTCCTGCCTTCTCTTCCAGGTACTGATAACTGCAGCGGCATGCGGACACATCCCGTCACAACGCTCAGCCCGGTGTCAGATTTCACATTGTTCACATGCATGTGTGTCAGGGGCTGGCAGCTCAAGTGCAATTCATTACCCCCTTTAATTCTGATTGTGATGCTTTCAAGCCGGACAGGCGCGAGGAACGCTCTGACCCAAACTATGCAAACAGTCACGGTGTCTGATTTCCAATTTTGTTAAGTTGCTCTCCTGGCAAGATGAATTGTGCCTTGGATGCTGGACTTTATTTGCATAAAACGCTCCAGTAGGCTGATCAAAGTCCAGACGACATTGACTGAAAGACCAAAATACATGAACTGGTTCTGATTTGAACCTTTTTGTGTTGAGAGAACAACCTCAGGTTTCAGGGCAGCTGGAGTAAGACAAGTCAAAGTAAAATGTTTTTTTTCTGGTCAAGTTTTAGCTGACTAAAAGGCATTTTAGTCTTTTTTTAGTTAAAGAAAAACCGTAGCTATTTTTTAGTCTAGTTTTAGGCAATGAAAGATGTTTAATGATGTCGGTGCTGTCTCATCATCATCATAATCATCTTGCCAGAGGGCTGAAGCAAAGACAACAGAGAGGGGTCGAACAAATTAGTTCAACATTGCTCAAATTCTGCAGCAACACAATGTGGCGACACCTATCAATGCTCCGTGTTGGCCAATCAGTTATATGCAAGCGCACCTTCCTGCAGGATCACTCTGTACTGTGAGTGGTGACATATTAAACCGCTGCACACTGTTTCTCTGTGTGATAAACCTTCAAACGCATGGCTGCTTTAATCAAACTACACATCCTGTTCTGATTTCATTGCAAAGTAATCACTCTTCAAAATATATGCAACAAATGCAGCTTTCTTTCTCGACTGAGCACCATAACAACAAAATGTTTGAAAAGCAAATAAAATAAAAAGGATGCCAAAACAAAGTGGATTATGATTATGAGATTTTAGGTGCTTAGGATCAATTTTGTTGTTCTGTTCGTATCCCATTTGACATCACCCCACAGTAAGGGTCGTATGCAGCTTCAATCACCAAGCAAATCCTCCTTTGGATGCTTCGCTGTAATGAAACTTTTAAGGGCTGTTGTAATTTCCAGTCTGACAGTGATTCTGCAGCGTCAAGCCTTCGCTGCCGCTGACAGAACACAGAGGAGACGTTGTACTTTACTGCATCGTTCCTGCTTCTTCACTCTGTAACCTTCACATGCACGCTCACTCTGCTCTGCTTCATGCATATGGAGAGGAGCAGGCTGACTTTACGGGGACAGCTGGCCGAGTTTTCTCCCTGTGGCTGGAAGAACCGAGAACCCATCTGAGCAGGGTTTTAAAAGTGAGGCTCTGCTGCGTGTGCTGGACATTGATTTGTCATGTCAGACAGCATAAATCCACCAAAACACCCCTCCTGGTTTGTTCAGGGCTCTGTGTAGATTAAAATGTAGCCTGAGTTTCGTGTGAACTCTGAGCCCTTTAATATTGGGAATTTGCCAATATTACTGATCCGATATATTTACCCTAATGTAGATAACAGCTGTAGCCCCAAACTTGGCTCACCTTATTTTTTACGGGCTTCTTGACCCAAATTCTGAAGCCTCTGGTTGAAAAGTTTATAAGCCTGAATTATTGCTCTTATCAGAATAAGTCAGAGAGAGAGAACGTGATGACTGAAACTGACGTGATGCGATTTAACGGGGGAAGACACATCGCACTGTTGTTATGGAGTGAAGCCTCTTTCCTCGCTAAATGATCTTTGGCTGAGAACGGAGACCAGCTTGTAGAGACCACACAAACCCGATAATGGCCAAGTTTGATTTGGGTCTGGCAACAAGTTACTCATGAAATGAGCATTTGAAAAAGCCACAGCTGGTGTGATGATAATGGGTGTGTTAGCATCTCAGTCTGACCCCTGAGCCAAATAAAAAAATTTAAAAAAGAAAGAATTCTTCTGTATTCACGCGCTCTAATTTTCACTGTGGATGTGCAGCGCCAAGCTCATACAACAGTATCAGGCTGAGGTGACAAAACACAGAGGAGTACAGACTTTATCTTAGCTGACACTCATTAATCTGAATGTGCCACAATCTCTCTAATATCTCTAATAATGAGTGTTTAAAGGCCTTTACAAATGTCCCTCTATTGAGCTCCATGAACTTAACGTAATTTCCTCTCCCAAGCGGTGTTGAAATCATTTTGGAATAAAGCTCTCCTTGCAGCAGAGTGTCATGTCGTCAGGCTAAATGTCAAAAACTGTGCACTGCCATCAGTCATCATCCTGCCGCGAGGAGTATGTCCTACAAGGTCAGTGTAAAACCTCATATCAGAAGACTGCATGAATAAGTATAATCCACCGTGACATTCAGAACAGTCAGAAACGAGCAGATGGGTGGAAGGATAGATGAGTGTCACAGGGGGAAATAAAGAGAGGAAGTGGAAGGAAGAGCAGCCATGTTGAAGGGTGAGGCTTTTGGGAGAGATCCGAACATCCTTCCCTGCAGTTACCTGGTAGCTGTCTCTGGTTTGCTGTTGCGCTCCCAGGCCACCTGGGAGATCGAATCCCTCCACTCTGCCCACTTCTGCCCCTGGAGCTCTTCCTAGTCCATCGAGTCCCGGAACGCCTCTTAAACCGAGGCAGCAGGGTACTTACTTACACGGTGATTGAGACGCCTCAGGCCGGTTGGCAAACCTCTGCGTTCATATACCACTTTTATCCAAAGCAAGACACATTGCTCTATGGGTGTCCCAGCTGCAACTGGATGCAAAGGCTCTTCAGGAGGGCTGAGTTCACCAGCCACCCTGCAGATTAAAAGGTCATAACTCTAAACCTAAACCACCATAATAGGTTGTATAATGTTGGCCATGATGGGGCCATTTGATTCTCCGGAAACTTCTACCATGATGTCTCTTTCCTCCACTATCGCCATCTTTACCTGAGCACAGATGATAACCAGGCACTGAATTCGCTTTATATAAATGTGAACACAGGACCCTCTGTCCATCAGCTTGAACTCCTCTACTGGCTTCTCATGTAAAAGTGTCGGTTGCTGCACCTCAGTCAGTATATGGGCTCAAATAAGTGCGGACATCATCATCATAACAGGTTGTGTTAATAGGAATAGTTTGAGAAAGTATTTTTTTGGAATGAGTTTTTGATTTCTTTAATGGTCTCTGCCTTTCTTAATGTCCTGCCCACAGGGAGACTATGGCAGTGACTGACTTTTAATGATCTTCCAGACGAGTCGCAGGGTTTTTAACAGCAGAGCAGCTGTCCAACATACTGCGGAGCAACATGGGACTAACTCAGGTGTGACTGTTTCGTTACACCTCTTTAGACTTATGAGTCAACTCTGGGTCATGCTTATTCTCTAACGACCCTTCTGTCATGGCCTCTATTGAGCTGCAGCAAAAATGCGGCTTTGACTATCTATTTTTGCATAAGAAAAAGCACGATTTGAGGAAAATCCAACCCTATACGCTACCCACGGGTGATGTGGGAATCAATGCTATCTACCAAAGCCACTGGGAACAGCATTTTAGTGGGAAGCTGTACGATGACAAGGAGTTCAGTTGCATATGGAGAAGCAAGAATGAGGAAGAAACAGAGGATACCAAGACGCAAAAAGAAGCATCCTTCACATTTAGTAATGTCCAGGATGGAAAAGTTAATTAATAGAAAACTAATGAGAAAGAGACAGCAGTGCAGTCACGAGCCACAGACTGAAGAGTGTTGTTTAAAGCTCAGAGTCAGGCTAAGCAGAGAGAGGCCTGCAAATCTGAGACCAGAACCCAGTGTCAAACTCATCTAATATACTAAACACAGTAATTATACAGCAGTTTGTCTGTGTGGCATTGATGCAGAGATGCAGGGTTGCACTCTGACAGTTTCACCATACAATTTTTAATAGCTTTTCTTCTGGGTCACGTCATCTTTTAAATTAAGATAAAATATAAGTCATTAAGACTGTGCGTACAGGATCTTGACGACATATATTCAGGCCTCAGGCAGTGGCTGTGCTGCAGTTTGTCCACTTGTCCTCAGCTGCCTGGTGGCTCCAGTTTTACTCTGCAGCTCATCGTTTTCCCATAAGTCAGTCTGTCTGGGTGCTGCCGTCAGCGTCTGTATTGATTATCGGAGGCTGGAAACCAACATCTGCACCAATAAGAGCCTGAGGGTTTTGAAACAGTGACCATCAATTTAGGAGAGATGAGGACAGAGTGAGGGGTGTGTGTGTGTGTGTGTGTGTGTGTGTACCTGAGTGTATACATTACTAATAGATTGTGAGTCAGGTTACACTGCTTTGCACTGTAATCACACGTAAGTCGCGTACAGATTTGTGCCCGTTCGAGCTCAAATGGCTTTTGTTTAGCTATGGACCTGTGAACATTGTTTTACCACAAGAACAGCCACTCGATAATGTCACGTTTACAACCTCAAGTCACATTACGGGAAACAAAACTGGGTACATTTTCATCTATCTCACACTCGTCTCACAGGACGGGCATGCTTTTATTTTAAACAATCCATCTAATCAATTATTTTTATGGTATGAATCACTGACACGCCCGGAGCTGCTGCTGAGCTGCTAACATGCAGCTAATGCTAAACCTCCTGTGTAGACTCAGTGTCTACAGCCATGCTCGCAGCTCCGTCAGGCCGCACTGAGGCACAGTGATGCATGCTACTGTTAGCATACTAATTAGCATAATGTTTTCCAATATCACCATCTTTGTGTAGCATGTTAGCATGCGAACATTTACTAATTAGCAGTAAACACAAAGTACGGCTGAGGCTGACGGGGATGTCATTAGTTTTTGGAAGTTTTTTTGGCCATAAATCGAAGTAATATTTTGTATATTACTATCAAATAGAGTAGTAGACCTGTTGGTGGCCCTAGAGGAAAAGTCAGCTGATCGCCAAAGTAATTAGGATTCCTGCTCTGGGGAATGTGTGTACCAAAATTTAATGGCACTACATCCAATTAGAGTAGCCATCCATAGAGCCATGCAGCTAGTGTGGCACATGCTGCATAAACTCATAGTCTGGATGCACAAAGTATTACCTGTTAGAATCACCTGCATGAGGAATGTACAAAAAGTGCAACCCACCTTCCTTCACCAACCCCCAGTATTCATTAACCCCACATTAGAAACTAGTGGACAGTGTCTCTGATGTGATATTTACTGTACCACTTAATACTACTGCGTATTCTAGAGTTACACCTTCAGAGTGACTTCATCTGTTTCATTTGCCTGGTGCATCTGTGGTGTTGTCTTGTAGCTGGAGCTCAGCCAGAACTGCATCCAACCCAAGCCATTAAAACAAGGCTTCTGCTGTTCTCTGATCTCTGTACAGTTTTCTCAGCTCCTCTCCGGCCTCCCCTAAGTGTCTCTTAGTTCCCCTGATGCTTGCCGTGTGTGTTGCGTGCCAAACAGGGGGTAAAGCTACAAATTTTGCATCTATTCTTGGCATTTGTAACAACCTGCTGAGAGGAACAGATGAGTGAGAGTTTGTAGTGTGTGTGTGTGTGTGTGTGTCAGCAGTCGTAGAAATGTGTTTCAAAATCAAACGTGAAATGATTTTTTTTTAACATTGTGAGCTGTTTCTCCTTATTATAATGGATCTACCGAATAATGATAAACTATGAAAATTCAGTATTTTTGTGTGGCTACATAATGATGTAGCAGTGAATTTACAGAAAATCTCCTTTGAGATGTATCATTTAACTGTACCGCACAGGGTCAGGTGATTTGTTACTTTCACTCTCCTTTTGTGACCTGTTAAAGGTTTTTTTTTCCAGGGTCTGTGGACAGAGGGTGTCCTATGCCGTACACTGTCTAAAGCTCTGTGAGACATATTGCAATGTGTGATTCTGGGCTATAGAAATTGATTTGACTTGACTCACTTTTCAAAAGCCCGTCATTTACTGGTTCAGGTTCCTAAAATCTCTCTGATCACTGTCCTCTGACAGTTCAGCCGCCATGTTCCAGATGAGAGAAGTTGTAAAAATGTTGATGAGATTATCTGACTCACCTTCACTTATTACTGTGACTCAAAGCAGTCAGCCTAGAAAACATGTGGTAAGCGAGTGATTCGAAAGGATTTCTTTGCCCTGGTTTTTGTCTCATAGGCTCTATACAGCCTAGTATTTCTACGGGGTCTTGGTGCTGTCTTTAGACTGAATGGGAGCCCTGTAGATGCTACTTAGGGCTGATAAGGGTATCTCTCCACCTCTGTGTGTTTTCCAGGGGCAAAAAGTATATATATCTGTACCTTAAAAAGTTGCTAACATTTAAGGAATTTAAATAATCAACTGTTCCATGTGCATCTTTTATGTAGTGTATACTCTTTTTTTTCATATTTTATTCAAAGTAACCTGCTATAGATAAATTCACTTCAGTGAAACCTTTGATTTTTTTGTGCAACAGCAGAATTTAGGCACATACCGGAGCAACAAAGCCTCTGTTAACATTTTTTTTCTGTCAATTCTTTGTAGACTTTAAGGCAATCTCTCTCGTTGCCACTTTCTATATCGGGAAAGTTCTACTTTTCTACAAACTCTGATTTAGCATCTGCCACTGAGGAGTCTGCTGGATAATATTAGATCTGATGGGTTTAATTGCAGTGCCAGATCTCATCAGGATGGAAAGGGAATAAGAAAGACAGCAGGGAGAGAGGAGGGAGGCCGGGGGGAGGATGGGTGATGGGTAGGAGCAACAAAAAAGATGTAGGTCTATTTCGTCAAATTCAACTGTCTTGATTAGTGAAAATTAATTAATGGAAGAATATTTCGATGCCTGGCTCGGTTTCATTGCTTATTTTGCTTTCACAGAATTCCTTTTATCTTCAATTTTATGAAATATATCAGAAACTTTTACAAGATGTAAATGGACATAGAGTCAAATTTAGTCTCCTTCCATCATATTAATCTAAATGTTTCAGCTGCTGTCCTGACATTGAACAAATTCTGTTATCGCAGGTGTAGCATTTAAATGCAACATGTATATTACAGTAGAAAAAACAAATAAAAGCTATCCTACAAGAGATTCAAGGTCAGAAGAGCATTTCATTCAGTGAGGCTCCAGCAGATGGTGAGCGGATGAGTGAATGATTCATCACTAAGTGAGTAAATGAGTGAATTTGTGTCTGCGAGTGGTTGAGTGAGTTATCTTGCTCAAGAGTGATTGAGACGAGATAAATCGAGAGAGGGGAGAGAGGGCTGAGTGTTGTGGCTGAGGGTCATTAAGACTGTGCTAAATTTGATTTAACAGCAGTGTTTGATGGCCTTGGATGGATTGTTGAGGGGCCGGATTCAGAGCATTAGGAGTCTGCACTGTGCCTCATAATTTTTGACTGGACTTGACTGGAGTGATATTAGGGATAAAGGGTAATATGTCCACATTCTCAAGCAGGATGTGTTTTATAGAGGAGCATTTGGGACAAAATTAACAGGGTTTCCATTTAAAATATGCCAGTAAGTACACATATTGCTTCAATATATGGTGTTCTTGTAGAAATATACCTTCAAAAGCAGTGACTTTTGGAGAAAGATGCATAAATCTTTGTGCAGGTAGACTTGCCCCTAATCAGCTGTTTGCATAAGAACTGCTTCAACATGCTATGGCAACGATAAAGCACAATTTATCCACACTGGTGAAGTCCTTAACGTGCTCATAACATGCTCATATCCTATTCACACCACTTGTAGTGTCAATAATTCATGAAATCATCATGATGGTACCTGTAAACTATCATTGGCATCGATACTGTGTCTCAGTCATTGTCAAATTTCACATAAATAAGTATTACAAAACTTTACACCTCTTATTGGTCCCGGAGAGGCGCTGAGTCACTGTGTGCTGCCATGTTTTTGCAGGGTTTGGCTTTACAAAATGCTGAAATAATGACAAAAACACTGAAACTCCAATAAATAATTGAGCAGTCGTAAAAATAAAGTTTAGTTGCCCTGTGGAGTTAGATTAGATAAGTTAGATTTACGTTCAGCATTTCTCATGAAACCTCTGTGTGCATCCTTGAGGACGAACAAACATGTCACATGTGCCTCCTTCTTCACAAAGCATTTGCAAAGCAAATTCTTTGGAATATTTTGAATTGTCTGTTGTTTACACCCAAGTTTGCTTGCAAGCAGATGTCTTCTTCGATTCGTTTGTTGGTGCATTTTTAAGCTTCTTTGCATGTTACTGTCAATCAGTGGCGTAGCGTAGGGATGTACATCACATTGCCCTGGAGCATGCACGTCCTCTACAGCATACATCTAAATTTCTTGTGTAGACTGCAAAAAAATCATATACATTCGTTGAAATTGACCTAATCGAATAACATTGCATGTTAGATTCAGTCGTGTGTGACGTGTGCACCCTCTGCACCCTTGAATATACATCTGACCCCTGTTGATTTTATTCCTGCACCTTTTTCATTCTTAACTTGTTTCTCTTTAGGAAAAGTCTTCATTGGCAACAAGCAGGAGATTGCGGAGAGCAGAATCCCTGAACTCAACACGTACATGAAGGTAATCACATTTAATTGTATGCACAATGCAGCCTTTCACTGTGCGCAAAGGTTGTTAAGTTGTTGGCATCCCTGGAATCTTCTGCAGCGTGCAATGCAGAATCCTACAACTTAGTGGGCTGAACGATGCTGTAGGTGGATAAGCACTGACTCGGATATTTCAGCAGTAGTTTTCAGATGGAGCTCAACATGTAGGCGTTGCTGCTCTCCTCTCTTTGCTCTGCCCTGTGCCCACATCACGTCTGACTGACTGTAGTTGTGGGACTTTTGACATGTTTCAGCGTTGCTCCATCGCTAAAAACATGATCAGGTTCTCTTTCTCCCACTCACTCACTTCTCTGTTCTGCTTTGCTCTTTTTTCCCGCAACCTACGTGGTTCTCACTTTGCCACACTCTCTCGCCTTCGCTTGCCTTGCACTTGTAATCTTTCTGGCTTCATCTCCACTCTTCCATCCACTCCTTCTTCTCCTTCTTGCTCGATTCTCCCACCACCCCACTTCTCCTTCTCCCACTCTCCTTGCATCCCCCTTGTCTCCGCCGACTTCTCAAACCATTCACCTTTATTTCCCTCATTTTCAGTCTCTCCTTCACCTCAAACACTGCCTCATTACCTTTCCTTGAATCCGTCTTTACTCCATCCTTCCTTTCTTGTGAGCCGACCCCATCTTTCTTGCCTCATCCTCCCTCCCTCTCTCCCTCCTCTCTCGCAGAGGTTGCTGGGTCTGCCAACATGGCTGTTGCTCAACGAAACTCTCAGGATGTTTTTCTACCAGACGGACCAGGACAGCCAGCACCAACCGCGAGCCCTCAGGCGTCTCCGCCCACCTACCCGCAAAGTGTAAGCTACCCCTGCACACAATGCTACTAAGCACAAAGAGAATGACTGGTAGCAATGCTAAACCCTTAGCTGAACCCCTTGAACAACAGGCCTGATGTGAATAAATATGAATATATGAAAATCAGGCATGCAATGTTTTATTTTTTTTAATCAGACCTTCAAATCAGAGGAGATAATACTCCAATTATACAAAGTGTTTCTGGGTGCAAAGGTGCCAACCTTGGTGAATGAGGTTTACAGCTGAAGCATCTGCAATTAATGATGAAGGGGGTCATTTGTTGGCATTTGAGTGCTTCTTTGTGACCTAAATTGATTTGCATGCATTTCCTTGTGATCAAGTGTGGCCTCAGTAAAAGCAACCAAGGCCCTCAGAACGGGACCTCGTGTGTGAAGTATCAGACGCATTTTGATCATCAAGATGGACAATTGCCTCCTTTTAAAAGTGACCACAACTACTCTCAATCTAGTGCCATTAAGGCTTTTTAAGCGCAGTTTTCATCCCTTGAAATAATGAATAGAAATGAATGAATTAGATAATATTTTGAAATTTAAGTAGTTGGAGCAGATAGGGTTCAGGTCTTGTTTGAATGCAGAGTGGGGATGAAGGGAGGGCCTGCAGCAACATGATAGTCCTCCAGAAATAGACAAAGGAAAATGAGAATGGAATTTACCCAAATGAGCATAAAAATTGCCATATTTCTGTAATAACTCATTTATGTATTTGTAGGCCTCTATATTTTGTACAGTAATGAGTTGTCAATCGGGCCTCTAGAGATTCATTTTTGTAACTCTTTATGGATGCTAACATCCATCCTTTACATACATACAACTGTCATTACCGAGTTTTCCATTCTCAGTTGATGAGTGCTATTAGGTCTGTATATTGATTAATGGAGCTCCTTTTCACTGAAGACTCACTTCCACGGAAGAAATTGAAGGGAAGCATGCAGATTTTGTACCAGCACCAGTAATGGAATTTTAAGCTCTCCTCAAACTGTCCTTTAACAAGTAGCAGTCTGTTGTGCATGAGTGAATCTGCAGAGACGCAGCATCCAGAGATACAGCATCTCTCATAAGAGTGAGATACATTGGCATGATAAAACCAGGACTTAAAACACACAACAATCACCCTCTAACCTGCTGACAGGTGATACAGCTGTGCAAGACGAGTTCTGACATCCCATTTGGCAAATAACTGTTGCCTTGATTCCTCCCATCTCATCTCTTTACCTCTCTCTCACATCATGGATGGATGTAGTTAAGAAATGTGGAAGCGTTGAAGGATACTTAAATTTGGCATTGAGAAAACTCCACAGAGACTTATTACCCTTTTTATGGTCCACTTCCTCATTCATAACGGGCTTCTGATTGGCCCATTTCCCTTGGGTGAGATTACACCAGCAGGAGATGTGGTAAAAGGGGACTCTCTCAACAGGAAATGATGCAAAGGTAGACTATCATTACTTCCTCTGTTCCTGCATTTGACCTTCATTTATGTGGACGTGTGATCAGTTTGTGTGTGTGTGAGGAACTGTGAAATTTCCTCTTTTGAATGTTGCCACATTTTTGATTCTCTCAGTCCTAGAAAAGAGACGCATAGTTCTAATATTTTACAGTTAATTCCACACTTTTAGTTTCTTACCGGCCATATTTTCTTGCATCATGTTGTATTTTCCATTGTCTTTACAAAATGGTTGTAAAGTTTTGTCCATTTGTACATTATTTTGTTCCTCCATAAGAAAAATAACATTGACAAGAGTTCAGTATTCTTGAATGTAGATGTAGTGGCGAGGACACCGCTGCACTTATCTTTATGAAATGTTTGCAGATGATGTGGGGTTTTTTGGGTTGTTTTAACAAGACTCTACAGCCATGCCAGTGGCTCTCTTGGGCTGGACAGGACGCACAGCAGTGCTACACGCTAATGTCATAATGCTGAAATGCGCTCAGTGATAACGCTAACATGCAATGTTTAGCAGTATGTTTGCCATGTTCACCATTCTCGTTTAGCATGTTATCATGCTAGCATTTGCTAATTAGTATGAAAGTTCAAATTTTCAGCCTGTGGGAGATGACATGATCTGCTGCCTTATCTCTGTCTGTCTTTGTCTTTTAGAAAGACAGTCAAACCAAAGATGGACCTCTTCTCCTCCCCCAGGGCCGAGGTATGTGGAGTAACGTTTCTTTTTTGTTGTTGTTGCTTTGGTTACAATCTCCATGGCCACCCACAGAGTAACAACTTTTTAGTCAAACAACCACGCAGAATGCACTTCATCACCCTACGAAATACCATGTGATCCTGTCAGCACCCTTGGCGTGAGTGTATCTCATGATATACACACACACACACAACCACAGTTCTGTCCATGGCACTACATTACATTGTGAGACTCACAAAAGAGACATGTAAAAACACACACTTCAAAAAACAGCATACATAACATAAACATATGGACTGATGTGATAGATCAATAACCCCTAAGTTCACCATTGCTTCCTTGTGTCTTTTCAAGGTTGCGACCGTCTCTCATCCCTCTCGCCCCCTCCTCTTCCTCTCCTTCGCATCCTCTCATTTTTATTCTGCTCACACCCTCTGCTCCGACACCGTAAAGAAGGGGAGACAAACAGTGTTTATATTCTGTGGTCGTTTTCTCCAGAGGGTGGAGTGTTTGTATAGTTGTGTTGTTCAGGTGGGCAGGAGGGGAATGCAGGGAGGTCAGAGGTTAAAGTGGTAATGACCCACCAATTTAACTCGCCAAGAAGGCACAAAATGGCTTTTATTCCTTGTACGATCAACACAATCCAGACTCGCCTTTAAACACACATACACACACGTTTGTACTTCTGTTCTTTTGAGGACCCTGATAGACAAAAGCATTCCCTTACCCCGACACTAACTTTAACCATCACAGCTAAATGCCTAACCCCAACCCTCACCCTGACCTCACCTGACCGTGATCCTAAACAAAGTCTAAATTCAAACAGCTCTTTGAAGAAGCGAGGAGCCGCCAAAATTACATCACCCTCCAAAAATGTCCTCACCATTGAGGTCTAAAACTCAAACTGGTCCTCACAAAGGTAGAAGTACAAGAGCACACACATGCACACGCTTGATTACAACCATTATAAATGTCTATTTTCAAGTAAACCAATAGTGCTTTGTAGTAACTGTGTCTAATGGTGTTTGTGTAGGAGTAATAGTGTTTATAGTACAGACTAATGGATGACGGCCATTACTTTACCTGTATGTATGCACTGTGGTGTGTAAAAATATATGGAATTTTTATGGGTTATTATTATTAATATGCGCTAATTCAGCCCTTTCAAAGTTTAATTTTCATTAAACAAGTTGAGACAATTTTAGAGGAAGGTGCCCACACATTCTTTTGATTTATTTGGTGCAGCTACAGCGCTGAAAGAGTCCTCCTTATTAGGAAAATCTACATGTGATCAAGAAGACCCTCATATCTACTGTATTCTTGCATACTATACTGGCTCAGCCCTTGTTTGGGTCCCTGATTAAGCTTCAGTTAAGTCAAAATGTACACACACTGATGCTGTCTCTTCCATGCTGCAGATTTGGATATACGCAAAATACTTTGTTGTTTTAAAATAAGTCATAGATCTGGCAGTGCAGTGAGAGTATTTCAGACTCTTTCCCATGCAAATCACCTCATGTCACCTATTTTCAGAAATGAAAACTAACAAATGAAACTTTTTATTGTAATGCAGCGTTTGTCCTTCGTTCGTTCTTTTATTCATTTCTATGAAATATTGAACGTAGAAGGTTTCTGTTGGAGACTGGTTGTAATATTCATATTAGAGCCGCAAAAATACAAACAACAAAAAATAATTTATCAAACATTTGTCATTTTGCAAGCAAAATGATCAAAATGTGAGAATTTGCTGCCTTAGTTTTATTACTTTATTACTTTATTTGTCAGGGACAATGCTAAAAACACTGCAACAGGTCTCAATAACATGATGTATTCCATATAGGATTTCTAGCCAAGGCTAATTTGCAGCCCCTACTCCTTGTTCGGCTTTTTTACTGTAACATATCATCATTAGCAAAAGTAGTTAAATTGAGTACATAGAAAATAGTGACATTCACTTTTTTTTTTTTAATTGTCCTGGGAAAATAGTGTTTTTAGGATACAGCTATAAACACACATGACTCCACAAGCTTAAGATTTTCTTTCAGTGTGAATGTCTGTGTGTTTGATGCACTTTTGTATAAATGGCTACGTTTATACTGTATATAGCCTATGCGTGTCTGCAGGTGAAGTGTGTGTGTTTCTGCAGCTCTTGAACCCGCGTGTGCTTCAGGGTTTAACTTTACCTAACCTTGCATAACACAGAAAAAGGTACAGCTCTGTTACACAGACATGCGCGCACACACACAGACACACAGACACACACACACACACACACGTATGCACACACACACACAAATGAACACACACTGTACTGTATCTCTCTGGACACTCCAGTGGTGTTTTATTGGCAAACTAAGAGCAACAACTCCATTTTACTCTCTCTCTCTCTGCCTCTGCCTCTCTCCCTCTCTCTCTCTCTCTGCCTCCCCTCTCTCCCACACAGAAGTATAACATTGGTGTACTCTACTCACGAAGCAGCCAGCCTACTCAACATTTATTTTAGCTCTCTTTTTTTCTCTCTGAGAAAAATGAGTGCTCCTCTGTGTGTTTGCGTGCTTTTGTGTGTGTCCTGCCGTGTGTTTTCTCAGTGCAGGGAAGTGGCTGTTAAACCTCGTCCAAACAATGATCAATGGCTGGTCTGAGCCTGATGGATAAGAGGACAACGCAGGCATTTGTCACAGTAGAGCTGGTGCAAGCGTTAGCGTTTACGCTACAACACTTCATTCCACTTCACGTAGTGTTAGCTCAGGCTTAGCCCCAAACAACATGATGAGTAATTGCTGTTGGCTGCGGCACTATGAGCTTCAAACAAGGTCAATGGGACAGGCTGCTCTCGGTTCGCATGATTTTAACGATGCAGCATCTGAAGGGTTGCTTTGTCTGATGTGGCAAAATTGGGGAGTGACAGATAAACAAGCAGGAAAGGATAAAGGTGAGAAAAGAGACAGAGAGGTGAAGAGATGGAAAAATGGCAAACTTGCAAGAAAAACCTCATAAAATTAGGAAATTGAAAATCAAACAGGTCCTAATCGACCTCAGCTCAGCCAGTCTTCCATTGCAGTGAGAGCCATTAGAGCAGAAGACTGACCCGAGCCAGAAACGCTGATATGCAGGTGTGCTTTGTACTGATCTTCACCAGGAAGTAATATGACCATGCAACACAGATGTTCACCTTTACCTGTATTATGAACTGTAAGGTTCATTGGTGCATTTGGATGTGAACGATTGTGATGCAGTAACTTTACATTGCTTTTAGCCAGTTTACCGTCTGTCTGTGTGTTTCTTCCAGTAAGCTGGGTTTACACAACCTTTAACTATCTCACTGCTCTCTTTTTTATATTTACAAAATATCAAATGACTTTGTCTAATATAAAAGGTGAGTCAGAGTGATGAAACTGCAGAGAATTATATCTTAACCCTGCAGCACTACTGAGGTTTTTAGCGAGTGATAACTCACTATTTTGGTCTCACAGCAAATTAATTGTTTGGTGCACTCTCACCGCTCCCATTAGCCTCGTATCCAGCAGCAGCAGGAAGCCTTCTGCAGAATAGCTCTGGGTAGAACCACTGTACGCTGCCTTTCAGGCACACACGAAGATAGAGACTAGCTGGCGGACCATTTGGCAGCTAAGCTAACTTGGATATTATTTTCTCGGGCGGGAGCTGGTGGGGACCAAACCAGAGCCAAAAGAAGAGTAAATGTTGGACTTATGGCCATCAGGTCACCAGAAATATGACCTCAAATGAATGCTAATCCTGCTCCATGTTTGCTAAATGTTTGGAAACACAATTGCTTGCCAACATGTTAGCCATATAAGAACCTTATGAGTGTCTGCATTTTAAGGCTTCTTTCTTCTGACACCTAGCAGCCAAAAAACTAGTTGTTTCCACCTTTCCTAAACCTAAACTTAATTACAGTATGGAATACCAAGATATTACATATTTTAGATAAATGCATGAATCGCTAACACCCAAGTGCATACTGTACTTTGTGTGTGTGACTGCTGAGAAGCTGAAGTGACCGACCTGCATGGATACACACACACTCACATCCTGTGCGACCTGTGCTCATTCTTATGTGGATAGTCAAGCATATCCTCCTGTGATCCTTCACTCCAGGCCATCTACGAAGTGGGCCATCTACTTGAAAAAATACACTTTCATTAAACGTCAGGGAGAGGAAAAAAAAAACCCAATTCTCATCTCCACCTCCCTATTGCCAGACTAACGAGCTGAGGGTTTAACAAGCTCATTAAGGCGGGGTCGGCGCGAGTCTAATTGTACCGAATGATTGCTGCCGGGGCTGGCTGAACCCAAGGGTTGTGTGGCTAGATTTAGAGGCTGATCCTTTACTGGGCACAGTAGGGACACCAACACAGTATACCTGCTCTGGAAAGATTAGAGTGTATATTTAGTGAGAGGAGAGCATGGCTGGTCAAGTGATGAAAATGTCATCAAGGAGGCCATTGTGTTTCACACTAGACAGACTGGCGAGGACGCAATATGGCTGCATTAAAAGGGCAGTGCCTGAGAATTGCATGTTTGTTAGTTCGGCAAACATATCGTACCAACAGATCTTTGACATCTGGCCAGATTATGACAGCCTGGTTTCATAATTGCGGCCCACGTCTTAAAGTTTTAAAGGCTCTGCACACCTATGGTACACCCACACAGGTGACATCACTTATTTCGACTGATTATACCACTTCTCGTGTCTGTATGGGGGTGGACTGACTTTGTGATTGGCATCTTCTTATTAGCTGAAGTTATCAGGTAAATGTAATTCACAGTAAATGACTAAAAACACTTTGGTTTGCAGGGCCTTTAGTTAAATCCAACAGGTCTGGTATTGTGCTCATTAATGGCTGTTTTCCTGGCTGATAAAAGAGTCCACCAATCAGTGCTTTGTAGGCGGGATTGAAATTGGAGCTACATCCATAAAATGCAGGACTGAAAAATGGGAACTGATGCAGCTGTGGAGGTTGTTGTAAGTCGACTTACAGAACTAGCAAGTCTTATATCTGCATGTTTCTTTCCATTTAACTTCTTGTACATGTACAAGATCTACCAAGTCCTCTGTGTCAACTGGAAGTGTCACTCTGTACTGATTCATTAGGGAGAAACAAGACAATATACACTCCTGTTGCAATCAGAAACCGTCTAGCACTGCTTTATGTGTGTGTTTTTACCTGTCGTGTGTGTTTCTGTCTGTTTAAGTTAACACACCAAAGCAAATTGTAAGGTTTTTTTGCAGTGTGAGAAATTGTTAAAGGTTTGTCCAAAAATTTGTGGCTTTGATTTTTTTCCCCCCATGTTACTCTTTTTAACCTTTTATTTAAGTTTATTTTCGATGGCCAGATGCTGAAAAAGAGTATTTTTTTTATACAGCTTTTTAAATAGCATACACTCGTACTATCAATCACTGTATTGCTCACAGCAGAGTTGTTGTAGTTTGCTCATCAAGTCAACCTCTTGATTCGTTGGCTAAATTGTTAGAAGAGACAAAGAGAGGGAGAGGGAAAAAATAACGAATTGGATGAAAGAAACCGACTGAAATAGACACAAACGAAAAACGACAAGTTAAAGGATAAAGAGGTGAAACAATGATGGTGAGGAGAGGGAGAGATGAAAGGAGGTATAGGGAGAGGGGGAATTGCTTTGTCACATCATATTTGGCGTTAGTGTTGGAGATAGTATCTTATCGCCCCCAACACATTTTCACATCATCTATAAATTACAGCGAGCGGCAGGTCAACACGACAATAAAACAGCAGCTGGAATAATGCATTAAAAATAGCAGCCCTGAATTCAGAGGGTGAGTGTGTGTGTGTGTGTGTGCACTGGCGTTTGTGTGTATGTGTGTGTGTGTGTGTGTGTGTGTGTCCTCAGGGTCAGGATAATCTCAGTGGATTGTTAATCCAGCCAGCTCCCTCACTCCCCAGCTTCATTAATCTGCCATCAGCCTCTGTCTCATTTTTTCTGTAGACGCACATATACACACACATGCACACACACGCACACTCACGCACACTCACGCATACACTCCCTGCACACACAGGCATATATGCACTTGAACATGTAGTTTAAAGGCGCAACCCTTAAGATTTTCAACATGTCAAACGCAGTTTTGATGCTGTCTGTCTGTAGGATTTTTCAGCAATAGCAATTCAATAGATTTCCATTCAGGAATTGTCTCTCAGTGCAGAAATAGACGCTGAGTCTGCCTTACCCATGCAGGATTCAAATTGCGTACCCATGTACGAAGGAAAGGATGCATGCAGGTTCTGGATCTGATGGGAAAGACAAAGAGCTGATGCTGAGTATTCTGCTGAGGAACTCTAGCTGCTGTCCGACCTCCATTCATTCTCCGGCTAGTTTCTAGCAACTCTCAGATTAGCTCATATGCATCCCACTATGAAAAGCACACCAGGCTACAGGAGCTGCTTCACTCCAACTTGCACCGGCACAAACAAACCCCTTCAGAGTTCGTTTGAGACCAGACCGAGACCACCTCCTCTGAGGAGTCTCATAGTTTTGGTTCGCCCTTGTGTTCACACCTGCACAAACAAATTGCACCAAAGGGGAAGGGGAACCAGATTTCAATTTATCAGACTGAAAGGTGCAGGTGTGAGAAATGACATCGACCAGGACTGAAGTCTGAAACCTGCATTTGTTTTTTTGGCCACTGGGGGGCAGTGCAAGAAGCGGCAAACACAACACTGACATATTATCAAGTTATAAACTTACTATAGCCAACTTGTTAGCGGACAGTTGCCTACTTACACATCAGGCAGACATGGAGCTACATTTATTTTGATTTGTGTGTCTGTCTGTATCAACCCTGTCTCCCATAATTTAGTGCTGGGCAGGCAGTTTACAGTCGGCTGCATTTATCAGAGCTTTCTCATTGAAAATTCATTCAGTCACTCACTGTCCTGTGAGGACATTCACTCTGGTTCACTCTGAAACAACCACATGAAAACAGCGGCGACCTATCAGCACTCTGCAGCCCTGCACCTCTGTTTAACTTTCACTTTTCTCGTCTCCTCCTCCTCCTCTTCCTCCTCTTCCTCCTCCTCTTCTTCACCTCCCTCCCACTGCTTTAACCACTCTGCATTCTTTTTTGGTCTCATTGTACCTCCTCTGATTCTGCGTCTCTCATTAGTTTCACCGTCTCTGCTGATTGCTCTCATACTGCGGTTAATCTTTCTTTCTTTCTTTCTTTATTTCTTTCTTTCTTTCTTTCTCTCTTTCTTTCTTTCTTTCTTTCTTTCTTTCTTTCTTTCTTTCTTTCTTTCTTTCTTTCTTTCTTTCTTTCTTTCTTTCTTTCTTTCTTTCTTTCTTTCTTTCCTTCTGTCGTTCCATCTGTCTTTTTTCTCTTTCTTTACTTCTTTCCTTTTTTCTCTCTCTCTGTCTTTCTTTCTTTCTTTTTTCTCTCTTTCTGTCTTTCTCTCTTTCTGTCTGTCTTTCTTTCTTTCCTTTTTTTCTTTCTTTCTTTCTTTCTTCCTATGTTGATATTGATAACACAGCTCTTGTATGTGCGGAGCTGCTTGTGTGTGCAGATATGTTTGGTTTGGATGTACATGTGCACATCAGATTGGACTTGTTGTCATTACACAGTACAAGTACTATTACAGTGAGAAGAACCTTGTTGCATGTGTGTGTTTGTGTGTGTGTGTCTGTGTGTGTAATAGGCTACTTTATCACCTGTCTGTTCGAGGAGTCTCGACAGAAGGACAGAAATAGGTTTAAAGCATCGGTAGTGACTCTACTGAGCTCTACTTTAAATGCAAATTCAGCTCTGGCAGGCTTTTTATTCCAGACGCACTGATGCTAACCAGGATGCTCGAGCATCCTGCCCCCCCACTCACACACACACACCCACACACACACCCTTGCATTGCAGCGTGGCATCTCCTCAGGCTGTATCACTTTTGTAAACTCCTCATAAGCTTTCTACTCCATCGCCCACAGACATCCACTCACTCACACACACACGCACACACACACACATACACAAACACACACTTTCACACACTCGTACTGATGTAAAAATAGTCGTATTTTAGTAGTGCTGCATACATGAATGTAGTGCTGAAATGGTTCGTCAGTTAATCGATTAGTCAAGCGTGATCAGCAGTTTCAATAACTTATCATGTAAATCATTAATCGAGCAAAAATGCTTACAATTTGACGGATACAGCTTCAAAAATGTGAGATTTGCTGCTTTTCTCTGTTTTTTTTAAAATCTTTATAAATACAACATCTTTGAGTTTTGGACTGTCAAAACATGTGACATTGACATTTCATCAAATAACTTGCATATTTATTAATGATGACAAGCCCTAACACACACACACACACACACACACACACACACACACACACACACACACACACACACTTTCAGAGACTTACAATAGATTCACCAATATTATTAAATATTACACATTGCTAGCGAGTGTGGTATCTGCTCCAAAGATACACAGAACAGCTGTTTAACTCAACACATGAAATGACCCTTCTCTAGCATCCCTAGCATTCTCTCTCATTCCCTCTCTTTCTTTCGCTCTCTGTTTCTCACTCTCTCTCTCTCTCTCTCTCTCTCATACACACACACACACACCTCAGGGTTTCACTTCTTTTCGTATCAAATCTCTCACTTCCTCGCAAAATTCTTACTTCTTCAAGTAGATGAATTCTTGTCTTCTCCGCATCCTTTCACTCTGTCTCTCAATAACACACACACACACACACACACACACACACACACACACTCCAAACTTTAAACTTTGTCAAACTGAAATAATCCAGCAGCAAAAAGTGCGTGAAGTCTTACCTGTCCGCTCTCACCGTCTCTTCTCTCTTTGTGTTTAGTGTGTCCGTCTCTCTCCTCTCTCGTTCCTCTCTCCTTTTACTAACTTGAGTGTGTGTATGTGTGTGTGTGTGTGTGTATACGTGTGTGCGGTCTTTTTTCTGTGTGTGTGTTTGCGTTTGTGTCCCAGGCGATGTTTGACTTTCGCGGCAACGGCAAGGCGGAGTTGAACCTGAAGAGGGGAGAGGTGATCTTCCTGCTGCAACGAGTCAACGCCGACTGGCTGGAGGTAAGAACGGAGAGAGAGTGGGAGAGTGGGAGAGGGAGGGGGAGAGAAAGAGAGAGAGGGAGAGAGAGAGAGATTCAGAGCAGGAGAAAGGGAGGGAAAGAGTGGGAGAGTGAAAGGCAGAGAAAGACAGATGAGAGTGAGGGAGAGATGGGAAAGATATAGAGGAGGTGGAGGGGGAGAGGAGACATAAGCCAAAAAGTGAGAAAGAGAGAAGGAGGCATCTTGATTAGGACGATGGAGGGAAGGACTGAGGAGAAAGAACCAAAGAGGAGGGTGATGGCAACAGATCGAAAGTGAAAATTATGGGGAAGGAGAGAGGGGAAACAAAGAAAGATGGAGGGAGAGAAAAAGAGGAGCGAGGCAGAGATGAACGAGAGAGATGGACAGAGGCAGAAAGGTGAAAAGTGGCAGGATTAAGTAATAAAGACTGAATGAAAAGATAAACGAGTAGATTGGGGGAGATTTTGTTACCACCAGAATGAATTACAGGACCGCTTCTCTTCCAAAAAATGTTTGGACAAAGATTTATAATTTCTGCATCCACGAGGGTCTGTATGATGTAAAATGTATGTACCCATGTCTGCAACAGGCTGCACGGACCGCCTTCATGCAGTGCGACACTGACATGCATTTGGTGAGGTTATGGATGGTTAGAAAGAAATAATCTTCCCAGTTTGGTGTGGAAGACCTGACCTGAACCCCATCCAAAGCGTATGAACCAGGCCTGATCATTCAGCACCAGTACCCGACCTCACTGTTGCTCCTGTGGCTTAATGTGGGCAAAACTGCAGACCCCTCCCACAAGAGTGGAGGCTGTCTAAGCAACACATGAATGTCAGTGGTTTGGATGATGTAATCAAAAATATCACACTTTGTTGGAGTGTCCACATACCTTTGGCCATGGAGTGTAGCTTTATGATCTTTACCTTGGCAAATGTTTTAAATGCACAAAACAGTCCCTTCACGAGTTGCAGCAGTCAAAAAGTTAATTACAGAGTATAATACTCCTAAAATATCAACCTCACATCGCAGATGCAGAGCACAGTGACCATAAAACATCTCCGCCAGTGTGATTGGAGGTGCCCTGCCCCAGTTTCCTTCAGAGGAACAATTACTTAATGAACAAAATGTCCTGATTACACACTGCAAGTGTCACGTGTAAGTCGTCCAAAAACGGGATGTGGGACATTTTAATTAGCCGCTCAACATAAAAATGCAACACTGGAACTTTGGTGCCGGCGAACAGTTGTCACAGAAATTCTGCTTTGTCACAGAGAGCACTTGAAACAAGGTCGGGAAACACAAATGTGTAAGGTGTTGAGATATGAGCGTGAGAGAGAAGCTGGGAGTGGGTGAGTAGGAGAGAGAGAGAGAGGGAGGAGGTGGATGCTGATGTGGTGGGAGAGAGTGAGAATCAACATGGAGGAGGAGGACGATGCACTTATCCTGCCCCTAGCTTTCTAGAGGGATCCAAAAAATCGGAACAGAAAAGGCTGACAATAATAACCTTACACAACACTGCAAAACACTATCTTGTTGTTCTTTTTTGGCAACTTTGCAGCCGCGCTAGTAGCAAGCCTTTTGTTTTGTTATGGGGGGGGGGGGGGGTTGGGTGAGGTTAATGTAACACTTACAACTTGTGAAAAGTTGACTGAGTGCCTTTGATTTAGTCAGTGGACAGAGTGGCTGTGGGTGGAAAACGTGACAAATCCAACTGGCAAGACTGGTGCATCAAGGTAAACGTTTCAAACACACCAGTGGAGGGACACCTGAGCAGTTTCAGGGTTTCCCAGAGAAAAAAACAAGACTTAAAGGTGGAATTTAATATTCAGACCTTATTAAAATGATGACCTGTGTGTAGGACAAGCTGGTAGCTGTAGAAATGAGAAAATAGCCCCTCTGCTGCAGCCTCTTACCAGATAGTTTGTTGTTTCTACATATATCAGTCAGGTTGTCCTTTGCACTGCTATAAATGGAAAAAGGGAGAATAAAGTTGTTTATTAGACTTTTCTTACACTGAACAACTATTAATTATATAGTTTATTATTGCTGCGAAGCTTGGGCTTTAAATTTGAGCGTAGCACCATTTTACTTGCCCCCTTTCTTTGAATATGTGCACATTTTGCAGACTTGCACAGGTGAAGCTGCCAGACTTTTTGCACTGATGGTGCTCAGTGGCCGACAGTAAAGAGAGTGACTGAACTGAGCGCATATGAGGCAGTAAAGCATGGGAAGGTTTTACCTGAAAAAAGCATGTGTGCACATCTGCTGAGCCTTAAAGGGGAAGTCCACTGGTTTTACATAATACGTCATGAGGAGCACTACTCGCCTGTAAACACAGGTGAATATTGTCTAACGTGGCTCTGGAGGACAAGTATGAGAAATGAATTTAAGTGACATCACCCATGTAATGTCAGCATGCAAAGCTCTATCAGCCTGTGTTAAAAAACTGGACACAAGTTTTCTAGGCATGGCTTCTCTAAGGAAAAAAGACACTAGTCGTTGCATCATGGGAAATGTAGGAGCCAGGCTTTTTGCAGCATGATCCTATCACCTGTTTACCTGTGGACTGTTCCAAACAGGTGTTTTTGGAGCAGTCCACAACTTTCCCAGTCTTTTGTTGCTGCATCAAATTAAGAATAAGCAGACATTTACAAAAATCAATGACGCTGATGAGGTCAAACATTAAATATATTGTCTTTGTGCCTTTTGTGTGTGTTTATGCAAACACACACACACACACACACACACACACACACTCAGACACCAGGGGTGCCGTAAAAAGGCTGGATGGCTGTGTCGAGTGCTTGTAACATCAGCAGGATATTATGAACAGGCTAATTAGTCTGGGAAAGCTCTCTCTAGATGCACGTCCATGCTGCTTTCTTGTGTTCCCGTCTTTGAATCATCAACCCGTCTCATCATCACCTCAGCCCCTCATCTCTCCTCCTTCGGGGACTCATCCTGGATTTCTCGTGGCCTCTTTATCCTTCTTCTCTTCCGTCCTCTTCTCACCTGTCCTCTCGTCGACTCTTCAGGGCACGGTGAACAATCAGACTGGTATTTTCCCGCAATCCTTCGTGAAGATCATCAAGCCCCTCCCAGAGGGTGACGCAGAAGGCGAGGGCGAGGGCCTTACATACAGCTGCCTGCGCTGCTACCTGCTCACCCCCAACGGAGTCGACACCAGGTTTGTCCAGAAGTGTGTGTGTGTGTGTGACATAATTAATCATTTGGATTGACGAGTATACAGGTAGATGTTTTTTGTGTTGTGTGACTGTTTTGATGACACCAGACTTCGGGATTGATCTACTTCACAGTTTCGTCCAAACGAGCATTAAAAGGCATTTAGAGGTTTAGATTGGAAATTGTAGAAATCTGTAACAATTTGAATGTTGTTTTGCTTTCCCTCAGAAATAAAAGGTATTTTTCAAATGGATTGTAAATCTGCTTTGGATGACTGTGTGTTCCTTCTTACAGAGATGTGTGTGTGCAAGAGAACCTCACTATCCAGCCGACGTACAAGGACCTACTGTCTCGTATGAGGTAGACCTTTAATATCACTTTCTTTAGTAGCGCGGGAGCCGTTTTTAGGGAGATTTGCTGGACATTTAAAGTGTGTTTTGTGTCATGTTTTTATTTCATTTTCACCCATGTGGGAAACAGTGATTGAGAGAAACACGAGGACCAGCTTTGTGGGTGTTAAGAGCTGACTGTTGTTTCGCTGTGGAGGAGACAGTGATTGTATGCAACCTCACACCTGCGAGTGAGTTACAACACCTTCCTGCAAAACGTGATAATGGAACATGAAGCTGACATATTTGATGGAGGCTTGAAGCGAAGGCTGCGAAGCATTTTTGCATCTGCACATCGTAATCACATTAACAATCTTATGTAAACCCTTTCCCCCCGTTTCCTGCTTTTCTTTGTGGCACATAATTACATCAGTGAAAAAGCACTAACTGTTGAATCTCTGACCTCGGCTTTGTAAAGCATTTGTGTGAAGTGTGAAGCCATTTTAATAAATTAGACTTTAAAAGACGGTGATTTAAATCGCAATTTGAAGCGTTTTGTCCTCAAATCCTTGCACAGCAGAGCAGAATCCCGGATCTAGAGTTCCTTCCTGGATGTGCACTGATGATGTAAGGTGATTGCTGACCTTTGTGATGTCACCTTTACCTTTTCGCTCAAACGAGGATGAGTCCATTAATTCACTGGCCTGACCTGAGGGGCAGCATATTTCGCCGCTGTGCGCTGCAAACCTGCAAATTGCCAGTTGGCAATCATCACAGTTAGTCAAATTAGTTCCTGCGGGACCTCCGACTCCCCCCCGTCCCCCTCTACTGCACCACCATCACTGGATGCATATGCTCATTACGCCATCATATCTGCTTTTCTCTGTCTTTTTCCCTTTCATTGTCCCTCTCCCTCTATCTCTCATTATCTGGTAATTTAGATAGGTGAGCACTGTGGTGATTAGCCCTCCCCATTCATAATCAGTTCATTTCTTCTGCTTATCTGCTCATTATTGTTTTTTCTGTGTTCAGGCGTATTGTGCCCTGGAGTAGGATGGATGAGACCCTGGTCTTGAGTTTTAATATGGCTTCGCACTGATAAAGGGAGGGGGAGAGCGCAGAGAACGGGGGAGGAGAGGGTGGTGGTGGTGAAGCTATGAGGAGATAGCACACAGGAAAAGAGAAGAGAGTAATTGTGCATTGTGTAAACCAGGAAAGAGGAAGCTGGTGAGGAAGGAGGGCAGCAACTTAAAATGTTGCTAAGCTACAAGATAATGAAATAAATAATAAAATGGAACAAACCAGTGGATGTAATAAGCTGTCACGCAGCATCACATCACATCACATGTGATTATTACTGATTTTCTTTCTTGTGCGATTTTAAGTTTGCAAGATTATCATTAACGTGTTTTGACATGTTATATTTTGACATTTCATCACACTCACAGTATTCAGTGTTGGCAGAGAGAGACTATCAGTGCTGGTGGGCGATATGACCCAAAAATACAATCACAATATTTCAGGGTTTTTCTGCAATAATGCTATTCTTGATGATATGACAAAGTCCAGACTACATCTTGCCAAAGATTTGGTGATGCCATGCTGAGCCAGTGTAGATATTCTGCTTGGTTTAGAACTCACAAGAGCTGTTGAGATATCCTTGTGGGATTTTTGGCTCCCTTCGTGAGATGGGAGCACTAACATCAGAAATACCTGAGACTCCCACCGGTCAGTTACTTCTGAGAGGATGAGAGGTGAAACGTTTTCAAGTTACAACCAAATCCAGCATGATTCGACCCTCTGTGGATGACCATGACCCGCATGAGTGAGGATCTCCACAGACATCTCTCTGCTTGTGCTCGAGGTGGTGAAATAAGTTTGTTGTATCTCCCCTTTTGTTGTTACAGCTTTGGCTTCTTACATCTTACAGCTTTTTTTTTTGTGCATCTGATCTTTGAAGTTCTTTTTGGAGCGAACTCCTCCGCTGTGGAGCCAGTGGCAGTGTTACTTTCGCTTTCAGCCATGCTTGCTGTTGCTGTGTGTAACTGTATGACGTCGTTACTGCAACAAGGGGGAATATTGCCATTATCACAATTAGATTTTTATTATCACATTATCATATTATCACAACAGACCGATATCATTGTGAACGGTACAGTATGATGCACGTTTACTCAGATTGGAAATGCATGCCATCTGAAAAGTCCTCTGATTGCTGGTGGCAGGAGGACACTCTGAGCACCTTTTTGCATGTCCTTCATGAGATGTAAAATTCATCATGTTGTGCCTCCAGGACTCCTGCAGAACCCCTCATAAACTGTGTCTGTGTCTCTTTCTGTTTTTTCCGTGTCTCTCTCTTATTAATTCCTGAACACAAACTGTCTGTTCATGCAAGAAAATGTGACTATAGAGAAGGTGCTGCCGTTGTCAAACTTCATATCTGCACTCGTTACCCGTTTCCTTTGGTCTGACACATGTTTTCTTGGCGATAATTTTCAGAGCAAAATTTTAATTAAATTTTAATATATCAACAAAGGCCTTGTGGGGCCAGTCATTTCCTTCACTGGAAGCATGGTGCAGGGCTCGCTTATAATCCAGCCATTAAATAGCGTCATGGCTTTCAGCATTAAACAACCACTTCATATAAACAAAACATATAGAAACATGTTCATTCTCATAGAACAGTCTAAATAAGAACCCACACACAATAATGATAAAATGATGATGATAAATACAAAACCTAATGAAAGAAATTAAAGTGAGAGGAAAGAGTCTTGGTAAATGAATACATAATAACCCTTCACTTGATGTAGTGTTGCCTTAGACAGCTTGATTAAGCAAATATGAAAAAGCCGCTTCTGTTGATCTTTGCATTTGCTCTCTGTATGAATCTGAATCACACACACTCCAGGTTAAAAAAGCTGTTACATGTAGCCATGTTGGTGCAGTTGCCACGAACAACTGATATTTCAGTTTCAAATCTCCATCTCAAACGAGCACGACTAAGTACGTCCAATAATTCTTCAAAATGCAAAGAGGTTGTTGCTGCTTGTCCTCTCATGTCTTATTTGCTTTTCATGTGTTTGTAAAGATATTCAAACATGATGAACGCTGCATTTCAATTGGTCTCTCATGTTTTTCTGTATCTAAGTTGACAAAAAGCTAAAGTTACATATAATGGTTGTTTATTACAGCACATTAACAGCAGGTTATTCACTGAAGTTCTAATGCTACACAAAGCAGCATAAACCTCTTTTTATTTCCTTTGTGGACTTGTTTGACATTAGACATTTTGGAAATTATGTTGGTAATTGTTTTAGTGAAAACCAGAGTCTGACTGCTGTCTTTTATTATACTCAAATAATTATAAGAAAAAAGCCAAACACATTGTTCAAAACATCCGAACTCACCCCGAGGTTGAAGTCTGTTCTTGTCCTCGTCTTTCTTCAGGAATGTCTTCAAGGTGGACGACATCGCCGTGAACTACCGCGATCCTGACGGCGACCTCATCCGTATCCTCGATGATGAGGACGTCCAGCTGATGATCAAGGAGAGCAGAAGTCAGCAGGGAAAAGTCAAGAGACCTGTCAATCAGTTTCCATGGGAACTGCACGTGACCTTGATCTCTGACCTTTCTGTTTACAACACTGAGGCCTGACAGGGTGGAAATCAAGGGAAGTGAAGAAGACGTTTTGTGAGGTTGGGCCCATGTAACAATTTTCAAAGCGGTTTGATATTAAGCCAAATACTGAACCGGAACGGTAATACCGAATTTACCTATAAGGAGTTACATGTGACTCAGCTTCTCCCGAGTGGAGCATGATGAGAGTCAAGTGGCACCACAGGTACTGAGTGACCACCATGTTTTTATTTCTCATATTCAACTTAACTTTTCTTCCTCTAAAATTTCAGCCTCCTGCAGATTTAGAAAATATCAAAATGTTGCCTACTAATAGGCCTCTGTAATTATATGTTACTCGATTGCACAATGCGTTTGAAATTAGAGCTTCCACATGCATACCAAGTCAGAAACACAGCCTCTGATTGGTCAACAATCAGGAACACAGCCTCTGATTGGTCGACAAGTCAGGAACACAGCCTCTGATTGTCTGACAGACTCAACCCAAGGCATCATGGATTGATAGGGGATGGCTAACAAACATGCTAACAACAACAATAACTGTTTTCAGCATGGAAGAATGGTTAATAATCACAGATTCAGTGTTGGATTTAGTAAAAGGGATGTGATGGCACCGGAGCTCGATGTACTTGTGGCCATAAAAAGTCTGTAGCATGCAGTTTACCAGAGATTTGTCATATACAACATATTTTAATATTGATTACGACATTGTCGACCTGAGGAGGTCAATCACTTATATTCTCATCATATTGCTTCTTGCTAATTCAATGCAAGTTGAACTTAGTGCTGTCAGCACAGGTTGCTGATGTAGACTACTTTTTAATTTGCCAGAATATCTCATAATGACAAATTTAATCTGTTTGCATAATAACATTTTTATAATTTGCTTGCTTGAGTTTTTTTCTAAATGGGAGTTGGTGCTCTGAGCTGCAGTACACTGAAGAAGCAGGGCATCAAACAGCCTGGTATACGCAGTGTCAGCCTCAGCTCAGGGCAGAAAAAACCTCAGGCTACACATCAACTCACACATTTGCAGATCTCAGTGGATGGCAGGAGTTAGTAAATGTCAAACGTACCTCTAAAGAGGTATACCTGGTAGAGGTATACATTTAGAGACTCAAATTCTCAAATCTGAGTACATGTGCACAGATTGAGATACAGTTTCACAACACATGATTTAGCTGGAATAAGACATCATAATTTATCAAGCACAATACCAAACATTTGCAGGTTCCAGCTACTCAACCATGACAATTTGTTGCTATTCTTTGTTTTATATGACCGTAAACTGTGTTTCTGGGCTGTTGATGTGACAAATAAAGCAATCTGACAATATCAATTTAGGATTAGGGACTGTGGTGGACATTTTTTTGCTAATGAGTCAATGATTGATTAGCAGCAATACCAAAAAACTCAACAATTTAATCAACAATGAAAATCTGCGCTAAACATTCTAAATGCAAGGTCAATTTGGTATTCCAGGAGCTTTCGACCATATCCCACAGTCTTCTTCTGAGTATGGAACTTGCTCAGGTGTCATCACACAACTGAATTTCTGCACTTTTGCATGACAGCAGGTTCTTGAATATGGGTGATACCTGTGAAGAAGGACGTGGGACACAGCTGAAAGATCAAGGATTAGCTGAGTAATTGGACTTTGCATGTAGAATATCTTCTGTAAAGACTCTCCACCCTCAAGATAATGAAAATAATTGTTTGTTGCAACCTTATTAGCAATTGCACTGACTTGTCCACCTCGTTCTCTGTGGATTCTGATTTCTCTTTTTGGATAAAAGAGTTTGGAACAACTGGAATAAAAATCAGAATTTTCCAAAAAAAAAAAAAAATCATTGAGGATTGATCAATCCTATCAACCAACTTCAGATACTTAGTGTTGATTTGGTGCTACAAGGGAAATCCTGAACTTCTAATTTGACCCTTCAGTCTATCCTCCATGGCTCTGTCTCGCTCACACCGTGCATTCACATTTTAACCATGTGTCTCCATTTCATTCACACTCGCCTCAGGAAATTCAAATATTGTATTGCCTTTGCTGGCAGGACAGTTTTTTCCTCATCTCTAATGCAAAGTTATTCCCCTCATATTCCCTTTTAACAGCCTCTCCCAGGCAATGTGAAAGTTATGCATCTTTAAAAGTTGCTTATCGCACCAGAGGCGACTGATACTTGCCCAGACTTATCCTATTGAGTATTCAGGTGTGTATTATGCTCTGTTTTAAGGCATAAGCATGATGGTAAAAATGACAAATCCAGAAGGAACATATGCTGGTTGACTCTGTGATGGATTGGATATGACAGCAAATTTGCACATTTTTAAAAAAATGCCTGTTTTATACCTAGAAGAGACATTTTATTGCTAGTTTGTGGAGAAATCAAATTTATTTTAGACCAGAGTCCAAAACAGCAGTTATTTTTGGAATAGCTAAAACAGTTAATTCTCTACCCTTTCATAAAGCTGGGCTCCCTGGACACATGTTGGTGTAAATGGTGGTTTTTCAGGTGTTAATGGATTATTTGGTGATGATCTGATCCCATGAGACTGCATGGCACTGATGTGGATGTGCATCTCTGTTATCCACTCTCACTCAAATGTTGGTATTCAAAAAGTGTAGAAAAAGATTGTATTAATGTTTGTGGTCTGAGAGCATTAGAAACAGACGAAGCAAACCTCGAGGTAAGCAACAGACGCTTCACAAGCCAGTACACTCATGTTAAGACACACAAGTGACACACAGAGACACACTTTGTTTCAAATGAAAGTACAGGAAACAAATGGATAAAGAGGACATGTCCTTGATGAACCAGTCTGTCTGTCTAATAACTTTATGTACATATTACTGTTTCCAATTACATCTATTGCCTTTTTCATTTCTAAAGAGCGAGTGAGTTTCCAGTGATTGACAAGCACAATGACACTGATGTGACCTTGGCAGAGCTGGAGTGAAATAAACACATTGTGGTGCTTTGTGATGTCACTCCGAAAGCAGCCGTACCTCATGACCACAATCACATTTTGCTACATATACATTCTGCATATGTTAATGCCGCATGAGGCTCTGTGATTGCTTTTATCACTGCTTTGTTTTTGTTGCACTAAAAGGAGCCCATCGCTGCTAACCCGCTGTTATGTTTTCCACTTACATTTAGCGGATGCTGTCATGCAGAGCAAGTTAACGCTGAGTGAGCATGCAAGGCTGCAGGTCCTGTTCAAGGACATTGCTTACTGATGTGCCCGATTGGAGTTGTTGTTAAGGGGTTTTCTCTGCAGTCAGAAATAATCTCCATGTTTAGGTTAAGCTTTTAAGACTGATTTTCCTAGTGTTGTATATTAATAATAATAATAATAATAATACATTTTATTTGGAAGCGCCTTTCAAAGCACTCAAGGACACTTTACAGAGCGGGTAAAACACAAATAACACAGGATAAGCACAATAAAAAAAACACAAATACACAGGATAAATACAAGCACGATAAAACATTCTAATTATAGCAATTGTAATTAATTTTAAGTGCAGCTGTGATTGGAAATGCGCTGCATACTCTGATAGAGAGAATGTTTGTTGATGTTGACAATGCTCCAAGTGTCACATCCTAAGCAAATAACATTTTCAAAGTTGTGATACCTGGTAAGTTGATGCCATTTTCACCACATAACAACAATGAAAGGATGAACCCTCACAGTCTTGGTACCATCCTGTTGGTGTAACATCCTGTTTTAGGAATAATTCAACGTTTGGACAGCAGCACCACAGTGAAAATTGACGACCAACCATTGGAGACACCAAGGATTAGTCAAACACATGTAAAAACATGTTTTGTCATTATTATAGTTATTGTTTTTATTGTTATTATATTACATGTTTTATATGTTTCATACAGATTACACAAATGAAATAAAACTGTTCTAAAGTGTCTGGAGCTGTAAATAACAGACTGAAGAGGCATGTCGGTGTGTTCAGAATTTCTTTGGCTATTGGAAATGTCAGTCAAAATCGGTTATATTGGCTACACAAAAAAAGGTGAAGGAGGCCCTTCTGTTCAACTCAGACTGTTATTGGCTTCTCTGGTTGCTAGGCTTCATATGGCATCCACAGAGTAATACCGGTTGGCATATGTTTCCGGAAGTTGTAACAGGTAAAATAGGAAAGAAAAGTGGAAGACGAGCATATTGTCTGCTAATTTGAAAAAGGAAAACATCTTTCCGTGGAGTATTATGTTTTGGACCAGATTATTTGTACTGTCTGGACCTTTGTCGACGTTACCAGGCTGTTTTGTTGGAGTATTATCCATCTGTGGGTCAATGAGAGTCGCCATGGGTAAGTCAATTTTAAAAACGGTTACTTGTCTGCCGTTGGCGTTTATTATTCTTCCTGTTGTAATCTATCGGTAATGGTTTGCATAAGCGAGTCATGTGAATTGTAGCTTTCTAACGATGTATAATATGAGTACAAACTTGAACGCAGCGTTTGTGACAATAGACAGGAGGTTAAATAAACAAACACACACTGTTTCACAGGCGGGCCGTCGCTGCATGGCTGCTAGCCTAGCGAGTGGTTGTGTCTGTTGTTTCCATCCTCATTGGGCCCCTGTTCTTCACCAAAAATACATGTTGTCATTCAGTTGGCGGCCCACCTTGCTTGAAACACCAGTGCGCCTGTTGGTTGGTGAATTTTATCACCTCTGAGGAGAGCCAGGCTAGTTGTTTCTCTCTGTTTCCAGTCTTCATGCCAAGCTAAGATAATCAGCTGCTGGCAGTAGCTTCACATTTACCGCAGAAACATGAGAGTGCTATTCATCTTTTTATCCAACTCATGGCTAGAAAGTGAATAAGCACATCTCCCAAAACAATTTCTTTAAAAGTTACAGTTAAGTTTAAAGAAAAAGCCAACTGGCAAATCATATCAGTTTTTAAATATTTGCCTACAATAGCCATGGTGGCAAGTATTTCATTCATTTATCAAGTTAGGAAGCTAGCCAGCTGTAAGCTTCTTTGTACCTGCAATGTCAGCTAGGCTAACTTGTTAACTTATATGTATTGATGGGTAAATTGTATAAATGGTTTGTTTTATCAAACTGGTCAGGTTTGAATAATGACACTTGGAGGGATGCCGTTGTGTGTTTTAGCAGTGTGTTCGAGCATTAACATACACCGAAAGGTCTGGCTTAAAATGATAAAGTCAGATTTTAAACTTTGAAAACACACAACAGAAAAACTACCAGTCAGATTTTGGTATGAATTAAGGAGTGACTAATGTTATTACTGAGGGCGACTACATTATCTGTTAGAGAACATTTTATTCCTGCATGTCGGTATATTTCTGTCAATCTGACCCAGTCTGTCTGACATTTTGTCACTTTCACACTCTGTATCTCTCTGTCTGTCATCCTCAGTCTCTTTATGCCTCATAACCCACTTGCAGAGAAAGGGCAGACTCAATCTAAGTAGCATGTACTCCAGTCAACCTTTGCCCAGAATTTAATTATCAACATTCGTCTTTGCTGCCACAGCGGCCTGCTGTACATCTAATTAAGCTCATAATGAATGTCATTAGGGCCAAAGTCATGTTAGCCTGCGAACTAGCCATGCACCATGGACCGTCAATGAAACGTGGGGCACATGCTCAAGCAGGAGGCAGCTGGAAATAAAACAAATTACATTTATTTTTGTATTAGTTTCTGTATACTGTAATATTTGCATGGCAGCCAATCTGAGCAGTTCTGTGAGTCAGCAAAGTCAGCAGGACCCAGGTTAATTGAAGGTCTCAGTGGAGCCCGGTAAAGTAGATGGATGGATATTGGCTGTTCTGGTGATGTGACACAAGCTGAAAACCCCTGAATTGTACCTGGACTTGTTTACATGAGCAGCAGGCTGACTGAAACAGCAGGGTTTGAAATGGATTGCAGAGGTTGTGAGGATAAAGGCAAGAGGTGGGTCAGCAGTGAGGCTGATGGGATGCTAGCCAGTGGATGCGCCAGCAAAGACAAAAAAGCCTAAAGAGATGTGGGAAAGAGGGAGCTAGCAGAGTGGGAAACAGGCAGAGGGCTAGCTGATGCGCAATCACCTGAAATCACCAGCAGGAACTGGAATACAACAAAGTAACACTGGGAGATATGAGATGCGGAGCAATGGGCAAATTCTCACCAGCTTAAGTGTACTGAGAGCTGCTGTACTGTCTCCTCTTCTGTCCATACGTGGTCTCATTGTACAGTTGCACAGACAAGAGGGCTCATTATGTGAGCCGAACAGGCAGTGGAATTTGCTTAAATGCTCTGTTCAAAAGAGCAGGCTAATGGCTGGCAGCGGGGGCACAAGTGAATGATATGTGAAGGGGCAGGAAAGCAGGAAATGACAGGTGGGCAGTGGGCCGATTAGGTTACAAAGACTTGTCCGGCTGTCACTGTGACGCAGGAGATGTCCTCTCCTGTGTGGTCCCTCGGTTCTGTCTTCAGAAATCGCCCGAAGACCGACTTCTGCTTTTCTGCGTGCACTTGAAACAGAGCGCTGCGGGTTCTCCTTGAACTAACGTGGCTTGGATTGTGCCTCATTTACACGTCGCTTTGGACAAATGCATTTGCCAAATGGAAGACGTTACAGCCAGGTAACAGACAATGGGAATGAAGAAAATGCTCAAATGCTAAGGTAGAGAGATCAAATACACCCCTGATCACAGTAACTGGCCCTATTTTGCGTAAGCCCAATGAGCCTGAAGGGGGGAATTCATCTTATTGACCTTTACCCTCCACAAGTGAGTAAGAGAGTAGAGTCAGCTTGAAAACAGCTCCAGGCAGTGGCTGTTTGAGATGCATCAGTGCAGATACTGGGTTTCATGTGAAAGAGATTGAAATTGTGCCTTGAATCTGTGGTTGTTCACTGCCCCGAGTGACTGGTGAAATACACAAGTGTAACAGATTCGGCCTAAATTTACCAACATGTGGTTGGTGGATGGTGTTAATTTCCCCACAGTGGTTGCCGTGTGCCTTCTGCCTCCCTCCATTTTGCTGCTGTCTCCTTTTCCTCCACGACCTTCCTCTCACCTTCTCTTCTTCTGTGTCACTTGTTATTTCTCCCATTTGGCAACTCCAGCCATATAAATCTTCTCTTACTGGAAAAACAGTTTTCCACTTGCAGGAGGTACCCTCTCAGAAAGCAACAAGGGGTAGTTAAATCACATCCTGATAAGTTACTGCTCCTGCTCTGGCTGCTTTTCACTGCAGTTGTTTTGGGAGATTGCTTTTTTCAAAATCACATTACTCTACGATCCAAATAGCTTTTGGAAGGGCCTTGCAGTGAGGAGGATCCATTTAAAGTTTGCCGATAAGGCAAATCATGCCGTTAGTTGGAGTCATGTAGCTCTTTGAAATAGTTTTTTGGACCTTTTCGTGGTTGGTGGGCTCAACATTTGCTCAACGTCTATCTTTACACTAGCATGCTTTGGATGTGTCTGGCTTGAATTCTGTGTAGCTGTTGCTATGTGGTGTTGATGCATACAATTATGCCATATTGCACCATATCTAGGCTGGTGGAATGATGGCTCCAGCAACAGCTCCAAAAAAAAATTACAACAGGTGACAAATCCACGGAAATTAGTTTTATTTGTTCTGTGTAAAGATTTAAAATTTGCATTTGGCACAAAAATCTCAAGCTTTGTCCAAAATCACTCCCTTTACTCAGTCACTGCCCCCTGCATAATAGACACTCAGTGGTTTAATAGTGAGCAGAGAATTGAGATTTCAGACATAGCTGTTGAGTTGCACAATAGTAATTTTGGACCTACAAAATTCTGAGCATTGCACTGTTAGAGGAAAGCAGCGTACACACCATGAACACTGCTTCTGTCCTGGACTGCCCTCTGGACACCACTGAGGATGTAGGTGAGAGGAGAATGTTAGCCAAGCTGACAACGATCATGGAAAACCCAGTGGGGGTCCTTAGCAGCTCCTTTAGTAACAGACTGTTGCATCCAGTGTGTAAGAAGGAACGCTACCGCAGGTCCTTCATTCCATCAGCTCTCAGATTATTCAACTCCAGCATCACTTAACATCAGACTGTGTTGATGTTGTTTGACAAATTACGCTCATATCCATACTTTTGAGTAATATTACATATTTTCTTTTACATTTTGTGCAATATTACATAGCATTTACTGTTTTGTATATTTTATTCTCCTGTGCAATACTAGTAATACTATTTTTTGTTTTTTTTTAATCAGAAGGCAGCTTACATTGTTTTTTTTTCCACAGCTACTGTGGCAATACACACTTTTTACATGTTTCTTATATATATATATTTTTTTCTACATATTTTCTTTTTCTTTTATATAATCAAATTCCATTTTGCTTGTATAAAATGTACATATATATATAGTCTACTTTTTATTTTGTATTGGTTTTTTTTTCAAATGGGGATAACTCAAGTTTTATCTTATCTTATCTTGTTTGGGAAAGTTTGACTGTTTGAATCATGTCTATTGGTGCATCAGTTCTTGTTAGAACAAAACATTACATGGACTCCGTGCACACTCTCTGTAAAAGTAGTTCCCTGTAAACAGTGGTAAGGTCCATGCTGCCGTTATATAATGCAGCTGTTACTAACTCTAATGGATTTTATCTGCTTTGATTTTGACACTTTATTTGCCAACATGCTCACAGCCTGCAAACGCTATAAAGCACTCAAAAGGACGCTACACCAATTTTACACATCAGGTTCACTTTGCTCGTCACGAGGAGTACTGCTCAACCTGTGAATACAGTTGTGTAATGTCTTCTGTTGTTCTGGAGGAGCTTTCTAAAGCCAGTGGTGGGAGGCTTAAAAATTTCGACATAAAGCCAGCATTACAAACTGAAAGAGTGGAGTTTGAAACACGTGGGCATTTACTGGTCAGAGAGAATCTAACAAAAGATGCTACTGAGTTGCATTTTGGCTACTGTAAGATTCAGTTTTTGAAGCTTAACCCCTACTAGGACCAAACAGTCAGCATTTGCCACACTGATTTAGAGCATTCTTTTTTCGCCTCTTATGGGTGCTTCAGCTTTAGCAAAGTCTGAGTCTGCTGCAGAAGAAGTAGGTTGTTCAACGTTTTGTTCAAACTTGTCTAAAGGGAAAAGTGTCCACACAGTACCTGTTTCAAAAGGCCACACTCAAAGACTGAGGCACAAATGAATGAGATGCTGACTCGTGGACAGTCTTTCCTCTGTGTTGCACCTGGTTATACACATAAAACATGATGGAAATGGCTTTAGAGAGAGGTTTAAATCCTGCCTTACTCTTGAACCTCTGCACACATTGCAGTACAAACACAATCCGACACACAAGCACATTAAAGCATACTGAGACGTTTACCCTGCTTTTGCTCCTTACAGCCTCATTCCAATCACACCCTGAATTACATCACCTGCTGATATGTATCTCCTGAGTGTGACCGATGTGTATATACATGTCAAAGAAAACCGAGAGCACATCTTCATCTTTATTCTCTGTCTGATAGGCACAAGTCTCAGTAATTTAACAAAAATAACCCTCTCGCCTCTGCATTGATCTTCTCCACATATCAGCTGTAGCACTGTGAAGTGCTGCCACTCACTGGACTTAATGAGGTACTGCAGAGTCAGCCGACAGCACGGTGTAATTGTTGCCGTTAATTGCTGCATTAACCTTTTCACAATTCACAGTTTACAGGATCGTATGTCGGTGGGATTTCACAGGTTGCAGGAGAGCAGCAGCACAGTGCTGTGTGTTTCAGATGATGAGAGACAGTGATAAATGATTGTTAATGGTGACTTAGAGCCAAACGAAGATAAATAAGTAGACGTGTAAATGCTTTTGTTTATATCTGCTTTCTCTCGGTCTCTAAATTTGGAAATGTACAATATGACCACACACACACACACGCACACCCACGCTCTAGCTGGTGAGAGATGGATCTGTCTGTCTGTTCCTGGTTTTCCGCAATGAGTTCAATCCATCTTTATCTCGTTCTGTCCCAGCTGGCAGACATTCACCCTCCTCATCCACATTTATGACCATGCACACACGCGCTCACACAGACACACACACATTCTCGTATGACCATATGCTTCAGACTTGACTTATACACACAGGATAAAACATGAGTGCATTTGATGTCAGAGAGGGCAACATGTAGCAGCCGTAGGAGATCAACATAAACATACAGTATAACAATCGTGTCACATAGAAAGCTCACTGACAGTTTATCTTTAATTCTTCCATCCAGTCTCAGTAATATTTGATGGATTATTTTCCCAGCTAAACTATTAACTCGACTTGATTCTGTGAACTCGGCCTTGTGTTTTCTTTTGGTGACACAAGGGGGCACTGTTTAATTGCTTTGAGCAGTGTGTGATGTCCTGCAGGGTTATCGCCATCATGTTCGACGCAGATATCAGTAAATATATTGACAAGTTACACAAAAGAAATACCTATTGATATATAAGATGCTTTTTATCAAAACAACCCCTAAAATCAATGTCCAGGTTTTACAGAGAAGACAACATTTATTGGCTTTAAAAATAATTTTCACAGTCAGCATTTAAAAATTTAAATTCACACCATCACACCACTGACTGTAATTACAAGCATCACCAGCGAATTGGGGAAAAAAAAGAGAAACCTGAGTTAATGAAAAGTGACCTGATTGGATTGATTAATTGGTTCTTTAATTAGTTGGAAGTAATGAGAGCAGGAATGAACCCGTCTCAGTTCTATGACCTGAAACTGCCTCTAAAAATGAAAATAGCAGTTTTCAGTGAATCCAAAACATTTGTGTGTATAGTGCTGCTAATGAACTAATTAACATGCATATCAGTAGCACATTGGCTCTTCATTAGCCATTATAAAGCCTTTATTAATGTTTTATTCAACATGTGTTTAAGTGTTGTAAATTACTTTCCTTATAGCCAAACCCTAACTCTAAATGCCCTTAATCCGCAGAATAAAGCTTTACAATGATGAATAAAGAAAGCAGCTAGTTGATGGGGAGTATGTGTGCCTTAATATAAAGTCATGTGTGCTCACACTATATGCAAATCTTTCATATAAGACCCCTTGCAGCATCATTTTCTCTCAGCTTGACTTTTTAGTCGTAGCCACAGAGGGGGGCTGTTGATCTACTCTGCAGCTGTCAGATGACTGTATGCTGCAGAGGCTCATTACATCTTCATCATGGTAATCATCATCATCAAGGTCGTCGACATCAGGACCATTATAGTCATCAACATTAGCAGCTTCCTGCCGATTAGATTCTAAGAAAAGAAAACAGAATTACCCTTCACCGCTCTCTGTCCTCCTTTACTTGTGTTTCTGGGTAGCAGAAATCAGAAGTCAGAGCATCACAGCACAGGACACTGACTCCTCTATGATTCTTGATTGTAATGGTGCATTCGTAATAACCGAAGCTAATTATTCTTACACTTTTGATCTGCTTCTAATTCCTTCCTTTTTTATGCTAATATGGAAAGTGTTTATGATTGACACCATATTGCAGTCAGTACAGAAGCATGACTGGGTAGAACAGCGTAACACCGCAGTGAATTTTTCCATCAGAGGAGAGAGGGGAGTTTTTATGGAGAAATTGGTCGATACTGTCATCTCCATTTAGGCCTGCAGGTTTTGAACGGAGAGGCAGACAGACAAGGAGAAAGAGAGGGCAAAGAAAATAAGTGGAGATGGACCAGTGAGCAGCACTCACAGTGAAAATGTTCAAACAGGGCGACTGGAGTCACACAGATGGCCAGACACACACAGAAGGTCAATTATGAAGCTGTGGAGGAGGCAGAGACTGCTGGGAGTCTGTTGTCAAGAACTTGGCCTGAGATGCTGGTGTGAGGATACTGTGTGTGTGTATGTGTGTGTGTGTGTCAGGGGGTGTGTGTTTTCTCTCTGCATGGATCTTAACTCTGTCTCTCTCTCTTAGATATGAAAGGCAGGTGGGTGGAGGGAGGTTGAGGGGGAGGGGGGGGGTTAAAAGCATACTGAGCAGAGACTTTTGATGTATGAGACAACAATAAAAGGAGGCTACGCAGGAGATTTACAGTAACAAATCTGTTTTCCTGGATTACAGTAAGCTGGGCAAATTGTTTATTTCGTGTGTGTGTGCGTGCGCATGCGCATGTGCATGTGCGCATGGTGATGATGAGTGATGGGGTTGGTGGGGATTTTTAGACAAAGATCAACTTCTGATAAGGAATGACACACAACAAAAGAGGCAACATGATTGAAGTCTGAAGTCCAGGAAAAGTCCTCAGCAGGAAAAAAAATCTCTCCTCTTGCTGCTCCTCTCTTCCATCGAGGAGGATCACAGCTACATAATGTAAGGCTGTGACCTTTGACCTCTTCACTGCATGTAAAATAGGAGCAGTTTGCAGAGAAACCTTGGAGTATGTACCATTAACAGATTTGATTTTGCTCACTGTTGGCCTCTGGCTATTAAAGACCAAATTTCCTATAGACGTTGTTGCTCTCTGCTACAAAGTGGGATATTGCTGTTTTCCTGGCTTCACTGTCCGTCTGTTTGTCAAATGAGTCTCTAATATCTCTGATTTGCTTTCTTAACTTTGTGAAGCTAATTTTGCTTTCACATTTACATACAGGTGGCTGTCTCAGGAGCTAGAGCAGGCTGTCTCAAGTTTGGTTATTAGGTTAGTGGTCCTCAGGCAAGGCATTGCTCCTCATGGTCAGGACACTTGATGAAAGGATGAAAGTGCTGTATAAATGCAACCATTTATTTTTGCTTTAAATGGACTAAATAGGAAGGAAAATGTAAGTCCAGCACAACAATGAGACAGACATTCGTCAGCCTCCTCTTAACCATCAAATATCCATTCTTGGGGACAAAACCGAGACAAATTTGGAGGCAAAGTACAAAGGTAGAGGCGGATATTATGTGACAGAAACACACACGTGCCCATAAACACACAGACATTTGTCTAAACACACTCACACATACACACACATCACCTCACCTCCACAGGATCTGCAGTATAAACTGTCCGTCCAATCTACAGACAAACAGGAATACACACACACACACACACACACACACGCACACCAGATGTCTTTGTCTCTCACACACACACGAATATAAACTGTTATCATCATCACGTACCATCACTGTCATCAGAAAGAAATGGCCCAAAAATATCCAACACGTACACACGCTGTTTCTCACATGCACTCGTGCGCACACGCACACACATGCACACACACACACACACACATATACATACACAGCGCTCAGACATGGGTGTGGGTGCGTCAGTCTCCTGTCCACTGCAACACAGAATAGACCATTGTTAACCTTAACTGTCAGAGAAAGGAAAACAATTAGGAAAAGTCCCTCAAAATTACACACACACACACACACACACACACATAGACACAAACACAGACAGACTGCCTGGCTGACTGATATAGTCATAAAGTGGAAAGTGGAAAGAGTTTGCTCATGTAGTTTGTGAATTATCTCTGTGTTTCATTGTTCTGATCTGCTTCATCCCTTAGCACTTCTGTCACATCCAACCTTAATGGCATTTTAAATGTGTGTGTGTCTGTGTTTGTGTGTATGTGTGTGTGTGACATCTTTGTGAGAACCAATTTGAGTTTTAGACCTTGTGAGTGAGGACGTTTTTGGAAAGTGAGGGCATTCAGAGGGCTATTTGAGGGTTTGTTTAAAGTGTTCGGTCAGAACAACTTTTAGCTTTAGGTTAGGGTCAGCCATTTAGTTGTGATGTGTAAGGTTAGGGGAAGGGGCGAGGGAATGCAATATGTCCTCACAAGGGTAGAAGTACAAATGTTTGTGTGTGTGTGTGTGTGTGTGTGGATGTTTCTTTCTACATCCATCATTCTTATCATGTTTCCATTTTTTGTTCATTCTTGTCTGTCTCCTTGTCTCGCTGTACCATTTTTGTCTCCACTATTGTCTCCCTCCAGTTCTCTCTCTCTGCCGGCTCGTTCCAAATCCCGTTATCTTTCCGCCGTTTCCCCCTCGGCCCTCCTTCTGCTGTGCTGGCATCTGAAACAAAGGAAAAAATGAAAGCCTTTGTACTTCAATGACTTTGTATTTGATGTCAGAGCGGAAGCTCTTTCATGACGTTCCAAACTGTAATTAGGGTTTGCCCATACAAAGAGCTGTTGCCCTTGATGGTCCTTGTGTGGATAAACTACTGAAGGACTCACACCTCCAGTGTTGTTTGGGGGCGGTTGAGTATCTGCGGCCCCCGACCGAGATGTGTTTGAATTGGTTTCTGCGGTTTGCCTCACAGTGACACAGCTGAATCCACAATTTCTTTTATCAAGCAATGATTGAGATCTTTGGTGTGTAATCTGTCATGCACAACATGTGATATAATGGAAGGCAAAACCGACAAAAATGAGCAACAAGAAGTAAAGTATGAATTAGTCATGCTACTATCTCATAATTTAGACAGAAGAAAACACTTATTGTAAGTGAAAGTAAAATTTTTGTAATCTTAAGTGGAAGTACTTCAACGTGACCCTGTTTTCCTTTTCCCAGGCTGAGGTGAAAGCTTTGTCCATGAGAATAATCTCATCGTCAGCATACAGTCTGATCTTCAGGCAGGAATAAACTGAACACCACAGTGACTCTGAAGCGATAAAGTGATTTCACAGATCGTGAGCGAAAGAAAATGTGGCCAACAAACTTTACCTTGCAGTGCAGCTGGATTCATGGGATCTTGCCATGCTTCAAGTTTTACCTCGTGGCCAAACCGCAGTCGTTCGGACCAATCAGCATCCCTTGAGGACGTGCTGGCAGCCGCTGCCGGACATTGTTTTTCTTTGAAAACAACAGTGGCGACTCCTAAAGAGGTTGGCGTAGATGCTGCTGTAGCATCAGTTATATCAGAGCTGAAGAGTATCTCTTCATTGAGGGAAGAGAAAAGAACAGCACTGAAGGCTTTTCTCCATTGAAAATATGTTTTTGCACATCTTATTGATCAGTCGAAGTCAGCCCTGGTGATGAGCGGTGATAGACAGATGGTTCATCCAGTCACCTGCCAAGTATTTTTTGAAAGTGCCTTCCCTTTTCTGAACCGTTTCCAAGGACGACTTTGCAGATGGTTCCTTGTAACAAACCATCAGGTGCTTCAGGTTGCAACAAATTCTCTTTTATTCTGGTTTTACAGACTCTTAGATTGAGTAATTTATTTCTTGCTTAACTTTGTTTGCAGCTCTACGATACTATGGTCCATCACATACAGATGCCCAATGCATCTGATTCTGTGAATGCCTTCACTGTAACAACGTAACTTTGACCTTTCACTGTCACTTCTACTTCACCCTTAATTTAAATCCCATCATCCTCTCAGCTCAGTGGGCAGAGCCAGAGGTTCACCTTACAGCAAAATCGCACAGACTAATGCACTGAAACACTTTGCTTAAACTGCTTGTATTATCTAACATGACAGTTGTCCTCTGCTCACAGACCAGTGACAATGGTTTGAGTTGTATGATGCATGTCACATATGTGTCTGGGTCTTTAGCCTCAGTGCTGTGTCATTATGAGAGAGGATTGTTGCGGCACAGAGGATGAATCTCTTTGCAGATGTGAGGAATTCTTTAGTGTTCATCAGCAGCTCTATTTTAATGATAATTATTAAAAGATATTATGAGGTAATAGGTTTTTATTATTGTTAATAAAAACCTATTTTCAGCCAATTTAAAGTCTAAAACTATACAGTTCCACAGCATCCTTTGCAACTGTTGTCTGAGAAACTCACTTAGCTCCCAGGTCTCCTCTGCAGCAGCTGTCAGCGTAAGACAATACAAAAAGGACTATTTTCTGTCTTTTATTTCAGATATAAAAAATATTACAAGCGATTTTAAAATGTCAGTTATGGTTCAAGGAGGAGGCTCTCCACCCTCGCCTTTCTGTGGGTTTTGTGTTGTGTCTTCACTCACAGCCCTCAACACGCAGCTGTGCTTGCACCACGTTAACATTTCCACTTCAAGAGGCGACGGATGCAGGTTAAGGTGCTGCTGTGTTTGTGTGTGTCTGAGTGTGTGCACACCCGTATACACACAAGGAAAAAAAAAAAGGCAGAAAAAGCTCCACTTTCACTTTCAAAACATCCTGGAGAGGGAAATAGATACACCCGTTCTTAGTGATACCCTCAGTGTGCGCAGAGGATAGAAGTTAGCCAAAGTGCATTCATCCCCTATCAACAACTTGACTTGATGGGAGAAGGATCGTCTTTCACTCACAAACCACTTCCACCACCGCCACAGCTTTTAACACTTTAAATAGGACACACTGACACGTTGGACCCTGCATACACTATCCAGGGCTGACAAAACTGGTTTCATTTTTCACTGGAACAGGGTTTTCAGACATGATTGCAGTTCTTTAACCTTTGACTGACTTACTCTTTATAGTAAACCCTATCACATACAAAAGCACAGTTGTCAACTTGCCTGTTTTGTGGACACTCCTTAATCATAGTAAATGTCTTTTGTGCATTCCTACCCTTTAATTTGTGCTCATAGTGAGACCTACAGCTCTCATTGTGTTGAAGTGGAGAGGCTAGTTGTGAGTACAGTCTTTGCATTTGGAGGAAAGAGAAGCCAGGCTGATATGTATGCAATTCAGGCTGCCTGTCTTCAATCATCGCAAGATGTAATGCAGCAAGGCTGGCAGCCTCCGCTGACACTTCCCACTGTGAGCTGCTTGTGGGCAGGTTAATCATTCTGTCAGTCCAAACACACTTTCCTCCTTTCTGCCATGGTTGTCTCAGTTTAAATCACAAATGGCCACAGATGGATGAAAAAGGGCTGCAGCTATTTGGAGTCGGTGTATGTCAGCAGTCAACTATTTAGGCAATAATTACCAAAATGTGTCAGGTGTGAGTGTTTATTTCGCTAAGATTTTCAGCTCCTTTCAAGTCAGCACCCTCACAAGTGGTTTGGCACCTCTCAGATCAAATCAACGGGATGCTGCGGGTGAGCTGGGCGGACATCAGGTGTGATGGTCAGCTAGTGTCCTCCTGATGGCTCCTTCTCTGTCTTTGTTTGGCTTTGTGGTCCTTTAGGGCAACACAGTTTGTCCAGTCAGATGACACATCCTCCTGCACTGTGCAACACTGAAGTCATTCATGCTGTTGCTTCACTTTCTTTAACTTTACTGTTTGCTCTTCATGTGATTAACAGGTTAAAAACTCCATTTCAGTTTGCAGTCATTTTATGAAAATGTGTTGACAAATGCGCAGTCATATAAGAACACCTTAGGGAGAAGAGAAAGAAGAAGGAACGTGCAAGGTCAGCATTTTTTAGGAACCCCTTTAATTTTGTGAAAGGCTTGTTTAATCAAAAAAAAGGAGGGCAACTTAAGGCAACGAAATCAGAGATTGAACACTATTTGAAGTCGACGTATTCCGATTCAAAGGAGAATAGGAACATAGGTCTTCCACCTGACATGCCACCATTAGGGGAAGTGGAGCAGGAGATGGATGTGAGCCCACCTAGGTGGAGAAGTTGTGGAGGTGGTTAGGCGTGCAAAGGCTTCTTCGGCCCCAGGGCCTAATGGAGTCCCCTACCGTGTCTATAAGAGTGCACCTGGCATCTTAAGGACACTATGGAGATACCTGAGAATAGTTTGGGAGAAACAAAGTATTCCAAGACCATGGCGCAGGGCAGGAGGTGTCTTCATCCCTAAGGAGAAGGAGTCATCGGACCTTAGCCAGTTTCGGATGATTTCTCTCCTAAATGTTGAGGGAAAGATTTTCTTTAGTATCGTAGCACAGAGGCTGGCTAATTACTTAGAAAGGAATGGTATGATAGATACGACAGTGCAAAAAGCAGGGATACCAGGATTTGCGGGATGCTTAGAGCATACTAGCATGATTTGGCATCAGATTCAGACAGCTAAGAGGGAGAAAAGAGACTTGAATGTTGTATTTTTAGATCTGGCTAATGCGTTTGGGTCAGTGCCACATAACCTTATTTGGAGTTCCTTTGACTACTTTAAAGTGCCGGAGATAGTTGTTAACTTGGTGAAAGCATATTTCCAAGACATCAGACTGTGTGCAAGCAGCGCAGAGCTCACAACAGGCTGGCAAAGATTGGAGGTTGGTATTATGGCAGGATGTACAATTTCCCCGCTAGCTTTCACAATGGCTATGGAGGTAATTATTAGGGCTTCCAAGTGGGTCGTAGGTGGGGAGAGACGGCAGAATGGAATGCGTCTTCCACCAATTAGGGCTTATATGGATGATATGACACTGCTAACTTCAACAGTGCCATGTACAAGGAGGTTGTTAGATAAAGTCAATCAGAATCTCAAGTGGGCTAGTATGAAGATTAAGCCTAGTAAGTCAAGGAGTATTTCAATATACAGAGGGAAAGTAAGTGATAGGAAGTTTGCTATAGATGGTGAGGAAATCCCAACAATTAGGGAGAAATCAGTTAAGAGTCTAGGACGGTGGTACAATGTGGACCTGAATGATGTTGAACAGGTTGTGAAGTTTAGAAAGGATGTTGCAGAAGGGCTGGAGAGAATAGATAAATCAGGGCTCCCAGGAAAACTGAGGTTGTGGTGCTTGCAGTTTGGCTTGTATCCTAGGTTAATGTGGCCAATGTCAGTATATGAAGTCCCATTATCTGTAGCAGAGAGAATGGAAAGGCTAGTTAGCTCTTATATTAGAAAATGGTTGGGTGCTCCCAGGTGCTTAAGCAATGTAGCTTTGTATGGGAAAGGAATGCTTCAGCTGCCAGTATCCAGTCTAACAGAGGAGTTTAAATGCACTAAGGTTAGGACAGAACTTTTATTATCTGGGAGTAAGGACATGTTAGTTAGCAATGTGGTTCCGAATCCTTCTGGGGGGAGGAAATGGAACCCAAGGGCAGCAGTGCAGGAGGCAGAGGCAGCTCTTAGGCATGCAGAAATAGTAGGAAATGTTCAATTTGGCCGGGGAGGCTTGGGGCTTGGCCCAGGCAAACCAGTGTGGAATAAAGCAGGTCGAAAGGAGAAAAGAAAGCTTGTAGTGGAACAGGTGCGTAGGCAGGAGGAGTTGTTAAGGGGGGCAAAAGCAGTTGGTCAAGCCAAACAGGGACAATGGTTGAATTGGGAAGGTGTTGAGAAGAGGAAACTTAGTTGGAGGGACCTGTGGAATATGGAGGAAGGCCGTATTAAATTTCTGATAGGGGCGACATACGATGTGTTGCCAACCCCGCAGAACCTAAGTCTCTGGGTACAGGGCGATCAATCGTGCCCACTCTGCTCAGGTACAGCAAGTTTAAAGCACATTTTGTCAGGTTGTAGAATTAGCTTATCACAAGGCCGGTATACATGGCGGCATAATCAGGTGCTGAGAAGCTTAGCCGCAGGCATTGAAGAGAGAAGGGAGCAGGTGAATTCTGGAAGTTCTAGAAAGGAGAGGTTAGAAGTGCAGTTTGTTCGAGAGGGGGAGAAAAATAGAGCTGCTAAGTCAGGGAGAAGGCAGGTAGGTGGCTGCCTGGTAGGGGCCGATGATTGGCAAATGCAGGTCGACTTGGGAGGAAAGCTAGTTGTGCCCCAGGAAATAGTTTATAGTAATCTGAGGCCGGACATTGTCTTATGGTCCATGAGTAAAAAGACTGTGTTTTTTATTGAGTTAACAGTCCCTTGGGAAAATTCAGTGGAGGCAGCTTATGAAAGGAAGAAGACTAAGTATGCAGATTTAAAGACAGAATCTGAGCAGAGGGGATGGAAGACCAGGGTCTGTCCGGTTGAAGTGGGGTGTAGAGGTTTTGTTGCAGGGTCAGCTGTTTCACTGTTGAGGGAGCTGGGAGTGCATGGGCAAAATTTAAGGAAGACAGTGAGGGAGATGTCAGATGAGGCTGCTAGGTCTAGTCAGTGGATATGGATCAGGAGAAATAATAGTAGTTGGGGGGTGAAATAGGGACAGTGGGGGGGCAGAGGATATGCATGCCTAACCCGGCGGGAGAAGAGGTTAAAGTCTGAACAAGACACCTCTCCTCTGCTCTGCTTTCCCCGCCCCATCTTCTCGCTCTGCCAATAGGAAGAGAACCAGGAAGAGGAAGTTTAGATAAGGTGGGGGTGTGGCCAGCTAGAGTCTCTCTTTGGGACCATGCGGCCTGTTCAGGTGAGTTTGCGTTGTAAGATACAGAGTTGGCTTGTTTTTTTGATCTTTTTGGTTGTTTTCCTGTTTTGTTTGCTTCTTGAAGGAAATGTTAGGGTTTGTTTTCCTGCTTTGTTTGCTTTATGAAGGAAATGGTAGGGTTTGTTGCTTCTTGAAGGAAATGTTAGAAGAGGCTGTTAAATCTAGTCTGTGGTTTAGGCCTCCACCTTCAGCACCCTCTAAATTTTCCACCCCCTACCCGAACAAGGGTCTGTATCCAATCCCTACTTTCATCTTTTGACTCTACCTCTTTATTTTCTACCCCCTACCCGAACCAGGGTTTGTATTCCCATCCCGCTTTTTTGGTGCAGTTGGTGAGAGGCAGGTGTAGATGATGGTAGTGTGGCAATCGGCAGTTACATGTGGCATCTAGGCCTGTGGTAGCATTGTAGCAGCTAACAATAGCTAAAGCGGTGAGAGTATGATAGTATGTTAGCAGTTAGTATTGGTAGCTAGCAATTAACATTAACAGTATAGGTGAATCTAGCTTTATTGTCTTCTTCTGCTCCTCTTAGCAGGTAGCGGTTAGCACGTGACATTAGCTAAATGGTAGCATCGGAACTGTATTGTCTTCTTCTGTTCTTCTTAGAGGTTAGCATTAGCATTAGCAATAGTTAAATGGTAGCATTGGTACTGGCCACTACCTGGAGCATCTCTGGGTCAGTTGAACGTGGCGGTGCTGTTTGGATTGTGTAGGAGCAGTGTGAACTGGCACTAGGGGGGGTGACTCTGGGATGCCGGAGTTCACTGCCTAACCTCCTGGAGGTGTAGTGGGACTAAGTAGGCGAAACACTGTTGAAGGGAGGTTTCCACCTGATGACCCCCAGAGACGTGTTAGGAATCACTGCTCTTTGGCATGTATAGAGGCAGATTAGAGCTCCAAGGTTCTTCACTGAGAATGAATCCTCTTTTTGAGCACAAGTATCTTGTGTTTAAATTAAAAATCCTCTCAAAGGCAATCTTGCCAACATTTGAAAATAATAACTATGAAGGCATTTAGTTTTATTTTGCCTGTCTAAACATATATGAACACTAGTGGACTAAAAGATGTAGTTTGAGCTTTTGAAGGAACACTGTGCAGTGAGTAGATGGTAATGAATATTTTGTTGCATTTTGGTGTCAGACCCTCAGTGGAAGCAGAGCTGTTATGCCTTGTTACAGCTGATGTGTCTGTCCCAACAGACGCCATCATAAGATACAACAGAGCTTTGTTTCTTCAACAGAAACAGTGGATTCATTGAGCCTTAAGAAGAGCAGTCAAGAAGAAGTCAATACTCTCTGCACTGCACTTCTCAACTTATAAATATGTTTTATGTCAAATAATAACTTAAAACATCAGAATTAAGACAGAAAATTAAATGGCACCATCCAAACATCGTATATAACATGCTGAGGATTCTCTTTTAGTGCGCAATGGAAAAGTTATTTGTGCAGCTTACATGCTCAAACCCGAAGGGAGGCGTGCTCTACTGCACAAGACTTTGTGATAAACATAAGAGAGCACAACGACTTGAAAGAAAGCAGCAGCAGGGTAGCACGGTAGCATCTTATCCATGGGAGGAAGGAACTAAGCTCTAAAAATGTCACGTTGTTGCCAGAAGAAAGAATGAAAGAATCAACTTTCTTATGGCTTTCCTGGTAGTTTGGGGTTTTGTGTTGTTACAGTTAACATTACCAGGGCAATCAGCTGCTACTTCAACCTGGCCGACCGTTCAGACCTACATCACTGTGATCCCACTCTGCCACAACGGCCTCTATCAGCAGCTGCTGTATGTTATAGTTTAAGTTTGTGTCCCCAACACTGCATCTCCTGCAGTGAGGATAAAGAGTTTGTTCACTGAGTTCAAAGCTGTTTCTGATGCTGGGTCCTAACACCATCTGTAGTGTGTCTGTGTGTGTGTTTGTGCATGCATGTGTGTTACTCTGGTGTCTTTGATGTGTACAGTATAGGTCTGTGCATGTCTCTCTCCCTCTCTGTGTTACCCTGTCTCTCTTTCTGCGCTGACATCTGGACGGTTGTGAAACAGCTGTGTCTGATGCAGTCCCCCTTGGGATTTATAGCCATCTACACACACACACACACACACACACACACACACACACACACACACATTATACAAATACTTCCTCACGTAACCCCTCATCACTTATCTTTCCACAACTTCTAACCTCACGCTACATCCCTCCTTAACTCATCCTCCACCTCACAAAGAAGACAATTCAAGAGATTTTTAGATGCCTCTGCACTCGACATCTTATGTGGACAGTGTGTGTGAGCAGGTCCAAGTTTCTCTTGCATTTGGCAGTTTGTGTAATTGCATCACTCCTTTTATGCCTCTTTACGGGTACATGTGTGCAAGCACATGCATGTGGGCATTCACAGTTTCATGTGTGTTAAGTGCTCATGCACTCCCATGGCAAACATTCCTCAGCCTCTGATCTTCCACTCTTCTCCTCCTTTCATCCCTCCCTTGCTCTCCTCCTCTACTCTTCTCTCCTCCTCCTCCTCTTCTCATCCTCCCCAGGGCAGCCATTCATAATCAAGATCATTCTGGAAGAAAAGGAGTAGGGTGGGGGAAAACACCCTATTCTTTCATCTTTTGCCCTTTTCTCCTTCTGCCATTTGGACTAAAATCTGCTTCAATAAAATGCTGCAGAATGATTTATAGGATGGAACTGGCTTGCTGTCTTGATGAATTCACTGTAATACTGCCGTTGCGTGCACACTGAACCAAATCTTGACATCCAAAAAAAATCATATATGGTGCATTGGAAACAGGATGCCATTACAGAGAAAATCTTGATGCAGTTTAATGCAGATTTTGTATGTTAACAGTTTCTGGAGCAATTTGTCTTTACCTTGAAATATATTAGCCTGATCATTTAAAAAGAAAAATCAAACTAGCTGTATATAAATGCTAAGTGGCCTGTTTATTTGGTGTGTCACTCTTGTATCTGTATGCCGCTCCTCCTTCAGCCTTCAGAGCAGCACAAATTTGTCTGGACACGGGTTCAACAAGGTGGCAGATACAAAATGAAAGCATCGCTGCACAGGACAGCTGCACAGTCTTGCTGTAAACCTTTTCAACCTCATCCCAGGGATGCACAGTGAGGTTGGGATCCTGGCACAGTAAAAATCGCTGAACTAAAATGGCAATAAAAAAGTGTTGTGATGTTCCTGGAACCTTTTGGAGACTTAACATTCCTTGACTTGCCTGTTATCAAGTCAAGTCAAGTCAATTTTATTTATAGAGCATAACATCGCCAATTTGTCTCAGAGGCTTTTATATTCTCTTTAAAATGTGACGAAGATTCAGATACAGGAAACTTTAGCATGCTGGATGTGTTCGTCTGTGGAGAAAGCTGTGACCATGACTGGATGTTCAGGTAGAAGTTCAGCTTTTCTTCAGTGGGTGAGAGGGGCTGTGTGTGTGCCAGGGAAACATTCCCCAAACCAACAGACTGCCTGGACTGCTGACACCATACTGGGCTACTCTGTAGACTCACATTGTCTGATTTGCATAATGCAGAAAGATCAGGAAGTCCGACATGCTAAAGAGACCCACCTTCTTGTACTTTGCTGACATAATCGGCACCTGCCTTGTTTTTTGTTGTAGTTAATTTGAGATGAAGCCCGTTAAAGCTTGCAACTCGCTCTGGAACAAACTGGGTCCAGCTTGGGCCGCTCAGTCACGAGGACCAACTCATAACTATGATTATCCCAACAACTGTAATGCGTTCCCCCACCCCAAGTGCTTTAAACACGAGTGCTAAATCTTGAATGTGTTTTGCCTGGTTGTGGCCAGACGTGCATGAACCTCATCTACGGCTGTTCTCATCTATCTCTTGAGTGATGCTCACCATCACTGCAAGTTGTTTGCTCTTGGTAAACCCTTGAAACAGCATGAAAAGATGACAGCTGTCTGGGAAATGGGAGCTCTTACAGCGCGGCCATTATGCCGTCTGCCTGACTTATACCACACACCACGGTAATGCAGTATATCACTCGTTGGTATGTACGTTTTGTGTGAACGCAGGGGGTTTACCTGACAAATTGCACATGCTTGTCTGTATCAATTTTTGTAATAGCCTCATCTGTATGTGCTAAACTTTTTATTTTATGATTTATGGGAGCACAGTGTACTGAGGGAGAGAAAGCAAGACCAAGGGAGTAACAGACTAATTGGAAACTTGCATGTGTGTCATTGTGTGTGTGTGTGTTTAGTGCCTGATGGACTGCAGCTCCCGTTATAGCCCCAGAGCAGTGATTAGACTTGTCTGTGAGCTGATTAATATTCTCCAGAGACGCCGGGCGAGGTGAGGGAAACGATTATGGGATGGACAGATAATGGAAAGATAATGCCCCCATGGATCACACTGTCAGAACAGAGAGAGAGAGACAGAGAACGAGGGAGGGGAGAGGGGAGTGCAGGTACAGAGAGCAGGCCAAGCAGAAATAACTTTGTTCAAAGAGTTTTAAAGTGCGTGGTATGGGGATGAAAGAGGGACGGTGAAAGAGAGGGATACAGGTTGGAAAGAGGGAGAGGTGCACAAGGGAGATTTAAGGTACTATGTGGCCAAATGTATGTGGACTGTGTGCTGTCCACATGTTTTCATGGATTTTTGGTCTGGTTTAGCGTGGAAGAACTTGACTGACCTGCACTAAGCCCTGACCTGAACCCCACCCAACACCATTCAGATGGCCTTAAATGCTGACTCCAAGCCAGGCCTCATCACCATGGGCGCCCAACCACCCCACTACCGCTTTTCCAACACATGTTTTTGCAAGACTTTTTGCAAAAAAAAAAAAAAAAAGATCGGAAACTCTAGTCCTGTTGGGAAAACTTCCCCAAAATACTGTTCTTTTCTCAAAGAGAAGAGAATCCTCATCTTTGAATCCTTTTCTTTAGAAAATGTGAAATGCTTCCATTAAAGCACAAACTCAATGCCATGTTTGTGTTGCTTGCCTGTTGGCCACGTACTGACACTCTCTTGGAAGCGATCAGACTTTTTCAGGATGTGTTCAAAAAGAAAAGAAAAAAAGAAGCAGTTTTTTGATATTGTTCATTCTTGGCAGCTTGACAGGTGATTCTGTCCCTGGATTGTTTCTGCAGTAAAGACTCCAGGGGAGGCTTTCGATACTTGTTTTCACTCGTCAGGAATTTATTTCCTCCGCGACAGCAAAGCATATTACACGAGAAACTCCTGTTGGTTGAACTGGGCTCACTAATCTGATCTGGCGTTGTGAATGAATAATTGCCAAGTCCTCAAATATAATACAACACCTACTTTTTAACGTTATTTCCAGGAAGAAGCCATTCTCTGATTTTCAGGCAAATACAGTAATGCCTGTGGTTTAGTACACATATGGGCGCAATGTTTGGGTGTCTACTTACCTTTAGCTGTGTGTTGCAGAAAGAGAAAAGTAGAAAGAGACATGAGGACAGGGAGGGAGGCAGGAGTGTGGGAGGAAAGGCTAGAAAAGAGAGAGGAGGTCAAGAGGAGACAAGAGTGAGAGTGAGATGATGAACGAGAGGGAGTGGTGAGGAGCCAGGGAAGGTGAAAGTAAGGGATGTAGGAGAGGAAGGAGGAAGACAAGGAGCAAAAAGAGGTCTAAAACTGATGGAGAAATGTGTAAGAGGATGCAGAGGAATGAATGGAGACTCAGAGACGGGGGGGGGGTCAAGAATGAAGAGAGGGAGGGGAGTGACAGCAGAAGAAGAGTAAATCCAGCCAGTGTTTGGCCCGGCATAATCTATGCCAACATAATAACGTCACCCACAGGATGACAAACAGAGAGAGGAAGAGAGAAAGAGCGATGGAGTGAGAGAAAGAAGACGGGTGGGAGAGGTGATGCAAGGCCATGCAGGGGAGGAGGGTGCATTTACTCAGGTACTGTACTGAAGCACAGTTTTGAGGTCAGAGGGTAATATTGTCCTTTCTACTTCACTACATTTATTTGACAGCTTACATTTAAGATGAAGATGTTATGCAATGGATAATATAACATAATATAACAGCCTTTTAAAACACAGCACATTGTCAAAGACTAAACCGGTCACTTCTGACCTTTGTGCTTTCTGACATCTTTAAAAAATCAGCTAGTTGTAGTTGGCAGTCATGTTTCTCTGAGGACTCTGAGTTGTTAAGAGCACCCACCAAATAGATTTTCCCCTCTAAATGTCTCACATGGTTTCATTTCAATAAATGCTCAAGTGACGCAATGTCGCAACAAAAATCAAAGGTTAGAAAAAAAGTCCAAAAACTTGCAACAGATTTGTGTGTCACAACTTTGTTTTTCTTCTTTTCTCCCCATGAATCACCCCTCAGATTTATCAGACTGTGTATAATACTGTACATAAAGTAGTTTAGACTAAAGCAGCTAAAACAGTATCATGCTGCTTACACGTTGATGCTTCAGTATTAATACTTACATATAAAATCATGTATCAGTCACAGGGACCAAACCAGTGCTTTTAGTGTAATACTTTAACTACATTTTGCAGCTATTACGTTACATAAGCTGCCATTACTTTCCATACAGGCCTTCTACTTGTAATGGAGTTACTTAAGTAAAGGATCTTAATACTTTAGGACTAGGAGGAATAGGGCAACTTTTTAGGAGATCATCATGTCAGTCAGTTTACGGGTCACCCTTCAGACAAATCCCTCTTGGATGATTTGATCACAGCCAAACGGCTAAAAATACAGCTGTAAATGCATCAAAGACGTACTGAGAATCTGATCACCCAAGCCACACTTTGACACTGTCAGAAAAGCATGCGACCACTTTGTAAAACATAGATGAGTTCCCTGAAACACTGGACCATATTCATCATTTGTATTCATGCAGGAAACATTGAATGAAGAGATTCAGATCAACACCTTAGATAGTTTGACTTTGGCCTGGGTTTGAAGTCTTAAGGTTTTTGTCTGAATTTCAGGCACACATGGATGCATTTGTGTATTTGGTGTATTATTACTATGAGACAGGAATGACATTCCAGCTGTGACTGTTCCTGGAGATATGTGCGTATTCGCCCATATCCGCCATAATTGTCTTTTCTTTCCACGGCTTCATAATTGACCTTTTGTGTGTGTCCTGCCATCTGTGTGAGTCCAGCCCTCCAGTTTGAACATTTGTGTCTTTTTGGTGAAACTGTGCCGCTCATTGTTCTCTTCCTGGCTCTCTCTGGTTCTAGCCCTCGCTCCATCTCTGGCGTAAGAAAACGCTGGAATTCGAGGCATGCAGTTTGTACTTCCTGTGTTTTCTTCATGTTGCTATGGTAGCACTTCCTGTCTCAGAAGCTGGAAAACACTGCTCTGATGCAAAACACACACGTGTGCCCAAACACACATACACACACGTCCACGCTATACAAAAACACACTGTGGCTGCGCAGGTATTAATGCATTTTGGCAGTGAGTTGAACTAGCATGCACACGCTAAAACATGCTTCTTTTTCTGTAGAAACTCATTCCCATCTACAAACCGTAAAGGTGTATAATCTATCAAGAAATTGGTGCTGTTCTGCCAGCGTGACATGATTCTTCACACTACCATAAAAATTAGGCCACTGCAAATCACTATCCGGCCTTAAAACTAGTTAAAGAGACTTCATCGAAGCAGTGGAACTTAAAGGATAACTTTCGTTTTTTTACAACCTGGACCTTATTTCTAGCATTAACTATGACCATTTACTCACCCAGACAACTTTGGTGGCATTTGGAGTCGTTTTGAAGAAATAAGCCCCAGTAGAGCGGTGCATATACAATGTATAATGCAAGTGCTCAGGACATCCATGCGCAGCCTCTATATAATGCATAATGTTTGACTGTGACAGTGTTTTTTCACAGTGGCATAAATCTGACAGAGAGCCTGATTTAGCTCCAGTAGGGTGATTGTTTTAAGATCAATACTCAAATCTTTCTTGGTACACCAGGTCTGAAAACAGTGAGTGGACCACACGGTCTGCATCAAAGGTCCTGCCTTCATTTCTTGACTTATCAAGCTCTTCAGTTTCTCTCTTAATATTTCAGCATGTCTCCTTTCTTGCTTTATACAGCCAAAGTTACAAGACTATGTCCCAACAAAAGGAAAGAAAATGTTCTTCTACATTTAAAAAATCTGAAAATGAAAATGCATTTATTTTGAAGAACTTGCAGAAATGAATGAGGAGAAGTATTACATGTGGATCAGTCCAGCCTGGAAAATACCTGATCCACTCAGTATGGTCCATTTAATCTGACTGGTGCTTTTCTGATCACTGCTTTTATATTAGCAGTGAATCAAATCAAGCAAAATGTCAGCTCTGTGGAGCATTTTAGTGTTTTTAAGATAATTGTTTTGGTTTTCTGACGCACCAACTCTACTGAGCCACTTCATTTCCAGTCCCACAGGCTGTGGTTTTTAGACCCTATGTGCGCTACCTTCATAGCACCAAAAGGCAGTTAGCTGCTAGCTCGTTAAGAAAGTGGAACATGTAGGAGTAGCCATAAACGAAAACAGAACAAGGAGAGTCATATTGGACTTACAGTCATCAAGTGGATGGGAGCACAACTCCAAAATAGTACTAATATTGTTCTGTATTTGTTGGACGTCTCTCTAGGCAACACATTCATCATAGCATTTTAATAAGCTGATGATATGTCAGGTTGTGGTTGATAAATGCTAATGGAAAATTTAATGTGACAACCATGCAATTCATTTTTTTAAGACTTCACTTTGGAAAATCAAGACCAGAAACATTTTAATAATCTACTATGATAATAATAATTTAAAAAATCAATCAGGGCTATGAAATAAGATTTATGACCTCACTCAGTTTGCCTTTTTGGAATGCTCTCTTTCACACACGTAAACATTCAAAGTGGCATCGCTTTGTTTCCTCTCTGGCTCTCCCTCTCTATCTGCTTCTCAACAGTCACAACAGGTTTGTGACCCAGCTTGGTCACAATGGGAGGCTGAAATACAGTCCTGCTGTCACTCTGTCAGACTCGTCTCTCTCTCTCTCTCTGGTCCTGACAGCCTGTGACAGTACGAGAGGGGGGGGGGGGGGGGGGGGGGGGGGGGGGGGGGGCGCAAAGTCACACACAGACTCACATTCTTTGAGTCTTAGTCACTTGCTCACAGAAAATGCCATTGTCAACATCCAGAGAAAGAGACGGAGGTAGGGCAGCCGTGGTACTGCAGCAGGGGGGGTAAAAGAAAGAGTGGATGTTGAGTGTTGACTTGTGCCTTTTTGAGAAGGCTGTCCTCGTATTTCCCAGCTGTCAGCGAAGGAGAGAGGTGGAGAGATAACAAATGAAAAGGAGAAGGCCTGATAAGTCCAACGGTGAAGAGTGAAGTGACTGATGGTCTGTCTCAAGTGAGGAATGTTTGAATTAGAAATGCTCCTCTTTTAATTCATGTCTGGGACGAGAAACATTCTGCACAGTAGACATTCTGTGCAGATCATCATCATCATCATCTTGTTAGACATTTAGCATCATTTCTCTTTAATCCCCTGTTTAACAGCCCTCTGGTGGAAAGAAGAGACTGACAACAATCGTGAGAAATTCTAAGAAGACACCACCTTTGTAGCTTCTTCTGTTTAATATATCTTCACATACTTTGTCCTCACGTCTTGTAACTTGCACACTGTCTGATTGTGAAATTAGTCTGTACTTTGGGTCTTTAGCCTTCAACACTTTGTGCAGCAACTTGATTTCCCGCTCAAGTCAAGAAGTCTGTTTCCAGGGCAACAGTCACTCACAAGCTGTTTGTCGATCTTTGTCATGCATCACCCATTGTGTGTCAATCCCATTAATGTTTATGTGCGTGCGTGTGTTTGTGAAATTGCCTGTGTGTAATAAACAGATACACCTGGCTCCTTGCATAAGCTAAAGCCTCCAAGGCTGTGGCACACCTCTGCTGTCAGAGTTTCCATTGCACTGACCTCACGCTGATGATATGCGAGCACATGTGCATACATACACACATACACGCACACACACACACACACACACAAATAAGGCATACAGTGCTATAACGTTCATTCAAGAACCTAAACAGTAGACATACACACAAACTCTTATGCACAAATTTAAACACTCACATACAGTATACACACACAGACACACATGCCCTAATTCACTCATCAAGTGCCTTTTGACTTCTTATATCTGCATTTACACACACACTCTTTGTTTATCATGTACAGAGCTGCAGTGGCTTGTTTTTTGGATCTGTGAGTAAATTCGCGTGTAATAGCGCGTGACTCCGCCGTTGATGGTTTAACCAATTAAATGTGCTGAATCAGCACTGAGCACTCTTTAATCAAAGAGAGAACACAGTCACGCAGAAAATGGGACACCACATGCACACACACGTCCTATAAGGAAAGGGTATGACAGAGCAACTGAGCTACAGCATAATAACCACTGGGCTAGTGAGGACAACAGCGGATTAGAGAGTGACAGAGTGTGAGAGAGAGAGATCAGGGTCATTACAGAGTGAGAGTGCTGAGTGTTAGATGGGACTGACACCAAAAAGGATTGATGAGGGGGTGAGGGGGTAAAAAGGAGGCAAAGAGACAAAAGGTAAGGAAGTAGAACTGAGTTCTTTCAAAATAAGGAGCTCACAGTCTGCCGTGAAAATGTAAAGATTTTAAATTTTTTTGTGTATTGGCCCAATCTATTTGGCATCTGATCGTCACTGATGAAGATAATGTCCAGTAATCTGGCCAAAAGTATGTGGACATGTGATCATTAACCATCTTATTCCCAACCTGTGGGCATAACAATTCCTCTCTTCTACCAGATTTTATAACCTGGCTGCAGGGATTTGCTCCCATTCAGTTGCAAGAGCATTTCAGTCAGCCAACTCGAGTGGTGGAATGGATTATTGTGTGACTGTGGAATATGAACAGTGTTGATGCGGGGGCAGCAAGAGCAGTAATTGTCAGCATATCTTTCAGGTGAGCAGTCTAGCAGCAAAAGAGTGAGCAGAGCACTGATGGCTTCAGTACACGGCCATGATTGAAAGGATGCTTTGGATCCATGTCACAGTGAGAATGGTATGCCAGGTGAGCTCGAGTTGACTGCCTTAGTTTGCATGCAGTTAGTGAGGCTGAGCACTGATGTTGCTCCAGTTGGTGTTTAGGTTCATCCCCAATGTGCTGGGTGAGGTTGAAGTCTTTGTTCTGTGCAGGCCAGCCAACTTCTCTTCCACCAGTCTAGGAAAACCATTTCTTTATGGCCCTTGCTTTGTGCACACAGACATTGTCATGCTGAAGCAGAAAAGGGCCCTCCCCAAACTGTTGCGCAAAGCTGAAAACAAGCTATTACTTAAAATATCATTGTATGCTGTATGCGTTGAGATTTCCCTTCATTGGAACTAAGGGGTTTAACCCAAACCATTAAACCAACCCTGGAACAAAAGGATGTCCACATACTTTTGGCCACTATATGTACATGTGAACATGGGAACATTCTGTACATTCCAGCTCTTAGTTGTCAGTGGACATGAATGCTGTTCAGTGCTGCAAATGGCAACATTTATGTGTTTATTTAGAGGTAAAAATACACTGTCCTAGATCTTAACTTCTAATTTTAATTAATGAATTAATCAATTTTTTCATGATCAGTAACCACTGGGTGTTCATTTTTTTACATTTTACATTTATTATTTGTGTTTTTTTTTCAAAATGTATATTGCACACTCATAAAAATAGACAATTTCTATAGAAAGAAAAGGAACCAAATGGATGATATAACTATGAATTGAGGTTATTTTCGGCTATTTAGTCATAAAAGATTTTCAATGGTGAGACTTCTGCTTAACAAACCGTCAGGAAAAGTGTGTCTGTGTGTGTGTTTTGAGGATGTGAGTACATGCACAATGTTGCAACACCGGTGCCACATTACACCATATCCCCCAAGAAACCCAAGACAAATATAGTTCTGGTTAGAAAGAAAGATCAGTTCCCCTTTCTATGCTGCTTCCCTCCTGTCTTCATGTGAAGCACAAGTACAGATCAGCGTGATGAGTAGAAAAGGATGAAAAAAGAGGGAATACAGGAGGGGAAAAAAATGGATTGTCCTGTAGCACTTCTCCATGAAGAAAAGGACGGGGAGAAGAAATGGATGATTATGCACTTCTTGTTTCACTTCTGTAAACCTTGCTGGATATCTGGAAATGAGCTAATGACTAGTTACCGTAACCAAGAGCCCTTGGACAAATAAACTGGTTCTTAAAACACATCCAACTGCCATGGGGAGCTGCTGGATCTGGTGCCACTCCAGCTTTTTTTTTTTTTTTCCAAGGACTGAAATCAGGGTTAATGAACAACTGACTGAGCGTCCCAGAGCAAATAAAATCTCTTCAAGTATTTTCAGACCAAGCAGGACGCCATGGTCAAAACCCTGTTCAGACCCCGTGAACTGAGCTACCTCAGAGGAAAGTTCATTTCCCTGTGGACAAAGAACATTATTCATTATGACACCTTGTACAAGTGTGTCCATTATATAGAAGTGAAAAGACTGTATGATGGCCAGTCCAACCATGTGCACAAATGTAGCAAGAAAGTGTAACTTCTGTTTGTGGAAGAGAAAATTGATTCTTTCTCACTATTGATTTTCTCTCTCACACACACACACACACGCTCTCATGCAGTCCAGTAATTATGACTTCAGCTGCCTGTAAGATAATAACAGGAAATTGTGCAGGATGATGTGCGGGAAGACGGGAGTACCAAGCTATTGTGTGTGGAGCAAAGAATGATGACAAATATGGAGCAAGGGGCCGTGCTGAAGTACTCTGTATGTGTGCTTTTGTACTTATTTGTACAATCTTGGGAGGACTTGATATTTTTAGTATTTTTGGAAAGTGAGGTCATTTTGGGTGGCGTTCACGGGAATTCTTGAGGAGTTAAGACTTGGTCGTACTACTTCTAAAAGTTAGAATTAGGCTGGAGACCCTCAAGTCTACCCTCCAAATTACTGCTTTTTGATAGTAAGTTGTTGTACATGAATTACAAACTTCACCTAAACCCCGAGTCTCTGGAATAATCCATCAATAAGTGCTTTATAAGGACTAATAAAGAGCTAATATGGTACTAGTATCATGCTTAGAAACAGCTAGTTAATGGTGACATGTGAACTTTGACATAAAGTGTTACCAAAACTTGACTTGTTGTCCCAAAAGACATCAAAACAGCTTAAGTACGTAGCTGTTATGGCTAAAGTTTTGCAGGGACAGTTTGACAAACAGAAATACAAACATGCCAATTTAAAATGCAGAACACGATGGATCCCTACAGTCAAATCCAGCTTCTCAGCCCGTGTGTCCACAGCAAAGCCAGAACGTGTTTTCTGGTTGTCTTGATGTCTCTTGGTGTTTGTGAGTTGAACTTGCAGAATAATGTGCACATGGGTGTGCATGTGTGTGTCCTGTGACAGAGGGCGGACTGAGGACAAAGCGTAGGGGGTTAGACAAGGCCGAACATGGAGCCACAACACCCCCACAGCAAACAAGAGGGAGACCAAACTACTAGCCCTGCCCATACAAACACACTCTCACCACATGACAACACTATTGTGGCAGAGGGAGACTGTGCCTGTGTGTATGAGTGTGTTGTCGGTGGGGTGGGGCGGTCATTTGGGTTTCCTCCAGAGAGTGAAACAAACGGAGTGAGGGAGATTCACTTCCCCGCTGGGACAGACAGATAATATTGACAGTCTGTCACAATAAGAGGCAGACTGAGCCAAAATTTCTAACCCACCAGGACGAAAGGTTTACTGAAAGTCTGCACAACACATGAAGCAAATCTGAGTCCATGTGACTTTTTAATCACATGATGTGTTCTCCTTGTAACTGAGAAACACATCAGTAAACAATCGAAATTCAAATTTAATTTTTACAAGTGTGGCTCAGACAGACCAAAGGACCAAAGAAACAAACTGTAGGTTTGAATTCACTCCTACAAAAACAGATTTGATTTATCCGTTTATATGACTGTATGCCGATGACACCCACCAATGCCCCTCCTCCCTCCCGGGAGAATGCATGTAGGATAAATGTATGCATGCATGGATGTAGAAACTAGATACTAGAAACATCTTGTTTTTTGTCCTTTGGGGCTAACTAGCGCTGATAAATCCCAATGTGTGATTTCAGTTTGCATGAGTTTCAAAACATAAACAGGGAGCTGAAGGGAAAATTTGGGGATTTTTGGAGGCTGTAGGACACAACTGGGAACAAACACAAAATCAGCGTCTGTGCTTTAAATTTTAAACATCACATTATTTGGCTAATTCAGTCTTGCAATCATTAACTTATTGAGGGTCACTGCAATGATTTAACTGATCTGAATCTGTTATTTGTTGTTTTACTTTGGGAATAGGGCAGACCACCTTTTTACGTGTCTTATGCATAGTATTTTTAATGAAAATTATGTCCATGTTTTTCCATCTTCTCCTTTCCTTGTTATAATCTCTTCTCTTGTCTTTATCTCCTTGTCTTTGCTTTAGTCTTTTTTCCCCCCTGCTGTTCAAACTTTAGATCATTATGCTGATTTTACAGGAATATGAAAAAAAAAATGCGAGTAAGATGACACAGAACAAGGTGTGTGTGTGTGTGTGTTTGTGTGTGAGGTCACGTTCAGCTAGAGTCAGCTCATAATGAGTCATTCTCCCCTCGGGTGAAAGGGATGACATCTCAGACACACACATAAACATAAACACACAGCACTGAGTCAGGAAGGTGTGTCTGTTTGTGTGTGAATGTATTCTGTCTGCATATATGCATGTAAGCATCTGTGTGTGTTTGCCTGCTAAAACTATAACCTAACCACTGTGACCTCTCCACTAAGTGTGTGTGTGCGTCTTGTCAGGTGTGTGTCAAATGTAGGCGGGCCGACCGCACTGTTTACACACGACGCCATGGTGTGACCTCGGAGGTTGCCGGTGACCGTGATTGGCTGCCAGCTACCAGCTCATTAAGCCGCTCACATGGGGACACAGCGCCAGAAGACACACTCTCCATTTGTTTCACAACACATGGACACAGTCGCACACACTCGTCAGAGGGGCACCGCAGGTATGGCAGGCGGCCACATGCACATGCCCACTCCTGCATGAGCACACACGAATCACAGTTCACCGGTAGCAGAGAGTCTGTCTGCCCCCGGCGACCTGGCTGAACTTTGGCTCACCCTCATTGGTTCATTACACCACACAGCCTCACACCTAGATGCCTATTGGCTGCTGGACCAAACCGCAGGGTCATGACTTACAGGAGGAGAAGAGTAGAATTCAAGAGGGCAAAATTTGGAGGAAGATGGAAATTTTTCAGGCAGAAGAAGAGAGAGGGAGAGAACAGACAATATGATTACAACAAGGAAGATAAGTGAGAGGAAAGGAGAAGAAAAAAGATGTTCTTTGGTAGAATCAACTTTAGAGGAACTAAGAAAAACAGACTTGATATTATCTTGATGACAATGTATTTTTCACACAGTCTAACGGGGGTCTGAAAGAGTTTTGTCAGCAAAACTGGAATTTTCTCAACTCACAAAAGAGCGTCTCAGGACAGGAGAGGGAAGAGGCAGCCAATCAGTGACTGTTAAAGGATAATTCCTGTTTATTGTAACAGGGGTCTCACTTTCATTCCTTCCATTATACTCAACAAATGAACTGACAAACTCTGAGAACACAGCGACATCGTTGGCTTGTTCACAACCTGTCTTATTACATGACGTTATCACGACTGATAGAAATGATATCACAGAAACAAAAATAGATCCCACTGAACTGTAACAAACTGGAACTATCATTTAGACAAAGAATAAAGTTGACTGTTTCTGACAAAAAAAAAATAGCCCCACACTTGGCTTTAGTCATCATGGTGTGCAAAACTTTCTTTTCGCCAGTTTTTACAAACTCAGCGGTGGAAGAAGCATTCATCACTTTAATGTTGCAGCGTTGTTACTATGTTTACTATGTTTGCTACTATCTTTATATACTGTTGGGTAGTTTATTGATTTTCTGCTCTTGGATCAGTGAGTTCTTGTGTCATCATATCTTAACCTATAATAATACATCGTAAATTATCTTTTGGTTATATTTGGTATTACTAACGTGAATCTGCAAAACTGAGGTGTATCATTTGGAATTTATTTCTCATCTACTTACATATTGAATACCAAGTAAATAATTTCTGATCTGTTTTGTGTTTTCTGTGCCTGATGGATGGCTGGAAGAGCGTTTCATGACAGTGATCAGTCTTGCACATATTCACCTCGTCAGCCAGACTCCTCATCTGTTGCAACACTTATCTCTCATCCAGGTTCCTACTTTCATTAGAAGAACAGACAAACCATTGCTTCTTCTGAATCTTTATTGCTTTGAAAACAGCATTGGGTATAAACCATCTTCTTCCTCTTCTTTATTAATAGCTGTAGCATTAGTACATCTTGTCTTTGTGTACAAACTTTACTGGTGGCATCTTTTTCAGTGTGACTCATCATTACACCCGCTGGCATGACTCGTAACTATAGAAAGAGCTGCAGCACAATAACAGTATTGAAAACAGTGAAATTTCTCATGTCTGTTCCTTCAAACTAACATTTTCAGGTGACGGCAGTGACTCGGGTTTACACTCTTAAGGGCAGGTTTGCAGTGTCCAGGATGTGTGTGTGTGTGTGTTTGTGTGTTTATGTATCTGGAGGCCTGGTAAAGTACACGCTGAGTCATCATTCTTAAAGAAGAGAATTTGCTGACCGAATTAGCTTTGCAGGGGAAACCCCGTTACACCACAGAATGGCATTTCAACTGCCCCTCTTTCTTAAATTATCTTTCTGACAGACCTTTCTTGTGCTCTGTCGTGTGTTTTGATGGCCTGATTCTTTTATTACCCTTATTATTTTGTTATTTTTTGCAGTTCCTGTGTCTTTCTCTCCTTCTCACTTTGCTGTGATGTTTCAGCTGACTCTACCCCTAACTGGGCCTTTACCCAATCGTTCTCCCTCTCTCTCTCTCTGCTGTTCATCTTCTGTCCATTCCTGGACTGACAACCCCCCCGTCTCTCTTTCACCATACGATACTTCTCTGTTGACGTGTCCTTCGGCGAGTTCCTATAGCAACCAGACATTTCTGCTGACCCCTGCTTTGCTTTGCGTGACAGAGCTGCAGGACGTTCAGTCATAGGGCAAAGATTAGTAGAGGAGTCTACTGTATGAGTGCGTGCACACAGCTACACATGCACGCACACACAAATACATATGCACTCATATGCATACATGCACTTGTCCATTTATCACAAGATATATACATATGCATGAAAGCAGACAACTATAAGAAAATGCATATTTGTTGAATATTTTTATTTTTTATTAAAAATAACATTCATAACAGTACAGTTGTACAACCAATAATTATATTCTGAAACATGTCTGCAACAATAATTACACTTGAGAACTGGAGGACTTCATATCCTCCTTTTTTTAAATAAGTTAAGAAATAAAGTTTTTTCTTTTTCCCCTCAGAAATCATTTTCTTAAAGCATTTATACATACAGTGTTGGCTATAACTGGCTCACAGCGATCTCTAAAAGCCAGGTCTTTAAGACTTTCTTTAATGTGGATATTCATAGCATGTTATCTAGGCAGGCATTTGGTTGTTATTCCATTTTGATCTGGCAGTAGTACAAAACGAGCAGGTTATCGATATTTTCCAGTACATTATGCTACAGTACACGGTAGAGCACTTCTCTAGTCAATGTAGTATGATCAGTGTATGGCTACTCCAGTGTTAGATAAAGATTCAGACATTGTAGGATAACAGTAATGTTTGGCATTGAGGCCTGAGCTGCACTCTCCAGTTTCCAGTTATCGTCCCAGTGTAGAAATCCAGTTCTCCACATCTCCAGTTTCATCTTGAGCTCCACATTTAGCCCCCAATAATGACTTCTTAGTCTGAGTCATTGTCAAGTTCTCCATTTCTGGACCAATCAGTTTTTGAGCTAGAAGTCAAAAGTGCCTAAGCAGCCAATCAATGGCTGCAAGAAGAGACCAACATTCTAGCTTTTGGGCATCTGATAAGCTTCCATCGATCCACGTTAATGGGATTTGTGGTTCATACAAATTAAATCCAGTGTTTAGTGTGACAAATATCCTCCCTTCCAAGGAGTTCATTAGATTGCACTTCTATTATATCCATGAAGCTGGACGCTCTGCGGCAGCTCTGGAGCAGGAAAGGTGACTTTCTCCACAGTTGTCTATGAAAAACACCCGCAGTGTCCATCATCTCTGTAGATACCTCAGCATCTGTCCACAGTCAGTCACCTCACATTGAACAATCCAATGTTTTTCTTGTATCTCCATAGTCCTTCGGTGCAGTGTGTCCGGCCAAAAGCTTTCGATAGCTTTACCATTTCCTGTCAGGGAAAGAGAAAATCATAAGATAGGAGTCTCTTTTTTAATTTTTATTTGTTACCTGTGTTACATTTACATACCAACTTGAATGATTTTGTCTGCCTCAGTGTATAACCTATAATGACATATTTCAAAGCCCAAGTGGAATGTTTTAATGACAAATAGTGCACACTACGCTTTCATGTAACATCCATGCTTTTTAAGTTCCTTTAAAGCAGAGGTAAAGATGATGATTCACAGAAATTTAACCAAATACGTGCCAGAAATAATATTTCTATGAGGTAAATCTTTGCAAATTTACATTTTCTTATTCCGCCATTCAGCCTCACAGAGGAAATAAACTTATTGGTGAGCTCCAGGTGAAGCTAAGACTCAATATAGTAACATTGTTTAGTGACTTACTCTTGATTAAGAATTTAATTTAGGCCAGTGGTCAGGCTCTGATATAGCATAATATCCCTTCAGCTGGTCGGGATTCAAAACATTAAAAATACTTTTGCACAAATGATTTTAACCATGAATCTCAGGTTAAAGGACATTCTTCCCTCTCATTAAGCCCCCACGCTGCCTTGGGTTAGCTCAGGATTTTCAACCCTCCCCCCATCCCTAAGGCTCGGCCTCTCACCTGCAGCTCTACATGATCATGGCTCTGATGGCTGCTTTGCTGATGCGTTTGCGGTGTTTCCTCCTGCGGCGAGGCGAGGCTGGTCGGAACGGGGCCCGACGGGCAGAGGGCAAGTTGGGCGCCACAGTGGAGGGGGCTGAAAGAAACCAAGAGAAGGCACCGTGAATGCAAACAGAAATGAAAAGTTAACATGAAGTGAGTCAGCTAGTTTTGAGCTGTAGTTGTAGCTTCTAAATGTACACTGAAATCTGATAAATGGCGTCATAGATCTCATGTCTTTGTCCATGAACTTGGGTGCCAAATCAGTAAAATACTTATGTGGGCTTTTTTGGAATGCATGGAAATACAACCCGTCGACTGAAAGCCCACAAATAAACACAGGGGAGAAACAAAAACTAGTAGGAGACAACACATAATAACATAAGAACAAATGAAAAAGGGAACAGAGCAACAAATGAATCACATGAACAGTTTCGTTTTGGTTTCAACAGCCGTATAGAGCTCCAGTGGAGAATAAACACCGGGTGTGTGGCTCTAACAGCACTCTGAAGGGCAGCTGATAACCTTGAAGTCTGTGTAACAAAGCGTGTGACCGCCTGCAGGTTTAAGTCAAACACGAAGCGGTGGGAAGTCCAGCTCTCTGGCTGCAGAGCTCTCAGGGTCGAGGAAGAATAGCAGGACACATGTGGCCATGTTGTTAAGTCATACATGTACAGTGGGCTGCTTCCTGCCTGGGAAACTCTCCCACTGATTCTCTCATACATTAAAAGCAAAAATTGCGAGACATGCTCCATCAATATGCACATGGATACTGGAGTGTAGCATGTCCTCCACTCCGCATCCATGTATCCTGCGTTTGGTGCCTTGCATCAACAGTTGTGCACTGTAAACAAAGCCATCTTCCTTATAATGCTATTATTTTAAAGAGCCACTCCACCAATTTTACACCTCTAATTGGGTTTAAAATGTCACATCTCTCAAGAGAAGACTGTGTTTCAAGCTTGGGATGCTGAGTTTAAAAGATATGGTTTACAAGCCAGGAAGGGATTGATTAAATATTATATTGATAGGGGCTGATATGGCATAAATGCAGGATTTGGAGCTTAACCTATGCTTGCAACTGAAGCAGCAGTAAAAATTTGGCACTTGGCACAGGAACACTCACACACATTCTCACAGAGCTGAGCAGTACCTGTTTTAAACATGGTCGGTTTTGGTCTTTGCTGAGGATGATGCGGATGAAGATGAGTCTCTCGATCCAGTTCCCTCTGTACCATCTCCAGAGCTTTCTGTCTCCTCTCCTCCTCTGTTAAATGACCATCCCCACTGGTCAGTTTTGAGTCTTTATCCTTCCCCTGATTGGCCAGCTCTCCCCCAGCCGCGTCCCCACTATTGGCCGACCCACTCTCCTCCTTCTCGTTCCCTTCTCTTTGACTGGCTGTTTTACTCTCAGCCTGTCTGTGATTCGTGACCTCTGTATTTTTTTGGCTGGTCACTGAGTCTTTTTGATAGGTCGTCATAGGAGGGGTGGGGTTTTGTTCTAATCTGGGCAGCTGGGTTGGGCTGCCAGGCGGAGAGGCGCTGTCTGATTGAGGACCATTGAGTCGATATTGTGTCCTCAGCTCTTGGTCCTCAGCTGCTCCGTGGTTGTACTGCAGGGGATAATTCGGCTGATGATGATATTGCTGCTGAAGCTGTCTTTGCTGATGCTCTAACAACTGCTGTTGCCTCTGCATGTGATCTGGATGATGCGCTTCCCCACTGCTGTTTGCTACATGCGCGCCGCTTTCCTCCCTGCTCCCATCAGACCCGCTCCCCTGCCCGACCTGCTGTGTACTCCCCATGATACTATGCTCCGCCCTCGCTTCGGATGGCCAGCTGCTTACCGGCCCGAGCACCCCGGCAATCGGCTGGTGCACCCCCGGCTGCACGTGTGAGGGTGCCTGGTGCACCCTGGGCTGCGTCCAGTGCACCAGTTGGGTGTAACTACCCTGCTGCCACTGCTTCGCCACCGGCTCACGCTCCTCAGTTAGGTAGTGCTGCTGGTTGTGCTTCAGGTCGTCGTGGCGATGCAGGTCAGCCTTGGAGGCATGAGTTTTTGGTGCAGCAGGGTGGACGGACCTGGGAAGGGCCAGGGGAAGGTGGGAGGATGGGGGAGGCTGCTGTGGAGAAGGTGGGATGGGGTTGCTCTGAATGGAGGAGTGCGTGGAGGAAGACGAGGATGAGGAAGATGAGGGAGGTTGGCACCTGCAGCTGACGTGGTCTTCCACTGAGATGATGGCTTTGTCATAGTGGGCTTTCCTGTTTATGTACTGGATCTTTATCACCTGGAAAAGAGGCAGAACAGAAACATCAACACACAAAATCTGACTCTAAATCTTCAATAAGTAACTATGCAAACAGATCAATCAAACAAATCAACCTGATTTTATTTCACTTGACTGACCATACTGTAGCTGTATGTACAATGAGGTGTGTTGCAACAAGCGGCAAATCAGTCTGATTGGCTGAAGACTTTTCTATGAAAGTTGGTGGCTTCATGCCAACACTGTTACTGTATGACTTCGTTAGGACAGAAATGCAGAATTGCTTGTCCTCAAAGTTAAATGAACTTGCTCTGTGGACTCAAGTGTGGAAATCATCACTTGAAGCAAGAGCATTTAAATGGAAAGCAGAGATTTTTGAAGATTCCTATGTGCAGTCAATCAAAGGCTAAAATCAATATCATGATATTAATTAAATTCTTTGTCCGATATTCATATATATGTCACCATATGCCAACTGTATGCAAAATTCCATTACAATTCATCTGGACAGAAGAACGAAACAAATAAATATGATCATATCATCATGATGCAATTACAGTGAAAGTCAATACACAGTAACAAATAAATGAATATGTTAATTAATTATTATGCAGAAGACTGTAAATAAACAAAACATTTGTCATCTGAAAACGAGTGTAGAGAACAGCTCTTGCAGATTTAGCCTCCAAATGGAAATCTTATCACCATTTGGTGTCTTATACAGCAAAAGCGCTCATTGCCCTGAGAATTTTCCACTCAAAACCAATTTTAAATCACAAAATCCTGTTTTCACGGCAGCTGTGTGCACTGTGTACCTGCAGGTATCTGCTGGAGGTGACGGTGGGGACGCACTGCAGCAGCCTGGTGTTGCAGCAGCCGGAACATCGCTGAACCTCAACGCAGGGTGGCCACAACAGGAAGTTGGCGTTGCGTCGGTCCAGCATGGACCTCGTCACCTCCATCACCTCCGTCCGAACTTTGCACGCTGCCTGCTGGGCCGGCTGCGCATCTACTGGTAAGAGAGAAGTGGGAAGAAAGAAAAGATTAAGAGGTGGTGGTTTGGTAGAAATGGCATGAAAGTGATGGCTAGAAAAAGACACTAAATGCAAAGAGGAAGGGACACAAATATATGAGGAAACCTACCAAGACTTCTAGTGTATCGGCCATGGGTGCGATTAGTGAGAATATCATGCTCATCTTCTTCTTCTTCTACAGAAAAAAAGGAAGGAGGGAAAGGGTGAGAAATAAAAAGAGAGAATGACACAAACATATTAACAGAAAGTCAATGAAGCCAGCTTAATATTTTCCAACTTTTATGGGAAAACCAGGCAACATTCAGCGAGCACTTTAACAAGCGATGTGAGGCCGATATGGCAGTTTTTAGCAAAGCTCATTGTTCACTGCACACAGGAAGCCATTTTTTTTTCTCCTCCCGCTAAAACAATTAGGCTATTTTCTGCCGCAATTTGTCCTCACGCTGTCAAGAATACTGTTGAGGAGAGATATGAGCTGTTAAATATAGCTCATGTGTGGATCTGTGAGGGTGTGTGTTTGCACTCTCACATATGTCATCATTTCATACTGTAGCCCCTTGGTCCTAATTATATCCCTGGTGTAGATTGCTTTTGGTCACTGTGTGCGCGTGCCTGAGTTTGTGTACGTGCAACACACAAAATGCACAAGGTGTGATTTGGTTGCCTGTTGGCCCTAATTAACTGCCTGGTGCAGGGAGAGAACAGTTTCTTGTTGTTCTCAGAAGCTACTTTCTAATTTTATCTGTGCATTTATCTGTGTCTAAATGTTCTGTAAGACTGACTCCTTTCTTCCTCTTCCATGTATCAGCATGTGACCCATTTCATTCTGTTAAAGCCTGCTGGCCAATAGCAATCAGCATACTGGTTGTGTTGATTCTGACGTAACAGCAACCTGCAGTAAATCTAATCTTCTTCAAAGTTTCCCTGTTCATATTTTTATTTGCAAAGTCATAAACGCACTTATTTTCATCTCCCCACAGGGTAGATGAAAATATAGCAAAAAGGAGCACACAAATCAAAGAAACTACAACTTGAAGGAATAGAAAAACCAAAAGTTAAGCCATGCTAGCCGCTCTGTGAGGATGTACTTATGCTTACGTCAACCTGCAAACATGTTCTCTGTGGCAATACTAACATTCTGATGCATGAAGCAGCTAATGTTTAACATGTTCACCATCTTTATTAAGCATGTTAGCATGCTGACATTTGCAAATTAACACAAAGTGTCATTAGTTTTGCATGAAAGCTTTTACATGAAAGGTTAAGGAGCACCAATGAGCGTGTGTGTACCAAATGTCAACCTCAGCTACCACTAGAGGTCATTAGGATTCATCCCGTGGGGACCATGAATATCTGAACCCCATTTCAAGTTACGCCATCTAACAGTCGACGATGCCATCTATCATCTATAAACCTGCTAAAACTTCAATGCTGACAGACTTCAGCAAAAAAATAAGAAAAGTTTATTTGTGATAAAAACAAACACTTTGAGTCACTTCCTCGTGCCCTGTTTCTAAGCATCCTTCCCTCTGTTGGTTCCTCTCTGTGGTCGCTGTTATGTCACTGTGTTATTTATGCATTATGGAATGATCAAAGGGCCGTCTATTAATATATGTATGTGTGACTTGGTTCCTCAGAAGGAGAAGTTTAATGAATTTTTTAATCATCCACCCAGCTTTGTGCGCATGCGTCTGTCTGTGTGTGCGTTTGTTTGCATGGGGGTGGAGGCGTAGAAGGGAGTGGTGGTCTCTTCTGTCACACAAACACGCACATTCATATTTCAGAATCTGGGGAGGAATTCAGGGCAGGAGAACAATGCAGTGACCTTGTGCTGGACATTTTTCTCTCTCTGGCTCCAGTTTGTTCAACAGACCCCAAGGTCATAGCTATTCTCTCCCATGAAGCTGCTTCATCATTCCTGCTGCTGTCTCGGTAAATATTGCCTTAACATGGTGTTTGGCATGTATGCTGATACTCTCTTACTGCATTCCTATCTCTTCAGGCCTCTACAGACACACCCACACACTTGCCTCCTCCATGTCTGTGTTATTAGTGTTTGTGTGTGTGTGTGTGTGTGCATGGTGGTCATTAGTACCTATTGCATTGGTTTCCTGCTGCAGCAGCAGCTTCAGGTCGTCCACAGAGGTGATGGGAGAGTTCCTCACCAGGTCGACCAGCGACGGAGGGAGTGGATCACCCTGTGGAGACAAACAGTTGTCATGTATTTTTACCTTTCCCTTAGAAATGACTGTTATGCTAAGGTATGCCAATAAAGTTTAGCATGTTATTAGACTGGACAAATCGGCATCTGTGTCCCAATTTAGGGGCTGGCCCCTTTAAATCTGTATTTCTGTAACAAATCTATCATAACGGACCAGAGATCAGCAAGGCCCATTTCCTACTGAATGTAGAGGACACACGGTAACTCATGTACAGAATCCACTGAAGCCTATCAGTGATTTAACGGGGCATTCAGGTGGTCAACATCAATTCATAAAATCATTGTTTCACATTGTTTTTACCATGTATTTGTGCTCAAGTGCATTCACTGATATACACTAAGGCAGTCCCTGAGCATGTAGCCTGTTCGTCTAAATATAATAGAAATGGAAATGAATATAATTTATATAATGGAAGCGGTACACCAACTTTTCCATTAGCAGCCTGGATATTTTTGTATTTCACAAAAAAATGTAAGTTACACACATTTTCCAAATACCTTGTATTCCATAAATACTGTAAAACCAGGTGTCCCCAAACTTCTATCAGTTTGCTTTGAACTTTATGGCTTTTTAAAGGGCAACTTCCTGGTGATAAACCAGGAAATGTTTTCACTTTGAGTGCTGATGGGAGCCACTTGTAATCAGTTTTGGTCTCAGTGAGGCTAAATGTCTTGTTTAGGAAGGAAATGCAGCTTCTGTCTGGGATTCAAGTCCCGTGCAGGACCCATCCTCCAGACCCTGAACGATGACACTGTTATCGCTTCTCACAGATATCAGGAGTGACCTTGTTGTATGGGAAAGAATGGATTTATGGGGAAGACACACACACAAAACAGGTGTTTCCTGTTTTGTTTTGATAATTAACATTGTCAACTCATTTTGTTAATTATTTCACAATGATGCCAAACCATTAGTAGGATTGAACAGAAGTGGAACAGCAGGAAAAAAATGCAATCATAAAATAAGAACAAAAAGATATTTTCATAAATCTTTTTTTTTTTCACTTTAAATTTAAAGTTTTTACAAATCAAAGAGAAAGTTTGACACATACAGAGAAAGGGGGCTGATGTATAATATCTCATTCCTCCATCTCCAGTCAACACTTGCTCCAGTTTCACTTCCTCCTGCAGAGGAAATGATGCTTGTGAATGGTGTTTGTTGCTGCTGTTGTCACTCTCTCCCTGTCTGTTTACCCACAAACACCACTGTTGCTCCCGCTGTAACACAGGAAGTTAGCCTCTCCCTCTCTCTCAATGCAACTTCAGTTCAACATGCTTCAGCACCAGACATCAAGAACTGATCAATATCTTGAGTCCAGTCCCGGATTTGGACAAAATTGTTTCAAAGAAACATATATTGTGATTTATGTGCATTTATTTGTTAAAAGAGCACAAAACTTAACTATAAAATCTGTTATTACTCAGCAGAGTTCTGCAAGAAATGTAATTATCACTTGTGAAAAGAAGAGGACTGTGATGTTTAATTAACTTTGCAGGAATTCATTATGGATTCAGTGTGGCTGGTTTTAAGAAAAGACTCGTGTGGTTTCTTTGTGGAGATCAAAGGCAGATTACTCAGTGTTCTGTGTCACATTTTGCTTTGGTTGGCTGTAAGTTGATACTATCTCAGAGCAGTTGGAACCTCATTTGATGCAGTCACATGCCAGAAAGGTGCCAAAACAAATTAAGGAGAGTGAAGAATGTGAGAGGAGAATATTTGAGGTAGCTCCCCGAGATGCCAGGAGAGAAAAGTAAAGACATTCACCCTCTTGCTGCAATCGTGATGCAGAATTTATGACTATGGATATAACATGTTTACAGTATCTTAGAAGTAAACATCTGGCGCCTCTAATGAAGGAGGCAGGGCTCACTCCCTAAAGATGGGATGAAACGAGAACACACGGCTCGTCAGAAGATTTATACATTTAAATGCAGTTTCATTTTGTGATATCGTAATAGTGGCATTTGAGCTGAACCTAATGTTCACACACTCTAGATGCTCCCTTTGGTTTTGACGGAAAAACATTACTGATATAATGAAGCATTGCACTCGTGGTCGTGACATGGTTTTCCTTTCCTTTCTCCTTAAAAGGATCAGAAGCAGCAACAGTCTGAGCTCCTTCTGCATTTATTAAACTTTTCCGGTTTTGTGATTTATTCAATTGACTCAATTGACTTCAATTGAATCAGTTGTTTTATTGTTGATCTGCCTCATTAAGCACAAATTCTTAACTCATACAAAACAAAAACGCTGCCAACTTTTACACCACCTACTTTCTTCTAACATTCATTCTCACCACTGCTCTGATAAGACAGAATGTAGTTACTGTTTATCCAGGATGGCTTGTCCTGCAGGTTAACCTTAATTGAACTCTATGTAGCCACGTCTTTAAACCAACGCCAGTACTTGAGAGGTGAAGATCAAGATATGAGATGAAGAATGAGAGCGATTACACTAGACATAAAATACTTTGTTATTGATGCACAGTGATGACATGATGAGGATGACATGGACAGGCTGGTCTGCAATACCTGCATTTCACCCTGCATCAAGACCTCAGCGCAATATTTACAGGGCAGGTTAATACCACATGGTATTTTTAGTCAAATTTTGTGTAAATTTTGAGTGAATTTCCATAAATTAAGAAAAGGGAATGCAAATTATCGAGCATTTCCATCCACTACCTTTATGCAAATATTGGGAGCTGTGCACATAGAAATGAACAGCTGGTGGCGCTACTTATCCGGTTCGGTGCCATTAAACCATTGCAGAAGAAGAGGATGAACTGTACGTTAATCTGAGGAAGGTGAGAGTCGCCTCTAAGGTAATGACTTTTTTGTGATATTTTGAGTCAAATGGTTTTGTCCCATCAAACAGATGATACATGCAGTCTTAAAAGGAGTAAAATGGGAAAATATTGCTATTTCTGAAGGTATCACATCACGTTTGTTCATATTTTGGATGTTTTCCTATGAATGATCACCAGCTGGAAGTCCTTTCAGATCTAACCTGATTTGATGACTTGAAAATGGTCTTTTATCATCATTTTCTGTCCGCCTCTAACTTCATTTTTCATCTAGCTTTCTCCTTTTCCCACTTGTTCTCTCCCTGTCTGTCTGCTTTGTGGGCGGCGGCGGCTCAGGACACCTGGATGACTTTCACGAGCCATTGGCTGACCTAGTTAAGCAAACACACACACACACACACACACACGCACAAACTCGCCCCCTCTTTTCCAGTTCACATACAGATGCTAAACCACTTAGCTGTCCGCCCAATTTGTCCTGAGAGCCTCACACACACACACACACACACACACAAACACACTCACCTCACACTCTCAAACACACACACACAGTTATCACTCTGTAACAAGCTATCATTACAGTCAGTGTTAATCGCTAACTCACATATGCATACATGCACAAACACACAGATGGAAATTAGAGAGTGCAACACGCAGACAGGAAATAGTTTCTCACATGGACAAACAACGAAACGCCGGATAAAAAAAGGCCAAGAATTGGACAACAAGCTAATAATAGTGATTTGAGCAGAAGAGCTAAATTGCCCAGAATGGGTCTGACACCAAGTTCCTCATTTGCAATCTAACACACACGCTTACACACATAAATATGCACCTCTTTTTGTTTTAAGACTCTGTGAAGCCTGTAAATGCCTCTCATTGTTGTTATGGAAAGTTTGCCATTTTTCATATCTTACACCGTGTGAGTGCATGTTGCTAAGGTCTTGGGTCGAGAAGACTGTCTGGTAGGATGTCATGATCTATAAGCAGGTCACAGACACACACACGCCCATGCAAAAACACACACTGCATGTGGCCTTGGAGGAAGCCTGGAAGGCAAAGAGATTATATGAAATGTTTGAGGAAAAGGTGAAGTGTAATGGAATGTAATTATGGGGCCAGCTGAATGCTTACACACACACACACACACACACACACACACAAAGTCATACATATACAAACATGCCATCAAAAAGAGAGGCATACTTGAAAAAGTAGACACACACACACACGTTTAATCCAAGTGTGTGACGAGTGACTCACAATCAGACCGCGCTGTCGCAACACACACCTTGTTTTATCAGAAATACATTATGGCAGACAGCCAACATAGTGTCGCATAAAAGAGTTCGGTGGGTACTCACACACTCTCTCTCACACACACACAGAACAGATAGATTCCCCCCGGCTGAGGAGATGAGGGTGCAGATGATGGATGGAAAGACGACAGAGGAGAGGAGCAGAGAGGAGGAAAGAAAAGAGGAGACGAGATGAAGATAATCACAGAGGAGGAGGAAGAGGAGCAGGGTTTTCAAGTAAGGCTGCAAACCTGTCTGCCCGCTCAATTCTCCACCTGCACCGTGTGTCACAAGGCCACCGAAAGGCTCTAAAAATCGATGGGAGTTCTTCTACAGCTTTATGTCGCCAATGTGAATCTCCTCAGTAAGCACAGACGCGTGTCAACACATCGACCGACGTTACTTTGATTACAAATTCCACAACAATTCCAAACATTCCCGAACTTGTGAATTGCAAAAAAAAAATCCTTAAATCTATGAAATTAATGGATTAAGCAAGAAAGGAATCAGCTGATTAACTGATAATGAAAATAATCATTAAGTGCTTCACAACACAAACAGTTGCGCAACAAGAGCAGTGAAGAACAGTGACAAACGTCTGCTTTTCAGCTTCCTCTTTGCAGGAAGAAATCCCAGTTCTCCTGTTCAGTCTCTCTAATTGATTCGATGTACAAAAAGGGCCAAAAAAAAAAGCTAAATTAACACCTGCTATTTTTAGTGAATAGTTAGCATTTCAGGCTAGCTGATATTGTTTGCTGCATGCCTGCATGCATAAGCGTTAGCAGTCCCTGCTTCAGTAAAGCTGCTCTAAAATATTGCATATTTGAAATGTTTTCTGTGCTTTCTTCCAGCAGAATATTATTGTCTGTTGTTACATAACGTTGAAAATAAATCCAGAAATGCCAGCAGTAATTTTGTTTTGTGTTTTTATTGGCATTATGTGCAGCTGCAGACAATGAAATGCACATGTTCAAACTTTTTTATGTCAGTAATCTTTTAACTGAATGCTTTTTTCCTCTCTTTTAAAAAAGTCCATATTAATTTTACCGTGTATTATTATTCCTAATATTTTGAATTGTCCACTGGACTCTGTCTCATTTTTTCCTCTCATACTGCACCACCCGGGGCTTACGAACAAATACTCTTATGCACCACTGCGCTTTTCTCTCTGACACACATGCACGCACAGAGGCACAACCCCCCTGCTGCACACACACAAAAACACAAGCACATATGTCTGCTAACACATATGCAGCTACACCCGGCCATGCACCCAGATGTGCGCGCACACACAAATACACACAGTACTGCACGGCACACAGCGTCCGTGAAATCCCTGGCAGATTAGTTGTTGTTCTTATGTAAAATGGATCAAGCTGGGCAGCAGCAAATCATCCAAGCTCGCCCGCAGAGACAATAGTCAGACTGCAACCTGTTCAAAAGCCACCCATCAGCTGTGTGTGTGTGTGTTTGTGTCATTGTGAGTGTGTGTTGATGTAACAGTTGTCATTTGAACAGCAGATGATGAAAGATTTGAGGTCTGACCTGGTGTGTGAGTGCTTTTGTGTGTTTGTATCTGACTCCAATTCTGTTTAAATGGATTTAAATAAACCACAGCAACTGTCAGTATGTGCCTGTGTGTGTGTGTGTGTTGGTGTGTAAACACATTGTATAAGCAGTGAGGTTTGATTGGATTTCTCATACACACAATAGCTGCACAGTAAATAGAAAACGATCTTTTCCCTCATAAATTATGAGTCTGGATGTATTTATTACGTCAACCTTGGCGGACCTGCAGTGACTTCGCTGAATAATCTGTGTGTGACAGTGTGTGTGTGTGTGCGTGCATGCATGTGTGTGCACTGTGAAGTCTTTTCCACAGACAGATGTGGCAGAACTAAGACGTCAAAGAAGCCTCCATTTTTTCCATCACTGGACTGAACGTTGTGACAAGAGGAGGATTAGTGTCACGGGTCTCAGTTGGACTTGATGCTGTCCCACACACAGGTCACATGACAGGTCAGCGCTGGTTTAAATATAAAAATATTATGTCAGATGTCCAAAAGATGTCAGATCTACTGTGAGCTGCAGATTCACTCATCATGCACATGAAGTAAAGCATGCTAATAGTGCCCATGATTATCCTGCAGATTCCAAGATCACAGGTTTAAGCTCCAGCAGCCAGTTTCCAACCAATGACCAAAGTGCCCTCGTGCAGAGCACTCAGCCTCTGCCTGCTGCAGCTCAATGGGCACCGCAGAGTGTCTGCAGCATCACATTTGTGCTGTGTGAACTGTAATTATCTGAATGTCAAGGAGTTCTCGTCCAATCATCGGTTCCAGCAGCTGCAGGATGCGCTGCCTTTGAGGACGAGATGCTGTGAGATTCCTACAAAAGTGTCAGGAAACACAAGTATAACAAAGCTAAAAAAAAAAAAACTCTAACAAAGCAAATAAGGACCCTGTCTGTCGTAGGATAGGTTGGATCAGGTAGGACAGATAGGATGCTGCAGAAAAGGACTGGCCTCACTCCAAAAAAACAACTCAAATGTTCAGAAGTTCAAAGAACAAAGTGTTGAAAATGGAACGTGATCAAATGAAGGCGTGAGCAGCAGGAGTTGTGAGACACTTTCCCACTTTTCTTCAAAAGTTGCATGTTGTAGTTGTAAAAAGCTGTTCTTTTCTACCCTCTTTCTCCCTGTGCTTCTGGTTGCTGGCTGCCAGCTCAAGAAACGAAACGGGTGTCTGGTGGAAATAAGGTGGCAGCACAAAGAGCACTGAAAGAACACATCTCAGAGAAAATCATTTCAGCGGTGGAGTGACAGTGGCAGCAAAAGCAGCAGCTGGGCTAGTGGATGGATTTTGGCTCCAGCTTCATATTGTAGGTTACCTCCTGCTGCTGGGCCACCGGCCAAGGCCCAGCCTCACCCTCAGCCCCCCCACAGTAAAACTCTGTCCTGCAACACTTCAGGAGCATCACCGTCATGAAACATGAAAAGGAACCGCAGAGAGAAGCAGATGCCTCATATGACACAAGCTGCAGAGTCACAGAGGGAGAACTAGAAGTGCGTACACACAACAGTGCATTGTTTATACCCCTGCAGTTAAACTGTTACACTCCACGCTGTTTGCAGAATGGCCTCAGGGGGCGATGGATGGCAAGCGCTCCTTTTAGTGAAGGAAATTCTCACCAGTCGAGCTATCACGTCGTCCCATGACTGTCGCTGTGTATGTGACATATTGCAGTCAGAGCATGAACTCACAACCTTTATCCCTGTTGGAAACCAACCCTTCACAGCTTCCTCTGAGCTACTCATTGCTGCCAGATAAGAAAAGATCAGTAAAGAGATCCAGGCAGAGAATTTAAGATAAAAATGCTCCATCAAGATAATTAAATGGTAACTTAATGCTCCAAATTACTGATCTCTTCAGCCTTTCTCTCTCTCTCTCTCACACACACACACGCACGCACACACACACACACACACACACACACACACACACACAGATCTTCCTTCCAACTTAACCAGGGATGTAACAGAGGCTCGACCCAAAAGAGAAAAAATATCTGAGGCTGTAAATCAAGGCTAATAAATGTACCATCGGGTCGTAAAAGTGCATACAGATGTTATATTTTGTGTTTGGCTGCCTTATAGTGATCACCACATTTTTATTAATCACTAAATCGTTAATGAATTAATCCTAAAGTCGGTAGTCTATAGACTGTCCAGCTATGCATTTGCAGTCCCTGTGTGTTCCCCTCACCGACAACAGGTCATAACGTTTACCGGCTTACCTCAGCGCCTCCGAGCCGCAGACGTGCCGCTGAGAGCGCAGCCAGCAGCAGCAGCAGGACCCAGGACCTCATGTTGCCGCCCAGCCTGAGGAGCCGCAAGCGACCGGCTGGGCATTTAGCACCTCGGCGTCCAATCCCCCGGCTGCACCGGTGTCGAGTGCCGGCCGCTTGTGCGAGGCACGCACTGTTAAATATCCTCGGATGTGTCAGTGCTTATAAGCGCCGCGCGTCCGAGTGTTTGCTCACAATGACTCACGCGCAGGCTAGACGTCTGGCTCTGTCCATACCGCTGTTTAGAAAACTCACAAAAGGAGACGTCAGGGGTGCTGTGGGACAGGTGCGTAATGCAGGGTGTAACGGCGCACGAAGGCGACCGCCACACAATTCCTATTACCAGTCTGCAGTGTCAGAGAGAGTCACAGTAAGCCCCCGCCAAGATCCCGAGAATGTCTCCAAATGTGTGATTATTCAAACGTGTTCTACGATATGCGCCAAAGTGCTGGATGCGTCCACTTTCCGGTCAAAGCTCCGGCCAATCTTGGATCAGTTTGCGCGCTGTCGTTCCAAAATCGCAGTTAAATGCAACAACAATTCAGCATTCTCCTCCTGAGCGAAACCCCGCATCTCCAAAGGTCCGTGCGTAAAAGTTGGCTCACCTTGGGAATGGCGCGTTCGTGCGTAATTCTCTGGACGCTCCGCTGCAAAAGTCAAATTCTCATTCCAGCGCGAGTCCTTTAACTGCAAATAGCCTGACTGTTCTATCTAAGCGCCTCTCATAGCTGCTCACTCTGATCTATCTCACACGGCTCTCCTTGTCTCTGCTTCCTCTCTTCCGTTCATTAGCGCCGCTGGATCAGGTTGTTCTCGCCCCTCGCGCTTCTCCTCTCTGGTTGCCTCTTGAGCAGTGAGCCGCTTTTCCACATAGACACAGGGCCTCCCTCCTGAAGTTTTAAGCATCAAGTCGAACAGAGACAAGCCGGATCGTACAGGAAACTGGTTGGTTTTGCTTTCAAAATAAAAGAATGGAGTCGACTTTGCTCTTTGTGTTGAAGATGGAAAGTAAATGAAATGTGTATGACTGATTAAGACTACTTAGGGTGGGCGTGAGATAATTGCACTAGATTGACGTAATCTTGAAAGAGATTTGCTACATTATGCCACATTAAAAAGAACACTAAAGATAGGATAATTTAGCAGCAGTGTTATACGAGTCTGCTTTGATGCTGTGAAAGTATTAAGTATGGAAGTGAGACCAGAAAGGAGATGTGCATTCATTTCTGCTTCCCAGATGTAGTTGTTATTATTTTCACTTCGTATTTCTGTCAGGACAATGACGCATGAGACACGCATGATGCATGTTAAACACGAGTTTTATTTTGAAAGTTCATAAGTGGGAAGTTTAAATTCCCATGTGCCTGACTTGACTCTGGTCCTCAGATTTGAGCAAGGGCCCCCTATCCTCTCCTCTTGAAGGCAGAGTTTACTACCTCCTTATTAGGAGCAAGGAGACCTGAGCACCCATGGGTGCTCTTAAAGGGAAAGTTTGGAGACGTGATCTGGATTATTAATCCCGCCATCTAATCATTAAAACTGTCATCTAAGAAATCCAATGAAATGTTTATTTCTTCTTTTCTCAAAGGTGATCATTATATGATATAAAAGATATTTTCTTGAATGATTTGTAGACACTGATGAAGAAAATAGACCCTTTAGACCAGTAGAAAACATAAAAGATTTAAATTTAGTTCAGTTAGACTTTGATTCTAACCTTTCATTACATTTGCATTAAGGATTGCACATTTGAAATATGATGAAGTCACCCGAAGTACACTGCTGACTTCACCAAAAAGAGAGGAGCAAACTTTATTGGATTATATTAAGAGGAACATTAAGAACCTTCAAGAGACAGCAGATATTAGTCATGAAACACATGTTTTCCGTTTTACTCCCTCTAATGTGAAATGCAGAAAGTGCATTACATCATCAGTAATTCCAACTAGGTTTTTTTTTTTTTTTTAAGTTATGAGTCAGACCTGGGGCAACTGATTTTCCAGAAAACACTAGCGTTTGTTGTAATCTTCTTGGATTATTGTTTGGAGTGAAGGGCGGGGTGGTTAGCAAACAGAGCAAAACAAAGAGCGCCAGAGAGCTTGAACAAACCTAGAGATGGGATTTGGAAATTGCTTCACTACACTCACTGACCAGCCTGCTGGTTGAAACGAACGTGCTTCAAGCATCAAACACATTCAGATGCTGCAGAATCAACGTCAAAAGAGTTTTGGATAGAAATGGATTAGATAGAATTAGATGTGAAACCGGGAATATGCATCATTAGAGATACCCCGCAGGCACATTTAAGACATGTGACCATACTCTGCATGGATCTCATGCTTTACTTGGAGCATGTACAGTAATATGCAAATAGAGAAGCCTCACGCTGCAACCACCACCACTGCTGCTACACTTTGTTCTTAATGTACATAATTACTACACAGCACGACACGGTGATTCTTATCATGTTTGGTTCCCACAAGTCATTTGGATTGCAAATTGAAAGACTGAAGCACTGGAAGCAAATTACACAACATGGCAAAACTTTGAATGTCTAAATGCATCGTGATGATATTATTAGACTTTCAAGAAGTGCCTGTGGGGTTCATAGGTGTGGCACATTTCATCCAGGAGATTTCAAAGATGTGACCGTACAACAAAGTATTTCCACCAAGACATTAGTCTCTATAGTGACAGTGAAATGAAAATATAAAAATAAAAAATATAGTGAAGTGAGATGTGGACACACACACATCTGACCTCATGCATGCAAAATCCAAACATCTTTCATGTCACCAGGTTTCATTTCCAAAGTAGACCGCAACTGTTTTCCAGTAAGCTCAGTGTTTCATGGCAGGGTCACGGCTGGATGGGTCAACATGGAAAGCTGGAGGTCACGGTAGATTCTTCCTCCCTTGCAGAGAGAAGACAGAGGAAGCGGGCTGCTATTCTTGGGCTACACACACACACACACACAGTTACATATACACATAGTCACGTACCAATGTAACTGCTGACCTTTTACCTTCATGCACAGTGTACAGAGTGATTGACAGACTGAGGGGACACACTGCTGTCACTTCACCTCATCTCAAAAAATGACCACAGTGTACATGTACAGTGTGTGTGTGTGTGTGTGTGCATGCGCATGTGTGTATGTGCATGTGACATCTTGAAAGGGTATCAGGTTGACAGCATTCCTCGCTGTCAGTCCTCGATGTGCAACACGGAGTAATTCCCAGTATGTCCGAGAGGAAGGAGATGTCCTGTGCATATGTGTGTGTGTGTGTGTGTGTGTGTAGAACAAATCCACAGCTTGCACAGCTGCCGGTGACACTGGAAGTCACACGTGTGTGATATCAGAGCCTGTCATTTTTAAACATTTAGTTCATTTCAAAATACGACCCTCAATGGGCAACTCAATGCAAATGAGCCTGCAAACAGAAGTGACGTATGAAAGCTCTGTTGTCAACTCAAATCTGTCCTGGTCAAACAGACAGAGTTATATCATCTGTGTGATATTATGTCAACTTCATTAGCGCGATTCAAGCAGGCTGCCTCTCTTCACATTGGAGCAGTATTAGACGTCATGAGGTGATATTTATTGGGATTTTCACCAGCCTTGTATTCAATATATTTTATTTGTTAGCAGTTGCAAATTGACGGAAAATGTTAAGTTTGTTGAGGGCCAGATTTGGCCCTGTTTGACTCCACTGAATCGGCCTTTTGTCTGCGCCTGATGCAAAAACGATGGATATGAATGGACTGCGGGTTTAGATTGCCTGCATGTAAAACAAATAGAAGCAAGTTTGATTTTATTCCAGAAGCCATAAGACTTGTGAACAGCTTAAGTCTTGTGGTTTGTGTAAAGAACAGTTAACTTGCAATTTTCTTGCTCTTTTGACACAATCTGCTTTTGTGGTGTTGGATATTGTAACCCAGTGACAGACTGTTCGCTGCCATTAACCCTTGTACATTTTCATATTCTTTGACATTATCAGATTTGATATTTTTGAGGGTTTTTTTTTTTTTGCGATGTTTGCAAACTCGACTACTTCAAATTGCCCCAAATTGCAAATATTAAGTAAACTAGTTAAAAGTTAAGTTCTCATAAGATGAAATGCTCTAAACTTGAGTGTACACAGAGTGTGTATCAGGGTCTCTCTCTGTATGTTTTGGTGAATATTTAGCCCACCATGGGTCCGTGCTGACAAACTCACTGACTTACACTACGTGTGCATTACGTCTAATTTGTCTTGCCTTGTCATGATAAAACGATTTGCGTTCACGCTGCTCACAGGTCGTTTGTGTGGAGAGTTCTGTCCACAGTGAAACATCTGGTCAACAAAAAAACGGCAAAATCTCTTCTTCAACCTCTTTTCAGTCAGTAAACAAGAAAACTGCACATCCCAGCCAACATCTGGTGAGAGTGGGACAGACAAAGCCAGCTGACCAAATGATGGCGTCTTGATTGCGGCGTCGTCTCACAAAATCAACACAAATGCAGATTACCGACAGCAGCTGCCGTGTGTATTCAGCTCAGCTGGCATCACAGAGAAAGTTGGAGGCTAAAGGTTGTTTGACTTTACTGGCACACGGCTCAGAGCTGCATGAACTGGCTGACGTCACCGAAGTACACGCTGCAACACCGCGCCGCTGTTTTAAGATTTCACACACTGGGGGCCGTTTTGGAAAATCTCAGTTTTGTCTCATTTTAAGTCTGACTGGGAAGCTGACGCACAAGAAAGTAGTTAAATTACTTTTTTTTTGCCATTTTTGTGCAGTTAACTACTGAAACTACAAACAACTTTGGGCCATAAAAGGAAACGAATGATTTTAAAAAGTTTTCCATTGCTTCTCTACTCTAACTGAACCCCATTTGACCAGCCCCGCCCTCTTTCTCTTTCATCCTGGCCGAAGCGAAGGCATGCCCAGGCGATGCATCCGTCAGGCAGCCATCCACTGCACACTTGACCTTTGTGTAGTACATGTGCAAGAGGGCGGGCGTTATTCCTACAGCTCACACAGCAACAGCGTCATGGCAGATAAACCTCCTAAATCTCAGTCTGAGGAAGAATCAGCGCGGCCGTACTTAAGCAAATACATGACACTGACTAGCTCCACCAGCAAAACCTGTGTTTGCACTCGTGAGCTATGCACACTGAGGCTAAGCACCCTCTCTGCTGCAATAACATCAAACACAAATCTCAGGACACGTGTAAAGGCGAGTGTATCAGCATTGACTTTGAAAACCAAATGGGACATTGATAAATGTGGTTTTAATGTGTTTCAGACTCGCCTAATTTTAGAAGCTGTATTGAGATAAAAGCAATAAAGACGTGTTTTTCCCCTGACCGGACAACCAACACATGAGCAATTAATTGAGGTTCAACATTTAGTTAAAAGAAGTAAGAGTGTCTTATATATTGGGTTAGTTCAAGTCGTCTTTCCAGTCTTTTTCATTCCACTTGTTTGTTTTTCTTTCACTCCCCTCTCCCCTCACCTCACGATTTCCCTTATAAACCTCACTGGGCATGTGTGTGAGAGTGTTAATTAACTTCCTGTCCAATATCCTGATCTAATTAATAGAGGGAATGTCTTTCCTCCTCCCCTCTTGCCAACTTCCTCTGTCACAGCAGCCTGTTGCAGGATGAGGCAAACAGCCGCTGCGCTCCCGACCAGAGTTCAAATGCGGGTCACGAGCTAAAAACACGACCTCCGCAGCACACTCTGCTGCTGTCTAGCCACCCTGTCTGAATCAGGCCATATTAGATCTGTAGAGGATCTGCCAGCAAAGATTATCAATGATAAATCCCACAGGATCAATGGCGGAGAACCTTGGGTTTTGGCGGCTTCTCTACAGCTTCAGGGAAGCGGTTATTATTTTTAAGGGTAGGCTTTGAGGTCAGTGATGTCATGATATACAAAAACTATGTCCTGAAACAAGTGATCACACCACAAACAGCCACTAACTTCAACTATTGGATAATAGTTTCAAAGAAGCATTATGACATGAGTTTCTTCAAATCAAAGAAAGTTTGTGACCCTTGAATTGTAAGTTAAACAGTGTAGGATTTAGACAGATCTATCAGCAGAAATTGAATATAACATTCATTAGTGCTTAGAATAAACTCTGTCTGTCTAAAGAGGGAGTACATGTTTCTACAGTAGCCCAGAATGGACAAACCAATGACACACAGCCACTGTAGCTTCTCTGACACGCTTGGTAGCGGAGGGGTGAGGCGAGGGGTTAAAAATCTGCAACCTCACCACTAGATGGCACTAACTTGTGCACATTGGTTCATTTCAACAAATCAAATGTAGAGTAAAAATTCTAATGGATTAATTTTACTTGACCTTTGATGCACTTTGTGTACGTTGTAGCTCCTCTGAAAAATACGTACGTTTGCATAATCCACCTGCTTTTAACACTGTCACGTTTTTACTAAACACAGCCAGGCTACTGTTGTGTGGCTTGTGCATAATTGTAAACTGTACATGTAACAGCAACCCAAAACATCTTTGTACACAAGTCTATTTTCTTCTTAAATACACACTGATTGTCAAATGACTAACTATACCATTGTGGAGATGGAGAAGTGAAGTTGGTATAGTATCAACAGCAGATTCATGCTTATTTTTCAAATAAATAAATGTATGCATTGACCTTATTCTTGATGGGAATCTGTAACGGCATTTAGACGATTACAAAACACTGAAAGTCACTGAAAGTCATGGAATTCTTTGCCGAACACCAGCTGCAAAATGCAGACGCCCCCACTGATTCACTGTTTGGCGACACACACAGTGAACAGGCAGGGTCTGAGATACTCTTGGCCTTTGCAGTGAAAGGGTAATGAATTAAGTGAATGATGAAATGAATAGTTGGGCAAAGAAAATACAGCCTCATTCTGCATTGTCTAGACTTGCAGCTGTTGTGAAAACTTTTATCATCATCAAATCAGCAAAGGAATGCCGCTGACCAATTTATTTGACCACAGGGCATCAATAATTCCACATCTGTCTATGAATAATGTACAAAATTAATTTATGTTGCAAAATTATGAAAGCAAAAGTTGGGTAAACTTAGATCAAAGATATATGTTTTTAATCAATCCCATTGGGGTCTTCTTTTGATGGCGAGAGATCCCAAAAACTCTCTGCTCTGTCATCAGTCAGTGATCTGAGCATGAGCATCACCAAGTGTATGAACCCCTTCAAAAATAAAGTGAGCTGTAAGCTTTGGAATCCACAGGCTAATATGACCACTGGAAAAATGAGTTGAGTAAACAATAGCGTGGCTACAATGGAACAAGAATAGAAAAGAACAAGGATACAACTGCGGGTCTGAGTAATATCTGGAGGTGTTTCCCTCCTGGTCTTGATTTAGATTTTACAGACTCTTTTTGACTCAGTTTTGGCCCTCAGATTGTGTTTGAACTGCTGTTAATCAAACTCAAAAGTGTGATCCGGAAAAACATGGCTGCCCATTGGCATTGTTGTGGCTCTGTGAATCACTCCACGGTTTCTTTCTCAAAAAATGCTTCAGTGAGATGGACAGCGAATGAGGGCTGAGCACCGAGTCGAGGGAAGGCGAAGGGGGAGGACAAGGGGAGGATGCTGAGAGGAGAGGAAAGGAGAGGGAGGGAGGGCAGAATCACGGCTGTATTGTTGTGTGTTTTCCCACCGTCATCAGCAGAGGAAGTGGAACGGAGCAGCTAAATATACAAACGGCACAATGAGGCAGCGAGCGCGGGGCAGCTGTGGAACAAGGCTGTCACCGGGTTTAGGAGTGTGAAACGCTGAGGACTGACTGAGAGCACACGCTGCGCGTCCAGACAGTCAACACGCACCTCAGAGCGTCAGCGTCCGGATGAGGATATCAACAGCTGTGCAGGATTTAGCCCATTAGCTTCAAGTCACATAGACATAACTGGCCACCGCTGCAGGACTCAGGCTGTCTGAAGAGGGGGCAGCGAAACATTCAAAGATCACCAGCCTGCAGAAAGTTGTGATGCATTTATGGTGAAACAGTAACAAACCTTTTTCAAGCATGTGGGGTAGCCAATAAGGTGGCATCCCAGAGGGCGCCATAAACAAACCTAAACAAATGAATAAGGCTGATTCCCAATGATTCCCAAAATGGCATATATGAACGCTGAAGAGTAACAGGGACAGACTACTGTCTGCATCACATGGACGTAATTTTTCATTCATTTCAGTCCCTTAATATCATCAGACTCAATACATATACTTGCTCATCATTTCCTCACAAAAAGTGAAACTAAAACGTACTAATCGCTTTCAGTTTTAGTTCATTTCAGACATTAGAAGGCAGCATTGACGACATCACATACATACGTTCCAAGACATACACATCGTACATACGTTATCTATTAGCTTCCTTTCAAGTGATCATTCATTCAGTTTTATTTACTGTTTTCATTAGCGTGGATGGCTTTTGTGGCTGGCTAGTGATTTGCTAAAACATACAAGCATGCACAATAACAAAGATTCTCAGTGTGTCTACAACCTAGAGGCAGGTGTTATCTGTCTGCATCTGTCTAAATTCATGTGGTCTGAATTGCTCATAAAACAGATTAACAAATTAATCATACTATTTCACATTTGCTCTTTTTGAAGATTTCATTGGATGTAAATTAAATTAAAGAAACGACCAAGCAAAAGCTGTTGGTGAAAAGATGCCCTGCACTCTGGAACAGCAGTTTGTGTGTGTGTGTGTGTGTGTGTGTGTGTGTGTCCGGTTTCCCCTTGTCCAGGTCATGTGGGAACTGGACCTCTTGGCCAAGGGAAAAAACAGGAAGAAATGCCGCAGACATTTTTTCCTCATCACAGCGGATGCAGTTGTTATGTTGTTATGACTTTATATGGACCTGTACAGTAGCATGACTGGATTAGTGATAAACACATGATAGCATGACTGGACGACACCATCTTCATCTTTATCGACACATATGTGACTTTTAAAGGACACTTTTATCCAGAGCACCTGACTGCAGCATGAGCGCTGCAGTTTCCAGCACAGTGGGCTGAGTACCATCATCATCACTTCTACCATCACCCATGTCATCTCCACGTCAACAGCATCCTCCTTTGTCACCTCTTATTATTCTCCTCCCTATCCAAATCTCTCTTCTCATCTTTCTCCTCTGTGTCACTTGCAGCAGCATATTAAGTATAACCATTACTTCCCCATCTTTCCACTTTGGTTTTATTTCTAAGTCGGTTGCTACTGTTTTGGCCTAAGGTCCTCCATGAACACATATAAGGTCAGCTGGATCTTATGACAGCTTATCAAATGTCCTTCTCCTTGTGACGAGCAAGACACTCATGCTGTTTCTAAAGTTGTGCACCTGCTGACCAGACTGCTCTGAAAACAGCAGGCTGATCAGAGGATGCCAGTGGCCACTTCATTTCTTCACTGCTGATGTGCCCGCTGTGCAGGTTTAATGACACACGTTGCTGATCAGCTGTCTGTTTCCATAATCATATAATCGTACGCACCTATTTTTCTGTCAATGTGCAGAAACCACACCAATGATCCTGCATGTATGTCATATTGCTCATGGTGGGTTTTGTTCACTACAGATCAAAAGCCCCCCAGTTCAAATCTGGGTGCCCCCTAGAATTCCTTTGTTATTAAAAAGCCTGTTTTGCTGGTCGGGAAGAGACAGCTTTTATAACCACATTCAGGGGAGAGTTTGGCACCGTGTTGGCTGGACCAGCTGGGCCTCCAGCTTTATGGATTTTACAAAAACACAACTGAATGCCCAGGCTGCATGAAGGGCTCCTGCCAAAAGACGAACATCCAGCCCCAGTGAGGCGGTGAACTGTCCTGTGAAACATGCAGAAGTCATCTATACGCAATCTATCAAACACACAACTCAGTTTAGACTTAAGGTCGACTTAAGATAGCTTGAACCTGATGGAATTTAATTTCGTGACAACCGTTGCATCCATTCATATGTTAAGCAGGCGACTCACAGTACAGTATCTCAGTTAGTTTAAGATGCTTAAATGATATGACCACAGGTGACACATCCTTACGAGGAAGACATTTCTGCTTCCACTCTCATCTGTACAGCACTGATTATAGATCAAGCACAGGACTTGAATAGGACTTGTTTAGATGGAATGTGTCATTTACCATGAGAAATATTGGAGAAGCTTTTGCTAAGTATCAACTGCTACTTAAAGCACTTGTAAAACTGTTTGTTTGGCTCTATAATAAGGGGAGGGAGTGCAGCTGAACTTAAGTGAGCTGATGTGTATACATGATGAGATGAATATGCAATGCGAATAGATGCTGCACAAAATGCTTTGAGCAGGTCACAGACCTCAGTCATGTCATTGATGATTTTGATTAGATGGTGAACAGGACCATGTCCGTTTCAACACTGGTCAGCTAACTGTTTCAGTGCGTTTATCATTGGTTAAATGAGCTGTGAAGCTGGCTTTCACAATGTGTTCCAGCCATGCTTTTGTCAGGGGGTATAGCTCAGTGGTAGAGCATTTGACTGCAGATCAAGAGGTCCCCAGTTCAAATCTGGGTGCCCCCTTCACTGAATGTGTGATTTCTCTTTAATTCAAACACATCATTCTTTCATTGGTCTTATAACATGTAAAAAAAATCCCCTATTACAGAAAACTTGTGTGTCCAGAACATCCCAAGCATAGATAAAAAATTGAATGCATTGTTACAGTGAAATCATTGTAACAGCTGTTTTTAGTAAACAGACAACCTTTAATGGCCAAACATTTGATACTCAAAGGGATGATTGCTGGTAGTGGGTCACTTCTACTAGGTGCACAGGTTAGTTTATTGTGATTTGTCTTGTAGCAGCAGTACTGCATTCTGCATAATCATTTGTGTTACTTTTAAATCCATACAGGTGGCACACATGGCTGAATATTGAGACCATAGCTCCCACTTTCTAAACAACTGGAAATGATCTGAATCAGACCAGTAATAAAGGGGGCACCCAGATTTGAACTGGGGACCTCTTGATCTGCAGTCAAATGCTCTACCACTGAGCTATACCCCCCACATACCACCAACTGCTCTGTTTATTAATCAGTAATCCATTGAGTGATAAGATCCAGGTCTGTGACCACATGCTTTTCGAGCTCCTTGCCCTCCAGCTGTGGTGTGCAACCTGAATTCATGTCAATTACAATTGATTTACATGCTAACCAGTTTTGTCCACCTACTGAAACCCTGAAAAACTTAAGAACCCATGCATGAAGGTGGGAATAGAAGCATCTAGCAAGACTTGAGCTAGAGACCTCTTGATTTGCAGTTAAATGCTCTACCACTGAGCTGTACCCCTAACAGCAGTTGTCCTTCTGCCAAATGGCTGTGCAGGAAAAGCTATAGCGTTCAGAAATTGGCCTGTCAGAGCATATTTGCATCGTCTGAATAAGTAAACAAAACATTCCAGCATTTAACTTGATTGTCACCAGAAGAGTTCAGGACATCAGGATGTCAGCGTCTCATGACTGTTGGAAGAGAGAAAAAGAGAGACTGACAGCAAATTTGTGAGTGAGAAAGACAGACGTTTGACTTTTGACCTCCTCTCGTGTCTCATAACATCTGACATGAAAGCAGAAGAGGGCCAGACACACGATAGGAAGGCAGCAACTCCCACAGCCACCTGTATATGCAAACAGAGGACCATACAAGAACACGCATAAAACACCAATAACAAGTGAGTGTCCAGTGCCTAGTGCATCTTTCATTAGCTCCACTGATATATAAATACTCAAAGAGTAAAGGAGAGAGAGAACAACAGGGTATAATTCTGTGTTAAACTGCTTAAAAGGGCCGATGCGGGACTGACGGTCTGGTGTTAATGCTCATGAGTCTGGTTAATGAGGTGAAGGTGGATGCTCACTGTTGTTACAGACGGTTAGAGAAACAGAGAAAGAGATGTCACACAGACATTTCCCCTGAGTGTTAAACCCAATTAGCAAGAGGGAGCAACAAAGTATGATCCTGGAATAATGATAAGTTTAAATGCAATGCAGAGGGATATGCAGCAGTTCAGTGCAACGTGGTGCAATCTAATGCAGTCAAACAATAAGGCACAATACATTATGAAGCTCCAGGGTGCGTTGTGACACAATGCAAATTGCAAGTACTATAAATGAAATGCACCATGACATATGATACACCATGATAAAACATGATACAACAGAACAGTATGTTGTTTTTTTTTTGAGAGTGAAATCAAACAATGTCTCAAATGACTCAGTAACAAAAATATATGTTCGAATAAGAAGTAAGACTTAACAGAAAAGGCTCGTAAAGAACAAAAACCTGAGCGAGGTTCAGTTTATATAATCAAATAAACAGCATTTTGGACATTGTTTTGACATTGTTGACTGTGGGAAAGAGAATTTCTGTGTTAAAATGAGGGAGCTTGGTGAATGTGGTAGAGGAAAGATACTTTAGTGATGTGATTTTTTTGAAAGTAAGCGATGAGGAGGTCAGAGGTGATACCCAGATATGCAGCTTAGGATGGGGTTTGACAAAGTGGATGAATATTTTTTTAGGCCCAGTGATCATAATCTCTGTTTTGTCGTCGTTTATGTGAAGGACGTTTTCTGGCAGCCAAAATCTAACTAAGATAAGCTATACGCCACATTACAATGAGATGTGATACATGCAATAGGACACATTTTGGTGCAGTGGAGTATAAATATAGGGCCGTACGATGGAATATGACATGATAGAATATAATGCAATGTGATGCAGTTCCATTTAAAACACAGCACAACACTGTTCGCCTTGCTGTTCCTGACACAGACCTGCTTCTGATTCTAGCCTGCTGCAACAGCTGCATGCAGCACATTAGCATGTGTGTTATTACCATGAAAACAAACAGTGTTTGGCTCTGCTTGGTTACGCTGCGACACGACAGTGTCGTATTTCCAAGCAGTGTCTAATGCCTGCATTTCTCCCTCCTCTCTTCGCCTCTTAAAGTGCGGGTGGCTGTGCTCACAGGTGTAGCACTGTTATCTCACACACACACGCACACACACACACGCACACACACACGCACACACACACTTTGATCTGACGGGTGGTTCGTTGAATCGGTGGGATTTTCCCCTTGTATCGCTGCAGGAGGGTCCCCTTCCTCTACCCCCCCCAAAACAGAAAAAAATCCTCTATTTCTTCTTCCTCCAAGTCTTCTGAAGCTTGCCCTTTGGGGTTGGAAGTCTTGCACACTCCTCCTCCTCTTCCTCACTCCCTTTCTTCTTCCTCTCCTCCTCCTCTTCCTCCTCTCTCAGCCACACTCAATCCTCCCGTTGTTTGTCACCCTGTGATCCTTTCACAACCCGGCCACCATGCGTTTTCCATAGGTCTCCTATAAGGCCTTGGTGTCATACATCAAACAGCGCCTTCATGCGCTTTGATAACATGTTCACTGTGTTTCTGACGAGAACTTATAGGAAGAAGAAGAGTGCCAAGTGTGAATGAGGGTCCCTGTCTTTCTCCTCCATCTTTTAAGTGACCTGTTGAGAGCAAAAAGGAAAAAGAAAAAGAAGTAATGATTGAGACTTTCATTGGAGTGTGGAGCAACGTTGGCCGACCTCGTCCGCAAATTAAAGCAGTGAAGCTTTGACAGGATTTTCCGTTGTAAAAAGAAATGATGGCCTTGAAACGGGGAAGCACCTCCTTCACCCAGGCCCTCCACCTCTCTGCTCCCCTCAGGGGGAACATTTAAATTCTCTGCTGTGGTTCTTCACTCGCTAAAATGAGCATTGGAGGATGCACAACACATCAGCAAAATTAGATTCAGATAAATAAATGCACAGTCCAGCTGCACTGGCCCCCCCTTTTTCAAGTTAATTGCATATAAGAAAAGTACAACTAGAATCCAGTTTTCAAGGGCGCCGTTTTTCTTTTGGATCATGTTAAACTGGGTGACTATTTCACAGAACAAAGATGTGTCTGTGCAAAGACGCATGTAGGAAACTGAGCCCCATGTTTGAGAGCCTGTAAAACATCATACCAACCATTTGTGCATGAAATCAGGGTTAAGTTAAGGTGACAGGGTTGTGGTTAGAGTCTGTTGCGTAACTGAAATGTCACTGGTGCAATCTCTGCAGCAGCCATGTAGCTGTCCTACTGTACATCCCTCTGAAAATTGCTGCAGGTTTCTTTCCTCGCCTTATTCTCCATAGAAACACAGTTTAGAAAAAAAAAGGTCTGAACTTACTCAAAACTTTCCTACACCTGCGTTTCCCACCCCTGCGACTCCAGCAGTTAACCTTTCGAGATGAACGACGTTCAGTGAGGCGTGACCACAGCTCTTTCCACCCGGGGTTACTTTCCCGACACGAGGGCAAACAGACGAAAACGAACTCGGACCCAGATTCTTAATTTTGGAATAAAGCGTCACAAGTGTCGCAGAAGAGGCTCGAGCTGGAGTGAACGATGAACACACAAGTGTGGTGTGGCAAGAGGACGCAAATACATACATCACACATCCTCGAAGGAAAGCCACTTCCCTAAATTTACCATCTGGGGAAGTTTTGGTGTTTTCTTTTCTGTGCAAATTTGCACATTTGTGGCTTTTACAGAGCTGCTAAGAAAAGTCTGCATGGACGTGGAGCGGAGGAAATGCGTCAGCAGAGGGGGAATACTAACCTCTCAGGACAGACTCATCCATTCACACACAGACTTCAGAATATTGGGTCTGTGCGTAACGGTGCGTATGACCCCGTATAGTCAGGGTCACTGTCTGTTGACTGCAGTTCAGACTGGGAAAACAGGTGAACGCTGTAAAGCTGCCAAAGTAGGTTTTCTTCCAAACATGGTGCTTTTTTTGCACTGAAGAATGACATGAATGATGTACCTCCAGGAGATTTGAGACATGACTTAGTTGAGACTTGACTCTCTAATGACTTTCTTTGATACTTGAAAGCCAAAACACCTCAGTTTTAGGCAGGTAAACTCCCAGAACATTAATAAATAGCTGTAAGACAAAAACAGGCCAGCCTCGCATATCGTTATTAGCCCTTTGCAGTGAATTGGTCGAAGCTATGCAACAGCTCTGTCGTTGCAGCTTTGAAAGAGACGTGTTCAAATATCATTTCAGACCTGAAGGACCTGCATCTTGACTCTCACTTTGCATGTGTGCACTTGTGGCATGATTTGGACTTGGCCTAAATGATTTGAGAATGGAGTTGTACTTGCTTCAAATGACTTGGACTTAACCCAGAAGAGCTGAAAACAGCTCTGGTGTGTGTCCATCCAGGATACTGGATTAGGGCCAGTTCATAATTCTATATTCTCTATCACTGACTTCCAGTGAAATTATATCAAACTGATATTGTCTTATCGTCTTTCTACAATTTCCTGTGTCCAAACAATTGGTTCAGAGGAAGCTAAAATCTAATGAAATTATGTATTTAGGTTTTTAGTCATGCTCGTGCTGTTCCACTTTGGTCCAGACTGAAACATCTCAACAGCTATTGAATGTATTGCAAAAAAGAACAAACAAACCCTAAAACAGTGTATAGCCAGTCATGGTCCTCAGTGGATGAAGCCTAATAAATCTGGTGTCTTTTACTGCAGTGCCACCAGCAGGTCAAATTTGCACCAATACTTTTGATGAATGAGAAAAAAATCCTGCAAACCTAAAAACCATCAGCCTCAGATTTGCTTTTTGTGTTCAGTGCTAATTAGCATGCTAACATGCTTAGCTAAGTTTTGGCGACCTGCTTAATATCAACACGTTAACATTGGTATGTGAGGATATTAGCATTCTAGCATGCACAGCATTGCTAAATGCTGTGACTAGTACAGTGTCACAGAACCACTAGCATGTTGTTTCAAGCATAGCACAAATTGGTTTCATCGTTGCTGTGAACATCAGTCACATTACTTGTTTGGTTACAATGCATTTTTAAGATTGGTTTTGAAATGGTTTAATTAATTGTGGTGGCACAAAAAAAAGTGTCTGTCACCAAAGTTCTCATGATCCCTGGAAAGAAAGGGAAGGTAAAAAAAAAATGGGTCAGAACTGGAAGGCAGGTGAGGGGGTTAATAAAAGATGCAACAGGGGAGACGGAGGGATGGAGGAAGGAAAGGGAGAAATAATGAGAGAGGGAGAGACTGAAGGAGAAAATGACTGCAGGCTAAAACTATTTCTGGCATGCACCTTCACTTAAAGTCTAACCAGGCAACACACACACACACACACACACACACACACACACACACACACACACACAGAGCGACAACCTAGCCTGTTTCTACAGTATGTGATAAGGTAATGGGGCATTGGGTTTCTACTCTTTCTCCACAAACACTATCAGATTAAGGGGACTTCCTGCTTTCTCTCCCCACCCAGCTCCCTTCATTCCTTGATATTAATACTTATAGTGCATGCTGTTTCATGTGTGTGTACTCATGCCAGAAACCATGCACCTGATAAATGTCAATCCAGCAGCAGGGTGTGTCCATGTGTGTGTATGTATTTCTATTGCTGCCTTTGTGTATTTCTTCCTTTCCTCTGCTATTTGGTGTACAATTTATCTGACTGCACAGTGAAAGGAGGGATGCCTTCCTGTGTGTATGATGTTTCACATGGTGTCTTATAATTGCATGTATGGGTAGTTAACCAGCTGGGGGGCTGATACTGATACTGTGATTAGCATACTCTGTTACTCTGTGCTTTGAGTCATGACAGCTGAGGTTGTAGGACTAGTTGTTGCTAATTTCTGCTCATTTGACTTCACCACAACTGGACCTATATAAAAGAAGGACAGCTAACGCTAGCTAGACCCCCTCCTGTATCTACAATGCATGAGTGCTGAGTTTGCTAGACTCAGCATATGTTGAAATAACATGGACGAAAAGTACCATGTATTGGGAGTTAGTGCTAACGTTAACAGGCTTTGCTAACTAGCCTCCGATTTCCAACTGAAATGATACAGACACATAGCATAATGTGCTCCCAGATGTTGAATGTTGCAAAGAAACGGTCTTAAATCGCTAATGGTAGACTACAAAGTAACGCTCCATAGGCTTGTTGGAAAAGTATATATATTCAGTATATATTTCTGTGCGTGTGTGTGTGTGTGTGTGTGTGTATGTGTGTGTGTTTGATGACTTCCACTCCCCCCGTTGCTGTCCCATCCACTGTCCTCACTGTTTCCTGTTTACAGGAGACCACTTCCTCTGATCATCAGCGACACACCAAGCAGCCTCAGACCTGTCTTCTTTCTCTCCAGATAAGTCCATAAATAAAACCAGAGGTGGAAGAATGAAGTAACGCTGCCCTCTTTTCTGCTCTTTTGTCCGTCTGAAGGAATTGATCAATGGTGGAGAGTAATAGCAGGAAGCTGAAAGTTGAAGCGGCTCAAATGGCCAAATTTTCTTTCATCTCTGCCCCTTTCAAGATGGTTTAGCACGTAATACACATAAACACACACACCTACATACACGCACACACACACAGTGAAACACCATTATAGGAGCTCTCTAATGTCCTGCCATGCAGGTGTGTGCTAATCTTCTTAATCCAATAATAATGGCAACCCTGATCTTCATACGATCCTATTGAGATCAATGGAGCAGCTGTCCTGCTTGTGTACGGATTAACAGACAGGTACGCACGAGTATACAGTGCACACACATACGTACTGTATCCGTACCAGCTTTTTTGTCCCCATTGTCAAGGTATTTGGTTTGTGCAATTTAATTGAGCTGTAAAAACATCTGGATTGTACGGACAATTAATCCCATTAAGATGCACTGCAAGTTGTTTTTTCTCAGCCCTTCCATCTTTCATTTTCTGGACTGTTTTTGTCTCCAGGGTTGGATTGTTCTTTTAGTTACTTCTTTAAAAGGCATTGTATTGGTCAAATATGTCTGCTAAATGAATGTAACGTAATAAGCAAAGGATGTTAGCATTGTCATTGTGAGCGTGTTAGCACGCTGATTTGAGCATTTTGCTGAAAACACTTCTGTGCCAAAGTACAGCCTCACAGAACCGCTCTGAGTCCTCTGTTTAATCAGTGGCTTGTTTGAAGTTAATATTTACTACTGGAGACTGTGATGTTTTGTCTTGTACTATTTAAATGATCATTACAGTTAATGCAATTCAACAATAATCCCACATTTTATAGGAAAACTGTCTGCAAACTGTGATGAATGTTTACAGCAGATAGTTTGGGTAATCTGAACATTTGTATTAATTTTCTCTTTTTTAATTTAGCTAAACTGGAGATTTGTTTTTAATCTGACTCCTTGTGTTTCTTTCCCTGTTGAACTTCTAATTAGCTACGTCACACATCTCAGCAATCAAAGTGTGGAGTTTTTGAATGGGTTGTAAGAAACTAGAATTTTCTTCACGATTAACTCAGCAGCTCACCTGGATCTCACCTTTTCTCACCTGAATGTTAATGGAAAAAAACAGAGTGGATGACGGTGGATCACCTCTGGTGGCCTCAAAGTGTAGTTTGGATATTTCATGACTCAGTTAAAAGCATAACAACATGAGCAAGATGATGCTGACTATGAATCATAATTATCAGGAGTGTTCTTTTCCCAAATCTTTCAATGTCACAGTAAGTTAAAAGGACATTTTCCCCTTCAAGCCTTGATTACTATCTGAGGAACACACACGTATATCATACAATGGTATTTTCATTAGGAGAATAATGCAAAATGTCCAAGTCCTCTAATATTACACACACACACACACACACACACACACACACACATACAGACACAAGTGTTTAATGGCCCATTGTAGTTTATGGAAAAGACTATTTCATTGTAACAGATGGGGGGAATTTACAGCACTGAGACAATGGAAGAAAAGGAGGGATTCAAAGGCACTGACATCACTAACTAAACCCATCAGAAGTGTATGAACGTGTGAAAGAAGGAGAGAAGGAGGAGAGGAACACTGGGAAAGAGATGGTAAAAAAAAAGAATGACATCATACGTCTAATTACGGATAATTTTATAATTCATTTAATTGGATTATAGGGGTTGAGGTTAAGAAACATGACTGGTTTAACAATTATGGGATGAGGGAGGATGGAAGAACTGAGGAAAGAAGAGAAGGTGAGGGAAAGGGATTGAGTAAAGAAAGAGAGAAGGGGTCAGGAGAAAGTAGGGCTAGGGAAGGGAAGGTGGGAAGAAGAAGAGGACAGGAAAAGGAAAGATTGATGAAGATTAATAAAAAGAAGAGAAAGTCAAGACAAGGGAGTCAAGAAGTGATAGAAAGTAAGACAGAAGGAAGAAGCAAGTGATTAAAAGGAGGGATGGCGGGCGGACAGCCTGTAAAGGATATAAAGTAGCTGCAGAGGGAAGGAGGAAAGGATGAAGTGAGTGGATGAGGGAGAGAAGGACAAATGACATGATGACAATGGCAAAAGATGGAAAGGAGGGAGAGGAGAGGAAAAGGAAAAACTGAGGAAAACACTGTGAAAGCTGGGATGAGATGGAAGGATGGAAAGATGACACAAAGAAGGAGAGGAGGAAAAGAAAAGGGGGAAATCCAGGCTTCTCATTAAAGCACAGTTGAGAACGTAACGCTGCAGCTCTTTCATCAATAGTTTGGTGTGTAACAGTGTGCATGCAGCTCTGTAGCTGCATGCCTGATGTGACGTGTGTGTGTGTGTGTGTGTGTGTGTCTGGTTGCAGCCTGAGGCCATGACTGAGTGAGTGACTAATTGCGCCGTCTGCTCGCCATAACACACACACACACACACACACACACGCATGCACACACACCGAGATTATGCAATCGCTATCAGGATAATCTCCTTGGCCCAGTATTATTTTTCCCCCCTAAAGGATGAATATCGACACGTCTAGATTACTCTCCTGTCTGGAAATCCTTCGCTCACCTAATCCTTGACCTCCTCATACATTACACCATCCAACCGTCCATGCATCCGTCCCTCACTCCTTCCTCATGGTCACCAAACACAGAATAACTAATCCCACACTTCTTGGAAAGTTCCCATTTCTCCCACCATCAGTGAGCTTGAACCCAAATGACATTACAAAATGATTCATTTTTCACGTTTCAAAACCCGTCTGCACTTACATGATGTCTGCTGAAGTTGGATATTATGTGAAGGGTGAGTCACACCATCTTGTCAACCTTACAAGAGAACAGCAAAGTTTACACTACATTCACCATTGCACCAAATGCTCTCGGAGGAGAAATAGGCACAAATCCATTTGTTTTGGTTACTCCTGCGCATTCAGCTGTCCACCAATAGCAAACTTGTCTCGACAGTGTTGACCTCCGAGGACAAATTTGATAATATTATTGTGTCATCAAATGACACAATATTATCTGCATTATTCCTATCTTTGTGCCACTGTTCTACCCTTAATAAAACCAATGTGATGCCACTGCACAACCCGTTAGAGACCTGAAAACCACTGACCACTGATCTTAACACCATAGATACATCTAGAGATAGATGCATCATCCTCAATATCTCTATAAAAACCAAATCAAAATGGGTGCTTAGTGATAGACAATGAGGATTAAGAAAGAAAGAAAGAAGAAGATCAGGACTGTTCTTTAATCTGTGGCAGTGTTGCAAGTGGTATATGTTGAAATTACCTTCGCTTGTTGTGGTCTTATAGTATACAGCAAAATATTCTCCTGTACTTTGATGTAGCCTGCTTCTGTTTGCTGTTGCAACAGCCTAATTCCTTTGTGGGGATCATTAGTGGTTCATCTTACCTCTAAACCTCTAATGTAGTGAATAAAGGATTTAAAACTATGTAGTTTGTTGTGGTGGCCAAAGTCCCCGCTGTTGGATGTTGAGCAAGACTCTTGCTGTCATTCCTAACACAAACACAGATATGGGGGAAAGAAAAGTAATATCCGCTTGCTCTTCAGTCCCGAAAGAACAGCGTGATATGTGGCGCACACGCACGTACACACACGAAGCGTACGCACATCTGGACCATAGCCTTCAGGTGAAAGCTTAACCCCTTCCTTATCACCTTCTTCCTCTGTGGCTGTTCAGTTTTTGCAAGTGTGTTCCTCTTGTCTGATTGGGTTCATCAGTAGCTATCAGCCGAGCCTCGTCTAAGCATTTCCTTCTATTCAAAGTTACTCTCTGTCTAATTAGTGTTGTCCACTCTATGAGGACACTTTCTATGAACGCACACACAATACACGCTACACAGATTCTGCACAGTTTCTTGAGAACTCTGGCTGCTAACTGTGTTTCTAGATTTGGAGATGATAAAACACGCTCAGGCATATACAAAGAAGCTGACATTTATCATATTGTCTTTTCTTTTATGTTTATGATCGCTGGCAGCATGTTCACCTGTGTGTGCATGTGTGTGTGTGTGTGTGTGTGTGTGTGTGTGTGTGTGTACTGAGGTGTACCGGATGAAAATTGAGTGTCAGCCACAGTTCATGTAGCACTGCAACACAGAGCAACAAGTGAAAATCAAAACATGGACAGCTGGTCCCACACGGTGGAGAGTTTAGTGTGAAAGACACAAATACAAAACTGAAAAGGAGCACAGATGAGGCTGATATGAAGAGGTGACAGACAGGGCAGGAAAGTGGAGTTAGCTTCTGTACACCTGAGGTATTTTCATTGATCGTGACTGTGGATGTAAAGCAAGAGTAAAATAGCATGTTTGATGATGCTTTATTGGGATTAACCACCATCTTTTCATTAATGTCTGTCTGTTTTTGCCTGATATCAGACAGACTTCTCAACTCTGTGTAGTCGGTCAGCTCAGTGGACTGGGAGGATTCAAAGGTCTGTACTCAGGTAATATGTGTTTTACAACTGTCTGTTCCTGATATCACAGAGGTAACACAGTGATTCAACCTATATCTACACAGCCCAGTTGATCCATGCCACAAAAGGCATACAGAGGTGTCTCTGGAAGCTGGAAACGGTTGCCATTATAATGTGTCATTAAAGTGCTGAGTCATTAAATTGATGATTATTAGTAGGTAATGATGTAATAATCTTCTAAGTACAGTAAATTCCTGTTTATGTGATAAGGGTTACCAAAGTTTGCCATTTAATCATTTTACAAAATGTACCAAATATCTTGTAAAACCGTCCAGGTTTTGATTCAGATTTTTCTTTTGCTAAAACATAAAAAAACATTCAGTGTCATATAGTAAAATAGTATCTTTGTATACCTCAGCTGTAAAGAGAACCAGGCCTTTATTTGAAACAGGTTTATATAGATACAGGCCTTTATTTGAAACAGGTTTATATTAGATACAGGCCTTTATTTGTAATGTCTGTTTTAATCACTAATTATTTCCAGGTCAGTTTTTTGTTCAGTGTGACACAACCTGACACTTCTTGCATAGATGTTTTAAATCTATTGGATGAGGTCTGCATGCTGCTACCCTGACACTTAAATTTGCCTTAGGATGAATAAAGTAACTCGCTGCCTGCCTGCCTGCCTTCCTGTAAGCCTTCCAATAGCTCAAGAGGCATAATCCTGCTGTTTCCTGTTTCTGGCTTTTATTTTGAAACATCTTCAAGAAATGTTGAGTTTCATTATTAGGTATCATACTTTATTTAATGTGCCATGCAGCACAAATTGAAAATTATTTGAGACTGCCGTCATTTTGTGTAAATAGTGGCTTTTATTTGAGAATTTACATAATGAATGAGTGTGGGCTAGGCTGTTACATTCAAGTTGGTGGCTCATTTTTGAATGGCACAAATCATTTTACTTGCAATATGTCTTAACTGACTATAGACTTGTGTTTCAGAGACATTGTGAACACTTCTGCCAAAGCAGTTCATAAAACTTTTGCGAACAGTCTGATTTATCACAGTGTCGGCCAGCCAGCCTCAGGTGTCTGATGCTGAAACAGAACGCAACAAGCTGCTTCCCTGTGTTTCACTCTAATATTGGCCATTACAAATGAATCCATGAAGGACTTAAAGTTTGTTGTCTACTTGAGAAACTTGAATAAGAGCGGAATGACGCTAAAAAAAGGATGAAAGTTAAGGAAAAGAAAGGCAGTTAAATAGTTTTGGCTGCAGAAAAACATGTGTCTTATGTGTGCAGGTCATGGAAAAATCAAACTCTCTCTGAGGTCGTGACCCAGGCAAACAAGAATGACTGAAGCTTGCTTCACACCCTCCATCTGGCGGATTTGTAAATCTGTTCCCCTCACACACTCAGACACACACTCACTCTAACACACTCAGATGCTCGCGCTCTCTCACACACTCCCTCCATCCATCGTGGCCTTTCATGTATCAATGGCTCCATTGATAGGCTTGCGTGAGTCTCTTTGGGTGGATCCTGCTTTTGGTGTTTAGCCCTCCATTAGACATCCTGACCCTTAGTTTCCACACACATACACACACAAGTAGTCAGGCATGGATACAAAAATATTCACAAATCAATCATGATAAATAAATAAATTGCATTTTCCCTTTATGGACATTTTAGCTATTTATCTGATGTGAGGTTAGTTTCTGAATATGATATTCCAGATGTTGTGCAGATACCAAGAAGTAACAAACAATGGAGACATTATGTTCTGAACTGAAGCAATGTTTTCCAGCACAGAGTGTATTATTTTTCCAAATCTTATGGTTGAGAAGCTTATATGATGGCAAGCTATCTAAAATAAGAGGCACTGTGCTCTTGTAATTATCAAGAAATTATGTTTGCACCAAATTATCTTTGTCAGCCTTGGAAAAAATATTATTTTAGGGGCAACGATTTTACACATCAAAGCATGTTTACAGGTCTTGCAGAGTACTACTGCATCTGCGAGTTCTATGATTTAATTATGGCTCCAGAGCTGTGTGATGTTTGATAAATTGCCTCAGTCACTGACTACAAGTTTGCAGATGTGGATTTAGAAAGAAGTGAGCATACCAGACCTCTGTAGCCTCATCTCCAGCCACCAGCATAAAACACCTGAATCTAACGCTGAACGTTCATGTTGGTGATTATTAACTGCCGCTGACTCTCACCAGTTTATCACACTATACTTCAGCCACTTTACTAGTAATGTTAAGTGGAGTCTTTAATGAAACTAATCACCCACTGCGAGCCACCACTGCAGAAGTTCAATATTCCATGTCACATTACCTTTCATTTTACCGTTACATTTTCACATTATTCAGCTTTTTAAAACAACAACTACAGTTCCCTGCCAACAGTGACTAATATTTACATTTGATTAGTAATGACATCCAACCATGTGCTACCATGTGACGTGGCGGAGGGATGTGTTCACAGCATTTACACCACATGGTTAAGAGCACCCCACAATACTCTCCTCCATGAACTACCATTTGAACTTTTTAGATCACATTAAAAAAGTGAGGCAGTGCTCCCAGACCTGATGCTACTGCCACTATAGCAAAAATCACCATTCGTTAATAACCAGAACCAGGAACAGCTAAAAGTAAGTGATCTTTGAGGACAGTAAGCTATACTTTAAACTAAAAGACAGTGGGAGCCATGGACAGTTCACTCTTCTTGCTAAATACTCTCAAGCTAAAAGTGTCTTTATTGTGAGTTTGTTTAGGAGATGCTGCCTACAACAAGACAAAAACAATGCTGCTGTATTGTGTCAGACAGAAGGCAGGCAGAGCTCCAGACATGAGCTCACAGGGGGTGGGGGGGTGAAGGGGTGAAGATTTGTGGTGTCTGCAGCACCCAGGTGGGGATGCACAGTTTTTGAAATACCTGCACACAAATGCTGAGAAGCAAACCCACATTTATGCATGCACACACTTGCACTTGTGCATTCATCTTTAAAGATACTTAATGAGCCCACAAATAACTCGTGCACACACACGAAGGAGCAGTATGTGATAGACTGAGAGTCAGACATGTCACTGGAAGGTTGATGGCTCAAATCCCAGGAGAACTTAGACCAGCAGAGCAGAGAGGTGAATGACGAAGTAACCACCGCTTGCTCGAAGACCCGAGCCACGAAGCATGCACCAAATCCTGCAGCTTCCCAGTGGCCGACAGCAGATGACTGCGGTTTTACCAGGTAGAATGTAATTTATCTGCTCCCTCAGGTGATGACTGTAAAAGAAAAAAAGAATCCTCTTAGTCAGCTTTTCTGGTTAAATGAAAAACACACTCAGACATACAAACATCAGACATATCATGTCACATTTTCCCTTCATGTTGTCTAAACTCACCTTTTTACTACCCACTATTCCCCTGTCTAAATCACTGTCTGTGTGTACGTCTATTGATGTGACTGTATCCATCGTTACACTGATACAGCCCTCTTGGGCCTGCTATTTATAGACTAAAACAGTCCTATTGTGATGCATCTCGTGTTCGCAGCATGTTAATACCTGCAGTGATTGACCTGGTTGCACACGTATAAATGATAAGATTATAATTGATATATTTAAACTTTAATGGCTACAATGATACACAGGTCTCACTCGCATCTCACTCCCAGGTTTCTCGCTCACACTCTTATCTGTCTAACTTGATAATACAAGTTTATTATGTTGTCTGTATTTGAAATAAATCATTCCCAGCAACCAAATTACAGGTCGAGCCCACAGTTCGCCCTGTTTTGGACTTATTTTTGCCTTAAGACTGTTTTAGATAAAGCACAGCTCACATTAAATGATAAAGCTGGTAATATTTACATTATTTTCAACAAATCCTGTGAGAAGACCACAACCAAAAGTGCCTCATTCTGTTTAACTTCCTGAGCCTGTTGGCTCCGAGCCCCCTTGTGCTCATGCTTGTACTGAAAGCATGAATATTTAAAAACAAGTCATGAATATACATGTCTTAATTTAAAAAAAGGCTCAGTAAAATACTAAAGCAGCTGGGAACTGTGGTTTTTCAGTAAACATCACTCAAAGAAGAGCAAATAGAGCATTTGTTGAGGACTATTTTCAGGATGGATGGGTGGATTAATACACATTTCACGCTCTGGTGAGTATTTACAGGACAGTGTACAGTATGTGGGATCAATGCACATCATTCTACAGTGCGATTCTGTGACTCATTTATGTGTTTTTAACAGTTTTTGGACCACAATGGGCGTCTATACCACAGAGGGATTTGTTCATAATAAACCTAATATAGACCAGACTTATCCTTTAAGATTGTGGTTTACTTCGAACAGACTCGATGACCAAATCTCAGACAACAAAAGCCACAATAATGTCTGAAGTTGAAGAATAACAAAGGTGGTCAAGGGGTTACGGGAATTTGATTTAGCCATTCATTAAGATGGAGAAATCAACAACCTCAATATTCTGAGTCTCTAGTTTTCAGTAGTGGACCACAACATAAGACAAACCCTATCTCCAAACTAGAAATTATGTTTTGTTGATGAGGAAATGCAACTGCTGCCTGGAATATCTTTTTTTTTTTTTTTGCAAGTGAAGGAAAAGGTTCGTTTTTGTACGGCATGCATTATGTATAGAGCTGGTTAGGGTGGAAAGTAGGCGTACAAAGCACGGGACTCCTGGAGGACTTCCAGCCTGAGTCCTGCTTATGGTTAGGTTTAAGCAACAAGAGCAATGTGGTTAGGAAAAAATTGTGGTGGTTTAGGTTAAATGTTAATAAAGAAAGCACATCAGGCCTCCTGCTCGGTCAGTTTCAATACCTAACCAAGGCCACCAGTTTTCCCTAACCTTAACCAAGTGCTGTGAGAGCCTAAACATGACCATAGAAAATCCATTCTTGTGCTGTAGTTGCTAGGAACAGATATTGTAGGAAACACAAATGAAGTATTTTGTCAGTGAATATACTACTACACTACTTGAACCATCCATCCATCCAAAACCCATCTTTCTGTCCATTCACATCTCCATTACTCCTCTGTCATTTCACAATAATACTCCAGAAACCCAGATTAGCCTCATAAAATAATGATTAACTGCAGTAAAATATCATCTCAATTTAATTTATCAGTTCAAATCAGATTTCAAAAAGGACCAAATAGGACCAAAATATGGGTTTCATTTTATTGCTGTTGCCTTATTTAGTGACAAAGAGCTATGAGTTCCTCAAGAAGTCAAACTTGACACCCATTCACTGTTAAAAAATAAACTACTGATCTATCAGTGGCTAATTCTTCCCACTGTCAGAGGATTCGTAACAACACTGAGGTCACCGGTACTCACCTGCCAGCCTACTCATCCTCAGGACAATTTGAGGAAGTGCACATGGATGTTGTTGCTGGACCGAAACGAAAAACAACACAGATCTCCTTTTAAGGAGTCTTTCCGCTGGCTGCCTGAAACTCCCTGTGTCTCTCTTCCTTCTTTCTGTCTCTGTCTGTCCACTACCTGTGATGTCACTGATAAAGAATTCCCCACTGGCGAGACTGCAGGGAGGCTTTCGTTAATAAGTGACAATATGTGACAAGGACTTACAGGCCCCTCCACCACACACACACACACACACACACACACACACACACAGGCTGACTGATTTCAGTCTCTCTCTTCAGTCTGTCTCACAGGCGGAGACATAAAGTCACAGAACTATGTGTAATGTCTAATATTTTATGTCATACCCAATTTGTCCCATTGCCTATTGTTCTCACACACACACAGTCTGGTTTCCATCATTTTTTAGACAATAGACTTATATTCATTTCCTGGAGACTTTCTGGAACCATAACCACTGCTTGCCTAGCCCTAAGCCCTCACCCTAACCTTACCCCGACCTTAACCCAAGTCTTCATCCTAAAATTTAATGATTTACATTGTGGGGACCTGCATTTTGTCCCCGTAAGGAAGGCGAATCCTCACAATGTGACTGTGTAAACAGATTTATAAGGAATACATGGCACACACACACACACACACACACACACACACCTACATACACCTTTTTTTCATTGCATATTGGCAGCACTGCAAACAAGACAAAACAATATTGATATATCATCTCTTTGTAAAGTTGTCTTAGCAAACAGTTGCCTGTTACACACCCAGCAAACAAGGAGCAGCATTAGCTTACATCTGCAGTCTTGTTTATGGACAGCTGAGGAATTTCAGTTGAATATTTACTCTTATTTTAGCTTTGTTTTTGGTCTCCGCCATCTCCTGAGGGAAAAATATGGCTCTCTGCTGCTGCTAAATGCTTTGCAGTGTTCACCAGCTAGTTGCTAACTTTGTCTGTGCGCCACTTGGTGCTGGAAGGGTAACATAATGCAGGTTTATCAGAGCTTCGTTGCAGAAAACAGCTGCTTCTACCTGCTGAAAATGCAGTTGAAGTGAGCAGTGAGACTGAATCACCGCAGCAAAGTCGCAGGTTGTAAAACAACTGAGCAAAATTGTGAACAGAAAACAAACACAGATTTACTGTGTCTCTGCAATACAAGTACACAGTGTCTCTGGCATTGCAACATACCACAGGTGCAGGTCTGTTACCATAACACCCATCCTCCCAACCCTCACTCTCTCACAGACATCTCTGACTCACCTTGATGACATCACTGCGGTGGGGTCAGTGTCCTGTTAGACTGGGAGCGGATTAAAGTCTCGTACGCTGCTGTCACACTGGTCTCAGGGTAGCTTAAGCTTGACCACGCGGTGTCACTCTGTGTGTGTGTGTTGCTCAGAAGATTAAAATGTGTGCCATGCTGCCGGTGATGTCATGAAGTTGAGCTTTGCTCATGACCCATATTGCATGCGATCAGTCTTTCTCTGCATTTCATGTAGACGTTTCCAGTAAAGGTGTGAAAATAGCATATGTTAACAGACCAGTTCACAAATTCTGGAAAAACATGCTTAACTAACATGCTTAACTTGCCCAGATTGAAGTCGATGCAACAGAGATAAATGAAAGTTTGTTTTGGTGCTTGCAACATTTAGAAAATGATACTTAAAGAAAAACAGCAACATCCTTTTCCAGTGAACAGTGTCCCCATTACACAACATGTTGTTGTCACAATAGAACTGTTTTCACTGGAACTACCAGTGAAGACAGTTCACAGCTAAGTAAGTCATTCAGGGTAAGTTTTTTTTCCCATTCAGGTTAACCGTCCCTTTAAGTAAACTGCGCTGCTGAAAATGTTTGTCGGCTGCTACGGAAGGAAAATCCATCCTGTTTATGCACATTCCAAAAATTACAAAGGTCATTCTGTGTCATCTTCCGAGCAGGAAAACAGATTTGAGGCTGGAAATGCCACTCGGCTGTCTCATGAAAGACTGTACATTTGGGTGTGCTTTGGAAAAAAAACAAAAGCAGCTGTCAACATGGCAACTTTGTCAACAATTCGCTGGAAGTTTCTTTATTTCCTATATTAGGGAAACCCCACTGACGTCCAGCGGTTATCATCATGGTGAGGAGGGGGTCACAACATAAACGATTGTGTAGTTTTTCCTGCATAAGATGGAAAAAATATTGCTATCATGTCTGTTTCTTATTGTTTTCATAGATATATATTTCTTGTGAGCACCGACAAGTTTTGAGCCTCTTGCCTTCCTCTGATAATTAAAACCTAATCACCAAATGAAACATCAAAGGGAAACATCATTTTTTGGCTGATCTGTGCGCCACTTTGAAGATGGAGCCTGTGGTGGGGGGTGTGTGTCGGCCAAGAAGTGCCAAAAGGATGAATACAGATGAGAAGGCACTCTCAGCTCTTATTCTCTTACCCTGATTGGTTCATTCTGCAGTGAGAGTTTCAGGCTCTCGCTCAAGAGCGCTTCAGCAGGCCACATGATGGTTATGGGGTTATTCTGTCTCTTTATTACAGTGCAAACACTCGTCAGGTGGTAACCGCAGATGTCTGGACTCCATCCCAGATTTAACCATCTAAATTTAAGCTTCTCACCAGACTTGCGCCATCAAATATTTATTGAATGTGACCTAGAATAAATGAAGCAAAGCCTGCGAGCCCGATCAGGCAGACAGGGAGTGTGACACTCACATGACATGCTCTATTTGTTTTCAACTTATATCCAACACGCCCTTTGCAATAGGGTTGTCTATTTAATGTGTTAATGACCTGAGCACTCTGCCCTAACACAGCTGCAAAGGTTTACCACTTCTGTACCACTGCTGCTGCTTCAAAGCATTTTGTACGCCCCCCCTCCACCTCCCCAGTCCACCTGAAGGTTCTCAGATGAAGCTACGTCCCACTTCCATACTACATGCTGATATGCAGATTTTAAGCAAGCCAATACCCAACTCTTATCTTTCTATTTATAAAAAGGTAGTACACAAACTAGATCCTAAATGCTCTGATGTTTAAGTGTGCAGTTGATGCACAGTCCCACAATGCAATGCATGATGGTTGCGTTTAAAGACGAGGATCCAGACAGGTGAAAAATTTAGGTTAAATCATCTTAAAATAGGACATTTTGCCATCTGTTTGGGACATTTAAAGGAATCATTTCATAGTTGCGGTTCCCACATCATTCCATGTCAGGTCAAGTACATTTATGTGATTCATGCAAGATAGTCTAGGATATGGGCATGTTGCGACGCTGTACATTAGCATAGCATTGCTTTAAGCTCCATGCTTCAGTCAGAATGTAAGCATGCTCACAATAATAATGCTAACATGCTTATGTTTAGCATTGGACAAATTTGACCTGATTATGGTGCCAGATGAAAGGTCAGTGGATTAAAATTATTGCAAGTAATCTTCTGGGGCCATAAATGTCTGTAGCAAATTTACACAGCAATCCATCCTCTAGATATGTCAATAAAAAACAAATATGCCAACCTCATGGCGGCACCACGTGGAAGAGCCAGGGGATCAACGAGGTCTGGAGGATGTGGGAGGAAGCCTGGATGTCTGCATGTCTTTTTTTGCTGAGGGGATGTTCAGATACATATCTGAATCAGCAAAAAATTCGACCTGCTAGTAATCCTAGAGGAAAAGCCAGGGGATCACCAAAGTCGTGATAGTGTGAGTGTATGAGATGACATAGGCCTAACATTAGTGCATAGTTTGAATGGGCAAAGAGCAGCTCTGGACTATGGGGATGTAATTTACAGACATGCTGCTCCGTGAAACTAAATAAAGGTCGGATTAATTCAGATAAAGCAATCCGTTTCTTATGAGCTGGATGACTGAACTTTCTTGTTCGCACATGAGCAAAATAAACAAAGCGACGCCTCACCAGGTTTACCTGTGTAAATAAAATGTATCCTGTATAAATACTTAGCTTTGCACGATGTTAAACCTATGCAGTGTACACACCTGCAGCACAGTGTCTGCTTGTGTCTGACTGGTGGATTGACTTTGTGCTGCCTATTAGGCCATGATAAGGGATCCCTGCTGATGACTCAGACAGTGTGTGTGGGTGTGTGTGTGTGTGTGTGGGGGGGGGTGGGTAAGTGTGTGGGTGTGTGTGTGTGTGTCACTGTCTATAGGTCTGCCCCTGTGTCTGTTTAAAGATTTCACTCTCTCTCACCCCATCATCCCAAACCCCCCCGCCCCCACCCCGTGTGCACCCCCATCTTCCCACCCGCCCTCTGTCAAACTCTCAAAAACAACCCCCCCCCAGACACACACACACACACACACTTCACTCTCACTCTATTTTTGATCACATTCCAACCCAGTGACTTCAGGCCAGAAATGGGAAAGCTTGTGTGTGTGAGTGCGTGTGTGCCCATGACGTTTGTTTGCACTCTGTGGTTGTGTCTGGGGCATCAGCTTGGTAGATAAGCAGGGTGGGAGTCTGGGTGTGTGTGTGTGGGTTGGAGCGAAGAGAGAAGGGAAATGCCAGACATGAAAGAGTGCATAAAGCATGTTCTGCTGAACGTCGGTGGAGGTGGCCTCAGGAGTGATGAGCTTGTCAACTTTATAGACTCTTCATTGTTGAGCATCTGATGATTGAGTGTATTCCCAGTTCTCTGTCTCTCTCTCACCCTCACCCCAGCCGGAGGAAACTGCTGCATAATGATAACAGACCCAGAGACAATGGGTTCAACGGGCGTAAATACACACGCACAAACACACACATGCACAGTGCATACAAACACATTGTGCTGGCGAAGCCCAGGGGTCAGGGGTTCTGCCTGGGCTGCTGATAGTCTCTAGTCCGTCTCATATTATTTATCAAATATGGAACAATCCGGACATACCAGCCGCATTTCAGAACGCTTTTTTTTTTTTTTGTCCCGCTAAAATGACCCGTTGGAATAAAGAATTATCCGTCTACCTCCTTCCCTCCCCCTGCCTGGACCTTGTCTGCCCAGTGATAAGGTCAGATTGGGTTTATTTTGGGCTGCTGGCAATACAGCAAAGAGTACCAAAGCCCTGAGGATTTTCCTTAAAAGCATTTTGTTGTGTTTTGGGGGAGATTCGGTCCCTCACACGTGGCGAATAGATGGAGGGAACAATTCTAAAACCTGGTCTCATTTTCTGAGAGCTTTGACCTTAACTGGTTGCATTACCTGCCTCTAGTGTGTGTCGCTGCCTCTCTTCTATCAACATTCAAGAGATTCAAGATTCAAGATTACCTTTATTGTCATTGAGCATGGACATGCCAACGATATTTGCATTCCAATCAAAACATATAAAAAGCTTTTATATAGATTTTTGGAAAACAATTAAGCTGCACAGTGCCTCATGGTCTCAAGGTTCTCAAGTGCAATAAATATTTATACACATAATACTATATCGTGTATATCCCATACAGCTACTGCTGCAGCTAATGCTTGAGTTCCTATGACAGTTAACACAGCCAAAACAGTAAAGTTAGGTTGGCAAATAATACTGCATTCATGCAAGTATGTATGTAGATGTGTCATGGATCAAGATGAACATGGGCCATGTGTGAGGAGGATTTCATCCCAAAACCTCATCCTCATTTGCTGTAAAAAAGGTATCGTATAGGTGACAAAGGTGTCAATAAATCTATTGAATAAGTCAACTGGCAACAGTTTGCTTAATGCTAGTGTAGCATTATTTTAAAGTGTTTTTTTTGGGGAAGGTGTGCTTAGCACAGTAGTCGTGGCTCTGCCTCATATCACACCATTTGTGTCATTCCTGCTCACCTGTGAGAGCTCCGGGTTTAGTGGTAGAAGCTTAATATCTCTCACCTCCTGCCCTCCTGAATAGATTTTCCCTCTGAAATGAGGTGAGTGCGATGTCAGATGGTTTAGTTTGCCTCTAGATAGGCTTGATAAAACCCTGCAGCATGATCTGGAGCAGCTTCATTTTAAGATGTCACAGAGAAAGGTTTTGGGCTTGGGTTGGGTACGCCTTCCATTTATTTTGCTCTCATATCTCATTAAAATGATAATAGAATTTGAGTTTCATCACAGCAAATAGGGTTATGTTTTTACACTTCAGACTTGACTTTGGTCCTAAACATTAAATTGGCAATTTAATGGTGCCCGAGGACCTATTGTAAAATGTAACACGGCAGTTCGGCTGTTCAGGACATAGTTATTCACGGCCGGATGGCTCCCCTGTGTGTCAGCAGGCCTAAATTGTAGCTGAAGAGAGCAGTTTCATGAGTATGGGAGCACATATATCACCACTAGAGGGCGCCCTGTGTTTTGTTATGGCGAGATTCGCTGTGCCATGAACCTGCGAGAACGAGACCGGAAACAGTTTAAAAAGTGTACAACATCATTTCTATGGTCGTGTACAAATTAAATAAATAAATAGATAGAAAAAAAATACAAAAATTAAAAGCGGACTCTGTTATGTTTTGCTCTCTAGAAAAAAATCTTCTACTTATATACTACTACTACTTAAATACTACTACTACTAATAATAATAATAACAAGAAGAAGAAGAAGAATCATATAATAACAATACGCTATTACTACTACTACTACTACTAATAATAATAATAATAACAATAATAATAAATTAAACTACATGGACAAGGTAAACAAGTAGATTTTAAAATATTTTTCATTTTTTTGTCCACAGACTCGGAATCGTGGTGCAAACTTTATTTTGCAAAGCTATACCGGAAGTCTTCGTCTTTATTCTGGCTAACTTGACTTCGCTAATGTCAACATTTGTAACGGCGAAGCCTCCGAGCTGTCACAACGAGCGTCAGTCTGTCTCTCTGCCTCAGCCCACACTCGTGCCAGACAGCCCCATACTTGACTTTTGGCAACGCATCAGTAATTAAGTTGTTGTTTTGGAGGACTTTGTCAGAGTTGAACAGAGTGGAGATGTTTCTTTAAACGCAGCTTGGTGGTCGTGCGGGCTGAAGACTGGATTATCATTTCCTGACAGAGAATTTGACAGTTAACCGCCTGGCTGGTGGTTGACGTGGTGTTATTGTTCAACTGCGACAGAGCTCACAGCATAACGGGGTAAGTTAAGGACACATTAGCCCAACTCATGTCTAATGTCGGTAACTTAGCTGTTAAAACAGTTAGTTTTCGCGTCTCGGTGTCTACTTTGCGTGTGTGCTGCTTCGGGATGCTTTGTTAGTTGACTACCTGCTGCGGTGAACGACCAACAGTTACTGTTTACTCGTTAATGTAGCTTACCTTAACGTTACATGTTAACAGCGCGGGGCAGTATATTACATTATTGGGGCGCATTAAATGGCATCAACTAGCAGTTCAAGCGACTACAATTATTTCCACATTATTATCTAGTTTTAACCTGAGGCTGAGTAGCTGACAGTGATGAGATTTTAGGTGCATTTTACTCAAGTAACGTCCTGCTCAGGAAACAGTTCTGTTACTGCCACCGTCGGTCTTGGGGTAACTTCTTCAACTTTACTCGAGTGTTTACATGTCATGATACATTATACTTCTAACTTACTCCACTAAAACTTGATGCCACTTTTATATTTTACTTTTTTTTTACTGAATGTGACAGCTTTCGTTTCTAGTTACTTTGCAGAGTGAGATCATTTATCCAAAATGTGAGTTAATCAGTTCATACATTATGATGTATTATAGGCAGTATATGAAGTAATTAAAATTAGCTCTACCTTTACCTGCTTCCACATTAATGAGGCTTCACGTTACACATTAGTGCATCATTATATGTAATCCAATAATATGTATTATTCTGAAATGGGCCATCCACCATGATGAGTATTTTTACTTTTTGTACTTTTTTTTTTACTTGAATTAAGTTTTGAATGCAGGAACTGTATTTGTAACAAAGTATTTTACATTTTGGGGTTGCTACTTTTGTGTAGTCCATCTTCTGCCATTGCTTAATGAAAACTTTTTCATGTATTTAATGTAAAAATACAGGCATAAATTATTTTGATATTTCTACTGGGCATGGTACTCAACATGTTTATGTAATATGTTTTGAATAGTTTGTTAACCTCATACTCCTCCATTGGATTAACACATTATGAACCTTTTTTATGTCTGTCAAAAGTAAAACAAGACCATGTTCTGTCATCAGCGTGTGCTGTAGTATTACATATGATCCAACAAGAGTGTACTTGTGTAATCTCTTAATTGCTGTACCTTCTGGGCATAGGTTAAAATATACAAAGGCTTATTCTCTCTGCAGTTTAGCTGTATTTGTCAAGAGGTCTCACAGGGTATCCAGAGACCACCAGGGTCATTCAGCAGGAGTCTCTAAACTTAGCTAAACTGAGGATGACACTGAGTGCTTTGTTTAAAAAGTTTAGTTTTCCCATTGTCAGTACCGCAAGTGTGTGGAAAGTAAATATTTAATGGCAAAAATTAATTTGGGACTGTACTGTATTAGTCTAAAACAGGTGCATCTGATTGGTCTTTGGAGTTATCAGGCTGAATATTTTTTATGTATTTAATTTGATTGTAATGGACTGCATGCAAATGTTACCATGTGATTTATAATGCCAGAGTTATCTTAAAGCTAATTTTCATTTGCAGACCTCTTGGTTTGTTTGAACATCAGGCTTTCTGTTACTGTTGCAGGAACGGCCATCGTTTAATAGTTAACATTTAGTTAATACAGAGATATTGTGATATGCTGTCCTGTTGTTTTATTTAAAGATAAAGGTAAAATATCAGTTAAAATCTATGACAAAATGAGATCTGAGAGAAATTATGAGTTTTATAATAGTCTGCACTTAAGTATAAGAAGACATATATTCTTTATCTAAGCAACAATCTATATTTATGATAATTACAATTGTATCCATATTTATTAAATTGATCATAGTACTAAAAAAGGATATTGCAGTAACAGATGGTTAAAATTAATCAAATAAAATGTAAGAGATACAACAATGAATTGCAACAGTTAGGAGAAGACTGTAAGATAAAAATGAGTTTTGAGGAGGGACAGAGGGCATGTTGCCTGCCTGAGATTCTCGGGCAGGGGTCCTCAGACAGCTGAGGGGCCTAGACAACAAAGGCTCTGCAGCTGAGGATCTCAGGCTTGTTCGTATTCACCAGCCCGACTGTAAGCCTTACCGAAGTTCAGCATATGCAACATGGGCGAGAGACAGAGAGAATGCAATGTGAGCATCTGGCTCGCATTAATACAAATAGACCTTATTAGGTAGCTGCTCAGTTAAATGACTGCAGTTTGTGTTTTACCCTTCTACTTTACGAAGATTTGGGGGTAATTTTGTCGAAAGCCAGAGCACACAGATGACTCATGTGCTCTGTATGTCTGAGTCATATTTCACTGGCACTGTCCTAAAGTTAGCCACAGTATTCAAATGTGTGCCAGTGCCTTTTGGATTGAAGAGGGCTAATTCTCAGCATTCCTTTCTTTGCCCACTCCTTCCCACTGTGTTCACTTTTCTTCTTCCAGCCTTTAATTTCTGTGCTTTTTTCTCCCCTTTTTTCCACATGTTTCCACTCATTGAGAAAACTCAAACTCGCTTGCTGGCTTTTAAACCCACAAGAGTGTTTTACACATTTTCCCTCCTGTGACTTCAAGCTCACACACATTACCCTTTTTCAACTTTTCTCCCCTTTGTCATTTTATCCCTTTGTCCGCCATTCATTCCTTCATCTGTGTTGCGCTGCTCATCTTTCCCTCCACCCTCCCAGTGCCTTTGTCCCAATCTGGTCTAGCTCTTTCTCTCTTTTTTCTCTCATTACCTCTCTGCTCTTGTCGTTTTTCCTTCTTTGTCTGTGCCCTGCCAGTGTCAGCGGTCAGGATATCGGACCAGTTACAGTGCCCCGCCCTGCCCAGCCCTGAGCACACACCACCACTACATCCCAATCTCTGCTCCGTCAGACTTAGACCCACAATAGCTGTCTGGCTGTGGCTTATTGACCTCACACGTGCTTGTACCTGTGTGTGTGTGTGTGTGTGTGTGTGTGTGTGTGTTTGGTGTTTTGACCACATTTTCACTGCTGTTAAGTCGCCAGAGTGGGTCCAGCCTGCATTAAGCAATGCTCATATGCCCAAAACAATTTCACTTTCATGTGTTTATACAATAATTCATTAGCCATAAATCTTGTAAGGGGGTGTGAGATACCAAAGGGATGACTGAGGCAGCTCACTGGTGTTCAGGAGACAATTTCACCCTCCAGTTTTGCTTCTCATTCACTTCCTGTGGGTAGAACACTAACTATACCTGGCACGCACAAGTTTTATTTGGACAAATCCACCTGAACTTACAGCCAGGTGTGATGTGCTTCTTGACTGCTGTCCTTCTTCATGATTAAGGCTGGTAAAATCACTGCAAGTGTACCTGTAATGTTTGTTTGTGCTTCCGACTGTGCATGAACAGCACCGCTTGTGTCTGTCTGCACATGAAACAGGGACTCTATAAGGAGATCCTGATGAGGTTTGTTTATTCATCACTGACTTACACACACAAGGAGGAATCGTTTCTCAAGGACACGTAGAGTGGTCCGATGCAAGAGAGGTAAAAACAAGACAAAACATGCATTCCCTGCAGCCCTTGAGTGAAAGACTCTAAGCCATTCCAGGACAAAAATGCATTCATAGCTTAAAGTATTAATAAGAAATTGTAAAATGTACTTTAGTTTTGCGATCAAGGGGATAAGTTAATTAGCAAGAAACAAAAAGAGTGCAGCTACAGAAGAATGGAGGATCTAACATTTTCTCTGTATTGTAGTGGGAAACATGGTCAAGGATGAGGAGGTGAAATGAGAGAAAGAAAAAGAAAACGAGGAGAAATTGCTGTGTGCAGGGGTGCCCTCTGCTTTAATAAGGAGGGGGGTTGGTATGTTCAGGAGGGGAAATGTGCTGAGCTAGGCTGCACTGAGAAGCCATTTAAAGTGGAAGGGAGGATTTGAGGGAATTATCGTACAAACTGCTCTTTTCTCTAGGCTCTTCTTAGCTAAAGCTTCTCGACGTGCTGTGAGAAAATGCTAATTGTGTGAAAGAGAGGCATTTGGTTGCTAAGTAAATGAACAGGCGGTTGTTGCTGTGGAGTCAAAATATTTTAGACCCCTGTTGCTGTTTGTTTGTTGTTGTGGGTCTGCTAAATGGTTCTAACGCATGATGTAATTACAAAAAATAATACATTTTGTTCTCAGTTTTTACAAATGTTATATGTGAAGTCTGAGGTTTGTGTCTGATAGCAGTGTTGAACGTCTCACCCTCCGCAGTTCAGTTACCACATCCTCTTTTTTAATCCTTATTTAATCAAACATGCTAAAGAAAAGAGTTAAATCTTTAATATTTACAGCAGGTAATGTGATAATATATGTGTGTCGTAAAGGAATTTATGATCATTTCACCATTGCACTTGTTGAAAAATCCCACAGGATATGAGCGTCAGAGGCTAATATGCAAAAGGAAGATGCAACAGCTCATTTACATAAACAGCCTGGTGGTTGGATAGACACCAGAGGCAGAGTTGAAGTAAACATACAGTACATATATAATACACACATTCACAGCTGAGAAGTGGCTGCTGCTTCATGCTGTTGTTACTGTTCCAGTGCGGCATTTTTGTCCTTTATAGTTTAACTGATAAGCAGAGTGGTGTAATAGGCAGCTTCATAGTTCAAGATTTTTTTTACGAGAGTAAGACCTGGCTTATGGATTGTTTGCAGCTGCTGCAGAAAAATCCCCTCCAGCACGACGGTGTGTTGTCCTTATTTACAGCAAACAGAGGAGGCCTGTCTGCTGGCAGTAGCAACCACAGCAATGGACTGCTGTGGGCGTAGTCATATGTGATGTTGCTATTATTGCCTGTTTACAGCATCGACACAGTTTGGTGATGTTCTGTCCGCTTTGCTCTTTTCGGTCTGTCAGCCCAAATTTTTAAGTGAACGACGGTCAGTGTAGTAATGTTGAGCATGTGTACTGAGACAGGCTTTTTGTATGAGTGTAATAGTCACAGATCAAGATAATCAAATTTAGCTGAATTAAGCCTTAACGCCCTTTTTGGGAGTGGAGGTTACTGTGTGTGCGTGCTTTCACATTCACTTCCTGTCTCTGTCTGTTGAGGACAAACTGCCACAGCTTCCCTTTCTGTCATCTTCTGCCGCTCTTTTCCGTACTGTTACTGAGCTGCTGCTCTGCTGTCGTCCTGTCCCCGGCTACTGAAGGCTAATTCAAACCGTAACCAGGTTAGTTCTTCTGAGAGCACACTTTTCTTTTAATGGAGAGGAGGCACAGTAGGATGCAGGATGTGCCGTTAACTTACAAGACTGGCTTGCAAAGCAGATTCTAAAGAGTGGTAGGATTTTCGATGCCGTGGAGTCAAAGAAATTGACGGTTGTCACAGAGCTGAATAACGACCAGTGGAGTGTGTAGATTTACGTGTATAACTGTCAAAATCAGGTTACTTTCTGACATCTCACTTGTAGCGACCAGTTTGTCGTGCAACTTAAATTGCATAAATGCAGCAGAAGTCTGGCCGAAAATCAAAGATGTCAAAGATGTAAATGTTGCAAAAAAGGTTGAGACGAGGTTGAGCAGAAATGCACTCTTGACATAGTAATGTACTGTAAAAATGCAAGTTAAATGCTGTTACAATGTGCTGGGGTTTTTTTATAAGAAGAATACTTGCAAGACTGCTGCATTTTTGTGGTCACTGAATGGATGTACATATTAGCAGAAAGCAAAAAGCTACTATTTACTGTAGGCACAGCAGTGCTTGGCAGGTTCTCTAAGAATTCTATATACAATTAGAAAGAAAATGTGTTTTTGCAGCATCAATACCAGAAGTGTAATATCTATCATACTTGATAGTTATTTTTAGCAGGAAGACATTTTTTTTACTTGTCTGTTTTCTTCAAATTAGTTTAAGTTTAAAGTTTATTTACTTTATTGATCCCAAGACTGGGAAATTATTCTCTGCTTTTAACCCATCACTGGGGAAACACACACACATGCAACATGCATCATGCAGTGAAACACACACAGGAGCAGTGGGCTGCAATCAAGCGCCCGGGGAGCATATTGGGGGGGTTAAGTGCCTTGCTCAAGGGCACATCAGCTGGCTAATGGAGGGGGAGGGAATACTCCACCACACACACATTTTTCTGCCGGTCCGGTGGGGGAATCGAACCAGCGATCTTCCGACCGCAAGCCGCTTCTCCAACCTCCAGGCCACGGCCAGAAAAGTTTGCTTGCCACAGGAGTCGGCGCACTAAGCAGCAAAGCTTGTGAGCTGTGGTTTATGCTAATCAGCTGCAGTTTAAGATCACACAGACCAATCAGGTCGCTCATCTTAAATGCCTGTTACATCGTGATGGTAATGGAAGCTTTTCTGAAAGTGAACACCTTCTAACAAACACAAGCACATCGTAGTGCAGCTGAACTCAGATCTCTGTTCTGGACGTCTACATCACCTGCTGTTAAACTTTCTCCACATTTTCCTTCACTTTAAGAATGGCTAGTCAGTTAAGGTACGTTGCATTTGTGTGTGTTTTGTCACTCTGCAGTATTGTTTTGAACTCTATGTGCTCTGTCCAACAGTGTCTGTCTTTGTCTTTAAGCTTGTGTGCTAAAATGCATTTGTTTGTGTGTTTAATTTCTGCGCTGTGCTGAGTTTCAGTGAGTGTTTGAGCTTCTGTAGATTAGCTGGATTACAGACTGCAGAGATTAACCAAGAGAGCATCTGTCAGAGACTTTCTGCTTGTAATACTCCTCCAACTACTATATCAACTGCCACAGTGCCACTGCTATTACTGGTCCTGCATTTTCCTGCTGTACTGGTAACCACTTTAATGTTACTACTGCTCCTACTGCTGCCTCTGCCACTGTTACCACTGCTACTTTAACTAATTTGACAACTATACATTCTTGTCAGACTACTGCTAAGTGTTACAACGGCTACTGCAGCTGCTACTGCTTCTAGTATTTAAGTTGCTGCTACTACTTCAACGCTTGCTATTCTTGCTTTTAATAGCAGTACTAGCCACTGCATTTACCACCAGTACCACATGTACTGTTGTTTTTTACTGCCGCTTTAGGCACTACTAGAACATAATTACCCACGGCTGTTGATGCCACAATCTTGCCTACTTCTGCTACTGCTAACTAGCATGCAGCCAGTGGTGGTTGCTAGTGCTGCTCTTTGTATTGTGTAAGAGGGGTTAAATGGCATCATTCAGGGATTCTTGCATTGTTGTAGTGGAGGAATCTCTTAAAAAGCACCGCTGCTCACATCAGCAGACATTATTACATTTCTAAGAAATGTAATGCTATGCTTGCCACCTCCTAACCATTTTGGTGATCTGTTTAAACAACTTGACGTCATGGGCCTGAGTCTGAAATCCAAGTGCGGCTGAGTTGGTCACAAAACAACTCAGGAGACTGAAAAGAGGCAATTTGTAGTTAAAGCACTGTAGTTAAAGTTTGCTATTGAAAACACAATTCTATACACAATGCAGCTGTGTTCCCTGCAGACTGAACACCATGAAATTAAAGTCATGAGTATGTTAGTGTGCTGACCACCTTTTGCCTGCATGAACTGATCAGAGGAACTATGTAAAATATTGATAAATCATGTCTTATTATCTTCCTCTCTGTGTCTTTCAGTCATGTCTCGTAGGAGCTCTCGCCTGGTGTCCGGTGGCTACTATAATTCGGATGAAGAATCTGATTCGAGTAGCGTAACGAACATATCCTACCGTGAAAACCCTGTCAAGTATGTATCTCTGATTCTTGACTGACTCGTGTGTGTGTGTTGTGTGTGTGTGCGCTCATATGTCTGTAGCTTGGATTGTAGTCAGCAGCTCTAATTTACAAATTGTAAAATTGTGTTAAGCAATATTTGTCCTTTGTCCCACACCATCTCCCTCTCTGCTGTGTGTGTGTGTGTGTGTGTGTGTGTTGTCTTGTTTATTTTCATCAGGGTTTTCAAGAAGAAGGCAGGGAACCGCAAATCCGGCTCCCGTACCCCCACAAGAGCCAAAAGCAATGCTAGTACTGCCAGCCCCGAGCCGTCTAACACTGCAGGCCAGTATGATGGTAAAAAGAACACGACATCCAATCAGTGCAAGAGTAATAATGACATTAGACTCCTGTCAATACATAAGTAATAATAAAAGAATGAAAGAAACAGGATTGGGGAAATTTTGTTGCAGAAACATGTCAGAGACTAACATGGACTGTTAGTTGGACAAAAAACTCTCAGCAATGAGAACGTGTCGCAATGAGCTGGCTTAATTTGTGATTAGCATTTTTTATTATTTTCTGTCATTTTATTGATTAACAAAGTGATTGTAAAACTGTTTAGCTCATGATCCATTAGCCCCTTCTTTCAACTCCACGTCACTGATTTCAGACAGTGTGTCTACCCATTGTGACCAGTTCTACTGAAAAAAGTTTTTTTAGCGGCATGAAGAGACAAAATTGTCAAATATTTCACAAGAAAAAAACAAGGGTTAGAGGGACGTCTGAAAAAGAAAGAAATCATTCTATCAAATTTAATGATTCATGTACAAGTAATATATAGTGCAGCTTTACTTCAGAGGTTTAATTATGCCAGTAAATGAAAATTGGAATTGTTGGTCTTTTCTTAATCATACACCATAAAAGTGAATGCAAGATAAAATATTATGTTCTTTTAGAAAAGTAGTCTTGCAACTTTTGGCATAAGAAAGCAAATTATCATATAACTATTCACAGCTGACTGCTCCTTATTTTTGTCTCTCCTCATCCTCTTTCTGCCTCTCAGGCCTGAGTCCTTCTCCCTTGAGCAGTCAGAGCCAGCCGACCATGAGGACCGTGCCCTACGTCTCCACCATTGCCACCCCTCGGCCTGCCCTGACCCCATCATCCACCCGGAGTCCAACGCCCACTCGCTGCCCCTCGGTACCTCCAGAGAAGAGCCCCCAAGCTGGGCTCTGCAGCTCCAACATACCAGGATTACACCTCAGACCCAACCACAAGGAGCTGAGTCAGAGCGGCCTGGACAGCTCAGGGTACTCGTCCTCTGAGGGCCCTTACAGGAGGCCCACAACCGCCACCAGCAGCACCAGTAGGAGCCATGGTAACAGTGCGGCTCCCAGTATTGGATACAGAATCTGTAGTGCCTTCTTCAGTCTGTTGGGTGAGTATGAAGTGATTGTTTTGTGTGTGTGTCTGTGCATGCCTACTATATAATAATACCATTGTGTCGTGTGGTTTGTGCAGACTCGATCTCATTGATGGCCGTCACAGTAAAGTCAGAAACAATGCGTCTGGCAGCTTTAGGTATGTTGCTGGTTTACATGTTTAAATTTTATGTATATTTGCACATATATTATCAGCATGCACATGCTCGTGCTTGTTTTTCTAGCTTTTGTTAAGAAGATTTGTGCAGAATGCGTCCACATTTCCTCACGTATATGCTGCTTTCCCATGTCAGCAGGTTCGTGTTTTCACAATCGCTGCATGTGATTTGGCTCCGGCTTATCACAATCCCCGGCCAATCAACTTTTCTTCTCGTCCCTGCAGCTAATGCTTCAGTCAGCAGTCGCGTGAAGAAGGCCTGTGGTCTGTTTCTCCTCCTCCTCATTGTACTTCTGTGTAAGTGACACATCTGGAGTGTTTAGTTATGCTGTGCCTTACATGTTAAAGTCTTGTTGTCCATGTTTCAATGTTAGAAAGAGTTTTGTTTATATTTTTAGCTATTTTTATGGCACTTGCTCTTTTTTAGTGTAGTAATTAGTGATACACAGGGTTTCCCGCAGGAAACTGGTTAGCAGCAGTGGTTGGGCCTGCCCCAATCTGTATTTGACTTGTACAGCATCACTGCTTGTTCTCCTCTGCCCCCCCCCCCCCCCTCTCAGTGTGACCGAATGAGTCAGTCTTTACAAGTTTCACATGGCGGGCCTTTGATCTTAGAAGGTTCATGAAGTCAGGTGACTTTGTGACTGTGTCTCTGTGTCTCTCTAAGTGCTGTTCTTAAGGCACAATTCCTCCTGTGTTCTCCAGGTATTTGGTTCCTCCTTCCTTTGTTGACCTTTCTCATCTCCCGCACGGCTGTCACAAAGACCCCGTCACAGACAAAACCTCAGAGTCAACCTGTCATCCCTGCCACTCCTCCACCTCAACTCAACGTCATGCATCCTACACCCGTGGTGGTATGGCAGATCATCTCCATCTCAATTTGTGTGTCTGTGTGTGTTAAACTAAAACCGATTTAATTTAGCTACTGCAGAATTTAGATCCCCACACTTCTATTGTGAAACATGTCCATTTCCTTGTTTATATTTTGCAAGCCTGCACATGAACAATGCAGTGATTATCTCCCAGTCCACATTTGGGAATTTAATAGAGGGACAACAACTGCAAGATTGTGCAAGAGCACACAGCGTTATCAGTAGAGTAAAGGGAGCTGGCAGCGAACAATTCGGCTAGAAGAGAAGAAAGTGTACTGTGTAGGAGGTCAAATGGGATCTTGGAGCCTTCAGCATCATAACTATTATGAGGCCCATACATACATACATACATCTACATATTTATTTCTATTTATATATGATAGAATGTTGAAGGAGGACTACAATAAATGAATAATTAATAACTCAAGTGTTGCACACATGGAGTTTCTTATGACAAACACCTGTTTGAGAGTTGTTGGCATGATTTGATGTATTACGAGTATTTTTTTCCCCTCTAGGATCCAGCCGTTGTGTCTGCTGCTGTAGAAGCAAAGATGCGGCACGTTATGGTAAGACACAGGGTGTCTGCAGATTATTGAAAAATATGAGATGATTTTAAGGTGTGACGTATTAGCGTCACTAGCTTTAAAAGTTAAGCCGGCTCAATATAACAACATGAAGTTAAGAGTTATTTATGAAATGTAAGCGTCACCTGTATGTGTGTCTGTTGCAGGAGGAGCTGCAGCTGAAGCAGCAGGAGCTGCAGCTGAAGCAGGAACTCCTTCTCTCTCAGGTGAGGGAATGTCGCTCTCAGTTTCTGCAGGTTTCTTTATCTGTGTCTTCCCCTTGTAATTAACAAACATGTTGCGTTTGTGGTGAAACGTCCTGCCTGGTGAGGCCAGGATGGAAGCCGGGCATGGAGTAACAACAGGGTCAAAAGCCAGCTGTGTGGGAGTAACATCTAGTGGTGGTGATGTGGATCTGCAGAGAAATATAGGCAGATTTTCCACTGGATTTTGTAACTATCTTATTTTGTGCTGTGTGACTTACAAGTACTCTGGAAGTACTAGAAGTCTCATATCTCTTTAGGATAATATTAAAAAATATCTGCTTTCAGTGGTTATCTTGATATGAAATCAATCTGTCAGTAGCTCCTTGGTCCAAGCTATATACAGTATGTCCATGTATTTTGATAGGAAACCATTTGTATGTTGGAGTTTTTGCTGAGAAATGCACCAACAAGCTAACCAGCTTCCATGCAGGGGTAGCTTTGTTTTTATTTAGGTTGAACATCTCTGTTTAGAAACCTAGCTCGTTGTACACAGTGTTTAATTAGACTTCTGGTGCCTCTAGAAGCCTCAGCAGCAGCCTCTTACAGCGCAGACCCCCTAGACTGATTTGAGCCACACTTACCTTCCCTGACATTACCCCGCACTTCTCCACCAGTCCAGTAATGACTGACCCCATCATGTGTTTCTCTCTCAGATGAAGGAGAAACTGCAGCTGGACATGCAGGACATGAAAGCCAAGCTGGAGGTTGTGGACTCGGAGAGTCGGCTACATCTGAAGCAGGAGCTTGCTGGGTTGGGCAGGCAGCTGGTGGATTACCAGACAGACAGCCACTCCGCTGCTGCCGACCTCAGCCTCAGGATCCAAGCTTTAGAGGCCCAGAATGCCAAGGTACCAGTGCTGGTAGAGATGAACACAACTGCTAGACTCAAGATTTATGCGTGGAAGGACTGAGCCCTCATCCATGCTGCATTTTGTTCATTCTTGTTTGGTCTGTACTATGACCGCCTGTTTCGTGCAGCTGTCCCAGGAGTGGTTGTCCATCCAGCTGATGCCTCCTCCAGCCCCCTGTCCTGATACGAGCGCCACCCCTGTCCACAACCTCCTCACCCCAGAGCTCCAACAGGCCATGGAGAAGTGGCTCACTGACCGTATCAAGGTGGGTGGAGGGACAGATACCGTAGATAACTTTCAAGACCGCTCACTGTTTCTAAAACCCTCGTAATGTGATCACTAGTTTTTGATCTGATTTATCTGATCTGATTTCAATGCAATGTGTCTGTATGTGCACATACTTACGGTGTGTACTGTATTTGAATGTCAATCAGGAGCAGGATGCTCTTAGGCTTGCTGACAAAGGAAGCTGCTCAGACTGTGGGCGCCCCACGGCTGACAAAATGGCAGACTTTGCGCTGGAGACTCAAGGTTGGGAACATCTCCATGTCACTGTCACTTGGTTTTATTTACCAACATTTAATTCTCTGTGTGGTCACGCCTGCAAAAATCGAGCGCTTTTGCATTTAAAACAACAATCAAATATGTGGATATTTTAATGGCCATTCGTTTGTCTTCCAAGTTGTCATTTAGTTTTAATATGTTCATTGTCTCTGCCAAGCGTCTGGTTGAGATCTGCATTCTATTTAGTGCACATTTTCTAGTTTGCAGCTGTAACAGATTCATCATGGCTGTTGTTTACAAATGGGTCTTATTGTGTGTGTGCGTGCGTGCGTGCGTGTACGTGCAGGTGCCAGTGTGATCAGTACCAGGTGTTCAGAAACGTATCGTATCCGTTCAGCATGTGTGACCCTGTTTGGATTCCCTCTGTGGTACCCATCTGAAAGCCCACGCACTGTCATTCAGGTACTGTGATTTTCTCTGTTTTATTTCTTGACTTTCCTCCTTCACCTTATCTGTCATCTCAGATCCGTTTTATTTCCCCTAAACCAGTCATCATCCAGCACCTTCACCTCTCCTCTATCTTCTGAAAACCCCTTTCCTCGTTTCTTGCTTGGAAAAAGATACTAACAGCTGTCTCCTCCTTCCCTCGCAGGGCTACCCGGTGCTGCTTCCGGGGAAATGTTGGGCTTTTCACGGTGTCCAGGGGACTCTTGTGATCTCTCTGTCTCACCCCATCACGATAACTCATGTGACGCTGGACCACTTGCCGCGCTACAACTCCCCCACCGGCCGGATCGACTCTGCCCCCAAAGACTTTGAAGTCTATGTGAGTAATTCCAGTCTATCACCTTGTCCACATGTACATGGGTGTTTTTCAAAACATGGCTTTTTCTGTGCGTTTTGGCCTTTTTGGAGCTTTTGGAAAAGCGTTAGCGTGGCTATCTCCTTTGTTCACATGAGGTGAATTTGTGCAATGGCAGATGTGGCCAAAATGGTGCTGATTCAAACCTTGTTAACGGGACTTTTTAATTTTAATTTATTTTTTAATTTTATTCACTTTATTGATCCCAAACTGGGAAATTATTCTCTGCATTTCACCAATCACTGATTCACTGAAACACACACATGCACATGCAACATGTGTTCCGGTCACAAGCAGCTTCTCCAACCTCTAGGCCACGGCTGCCCCCATTTATGATTTACATAAAAGTACAGTTGTTTTTCCACCACACTGAGGAACAGAATGCATTACAGAGTTCACTGCTACATAATCCCACTTTCCCACAACACAGACCCACATTTTTGACGAGACTCTGTTCACCAGTAATGGCTTTTTTCCAGGCTTCCGATTGGCCAGCATGGCTTTAGGGTGAGGGTTGTATCGCCACCTGTTGGTTTGGCATGCTCTTGACAGCTCTTTGTGTTTTTGTGTTTTCATACACAAACCTACCTTAAGCGCCTAAACCCTATTTAATTGACAGATAAAATGAAAAATCATATATTATTATAATTCTGTATTTGATAGATGATAGTAGCACTTTAAAAAAGTGATATTATTTCAGTTCAGATGGCAAAGTTTGGATGCCGGATTTGGCATTTACATCATCTGTCATTTGGAAATCAAATAAAAACATAATGTTCTTTAAAAATGGTTACCATAGGATGAACATTTTGGAAAACGTGCCTGACTGGCACATACACATGAAACAAGAGTAGCACTGGCTGATGAAGGTGGGAAGGTATTGCTCATTATCTTACACAGAACACAGCCTGTCGCCTGCTCAATGGAGATGCATTTTACGGTGGTTATTGAAACAAAATTGGATTTTTCAGAGACTGCTTTTCGTTTTAGTCATGATAATTCTGACTGTTGGTCATTTTAATGTCCTGTTAGTATTATTAAACCTCACGAAGAAAGCTAAAAGCCACAGAGTGGCTTACCAGCTCTAATTCTGAGTTGTGATTTCGCTTTCTCTTTCCCAGGGAATGAAAAATGACACAGAAGAAGGGACACTGCTGGGGACGTTCACTTACGATGAAAATGGAGAGTCAACGCAAACGTTTAAGCTGCCTGTGAGTTGAAATAGATAAATATGAGTTGGACTTAACTACTTTCTGATCTTTATATAAAAAGTGTGAGGTCAGCATGAGTTTTTGTTGCTCTTGTTAGTGGAAACAATTTGACAACTTCTCTTTTCTTCTGTCTCTTTCATCCTTACCTCTAATTCACGGTCTTTCCCTTTTTATTCTTCTCTTTCTATTCTTTTCCTCTCTCTGGTGCCCCCACCCCCCTCATGCAGAACCCCAGTGACGTGGTGTACCGATTTGTGGAGCTGCGTGTCCTCACTAACTGGGGTCACGTGGAATATACGTGTCTTTACCGCTTCCGCGTGCATGGACAGATCTCCACCACATGAGACTCGAGACTCACTGACTGCGACATTCATGGTCACTCCACCAAATCAGAAAGTACATTTACACCGTACGCTATTAAAAAAAAAAATTATTTCTTAGGTGTGTTCAGGGCACGTTCATGGTCATGTTCAGGGCAAAATGCTACTGAAAAATTGTGTGTTGAGTAATGCCGCACCTGTGTGTCAGCTGGCTTTGCTGTGTTTTGGATTGCTTATTGTGAAAGTGACAGAAATCAGACGAAGAGTTTTTTTTTATGCACAGTTTAAAGTGCACACATAGCTTTGAATAAATGCAAAGAAGTGTAAAATAAGTTTCTAAAAACCACAAATCTACATAGTAAAACCATTTGGGAGCATTCAGTTCTGGAAACCTGATGCTTTCCTTCATATGGGAGTGCCACAGAATATGTTTAATTCCTTCTTGTTGCTATTTGTCATAAAATGACATTTCTTGTGTTTTACCACTGAGCGGCTGCAGTGGACCAATCAATGTGTTTAACGCCTCCATCGTGGGACTAAATTCATTTCAACATTTAACATCTTTACAATATGAAGGTCTAGTTTTTAAAATTCTCAGTCGTGCAGTTTTCTTGTTATCTGGAATGGTTGAAACAGCTGTTACGCTATTTTTGACAGGAAACTTCTGATTTTTGGTTGTTGCTGATGTGACTGATGGGATGTACCATCCTATTAACAATAGGTAGAAATTTTATAGAGGGCAGCAGTGAATGTTTTCTAATCAGTATTGATTGTTATTCGTCAATTCAATCTGATTTAATATTCTTCTGAAAGATCAAATATGCAGCTTTGTGACATTTCTTTTGTTTTCTCTTTTAGAAAGTTTGACCTCTGGTACTTGAATACTTGAAAACCTCTTTTTCTAACCTCTTTGAAAGATGTCGTGTTAACGTCATGACATCTGTGTTTCCTCTTCCTTGTACATAACACTTGTATTTTGTATGAGCTTCACAACCAGGAAGAAAAAGTCTTATTTATTTGTAAAATGAGAGTATTCATTTATGAATTCATGTTTCAAGTCATGTCTATTTTTTATAACGTTCCAACATGCTAGACATGTGCAAAATCCCTGAGTTTACCATTCAGTATCTCTAAAATACAGAGTGTCTGTTCGCATGAATATTGTTTGCGCTGCATACTCAGAACTGTGTACGTCAGTGTCATTCAGTCATTTCTCATGTGTTCTTTGTTTGTTGTACGGTACATTTAGGCAAATATTAGACACTTGTTCTTATTATGAAGTGCACTGGAGGTGAATCCAGGTAAAAATCCATCATTTCTCGCTCTTTTCCTCTATTAAATATATGCTTTTCTTAAAGGGACAGTTCACTCAAACTCAAAAACACATATATAAAAAGAGGGCGGATATAAAATTGCTCCTACTTGAAACTGCTCACAGTAAATGTTCAGATATATATAGAACTATAGTGGAACTCATCAACTCACACCCAAGCAATCTAAATAGATGAATAGCAGTACAGGTAAGAGGGGGAACATGTATTTTTGATTTGGGGGTGAACTGTCCCTTAAACGGAGATGGAGATAAACTGAGGCACTGACATGGAAAAGACATTTTAAAGACATACGTTGGTAAAGATGAAGTCATATTTTTCACTTTCTGAGTGGTGTAGGGTGGATATAAATTATTTTTGCTAGAATTTGTGTAGGTTACATACATTTATAATGTTAATGTATTGCATTTTGTATTTAAGCTGATGATAATTCTTGGTGATACAAGGACTTTGCTACAGTTCTAATATTTTTCATTTTACTTAATTTGTTATGTAGGTTGATTATGCATAACCATGGATCAATATTTGCTTAATCTCTCGAACTTCATTGTGGTAAATGCACTTTAATTTTTTATGCTGAAATCAAATTTGATTGGCTTTTGAGAGACAGAAGATGTCAAATGTGTGTTATTATTCACTTAGCACAGTACAGTGCGCATTACCTAAAAGAGGTGAAAGTTGTTTTTGGATTTGAAAGCTGTTGAACAGCCTCACAGTCCTAATGCGTGTGTATGTGTGTAGACATGCTCCTTCCTGAACACACTATACAGAAAGTGTATTTCTCTCAGATTCTTGTTGGTGTAAAGCTGTACAAGCAACACAGAGAACAGTTCTTTAGCTTATGAGATTTTATTAGGTTCAGGTTCTCAGTTTAAAAAAAGCCAAAAAGATAACTTTTGTTTTCTCTTAATTAAACAGATCCATGTGTCAGATATTGCCTGAGTTGTTCTGCAGACTATCAATGCCTATCTGTAAGCCAAAGTGGAATGTTTGTCTGATTCATTGAATAAAACATCGGAATATATTGTTGTTGCTGCATTTGTAGTCTTAAAAAGTCTTATTTTCTGATGTTGCCTGTAGACTTTTTGGGCAGAAACATGTTTATCAGAGAGCATATTCACAGGCACTGTGGCAATATATTAAAGAAACATTTCTAAACAATGAAAGTCCAAACGTTCCAGATTTAAGACAAAAGATACAAACTAAAAACCACTTCAAGTATCACCACAGTTAATTCTATAATTTCTCAAAAATATATAAAAAGCAGCAACAATAAAGTTTCCAGAATATATGAAATGCTGATGTACTGTCATCCTACGATCCAGGTTATAGTCTCGGTTATCCCTGACATTTTCTTCTTCATGTCAGGAAAGCCGGGCTGCTCTTACTGTTGCCGGTTTCTGCTTTAGCAGCTGAGCCACGGGGACACCTTAGTCTGGGCAGCTGATTGGTCCGGACCAGATAACTCAGAGGCTGGAAGAAACTGCTCAAGGAGAGGGCAACGTAGGTCCCACAGGTGATTGTCGAGACGGGCTTAAAAACACCAGGACAAAGCTGGCTGAGCAGGTGCTCAGTGAGTCGGGGGAGGTAGTGGAAGTTGACCAACACAAATGCAGTCAGCACTATCTTGAATGCTCGCTTTTTCACTGGATGGACCTCCCTCCTGCTGGGCCCTGATTGGCGGAGGGACTTGAGAATCAGGATGTTGCATGTCGATATGATCACTATGGCACTGCACAGGAGCGCCAGCATCACTTTCCACTTGACTGGCGTGGCAGCCTTCACCAGAACGCAACAAGCAGCAGTTACGGCGCTCACTACCAAGCACAACGACAGCCGCACTTTAGGATCCTTGAGCCGGAGGAAGAGCAGCGGGTGGCAGACGGCCATGTAGCTGTCCAAACCCAACATGCAGAGCAACATGGGCCCTCCTGCTTGATTCAAACCCCAAGCTAAGAAGTAAGAAGCCTCCACTGTTTGATGACACAGGAAATGGATGTACTCTGCGAGGACCATGAAGCAGAAAAGCATGTCGAACAGTGCCAGGTTGAGCGTAAAGATCTCTGAGGTGGAGCAGATACCGGGTTTGCCCAGCAGGAGGCGTATGACCAGAGTGTTGGCAGGCAATCCCAGGGGTGGCACTGTGACCACAGTGGGCAGGAAGTACCAGACAAGATCAGAGGTCTCCCTGAATGTGTTGCTGTGGTTGATGGGTTTGTTATCCAGACAGATGTCCATCACTGTAGCTGCTTTTAAGACGAGGTGCTGTCTGTGCTCAGTATCTATGAAAAGAGAGGATGCTTAGATAACATGCAACCTTTCCCTTTATAGCTCCACTACTCTAGATTTGATTTTTTTGGCCCATTAACTGTCCTTGTAAGTCATTCCAGTGGGCCACCATAAGCCTGGGACTGGCTCACTTTAATGGAATTTCATGTTTGGTGCCACAGATTAAAACATGTTGACTAGTCTCCCCAAGCAAATGTCCACTCTGCATATTAGGCTACATTTGTCTTACGCCAGGTGTTGTTTTGCAAAGTGTATTCAGGTTGTAAACATAATGCAAATTCACCCTAATGATGCGCGTTCACATCGTTATTGTTATCACAGTTCTGTTTTCATAGAGATGGGAACGTTTTTGCTGCTGTGCTGTGGTCACGCCACAGAATGTTTTTATTATCTTTGAGCGTGCATGTTGTTTCTGAGATGTCCAGCTTCCATTCGCTCAGGTTACATAATCTCGTGTGAGCTGCCCAATAATACCAACAAAAGTTGATGGGCTCCACCAACTTTTCTGACACTGAGTATGCTGCCATTTATCAATATTAATTCTAAATGCTCAATTTTCAGTACACCATATATAAATCTGGGGAAGAAACAATGACTTGTAATAGTCTTTTAAAACAACTCACTGTGCTCAGACGTGTTGTAGGTCTGAGTGATCGCGTGTTCTGTACACAGAGCGAAATAGTTTAACTCCGTTTCATATTTTTGCTTGTTTTTATGTTTTCACATGACTTATTTTGCTGACAGATCACATTATAAAGTCGATGTGACTGTAACTTCCCTTTTTAATGTCTTTGTGCACCTATGTAAAAAATAAAACACCTGAAAGGCAAAATACTCAAATAAATAAAGGCATACATGGGTATTTGTACAATGCAACAAAGTGAAATAAACAAATTATTTTTGTGATCTAAACGAAGCAGCTGTCATGCATTTGATGCATGCATTAGTCTATAGTATTAAATGGTATTTAAAACTAAAACAGGCATTCACATTAAAATCAGAAAAGAGTTAAATTTCTTCCTTGTTATTAGTATAGTTATAGGTTACCTACTAAATCAATAGATTTTATTATTTTAATAATAATAATAATAATAGTAAAATACCATCCTTTATATAGGAATTGCAGCTCAAAAAAATGAATGTAAAATACAATGGAGACTAAAACCCACTTGATAATTATAATTTGGATGAAAATAAAAATAAAGATAATGCATAAAACTGAAACAATAAAACAAAGTATAGGCAAAAATAGAGTCCACAGCATGCATAAAATCAAGTAAAAACATTTTAAAAGATGTGCAGCAGTGCAGAAGTGTGAGGAAAAGCACAAAAGTTTCAGGCCTGTATCAGGAAGTCAGAGCTGGTTAAAGGCTTAAGTGAAGAGAGAAGTTTTTAGCTTTCTTGTGAAAGCCGAGCTGCTTCCCTGATTTCTATAGGTAGTGTGTTCCAGAGCTTTGGGGCATAATGGACAAAGGCTGCACCGCAAATATGAGATATCTTCTGATAAAACTTTTATATATAAGAGTGGCACATATTTGTACAAGTTAAGATTACTTAATTGGGGACATCTTCAATCATGCCATTAAGGTCACATTTTCCTCCCCAAAATAAGCAAAAATTGTGTTTAGGGCAACATTTTCCATTTTCATGAATCTGGATATTTAAGTGAATAATAATAATAATAATAATAATAATAATAATAATAATAATAAACTTTTTTTTCATAGCAACATTTACAGTCACTTTACCTTTTAGAAAGTGTTCCTCACCAGGTGCGCCAGGATCCGGGCAGAGATCTGTGCTGTGTGGATGAGCACTGCTGACACACGCCAGCCTCTTCATGGAGATTCATTCATTTGAATACCCGCAGTCATACCTGATAGGTGATATTATCACAACTGCCTTCATGTTGGATGGATTTGTGCACTTATGTAAATGGAATGTTGTGATAGGCCTGAAGAAATTTTGGGAGGCGCGAGGGAGGGGACGATTATTGTGACCTTTCCTTTTCACGTATTTGCCTGTTACTTTGTGTTTATAGCTGAATGTATCGTTATCATCGCCGTCTGTAGTGTGGAGGGTCGTGAAACTCTAAATCAAAGGAGTTCTTAGTGATTTTCTGTTCAACTTACATAAAGATGAGTGACTGGGGTGAGAAAGATTTCAAAGAGAATTATCAAAACTGAAGCATCTACAGAAGCGATAGAGGCAGAGACAGAGAGACAGATGTGCGGGAAGATGGTTTAAGTGAGGAAGGCTGCCGACTGAATAATGATGTGTGACGACATGTATTTTTAATGCAAAGCAGGTTCTCTGTGACAACGTCACTAGCAACAATGACAATGGCAAGAAAACACAGAACTACTCATTATACTTAAACTTGTTTCCCTCATTTTTGGAGACTTACCCTAACCCTAACCATAACCACTACTTTCCTAACCCTAACTCTTAACCTAAACCTAACCTTGCCCTAACCTCAACCCAGGTCTTCACCCTAAAATTTAATGATATAAGTTATGGGGACTTGCATTTTGTCCCCACAAGTAAGGCGAGTCCCCACAATGTGGCTGTGTAAACACTGCGTGTTCTCATTTGGAAATGACACGGCGTTCTGCATCAAGTTCTGCTCGCACCAAGTCGCACAACAAATGTTAACAATCTGCAAATTATTTCCTGTTAGCCAATGGCTCAAATTCAATGAAAACACACATAATGATAAATCAATTTAAGTCAGCCTGCCTGCTTTAACTGACTTTAGAGCCAGCCCCTTACTGAGATGAGCACAAATACCGCCTTCTGTTCTTATGTGTGAAGCTCAAGCCAATCACAGCCGACTTTGCAGATGACTAACGGTTCGAAATGCCAGTGACACTCCGAACAGGGCGATATGCTGCTTCAAGGAATGACTGGTGAAATGCACACCTTACAGAGTAAAGACATTTGTATGGATGTTGGACATATACTTGGCCCCTTTGTGTTAAACGTGGCTCCTTTATGGCCCCTGATTTAGAAAAACCCTAGATCCGGTCTAAATCACATGAGTTCTCAGTGATTTTCTGTTGAGTGATTTGCATGAGACAGATTTTAAAAAGAGTTATCTAGATTGAAGCATCAGAGTAATAGAGGCAGAGATATCCTGACTTTAGTTCCCCAATAAAAATTCTGGATCCTACATTTACATTTTACATTACATACTGCAACCTGAGCGCATCCTTCATTAGACTTTATATGTCTAATAACTGCCCACATATTTTAAACTGCACATCCTCCCTTTGTTAGGCTTTTTCTTATAAATTCAACATCTCAGGCTCCATCAGAGATCACCCTGATGGCACCATCGGGATTTTTTTTTCTTTCGTAGACCACAGCTGTTTTTACAGGCTGAGTAGTACACCCAATGTTGGTTGTGTAATGAAACATTTTTTTCTAACGTATGTGGGTGTTTATCGTGACTTTGCAAGCTTGCATTCCCAGCAGGGGTTTTATCAGCACCTACCACGTTAGTAACACCTTGCATTAGATTTCTCATTTATGCTTGCCTTGCATCACCTGTTTACTGAACAGTGTACAGTTGCATCAGTGAGAACAAATGTTGAACTGTGTTGCTGCTGTACATACACAAGTACCCAAAGGAGCAGACCTGGGATCAGATTAACCTTTTTACGCCCTAACATTAACTATAAAGAAGAAAAATGAAAAAGGCATCCACAGGCCAGCAGCTGGGGGGGGCACTATGTGACTAATGTATTTAAAATGGTGAACTCAGACACCTTCTTGCCACACTTAAGAGCAACTTAAAGGATGATACAGACTTAGCAACACCACATTCCTCAAACAGGTTGTTCAACAATCAGGGAGCCCTGAAGGCAAAGACTAAAGAACACGACAAGAAAGCCATTAGCACACCACGCCAACCCTCAACCTAAACACACCCGTTTGTACATATCCAAACCATCCAATTACTGAAGATGCCTCAGCCACTATTTTGCATTACTGCCCAATCACAGCTTGGGTTGGACACGATGCTGAGGAGAGATAGCCTCCATCATGTGGAGTGTGCTTTTAAACCCCTGGCCTCAGTGATCTGGTGCGACATCCAGGAAAGTTCAGCCTGAAGACGAGGACTGCAGGACAACGTGAACTTCGTTAAGGTAATATGGATTGATGTGATGTCTGGTTCCACTGTATAGGCCTCTGTGAGGAGTACTCATGCACAACTGTAGAAAAGATAATATCTTTTTATGCTTTGGAGCATTTAATTTGAGAAATTATCTTTAGATCATACGCAAGGACGTAGTTGTTGCTATGATTTTGACTGTAAAGTTTAGAGTAACACTCTTAAGGGCTCAAAAATAGACGCAGATCAAAACTAACCTTTTCTTTCTCTTTTTCCAGTGTCAGCCACAATGTTCAACACCACTCTAAATCCTGCCACCAACCTCTACATGAACTCTACCGCTGCTGGTGGACCTCGTGGACCTCCACCATGGTACCAGTTCGCTGTATGCGCCGTGGCCCCTTATGGCTTCATTTTCTACTTTGGGGTCAAGGTGTTCAACCTGGCAGTAGGGACGCCCTCTAACATCCTGGTCATCTGGCAGATCGCCTCCAAGAAAAGTGATGCGTCCACCTCTGACATCTTTATCTTCAACCTGGCCATCTTGGACGCCTACTTCTGCCTAATGACGCCCATAGAGATGGTCAACCGGCTTCTGCTGGATGACAGTCGCATTTGGTACTCTCAGAGGTTCGCATATGGGATAAAAGACGTCGCACCACTCTTTCTGGTGAGTTTTTGCTTGTAGTAGTGTAGTCCAGTAATTTTGATTCCACACTCTCCTGCTACTAAAGCCAGAGAAATGCATGTAATCATACTGTTACATGATTTTCCTTCACTGACCTGCTGTTCCAGGTGTGCATCTGTCTGGACCGCTACATGGCAGTGGTCCACCCAGTACTGTTCGCTGGTGTTCGAGACAATAAGATCCGCATTGGCATTTCTGTGGTGGTCTGGGGCCTCATCCTGGCTTACGGCCTCATCAAGTGCATCCTGGGAGTCATGAGCGTCAACGAGATCTTCAGCGGCGTCATCCTGTTTTCCTTTGCGGTCATGGTCTTCTGCAACATCTCTGTCATCTGGGTCCTTAGACGTTCTGTGGCGGGGAAGGAGGAGATGCACCCGGTAAAGAAGAAGGCCTTCAAGATGGTGCTCATCATCCTGGCCATCATCGTGACCAACTACCTGCCGCCCGTGGCTCTCATGCCCTTCGTGTCGTACTACTCGTTTGTGGCGTTCCGCTGCCAGATCAGCATCAGTGTGTTCTCCATCATGGACCTGAGCTGCAGCATTGAGCCTCTCCTCTACATCACCAAGATGGAGCGTGTGGACGGTAGGTGCTGTGGACAGAGTTTCTCCAAGAAGTCAAAGGACGTCAAGGTGTGATCGTCAATTATAAACAAACCCCATCTTGGAAATATATTCCTATGGATATTCCCATTTTTATCCTGGATAACTGGGCAAATGTGCCCAACAATGCAAACATGCCGTAACTACATATTTGTCAAATTGAGTTAGAATGATATCTGACTTTTTGGTGTCTGTTTGACCATATGAAGAACCAGATGCCTCAAAAGTGTATAATTTCAGAGCAATAATATTAAAGTAGCAGTAAGAACAAAACATAGCTAGAAACCAGGACTGTGCAACCTCTTCCTGCACTTTCCACCACTGAAAAACAACTAAAGCTTTAAAAACTTACTAATTTTTCCCAAGTTTATTTGTAACTAAAAAAACCTACACCCCCTATTTCAGTTTGTTATTGCAAATAAAAGTAAATGCTGCAGTAGCTAGATGTAGTCATGATGGAGAAGTTGCCAGGCTAAGACCCTGCTTAGCAGAATAGCAACCATGCCAGTCAAATTATTAAGGAAGATGTTCACAATTATGAATGCAAATTAATAACTCTTCTCCAGTAACCGGTATTAGGAGCCCTTCTTGATTAACACACACACACACACACACACACACCTCTTTTTGTCCATTTTAATGAGAGAATGGGGCAAAAACTGGTTTACAGAGCACTGTTTGAGCACTTAGCCAGTCATTAATTAAGACTCATAATCAGAGATGCACTGTGGGACCAGTTAGCGACAGTGTAATGAGCAGGCATGCAGATCATGTGAGTGGTTAAGAAACTAAATAAGTAACACTGTAATTAATGAGGATGCAGGCAATGCATTGACTGTATTAGAACGCTTGTGGTATTTTTATTTTTTAGATTATAATGTGACTCACATCTGTGGTTGACATTTTCTCTCTTCAGAATGGATTTGTAGCATTTTCAATTGTAAATCACAAATTTTTGGGTGCAGGAAAATGTCCATGTATAATGAATGACTGCTGGCGTAGATGGACATGAACAAGTTTGTGTTTTGACAAAAGCTTAATAAACTGTGTTTCCTAAAGTGTTCGCTCATCATTTTACACTTCAGGTGTAAAAGTTTTTTGCATTTCCTATTTTGACATTTTACACAGATACTTTTATCAATTAAAAAAACAACTTAATATTCAAAATACATTAACTATTGGGTCTTATTTGGTTTGTGTGACTTTTCACAGGTAAACATGTGTTAGGAATCATTTATTTATCTTCTATCTTCACCCAGACTCCTTACACATCATCAGCTTTACTTCACTTAGGATCTCTTAAATTTTACATTTCGTTTTAATCAGGTTATTGTGTCATGTGGCACTTCTCCACTGACTGTGGATCTTGTCCTTCAGAGGACAGAGGCACATTAATATTTACCAACTTTAGAGCTGGTCTAATTTGCAAGTTATGCAGCCTCGCCATGATTCAATTTTTGAATTAGACATCTGATTTATTAATCAAACATTTGTCTTTCAGAAATTAGTCAATTTAGTATATCTTATCTAATTCAAACAGATCACTTGGGCCTACTTTACTAGCTATATTATATACTTGCCAAACCAGTCATGATTATCCAAAGACACGATTAGTGCACATTAATGATTCTATACAGTAAATATCATGGTTTTTATAGTCACTACTAGTAACTATTAAAAGTTTAGCAAGTAGCATCAAACTATAGGTAATGGCATTAGGTCTGAGTGATTGTGGTGTGTAGCTCTTTCAGACTTTCCAGGCTGGCCTCAGGTCCATCTTCTGAGGTCACATATCCAGGATAAGTGGGGTAACACTGGGGAGGTGGTGGTTTAGTGGTGTAATCACCTGTTCCTGATGATGAAGGCAGAAACAGTGGTATCAACTTGGCATGAGCATAGTCAATCTCAAAACCCTCAAAAATAAGGCCCATCCCCCAGGCACCCAACCCCTCTACAAGAAGCCTCGACACCTCCCAGGTTGCCAGCACCAGTTCCTCAAAGTCCCCTTTCTCTAGTTTGAATATATCAGAGGTCAAAGGTCGGCGTGGGACCAGCACAGTAAAGCCAGGGGAGTTGGGAAAAGGAGTGAGAAAGGCTACATGACCGTCGTCCTCCCACACCCGCCACTGCTGCTCCTCCCCGCGGACGATGCGTGAAAACAAGCCAGGGTGAGCTGGGTTGTCCCCGAGGAAAGTCAGATTGGGTGGGGCGTCAGGTAATGGGAGCTTGGCTCGAATCTTGGCCTGGATTTCAGTCAGGCTGGAGTCACTCCATCTGGGAGCGCTCTTGGAGGTGCAGTATCCTGGGTCATGGGCGTTGTGCTCCTCATCTGCTGCCAGATGAGGGCGCCACTCTGCATCCAGACCATGCAGAGGGAGGACACTGATCTGTGACATGAAAATAAATGTACATGTTTTAACTCAAACTTAAAAAAAAAAAGTTAAAATGATCAAACAAAGCATCAAAACATTTTTTCAGATACTTTTAAATAAACTTTGTATGAAGTGCTAATAAAATAACTACTTGCAACCCCAGAGGAAAAACTTTTTCCATGCACTGGTTTACTGTATAGCCAACCAGTCAATCCAATGGTGATAGAAATCCTCACCTGGGTAGGTCTGTCTCTGTGGGGTCTGCTGACCAGCGCACACCTGCGAACTGCCAGCTTGTCACACAGCAGCTCTGCAACGGCTCTCGCTCCAAGCAGCCAGGATAAAAACTCCTGCTTCTCCAGGTGGAAGATGCTGCCTCCCAGGTTGCCAGGGCTGCTCCGCTCCAGGATAACAGATCCTGGGGTCCAGGGCTGGGGATGGAGGTACGCCACCAGCCCCTCTGACTCCCAGATCACATGACGGTTAAGAGAGGAGGACATTCTGTGGAGCAGGGGGGGACGAGCATGAAGATGTACATAAAGTGAGATAACAGTTTGGTGCTCCTCACAGGTTTCCCTTTTGAAGTATTACAAATCAGAGGATATTGAATCAGACTGAAATTTTACACTCACTTGGGCCATTATTCTGCATAACTTGTACTTTTACTTTTTCTTGAGAACATTTTTTTCTACAAATTTGTTTGAACTTTGTAGAAAAAGTTCAGTAAAATGTATTTTATTTCAGTAAAATTCTAACTAGAAGACTTGTAATACAACATGGAACAGACTATAATATTTGGTATTTAATGAAGTAGAGGATCTCAATGCTTGTGCCACCCCTGAGCTATGGTGGAGACACACAACTGTTTTACAACACTTTTTGTATTTATGAGGATGGAAAACATCATTAGAAAATGTAGCTACTTTCTAAAACGTTATAAATGCTGTTATGTCAAAGTTTAGTCTTATGTTTTGTTGCCCAAAAGAAAAAAACACCATGACTATTTCAAGTTTTAAGTGTTTTCGTAACAATACTTTCTTTTACTGTTTGCTACGTCATCGCCACCGGTCGTTAACCATATTTATATAGCATGTATATAGATATATATATGTATAGCCTTAGCTAGCTAGTCACACAGACATAAATGCTAACGTTAGCTAACTTTCCTCTCCAACTGATCACAGTTAGCTACAATATTGTGTGTTTATTAGCTGCAATATTGTATCTTAAAGTGGACAGTTACACGTCAGCGGTTTTAGCTCACGTAAATCTGTCAAAACACAAAGTATTATGACTGTGTAAATTCAGTTAGCATAGTTCATCAAAACTGGCTCCACGTTGCATTGAAATACGGGCATCTGATTAAGTAACGTGTGCCGATTGAGCCTGGAGATCGAAGCGAATCAGATGAGTCAGAATGAAGGCGTGACGAAGTTTTTACAATGCCTCCCCCATAAAACACCTGTTTTTAGAATGGAGTTTGGTTTGTCAGTCTGACCACTAGAGAGACCGCCGGGAGGAAAGGGGCTGCGTTAATGATAATAATCCACATAATTTGAACTGACCTACCTTCTAATCATGAACCTTGTAAACAGCATAAAGTAACGTAGGAACTGGGGCTAAAACCGACCTGTTTTCCACTTCTCCCAGCTCGAAGTAAAACGTGGCGAAATAAGCACAAACGGCCAAAGACACAGAGACAGCGGCTGCACCACGCCACATAAGTCAGCACTGAAAACGAAACTAAATCGTTTTCAACCAACAGTCCGCTAACAGTACACGCCAGTCAGTGTAATGACTCATGACTCCCATTTCCAGTCACTTGACAACACCCTCTTCTTCTTCTTTCTCAGATTTATTGGTGTGTTCAAACCAGTTTAAAGGCACAATGTGACCATCTACTGGACTGGAATGTAGACCAGCACATGGGAGGTGGGAAACAAAAGCGGTCCGACAAAAAGAACATTTTAGCTTGATGTCGGTCAGTTTTTTCATTTTGTATTCTAGCACAGGTAATACTTTTAGTCTTTAGCCATTTCCAATTTCTGCTCATCGCAAACTATAAAATGCAACAGAGTAATTAATGTTAAGCACTTTGTGTTTCATCACAAAAACGTTCATACATTTTCTCTCACTTATCCAGTCCTGGATCAATGTGCTCTGGGCCTAACATAAACTTTCCCTTATTTAGGTAATTCATCATCTTCTTAGAGTGTCATCAAAGTTACACTTACATTGTGTTATCATGTTATTATTAAAGTGCAACTTGACTGAAAATTCTGCGCTGTTGGAGCTCTTGCATAACAAAAATCATAAATTTGCCAAAAATAAAAGCAGCCAAGTGGCCAAATCCAGTTCTGTAATATAGAGAGTAGGGTTTTATGTGTGTGTTTGTTTTTTTTAATGCCACGGTGAAATGAATGGCAACCACTGGCAGATGATGTCTCTGTCCAAATGTCAAAGCTTGAAAAATTGAAAGGTTCCACTCATCTAGACACACTGACACCTTATGAGCAAACACAAGACCATGTCATTTTGACCTGTGTCAGCACAGCTAAGAGTCATATGACCTGTTGACACAGATGTGTGCCATGACATTCTGACAAAAGGTTATAACATCGATGTCAAGGTGTTTTTCAGACATGCTTCTGGCTCAAACAAGAAATGTTTTGAACACAATAACTGTCCACTTCTTATTTGTTTATTTATTTTCGCGTCTGCTGTGGAACATGAAATATTTGTTTGCACTTTGAAGGAATTACACCAGAGGGCGCCGTTGAGCTGCAGACAAAGGGGAGAGAATTGCTGCTCAGTGGTACAAAGTTCAGAAACAAAATAAACAGAATTTCTGCCACAACAAAGCAAACGCTTTTAAACTCAGCACCATTTGTCCAAAACACATGCTATCTACACCAGTCTATCAGATTTGCCATTTCAACAGAGTGTGAATTCTGCTTATCTTTGGCTTGTTCTCAGAAGGACTTCCTCCTTCTGCAGAATGCTAACATAAAAAAAAACCCAGAGTACATTTATGAACATGCTTCCCCACTGTCTCCACCCATTTCTCAGCTTCTACGAAATGATTCACCACACACACACACACAAACGGACACCTTAATGTCACCATGTGTGCACAGCTGTCAGAAAGTTTTCACTGCCCTTGCTCACTTGAATGTACCCTGATGAAAGTATCTGGAGAAGTAAGAATTAAATAAAAGGAAGAGGAAAAGAGGAACAACACATTTCTGTATCTGTTTGTAAATGCATAAAATGTTCCTGAGCTCATGTAGTAACATCCTTTATCCAATCATTTGTTCACAAAGAGGTGAACCTCGCTCCATCCTCGCTCGTGAACCACTGAGCCTTTCCAGGATGCTCCTTTCATACCCAATCATGATACTATCACCTGTTGCCAGTCAACCTGTTAACCTGTGGAATGTTCACGTGTTTTTGGAGCGTTCTACAACTTTCCCAGTCTTTTGTTGCTCCTGTCCCAACTTGCTTGAAACGTGTTGCTGCATCAAATTCAGAATAAGCAGATATTTACAAAAATCAATGAAGCTGATGAGGTAAAACATTAAATATTTTGTCTTTGTGCTTTTTTCAGTTGAGTATATAAAGGATTAGCAAATGATCAAATTCTGTTTTATTGATGCTTTATACAGCATCTCAACATTTTTGGAATCAGGGGGATTCTGACATATTGTATTTCAAACATATAACAAATTACACATGTCATTATCCCTCCTCGTAGATTGCAGAAATGTTTTCTGTAGTTACCGTACACAGTGTGTTTAAGGAAATATACAACATATAGCCATTTAGTGATGCATTCTTGCTGTAGAGCAGGCATGTCAAACTGATTCCAGAAAGGGCCATGTGGCTGCAGGTTTTCTTTCCAACCAAGGAGTAGCACACCAGGCTGGAATCAAATAATCATTTGATCTCAGTCTGCAGCTGATAACTAAGTGATCCCTTGATGTTGATTGGTTGGCCTGCTGTGCTCCTCGTTGGTTGGAACAAAAACCTGCAGCCACACGGCCCTTTCTGGAATCAGTTTGACACGCCTGCTGTAGAGTATATGGTATGTGGGGATATGGTGTCTCTTTCTTATATTAAATGTATATTACATTATTTTCAATATACGTCACATGGTCTCAGATGAAAGCCAGTGAGGCACAGTGAACAAATGTGTCGTCCCACTTTCTGGTAGTAAATCTGTCTTTCTAATCTGCAGCCCATGACCTCAGTAATGAGCTCAGCTGCTCAGAGATCCTCTGTGGAGGATATCAGCTGAGGACCAGCACGGTGATTCACTCAGCCACAGTGGCCAGAGGGTCACACTGGGTGAAATTCAGGAGAGGAGTAGATAAATACAAAAATATCTCCCTCAAGATGACATGGAAGTGCTCATGTAGTTTCAGTAGAAACTCAAGAAAGAAGAATTAAAAAGACATAAAATCGCAGTTGCACATATAAAAACACACATAAAAACGCTCCTTAGTTACAGTAACATAAATGTTAAACTGAGCAGGCTGAGTTATTTTTACTGCCTCATACTTTCTTGGTTTATGGATGCAGGACAGTAGGGAACATTTACTGACACAGGATGTGGTGTAACAAACTCTTGTGCCATAATTCAGCCCAGATGTCCAAAGAATGACAAACACTGTGGCTGTAGGAGCAATTAGGATCCTTGGGTGTGAATGAAACTGAAAAAAGCCACTGAATGCTTCGCGTAATGCTCCTGGGGCAATGAGAGGGTTAAAATATCTGGAGGAACTGGTCTGTTCCTTTCTTTGTTTGACTGTAATTAACTTGTACATATACCTTGTTTAGGGGCCGTTGATGCTTTAACCACATGTACTTTATGAGTGTATCCGGCTCTACTGGGTCATGTTGACAAATGGCAGAAGCTAAGTGTCATGTGTTCGAACTATGAATGATGGAGCTTTCTCATGCACTGTTAATTCATCTCTTAATTTTCTTCCATCTTCTGTTAGCTTTGTTGTTACAAATGATAAAAAAAATCTGTTAAATCTTAAATTAGTTCATCATGGTTTGGTTAGGGTCATTAGCTGATATGGTTGTTGGAGGTTAATACCAGCAATTCTGATATTTTTAGAGATTTGTCATGATATTCATTCAGATCTGCTTATTTGTTGGGGAAAAGAAGAAAGCACTGTGTCTGAATTACTGAAGTCATGAGTGGGAAAGCCTCTGAATCATCCGTTCATCATCTCACCAAACTCCAGACAAATTATATTATTGGTGGTGTATGAGTCAACTTTATAGAAAAAAAAAAAAAAAAAAAAAAAAAATAAGCTAAGGAACATGGCCATTGCAAGATGGCGTACATTATCTGTAAAGTGTAGTTATTTTATCTTTAATCTTTCATTTTTATCTTTCTTGTTGTCCCAATACTATCAGCTTTCTTTGCATGGCAAATGGTTTGAAATTTGACTTTTTTTTAAGCAGCTGCAGCTATGAGCTAAATGATAACATCAGCATGCTAGCATGTGCTACTTAGCACCAATTTGAACCTGGTGATGGCTAAATTAAAAGTCACGTTGTATGACTCATGTCAGAAACGGTATCTCACCTTACTGACACAGGAGTTTACTGACGCTGAGCTGGGCTCTGGATAGCGACTGATGCTGGGAGTGTGAGTTATATTACAGTTCATACGGGGAAACAATTCATCCGGGGAACACAGCCTGTCCAAAATGCCATGGTTGAGGTACTTTAGTTTGAAGCCGCCCTGCTAAGGCGCGTAAAAATGGCTAAAATGTGAAACTGGCTATAACAGGAGAAACATGTTCTCATACAGGTGAACGGACATCTAAATGTGTTTAAGGCAAATGCTGCTTTGCTGATATAAGTGGCTTCGTTAGTCCTCTTCACTTTCACTTAGTAAGCATATTCTGACATGTGTTCACCACTAGAGAGGACATTATTTACTGTAAACTGTAGTGAACTGCATCCCCTTGCTGCTGGACGACTGAACAACCTTTTGGTGTTTAGGCAGATCCAAATCCATCAGAATAAAATGATCTCATGCAAAGTGCACATGGAACCAGCCTCCATGTGCACTTTGCTGCTTTGTAGCATTTGTGTCAACATAACCATTTGCAGTCCAGGATAAATCCCACACGCTTTCCAATCATTAATACAAATTACTTTAACACTTTAAAGTTATAGCCATAATGTATCATATCAATACGACAATATTCACAGGTGGAGTTCATACATGATCATTCGTCACGTGGTGTACATGAGTTCAAATCTGCCAGGAATAGACCCGTGAACAGCCAGAGGTCAGAATATTAGAATGTGCCAGATCGCTTTGCTATCACTGACTTACAGTAGACAAACTATGAATAGCCTTACAGCCTCAGGTTTCACCCCCTGTTGAGCCAAATGCCATCAAGTCGTGCAGTTTAATTTAAAATATAGCTGAGGACTGTCTCAACAGCCGGCACTTCGGGCTGTGCGAGGGTGCAATTCGGTTTTTACCCTTTCAAAACCAGTTTAACTTGAGTCGGCTCCAGGCAACAGGTCGAAACAGATGTGGTTTTTCAAAGAAGGAAAAGAAATAAGAGGAGGGCTTAATGCTACAGCTGCCATTTCGTTAGGCACACCTAAAACTAATCAGTGAGTTTAATATGGTTATATTTTGTCTGGCGAGGCTAGTCTCTGTCCTTTCCGAGTGCAGAAGCCTCTGCTTTGACTACAAAGCAGCATGCTGTGTGTTGTATGTAAAAAGAGGCTTCAGTTCAGACCAACTCAGTCAGGAAAAACTCATGACTGCACGTGAGCAAGCACAGACTCTGGTCCGCCGCTGTCTTTGTCTAACTGAGGACGCGAGAAAATGTCACGCCGTCTCTGCGCTGCGAATAAAGGAGGTGAATGAGACGGTTGTGACCCTGATTACTGCAGACTGCAGAGGAATGTGACAAGACAAGAATAATCTGGGCTGCTTTTCTCAGAGCCACCGCACCCATGATCCCTTCACGTGGTTAAAAAAAAAAAAGATTAATCAGCTCCAGAAGATCACTCTCGCCAGATACTCCATACTTTTTCAAGCTCTCTCTCAACCTGGAACACGCTTCACACATAGACCCCCCGTGTGAGGCATGTTGGAGGTTTCCCTTACAGTAACAGGACTCCACATGCAGACAAACCTCAGCTTTACCCTTAAGGTCACGTCTCACCTGAGGATGAAACTTATCTCTGAAGCATGCTCAGCCTACCTACTACTCAGACACGCATGAACACACCTCGGTTATTTTCTCTTCGATAATGAGATCATACTTTAGATGTAATTGGCTGAGCAGGTAGATGCAAATTCAGGCTTTAAGAAGTGGTACAGACAACATTTTACACAATTTCACCTTTGATATGACAGCAAAAAATGATTATTAATTATTGAGAAGTGTGTGGCACTTTCCCATTCCCATTGATTGTTTAAATAGTCAATGCATTATCCAAATCCACAACAGACAAGCATCTGATATACGAAAAACAGCATGGTGCATTTATATGTAATAATAATGTAGTGTATGTTTTTAATAAGTTATCTAATGACGCTTGCGAACAAGAAAGAGAGCATTAACAGCAACTCATTTGTACTCCACAAAATAAAGGTGGCCTTTATTATCTGTTTCTCGCTGCCTACAGCTGGATACTCCTCTTATCTTTGTCTCCTCAGGAGGGCAAGGCCTCACTACTGTGGAATCTGTCAGGGAGGAGTGTGTGTCCGTGCTTCAGGGTTTTTACTGCCAAGACTAAATTTACACAGCTGCTCGACAATAGTCAGCACATTGAGCCGACTCTGAGCCACATACATGCTAGTACCACTTTTGGGGAATCACTAACTTTATTTTCAGTCCCAGGAGGTTTAACCAATCCTCATCTAAATATTGTCACAATTAAGATTAAGAAACTGTTCATTTGTGCACCATTTAGGAACCAGTTATACAGGCTGTCCAACTGCTTTAATGAGCAAGACGTGTCTACAAATGCGACCACTTACACATCAGAGGGTGGCTGATACGCACATCTGTGCCAACCATGTGGAGACATCTGTGGCTCAACACCCATGTCATGTTTCGTTCCACCCCCCCGAGAATGTTGTCTGGTTTCAAAATTACAAGGGCCTTCTCATAAAACATTTGCCCAGGTGTGTCTCGCTTTCTTCCACCTCGTCTCTCATTTCCTGGTCGAAAGGTGCAGATTTAGCTCCGGGCACGGTAGTGTCACTTCAGCTTTCTGCTGCTCGAAGTTAACCAGTTTGAACTTGCAAGGTTAAGTCAGGGGAAAATGCAGACACACTAATGCAAACTCCATCAGTGATTTTGTGTGTGGACATGGAGTAAATAAGACAAATGATGGCCTTCAAGAACATGCGTTCATCACTCACGTTTATATTGGTGGTTGCTGTCATGTCTTGGTGTGGAATGCAATCCTGTGTTCACACCCTTTTCCTGGCACCAATAAATCATCTTCATTTCACTGTTTTATTGCATTGACACACCAAAACTAAGAGACAGAAACTGTTTGACTCACGCGTGAACATGTAAATACTAGTGAGGTAAAACTCTGAGCATAATAGAACCAGTGCAACAAGATTTGTATAAATCTTGTAACCATGATACATTTGTGTGTCAGAAGAATGTAATTTGTTATGTACTTATGTGACTTACAGCTGACACGATTAGGTATGTTACTCCTGTGCACAAAATACACTACTGTCATGAATCAGTTGCTGTCAGTAAACTATGCAGGAACAATTTCCAAACATGCCTTTCACACTTTAGTAGTCACTGCCTTTTTGGGTGACAGACAGCTTTATTTACTGATACAGAGCTATAACCTTTGTTAGAAGACTAGTCAAGTACTCAAGCGCCACATTTGAGAATCCAGGAATCATCTAAAATATTTGGCAAAAACCTTTTCATTCAAGCTCATCAAATTTAAGGACTTGCTGCTTTTGTATTACTTTAAAATTCTTGTTTTTATTGACTCATCATTCTCACCATCATTATCTTTGAACTGCCAGTGGAAATAAAACCAGCAGTTTAAAGATTTAACCTTCAGTTCTGGGAAGCAACAATGACTTTTTCCACAATTTTCTTATGGTATAGACTAAACTATTAATCAATGAAATAAATGGATAATGGAAAATATGAGGTGTTGGTCCTAAAGTGGATCCTAGTGTAGAAAAAACTAAGCATACTTGATAGTGATGAAAATTTCACTTTGACGTTTTTTCTGCCATGAGTAAAGCACATCACACGCATGACTTGAGCACTGATAGATATTTATTAGAAAAAGAAAAAAGAAAAGCTTTTTTACAAGCCAAACAGTTGCGCGGACAGACTCTGAGCTACTCAAGAAATTTTCAGGTTTTATCCAGTATTAAATAACAAGAGCCACAATCGGCAAGCAAAGGGGGTGAAAACTATATACACACACGATAAAAGTTGACAGTGTAACATCAAGAATTCATAAATAGGTCGAGGCCCCTTTCTGGACTTGAAGCTGTTAAGAAGAAGGTCAATGTGGGGTGATACTGGGTTAAAGATGAGTGGGTAACAATGTAGAAGTGGTATCTCACCTTACTGACACAGGAGTCTGATGAAGCTGAGCTGGGGTCTGGATATGGACTAATGCTGGGAGTGTGAGGGAATATCCTGTCACGGGGTTACAAGTCTACACTACCAGGAGCTATGGTGACTTGTGTTCAGCATGCCTAGTCTACAAAAACAAATATACACCTGCCTGTTTGTACAAGTACTGCAAGTAAGACAGGGAAACATTACCGGGCTCTAACAGGGGACTGAGAGACAAGCATGTACAGATGCTTCACCTGACTACCTCCCAGCCCCCTGGCTCTACACTACTAATCTCATCAACTTCCAGAGGCATTTCGCTTTTCATCCAGCCATTCCCTCTATTCTGTTCTCGATGGTGGGTTTCATACATCCAACCTTGCATGCCGTTCTTCAATCGCTGAAAACATACAGCATTCTTCTAATGCTGAAGTTGACTGTTTTGGCATGCAACTATTGGAGCATAAATATCACCATCACTACTCTGCAACAGGAGACTGCGCTTAACACGCAATCTGGTTGCTAAGCCACTGAGCTGGTCTTTCCACGGCGGTGCTTCCGCACTTCCTCCATCAGGTCTTTTAGATACTGGATTTCTCTGCTGATGGACTCCGCCTTCTCCGTCAACTCATGGTTCCTCTTCTCTAGCCCTTGGAGCTCTGTACCAAGCAGCTCCTGCTCGACCCTCTTCTTCTGTCTATAGCGAGTAGCTGCTGTCTTGTTCTGCTCCATCTTCTTCAGTTTCTTCTCCACCACCCTGGGAGCACCAGACACCGATTTGACCCTGGAGGTAGTGGCAGCAGGGGAGGAAGAAGTGGTGGGCTCTGGTTTGGAGTAGGGTTTGGTCCTGGAGGATCCAGCTGTGGAAGAGGGGGTGGGAGGTGGGGAAGGGGGGTGAGTGGGTGAGCTGACAACGGACTCAATGCCAGAGTCACTGTCGCAGTCGCTTGCTGGAGGAGAGATTTCAATGGACCGGTCAGGGAGAGAGAGAAGGGAGGGCTCATCTTTGTTGGCGAGCACCACCACAATGTGGCCAGAGGTGGGAAGAGAGAGCACAATGGGACTGGTGGTCTGAATGCTTCCACTGGGATCTGGAATGATGGCGGCTGTGAGGGATGTGGCCATTTTCTCTGCATCAAGGACATCCACTTCACTCCCCAGCTCCAATGTATACGTTGGGGAGGGGGGAGAAGGAGAAGGAACTGGGGAGGGAGGCTCAGACTTCATAACCTCCTCAGCAGGAGCCACCTCTGTCTTCTTGGCCTCGGCTACCCCGGGGAGAGGGAGTTCCAGAGGGAGAGAGGGGATACTGGGCAGTGACAGACTCAGCTCCAGGCTATCATGCGGAGTGGGGATGGCTGTGTTGAATGAATCTAAATTCAGATCCATGTGGGAGTCAAGGGAGGCCAGGAGATCCTCAGGGGAGCTGGGAGACTCATCGGAAGAGCAGGAGCCAATGAGGGAATCCAGGTCAAATTCAGTCAGGTCGATTTTTTCTGACATCCAGTCCATCCCTGCAAAGGCGTCCTCTGCTGACAGAGGGGATGTATTCATTAATATCTGACCAAAACAATGATGAAATAAAAAAAATAATAAAAAATGACACCAAGAAACCCCTTCAAGCATTTTGAAGGTTCTCTCTGGTAACATGACTTTAAGTGAATACAAGAGCAAAAAAACTCCTTGAATTTATTTCACGTCATACTGGTGTCTTCATCTATCGAATGATCGCAAAGGCAACTTAATGTTTCAGCCTGCATTGTAATTGTTATATGATTCTGTGATCCACATACTCAAGACTATATCCAGGATATCAAGAACAGTGTGCTTTACAGATGCCAAGAGCCACAATGAGCCACGGACATTGCAACAATGGGATGCACGTCATTAAACAAAACCAGTTTGAGGCAGTCTCAGCTACAGGCGTTGCCAGTTGCTAACCAATGAAAGTTCCTCTTTACCCACCACACCTACCAATTACTCATTCGCGCCTTTAATTTTGGCACTGGAAGTGTGTAGTGTCAGGAGACATTTCCTCAACTCTTCACGACTATAAGAATAGAATATAAGAATATCCATGTAGCACTGTATTAAAAGAAAAAACTTAAACTCAACTTAATTTTGTAAAATCCAGCACATGCTGCCTGCAGGTCAACCATTTGTGCTTTACGAACGCAAAACCACCCATATAAAACATTTACAGCTTGTCTGAAAGCAGTTAACATTCCTAACGTCTGTGCTGAGAACAGCAGTGGAAACATTCTAGCCCCTAATTTTTTTCATGCAAGAACTCACTGACACAAAGAATGTTCCTCTACCCTGTATTAAGTTTTATATCGTACACAAGCAACACTTAAGATACAGATTTCCTTCCTTGATTCGTCTTCGGATTAATCTTGCCTTAATATTTAACACACTGGAATTATAATTCACCCTCACCTTCACCATCGTCTGCTCCAACTTGGGTGTCGAGCAGGTCGCTGGCACCCAGCCAGGGGAGTGACAGTGAGTCCACTCCGGCCTTGGTTCCCAGGAACGAGGAAGTGGGAGGAGAGGGAGGTGGGGAGGCAGAAGAGAGCGGGGAAGATGACAAGGTCTGGTAGGGGGACAGGGAAGATGCATAGGAGGAGAAAGAGAGGGGGGGCGAAGCTGGCGCCTTCCCCTCTAGAGAAGAGGAGGGAGAAAGAGCTTCTTCTTCATCTTGGTCCAGAAGGGGCCCCATGGGGTCAGCCATCAGAAACGAGGGCCCTGTGGACAAGGACTTCATCAATTAAAACACTTTTTTTAGCATTAAAATAGGGTAGTTTCCACCTCTATCTTAGCAAAGTCTAATCATTGTGTGCCACACTAAAATAATTTATTCAAAATCACAGACACACTGTGAGCTTCAATAAAATAGATGAACTTAACAGGTGAAGGTACTGGAACAAAATAATCAAAATATACTTGTCTTGAGACCAAAAAATGTTTGAAATTTCTGTTTATTCTTGATGAAGGACAGATCAGATATTTGCCGACCTTCACATCTTGTTTTTAAAACTGGGTGCTCTGTGTTCAGTAATATTTGCAGCAGTGCTTTGGGAACATTTGTCTTCACAACACCAACCTAAGTACAGGGCCTCCACGTCCTCCAAGGCCAGCTGGGAGAGTGTCATGACTGCTACTGGTCAGTGATGGCCGTGAAAGGGTGAATAAAAACAAAGGAGAGTCTGGCGACGTTAGGAAGTCGAGCGGTTCGGTACTGCTGTCGACGGCAGCAAAGCTGAGGGTGGTTGTCGAGAGAGACCTGTGTAAAGGACATACACATATGTTACTGAGAGAAAATAAGGGCAAAAGACACTTTGAGTGTTGATGTTAAGAGCTGCCACCAAGCTAATGAATGTCCACTACAAAAGAAAACATCAACAAATCTAAAAAGCCATGTTTTAATCATAAGATAAGGGTGTAGGGCCAAATAAATGTATTCAAGATTTGAACAAAATAAACTAATATGCAATAAAAATATGTGTAAATGCAATAAGAATTATTGAAATTCTCCAAAAATATTGTGCCACACAGCTGGTAACACATCGAAGTGGGCCAACCCCATCTGTGTATATGAAAAAATCCTCTTAGTGTCTGCACTTCCTGGAACACCACATGTCGTGACTACAACAGCCCTCATGCAAACAATGCAAGTGTACAACTTTCTTGTTAGCGCGCTAAGATGGTAACGTTTCTACTGTAGGGGAGGGGAGGCTAATTTTAGCTAATCCGTTCCACTGAAGTGTCAAAACGGTGTTGATGGGAAACGCCCCGCCCTCCACCGGGGGATAACATTTCCTAATTTGGTCATGCTTTGCCGGTAACCCCGCCTTCCCCGTGAGTCACCGCCGAAACGTGGGAGGGCAACCGCCATTTTCACAACAGAGCCATCTGTGCGAGGGCTGAGTAAAGAGGACAGTGCGCGCCATTTTGGACACGCCACGTTGTCAGTGTTTAATACACACAAACACTACCAATGTTGATAAATACTCGCCCTTGTTCTCGCAATAAAATACACGAACTTTAAATAAGGAGCTTGAAAATCTTTTACTGTTAGCCGAAACAAACGTTAACATTCCCGCACTTAATACTAACACAAAACTACACAACACAGGCTGTCGCGCCAGCCGGAACGAACGTTAACTACTTCAGCTGATGGTCTGTAATATGACACGACCATCAACTCCAAACCAGGAACTCTGTCTGAATATCGGCACCCACTTGTAATTTTACGAGCGGTCTTGTACAGTAATAGAAAACACCCAGAACGCTTAACCGTACTCAACCAGTCTGTTGTTAACTTTATCAACACTAGCCAGTGGAGTGGACTTTTGCGCCGGTTTAACCCAGACGCACTTGCGGATGCAAAACTATCAGAAATATCGATAAAACACTTACGCCATTTTGCCAGAAATAGCCAGTGCACTTAGCCGTTGCACTGCCGGGTGTTGCCGCTGCAGGGATAGCCGCACGCCTTCACACTGCCATGTTAGCGCGGAAGAGCTTTCACTAACGACCGATAATCACTTTTCTGTTTTGGCATTGACAGACGGGCGGGGAGAGCAGACTAGACTATAAAGAGCCGAAGCACTACCGACTGCATTCCTCCGCGGTGTCACTCCGCGGGGGCGTTTGTTTTCAATCTAAGTAGCATCACGGGTGAGAGGAGTTTCTGTTTCAGCAATACAAGCAATAAAGAACAAATCTCCTTTCAGCTCGGTAGTAGTAGTAGAATAAACCCAAACATGCTGACATTATTCCACTCGAGTCTTGTTTATGATTGGTTAGATGTCTAACGTGTATAGGCTGACAAAATAGATCTATATGGAGCTTTAACGACGAGTTCCTACGTCAAATGTAGGTCAAATGCAGAATGTAAACATTAATAAAGGAATCAACATTTTTCTGAGAACACAAATGTCAGCGACATCGAGGAGATATAAACTACGACAAATATTACATAACACATACTTCAAGATACGTTTTCACATGTAAAAAAAATCAGTACTATATTTTTTATCAGATGCTTGTTTGTTTTAGAAGCATATCTCTAATTGAATATAGTCAGAACACTTAAATTTAGCTTGTTTTACGTTTTTTATCCTGCTTCCAGTTACACGTACACACGTCAGTTACAAAGTAAGATACATTATTTTGAACTGGTATTGGCATTAGTATAGGCAATAAAAAATCATTTTGATAGATCATATCAGTTCTTGAACTATTCTTTGGCCTTTATGCGGACTGTCCCTGAATCATAGCTACAGTATTCCCATATTAGTCGTGGTATGTATGTGCATCAGCAACGCGCTGCCTCTTGTGAATTCATTGAAGTTGTTGGTTAAACTTGATGAACTCGGGTATAGTTCACTGAGGTGAGACCTGGACTGCCCCCTGGTGGTTAGCTGTACGTATTAAATGTATTTCATTCTCTTAAAATTACAGGACATTCTACAATAACACAGATGATAGGCAGAACACTAAGGCTAGTGTGAGAGGATCACTTCCTTTCATCTTTCATTCATGTTACACTATACTCATCATCCAAAGTAATGAATAATACCAACAAGCAGGACAGGTAAAACAAAGCAATTTTAATAGCGTAATGCATTTCATAGGCAACAAAACTCTTTACATAATGCATTTAAAACAAAGATTTAATGGAAAATTATTCAGATAAAAAGAATTGTAGAAATAATTTTAAAGGAAGTTAGCACAAATCCCATATTATAGTATTTATGTCAAATCAGAGTAAACTCAGATACCAGGTCCAGACTGAAGCTGCAACAGGTTATACAGCAGATATTGTATGTCTTTCAAAAAATGAATGAAGATGAAATAGAATACACAATGAATATAAAACAAAAAAATTATCAGCAGAGAAGCTTTTTTTTTTTTTTTACTAAAACTGCAACCTATCCATTTATACTCAGTCATATGATTTTGTCAAAGTCAGTGTGTGTACAAGTGTTGCTCTGTAATCTCTTACATTTTAATTAATAATTACATATTATTATTATAATAAAAAATATTTTTTGAGAGTAAACCAAAGACATTTAAGTGGATGCTGACAAACATAATATAAATACAGAACTGTTCCCTGTCTACATCCTTCTACACACTTACTTTTTAACCACAATTGCCACAATTTTATATAATAACAGCCTTATTATAAAAGATATGCAAATATCTGAAAAAAATAGCTGCGAATATAAAAGCATGACAATTATATCAGGCAAGAGAAGCCCAGTTAGGAAACATTTATTCCCCAGAACAATGCTTACTGAACAAGTCTTTGATTTGCATGAGCTCATCCAAAGCCTTGTTGAGATCATCTGCTAGACTGCGTATTTTCTTCGCCAGCTTCGACTCGTGACCTTTCTTCAGCTTCTGACCATCCTTTCCTTGGGTGAAGTGGATATCCATGCCGAGGGCGAAGCCTTGCATCAGCCCAGATGCCTTACTGCTAGCCTCTATGGCCTTGGCACTTCCTCCTCCGGTAGTGGCCAGCTGCACCACCCTAGCTGCTCTCACCGAACTCTTCCTGGCTTCACTTAGGACAGACAGATCATGCTGCTTTAGCTGCTCCATGCCCTCATTGATGAACTTCAAGCAGTTCTGAATGTCCACCATGACCCGCTCATACTCCTGGAAAGTTTTTTCAATTTTCTTCTTGTCCTGAGTGGCATTCACCTGGAAGAACAAATCTCAGAATCTTTAAGATCATGATGGTAAATTAAAAGAGGGAAACGTAAAGCTACCGTGTGTAGATTGTTTATGCTTATGCCATCTTTTGAATATTCTGATGGTATAAAAATGAGTTTGCAGAGAAATTAAACAGTCTTGATAGAAACTGGTGCAGTCTACGTGCTGCTTTGATCCTATTTATCCTGTGCATTGTTGTCTGCCATACTGTGTTTTCTGATACTACCACTGGGGGCGCCAAAGTACAAATGTTTCAGGTTTTACACCTAGTGTCTTAAACTCAAATCATTTGTTGGCAAAATGACAACATTTAAATAGACATTACCATTTTATATTTGAGACACTACAGCCATGGTGTATTCGAAGCCATACCCTCCAAAAAACATCCTTCAGCCACCCCACAGAAAGAAACCACAATCAGAGTCATACATTAAATGAGTGAAGTTTGTTTCATGTCTGGTCACCTTGTTGGCAATGGCTGCTGATGCACCAGTGACGCCGCCGGCTGCAGCCATGCCAACGCCGACGGCAGTCAGGGCCAGTGAGGCTCCCAGTGTGAGCGGAGACAGAATCACCCCGGCAGCTGCTGCCACGCCTCCCGCTATAGTTGTAGCCCCTCCTGTGATGCCAGCAATCTTTGTACCCTTTGAAACCTTAGGAGTAAAGGGGATTCAGATGACTTTAATCACAGATGTATATCTCAAGCATTCAAAACATATGAAATTGAGTGTAACATCCAAATACACTTCAGCGCAGAAAGTACTGAATTACTCTTTAAATGGCTTTGATTTACTGACTGAGTGCAATATACACGATTTCATTACCATATGTGGTCTTGTTACCTTGTCTAAGTTGTCAGCAATGCAGAGCAGCTCAGCAGTCTGTTTCCACAGGAAGCCACCATGTTCAGACAGCAGGAGGATATAAACCTGGATGGCTTTATAGAGGTGCTCAGCTTTATCTTTGATGATCCTGGAATGTATTGTAAGAAGATTTTTTTTATCAGATGTCCAGTCTAGTCTGAAACTGAATTTGACCCCAGCACCCAGATTAATTCACACTCATCCTTTGGACCAGTACAAAGTTGTGGCTTTTAAATGGCCTTTGATGTAGAACATTTTGACCTAAGAACCCAAATCAGCTTTAAGTTTTGACACAGCATCATGCAGAAATCTGTCTCATACTGAAGATCAAGTTGTTTTCACCACACATTCGCTGTGTGGCTCTAGGGATAGGAATGTTGGTCTGTCGATGGACCACTTTGGTCCACACTGAAATATTTAAACATCTCCTGGATCTAGGCTCCAGCCCCCCGTGACCCTGCAAAGGATTCAGCAGTGTATAGATAGATCTCCTGGATCGATTGCTATTGAATTTGGTACAATTATCCATGGCGCCAAGAGGATGTTCCGACTTTTCCACTAGCACCATCAGCAGCTCAAAGTTTTCATCTTTGTTATGAAATAGCTCAGCATCTACATGATGGATTAGTGCTAAATTTTATAAAGACAATCATGGCTCCAAGAGGATGGATCCTGCTGGCGTGATCCCCTTACTTTGTCCTGGAGCCTCCATGAGGTCCACATTTGAGGTCTTTTCTGAGATATCTCAACAAGTATTAGATGCATTGCCATGAAATTCAGTGCAGATGTTCCCGTTCCCCTCAGGATGAACTGATGTCACTTTGGGGATCCTTTGGTTTGATGAGCAAAGACTAAACATTCCCATCAGCCTCGGATACGCTTCATGTTAAGAGACAGTTAGCAAATGTTTGCATGCTAACATGCTAAAATGGTGAACAATGGCAATCGCTATATCTGCTAAACATCAGCACCGTGTTAGCAGTTAGCTTAAAGCAGCACCGCCTCAACTATAGAAATATGAAAGATGCAATAATTTGCTCACTTTGTTTCCTTCTCCCCTCTAAGTCTGAGGTCTCTGCAGAGAGACTTCCAGGCTGCAGGTCAACAAAACAAGTTATCAAACACACTCAGAGCATCAAACATAATTCTTTTCAAACTGGGCTTTCTGACTCACGTGTCACATCCTTCCACCAATCCATCAAACTGCTGCCATCCTGCTGGAAGATGAAAGGTTCATGCAGCTACAAATACTTTACATCATATTCTGTTGATATTGTTTTAGTGAAATACCTTAATGGTTGCAAAATAGTTACCGGGATTTCGTATATGTTGTCAGGTAGTTCTTTGGGAGGTTTCCGAGGTAGCAGAGGAGGTTGTGCTTTCAAGTCATCCTCAACTGATTGTTCAGATATCACCTGAGTAAACGTGTGACAATCCAGTTTTATTCAGCGACTGTACAGTTAACATGTTGCTCTGCGTGCGACCGCTGTTCAAACAGAATCAGATATCTCACGGGGTGGAGGCAGTCTTACCTGAGATTTCTGCGTCATCCTCATTTAGCAAAATTTGTAATTCCACTTGATCTGAGTTGAAATCCATTAAGTGATTAAAGATTTGAGTTCTTTTACCACACCTGAATAGATTTTTTTTAATGCATATACATTTGGGGTAAGTTTCATACCATTTGTTTACCAGGTAGAAGCCAGTTGTGGTTTTGGTAGCTGTAATATATTCAGATTTTGCTTATGTATAACTGTAGCTGCTTTGCTGTAGCTGAACAGAAACATTGATAGGTGGCTTTTTGAACGTGTGATGTGTTTTATGGAAGTTTTGAATTATGCATCATGAAGTTTGGACTGAATATTAGCTGTGTATGACATTAGGGTTATATTGCAGGACCATAGAGACATACAGCACACAGTTAATGACAAAAGTATGCAATTAGTCTTAATTATGAATTCTTTGAGAATACAGGTCAAATTGAAATATATCAAAATACCGACAACACATATCGCATTATCCCATAGAGAAAAATCAGGTCTGTTAAAAGTATTAGAATTTGACCAAAGTATGATGAACCCTTCACACGACAGTTTGAGTTTTGTTCTCGTTGGTGAATGTGGAGATTATTCAGCACCAACCTTTGAAGATTTGGTGGGAGACTGAGGAGCAGAGCTACATTTTAACAGCTCGCCATCCTCAGTTTTGTCCGGATGGGAAATCTGTCTCCTTGGCATGGGAATTGGCTGCAAAGAGAGAGGGGGGTGTCACTCCAGCACTTCATCACAAACATTTAAATACTGAGGCTGCTCAGAGACATATGACAAAAGTCCAGCCAATCACGGGACTTCATGGGGAAAGTTCATGAGTGCATGCATATATCTAATTGAATAGAATCCAACTGGAGTCAAATGCATTCCTCTGCTATGATCCAGACAAAACATTGTTAGTCTGCATTCCTAATCTGAACACTGCCCACTGAGGTTTTTTGTTGTCTGTTGTTGGCACACTGGTTTCACTTTCACTCTGAACAGAAAACTTTCATTTGTAACTTTACAAACTGGACACTAGGTAGAAACAATGTGACTGAAACTGGCAACCTCCCACACACAGATGGAAATCAGATCGATTTGTGAAACATGTTTCAAAGACATATTTACACAATATTCTTTGGATAATAAGAATTTTAGAGTAAAAATACATGACTATTTAATAGTTGGTGTGTGATGTGCTTTTTTTCCTCACAGAAAAGTTCAATTAAGTGGTTACACATTTATAAAAGCACATTAACTCTGTCTCCATCATTTAAAAAAATCTGAATCTGTAATTATGCAAATTTTTAATATAAGTTGAAGTGCTGGACACAAGCGAAAATCCTTTGTGTTCAAATTTCCACATCACACTTGTGTAGTTTGCATATTGAACCACAATTTGCTCCAAACTAGTTATGATGTCTCCAAACCCTGCTGATACATGCATGCATGACTTAAACTGAGCTTCCAAGTGAACACAGAGAAACTTTCCACCTTAAGCTGCCGGAAATTTTCAAATGTCTCCGATTGCTGCTTACCTCCACTGTTTGTATCATCATAAAACACAAATCTCAAAATCTTAAAGAACAAATTCACACTATCAGCATGGCAGCACATCACAAGCAGAAACTCTTTTGCATTTGGTTCAACATTCATGCGGCTTAATACTTTAAATAGCTATCGTTAAACATGATTTAATGATCTTATTTCTTACCCGGGACATTGTGTGACTTTCCCTGCTGTAGTCGTTCTGCGATCGCTCTCTTTGCTGCATTCACTTTCATTCTCACCTTCTGCTTATGAATGCTGATTGCCAAATCTCAAACAGGTCAGACGTAAAAACGACTGACATCTTATGACTCAATTGACTTCCATTCACTGCTATGCGAGCATCTGCATTCTTGTTGTCCACGCACCCGTTAAAGGTTATTCTCTAAAGTCAAATCCACGTCCCGACAGATCATCAAGCTGATGGCCACACGTCACGCAAATGCTCATCCTTACATGGCACGATAACTCTGCATTATTCCAAAGCCAAACAGCGGTGAATGGTAACGAAACTGAATGTTCACACCTGTTGATTTAATAGTTAGACCTGTTATTCTGGAAAGAGTCCAGCAAACTGTGATCATGGCTAAACTCATACAAAGCCACCCATTTAAAATTAATTTGTGCACGTACGGTAAATGTGTTGCTGTTACACCCAGAATGAAACGAACAAAGTCAACCTGTGATTCTTGATATTGAAAATTGTTTCTGCTAATTACAAAGAAAAATCTTAATACAATTATATTTTCATACAAATTCCTCATGACTGAAGGACAACATCACAGCTATATAAAGAATATCAGAAAATTCTGATTATGGAGAAGTTGTTTAACAGTTTCAATTATTAAAATATTTACTAAGTCTGAATCATTTCTTGACAAATGTTATGTAGGTTACATGAAGTGACTCCCATTAGATGCAATAAGAAGCGTTCACTACAATATTAGGGATCGACCATTTAAGTATGCTGCACTTTTCTCTCATAAAATAACTTGTAACACGTTTTTACATGTTAACTACTGAATAGTTCAAGCAAATATTTTCAGAATGGACACATTTTGGAGTGACACTCTCTCTTTCATACAGAAAAAACACTGTCGCTCAGACGTTCCCTGTAGTATGCGTCAGACATGCGACGTGGAACCAAGTTCCAGTACACAATCTGGTCCAGAAATCCACTTTGATCCGCAAATGCAGGCCTGGCGTTTCCACCGTGGCTGCAGTGTCTTTGCAGTTTCCGTACGCTTTATTTCTTCTCGACAATCCTGCCAAAGTATTCCTTCTGGAACTGTTGGAATTCCTTCTCTGTGAACAAAGACTCTGGCTCCTTGCTCTTCTTGGCCGGTCGGTCTCGGCGATTCCTGGACTGTCTCCCTGAGTTGTGGTTCAGGATCTGAGTGAGACAGACAGTAAGTCAACACTGTATGGAAAGCTCAAGGAAAGAAAAGCCAGATGATCAAATAATAAAATAATGAATTAATAATGAATTATCATCTTTCTGTAGTAGAAGACTTTCAACGAACTATCAGCAATTTGATAGAAAATGGCATTAGTTTATACTCAATGCATTTCAACTGGGCATGAAGTAATATATAGGGTCATAAATACTGAAGATAGCTGCAATAGGTGAGTGATCTCTGCCTTTCTTACCTTTGAAGTGTCAGAATCTGTTGCTTTATAGCCAGTTTCCATAAAGTACTTGAGGTTAGCACTCATGTGGCTCTTCCCCTGCTTCTTCCTGAACTCCTCTACAATGAACACCAAAAAAAGATTAGAGCAAGAAGGTATAACAGGTGCTATAACAAAACTAACACTAGAGGGATACTAGCAGTGAAATTACATCACAAATATTAACACTCCTGAGATAAAAATGAGTCAACTTACAGTCATTTTTTAGTTTTGTCTTACTGTGCACATAAAAGAGATGGCGATTGGGGATTTATTTAGAGTCCATATTTTGTTGCACTTCTGCTTAAGTACTGAAAGGTTGATAACTGCATAATAGAGCCACCTAGTGGTTCTAATGTAGAGAGAGAATAAGATCAGACACAGCAACCTCTGTTCTACAATGTACATGATGGCTATCAGTTTTATGTTGTTTTAATACAGCAAAAAACCACCCTGAACATCAGACACCACCGGTCAGCTCCAATGATTTTGTACAGTATGTTCAATATCTATTTATACATATACTTAAATATAAATAAAGCTGCACACTACTGAAATAATGCATGTCAATTCTACTTTAGATGATGCATTTTCCTCTGAATACTAGTGCTGACTGACCCACTGCAGACTTGATCCTCTTGTCTTTAACTGTAGCTTTGCTCTTGCCGGGACCCTGGCGACCCTGCAGCCGCTTCACCTGCTTGGTGACTCCCTGCCGCTTTGTGCTCACCAGCTCCATCACCGTGGCCGAGCTGGGTGTCTGCTGCTGCTGCTGCTGCTTCTTGTTCTTCTTCGTCGTCGTCTTTTTACTGGCATCTGTCAGGGTGCAGAGGTCATAGAAAAGGGTAGAAAACAATGGTAATGTGAGATGATACCAACTGCCACCAAAGCATATTGTATATTAACTAACCAGTGTCCTATTTTAAGACAACAGTGGTGGGATAAAGTTAACTACGCGTGCTATCATCAAACAGTGACGGCGACACAACACTCATAATCACTACCATTGGTCGGAGATTAAAAGGAGGCACTGATGTCCAAGGCTAATGTTAGCATTAGCTAACTGTAGCTGTTAACTGTACCTTAGCCAGCAGAAGGGCAGACTGACCTTTAATATCATCGTTCAGTAGCTCCAGTCCTCTCCTGATCAACGACGCCGACATCCTGATTCAATAAAGTGAGGCTTTGCTGAACTCACTACAAGCTTAGCTACATCGACAAGAACTTCAACTCCGAACAGCAACGTGCGGGTCTATCAACATCCGCTGAGCCACTCTTGTGCACCATTTAAAAGCAACCGAGTGGAAAACAGTCGCAGGTTCCAGAGTTCCACCATAGCAATAGCTCTTATGCCTAGCCTGCTATGTTTTAATTACTACTACTACTACTACTACTACTACTACTACTAATAATAATAATAATAAAATGAATTTGATTACATTAGAGTAATTTAACGAAAACAGTAAATTGATATAGGCTACATCAGTGTCCTGCAACAAAGAAAAATATAAAAGACCAACAAACAGAACAGTCATTATACAAATAAACAGCCTCCAGAATATGTTCACACAGAAGAAAAGTATGAAAAAACTGACTGTAGTTTTAATGGGCAAAATAAGCGCTTTATATGCAGTAAGAAATTAGTCACACCTAATTTAGACTATATAAAAATACAAGCTAAGGCAGTGTACCAAATTAGAGAGGCATGAGACGTTGCCCAAAACTGTATTCACACAATTAATTACTAACGAGGAGGGGAATAATTACTTTTGAAACATGGACAACAGGACTACTTTAGGGGGTTAACTATTGGGCTATTTTGACTAATTCAGATTTCTGTTTAGCTACAATTAAATGTGACATATGATGCAGCGACCTGCAGGAACTGTTATTAGCCTACAGAATACTATGGGCAAATATATGTGTGAGTTCAAATACCCAGTGCGGTTTACACACAGAAATACCCTGCTTGTTCGTTACAAAGTAATCACATTACTGTAACTAGTCACCGCCTCCGTTCACTTCCAGCTGTTCCACAGTAACCTGGAGCCGTGTCGGTTGTTGGTCTCTCTCTCTCTCTCTCTCTCTCTCTCTAATTAATGCCTTTGCTCTCTCTCCCACTCTCGACCTTTGGCACCTTACTCCTTCTCGGCTGATTCAAGTACAGTAAACTTTGTAGCCTGTCTCCCAGAGTTAACCATGGCGCTTCAAGCTGGAGCACTGCTCACCACCAAATGTCTTGCGGAGGTTGTGAAGGCCCAGAGGAAAGTGCGCATCTTGGACTCTTCTTGGTACTTACCCAAACTGCGGCGCAACGCCAAGACCGAGTTCAAGAAGCGGCACATCCCGGGAGCAGCTTTCTTTGACATAGACCAGTGTTGTGATAAAACGTCTCCCCTGGACCACATGCTGCCATCAGAGACGTTTTTTGCAGATTATGCCGGAAATTTGGGGATAGAGAACGACACGCACGTCGTGGTGTACGACGGCAGCGAGTTCGGCGCGTTCTCTGCGCCCCGTGTGTGGTGGATGTTCCGGGTGTTCGGGCACAGCGCGGTCTCGTTGCTCAACGGGGGGCTCCGGAACTGGGAGCTGGAGGGGCGACCGGTGGGTGACCAGTACGCCAGACCAGCACCGACCGAATTCAAGGCCTCCCTGAACCGCTCCTGGATCAAGACCTATGAGGATGTCCTGGATAACCTGGACACCAAAGCGTTCCAGGTGGTGGACGCCAGGCCCACAAGGAGGTTCAAAGGACTAGACCCGGAACCCAGAGACAGTGAGTAATCTGCAACCGAGTCCGTATGATGATGACACCGCTGTGTTTAGGCCTCTTGCTGCTGGAGCCAAAACAAACTGACAGCAGTGGTGCAGGTATATTTACTGTCAGAATCAGCTTTATTGGCCAAGTAGGTGTTCACATACAAGGAATCTGCACTCCAAAAAAAAAAAACAAAAAAAAAAAAACGGTGGCACAACTTAAAAAAAAATTAAGGCAACAACACTGTTTTGGTCTTACCAAGTGGTCAAATCACTTCATTTAAATTATTCTAACTTCTTAATGTTACTCAGAAATGTCCCTGCAAATTGTTACCCTATTTTTTTCAGTATTAGCAACTTATTTCATACATTTAATACATTACACATTACACGCAATTTATGTATATTGTATTATGATCATTATGATCTTTGCAGGCTTTTACTGGAAAGTTGGTCTTGAACAAACTAAGGCAAAAACAAAAACAGCGGTTCTGCTTTGGCAGAGAGAGAGTTGGGGATCCGGGTGGTGAATAGCACGAGGATCTTCTACACAAAGAGACAGAGTGCAGGTGTGAGGTCAGGAGAAACAATCATCAGGCAAAATCACAAGTAGAAACCAGAGCGAAGCCTTGACACTCACGAGATATAGAAGTTAAATTAACCTAATACTATTGTTAAGTGAACACAGAAAAATCAATAGATTAATGAGTTAAGACATTTTTCTTTACTTTCATTTTGACCAAACAATTGAAATAAGTCATCCACTAACTAAAGTGTGTGGAAGTGTGGAAGAAGCTCTTGTTTTTAAGACTTATTAACTAACCCAGTGAATCATTTCTTAGAGTGTGTGTTTTCATTGATTTCGAACTTACCAGAGTTTCAAAACCAATTTTCAAATAGATAGAAAGATGACTTGAGAAACTCTGGTTTCATTTCTTTCCATCAGTGTTGGAAGTTCGAGCATGACACGGTTTGAGGTTTGAGTCATACAGTCGTGGCACTTCACATCTCCGGATATTCACACCCAAGTCAGCTCATTTTAACAGGCGTGTAGCCAAAAATAGTCCCATTGTGTGTGAAGTTGTTCTCTCTCTGCTGGGCAAAACATGCTGAGTTGATTTTTCCAAAGAACAATGTTTGACTCTATGATCTGTGATGAATTCCTGAAGATCTGATTCACTGATTAGACACTGTTCATTCATTGATCCGGTCTTCCTGTGGCTGTCAGTCATTTGATGCTGTGGCACGTCAGTCTTTTGGTTTTTGCTGAATCCATGAAGATGCTGATGGTAAATCAGTATGTTTGTCCTTTGCTTTAAAGGAGCAGTGGACTCCAGGTCACAGCTGCTACTGCTTGACAACCTGGAAAACAATTCAAATGATATTAATGAGGATATTTGAGATTGTGGCACAGCTACGCTTAATCACACATTTGATGATCTAACCGTTGCATTGCATGTACAGCTGCAATATTAGTTGTCAACCATAAAATTAATCACCAGTTAGTCTTTTTTTAGGAAGTAAAAATACTCTGATTCCAGCTTCTTTAATGTCAATATTTTCTGCTTTCTTTGCTCCTCTATGACAGTAAACTGAATATCTTTGGGTTGTTGACAAAACAAGACATTGGAGGACATGAGTTTGGGCTTTGGGAAACACTGATCAATGTTTTTGTTTTGTTTTTTTTTTTGCCATTTTCTGTCTATGGAGAGCAGATGTATAGCTTAGACAGATACCGTATATTAACAAACAACCTAATGAATAGAGATATAACTGTTGTGTGCACGTAACTAAATCAAAACAAATGTGTCATTCTGTGACAGCACGAGTTCAGCATGGCGCAGACATGCAGGAGAAAAAAATATGGTCCACTGAGTCCACGACTTCCTTGTACACAGGCTTTTCACAGAGTTTACTCTGGACAAACACAAACACATAAAGAGAGTGTGTGTACAGGACATGCTCACATAACCATGCATTATATCGACAGTCACTGAACCATATGCGCACACACACAGGCACACACACACACACACACACACACACACACACACACACACACACAGCAGAAAGACAGTAGCAGGTAGAGTGAATGGTTTAGCATTAAGATATTGTCCGCCCTTAGGGCGATCTTTACAGACAGCAGTCGGTATTCAGAGATAAGATGCCTATAGTACGTGCCTTATCTTATTCCATACACTTATCACCCCGACCCACCCATTCAATCCACACACCTGTGTCTGCACACGTACTGTATATACAGCACAGACAATAATACCCACAGAGAAACGCTTTGATATGCCGTTAGGGTGCCGATCCACAGGTGAAACTCCATTTGTGGAAGCAGCCCCAGCAGTGAACTTTGACCTCAAGCAAACCAGCTGTTGCTATTAAAAAGACAGACAGAAAAGATTTCTATGCAGTGTATAGTTCAGGGACTAGTATTCCCCGTTTTGTCAAATTGAGTCAAAGATGTTGTAGAATAAAACCTCTATCTCAACCAGCACTGAACAGCGCTAAATGAATAGTATTGAAAAGCTTTTGTTTTATGTGTAATAAAACTCAACCACATATTGGTGATCGAATTGAAACATTTAATTTCTACTCACTATATGCACAGCACAGCCTCCACGATGTCAGAGTAATACATTAACAACACTTGTTAAATGTGCTGTCTGTCCTGTTAAGACTGTGGAATCATCCAATCACATTTTGGAATCGCTGTTGTAGTAATCAAAGGTTTTTGGAGAAGAGCGGGGAGAACGCGGTGCAACCTTTGCTCTGTCATGCTGGTGGAGTGGTTTGTATCCACGTTCGCTTTGCTGGAGTCCGGAGGTTACAGACTCGACCCCTTCAGCAGCTGCCGTGTTTATCTGCATTTTAATCTTGTTTATGATCACAATGATGCTCCGCTAACTTTATCTGGCCTGTTTGCATAAGTATTATCCCTTTCCACTGATGAAATAATGCTGATGAAGCTGGAATGATGTAACACTTCTTGTGCCCTCTGACCTCTTGGCCTGTCTGATGATGACACAGTTGCAAACTGTGTTTGCATGCATGACTTTGTGTTTCAGTTGTCCCAGTAAACCACGGCAGCGTGAGGTGCATTGGCACACATCAGCTTTTTATTCTGATGATGTGTCTGTTTGCAGCTTGCTGTGCTGGTCTAAGTGGTCAAAAAATTAATTAATGCAGATTCAACAGAACCAAACCTTGCCTCATAAATACCATTGAATTGAATCAATGCTTCTGCAAGCCTCAACACGTCTGAACACTATGAGCTCCTTCAGAATCCTGTGTGGTGCAGGGTTTTTTAATGTTCCAGATGTTTCATGTGTCCATCACCTCTAAGCTGCTGATTGATTGAGAGTTTACATCAAGTGGTCTAAATAATAAAAAGCCTCCTGTGCACATATCTTACTGTCATTCTATTCTCTCTCTTTCTGATTGACAGACACAGAGCCGGGCCACATCCCTGGCTCCATCAGTATGCCCTTCCATTCCTTCCTGTCCCAGTCGGGTCACTTCCTGCCCAAGGAGCAACTCCAGGCTCTCTTCGCCAAGGCTGGCGTGGACCTCAGCCGCCCAATTTGTGTCTCGTGTGGCTCGGCCGTGACTGCGTGCCTCGTGGCGCTGGCGGCCCACGAATGCGGGCACCCTGGGGTGTCGGTGTACGACGGCGGGTGGTCGGAATGGTACACCCGCGCCGTGCCCGAGCACGTCATATCTGACGGACGAGGCAAACATTTGTGATCGCATCCCAGGTTGAGGAGTTAAAACTGGATCAGACGGGTACCAGATGCCGAAAAAAAGAAGGATGATGTTCTGCGCTTGTTTTTGTGAGCTGAAGTTTAAAGGAATAGTTTGACATTTTGGGAAATACTACCTGCTTATGCTGGCAATAGCCAGCAGCTGGTTAGCTTAGCTTAGCATAAAGACTGGAACCAGAATCAGCCATACAGCACCTTTAAATTGTATTAATTCACATGTTGTATCTTGTTTGTTTCATCTGTGCACAAAAAGAAATGTAAAAATGACAAGTTGTGTTTGTCAGAGCCAGGCTAGCTGCCCCCAGTCTTTATGCTAAGCTAACCGCCTGCTGTCATATTTAGTGTACAGATATGAGAGTGGTTCTGGATCTTCTCATTCATTTCTCCACAAAAAATAAGAAAATTTGCCAACATGTAAAACTGTTCAATACCGAGTGAAATCATAAGGGACGTTTCTTTCGTTCCAGATACAACAGACGACTTGACTAAAGCAATATGTGAACACTAAACTTGACTTTTCAATCAGGTTTGAAACTGGAACGTGTTTGTTTACAGCTGCAGTGCTTGTCTTGGAATAAAAGAGAGCTGCACTTTAAATCACAAGGAGTCAGGAGGAAATCCTCACGAAATATAATGAACATGAGTTTGTGTTAGAAGCTCTGCACTTTGAGTTTGACCATCAGACACACACACACACAACAGCACTACTAACTAACCCTTACCCTAACCTTAACCCAAGTATTCACTTGAGTAGTGACAAAACACAAGTTTGTCACTTGCGCTTTGTCAGCATAGGAACAAAAAATATTCCAATATTAGATAAAATATAGATAAAAAAGTCCAATAAATGCATGAAATGAAATAGAATTACAGCCAAGTTTTGTAGCTTTTAAGATTTATTTTCCAGACTCCCCCAAATTTGACCTACAGCTATTTCAATGCACCGATTTGAAAGCTCATTGTTATTATTTTTTAAACCTGTGGCAACTTTTTTCACATCCAGACAGTGTCGGTGGTAACAATTGATATTAGCCTACATTTCATATTACTAGCAACTCAACATAGTGGCTATCCGCCTCTTATAATTGACTTTACCTTGTCTGAAAATAATGGTGAACAGTCTTGGATTGCAATAAAACAATGACTAACAACACACGTATTTACAGATCACAGAATACAGAAGTTGTAGATGACTTATAAGGGCACCAGCAGAAGTGACTTGTTAAAATAAAAGTCACAGTTTATGTGGCTTAAAAGAAACAGGAAGTGAATCCTTCAAAGTTCCTGCCTTCCTCTTTTTGTTGGACGTGGCCACTTGTTCCCGAAAGGTCATTCTGAGAACTATATCGTCCTCTTCTATGGATGGTGTACGAAAAGTACAAATAGGAGTCAACCGAAGTCTTCATCTTTACTTTTCCAGCCTGAGGGAGTGGTCACCTCGTGTTGGCCCTAACTGGTGAGTGTGTTGATCTGATAAAGAAATTATTTCTGTTATCTTGCTGTGAACACGAGGTCCACTGCCACTGAGCTGGAGACAGATCGACCCACAGAGGGAGTACGCTGCTAAAAACTACTTTGTTTTATCCATTTTCTTTTTTAAGATTTTGAGACAGTAGCTTGTGTACTCTAATTAGAATTGTTTAACAATGCAAGAACGATATATGACGGTCTTTTGATCTCCTAATGACAATTTATTTAATATCTGGATTTCAACTGAATCCAGATTTTATTCCACATGAGGGCAGCAGAACATCAGGCCTCTTTACTCACAGCATCGGCCTACAGCACCGTTGTAGTGTCTCAGATAACTTTCTTAGCCTGTGAGGTGTTCATTTCTGAATTTTAAGGTTTGTAAAAATGCTGCTTTGGATGTCTGGTCTGTCTTAATGGTAGATTACATTACGGTGGTTAGATATTAATCATGTGCTGGCCTGCCTGAAGAACAAATGGTTTGCCAACTTTTACAGTTTAAGAATCAGGTCAAACCAAGGGCTTTTGGGAATATGAATTAGGTCATTGTGGAATATTTTAAACACTCACGCACAGAGACAACTAAACCGCAAACATGCAGTGATCACAATGGATCATTTAATGTGCAGGAGACAAACAGAGATGTGAGAGCTGCTGTTGACACAGCAGAAGTTTCATTTGTGTATGTCGGTGTCCAAAAAAGCTGAAGTTAAGTGAGGCACAAGCTTCTCTCCACATCACACCTGCATGCAAGCCCGCTCAAACGTGATTGGTCAAATCTTTTCGGACTACAAACAGACTACAAATGGAAACCAGAAGGCTTCCCATACCAAAATCTTGCCCCTTGCCTGTAGATTCTTCATTCATATGCTGATATCTGTTTATAGATGTGACATGTGGTTCAGCAGCGTGCACTGCAGTCTGCCACAGTGTCTGTGTCTTGAAACGACCACTGGGGGGCTCTAAAGTAAAATAACTGTATACATCTTTAGAACAAAGTATAGATATTCTACAAGCAGAATCTTCTATTAACCACCACTAAAACTTTTAATACTAGCATTCAGGCAACACTAAAACAGCACAGACAAAAAGTAAAATCAAGAGACAGAATTTTGCAAGAGATAAGAATTACAATAATAAAACAAAATGTTAAAAACCAACAATTTAAACTAAAGGCAACAAGTGACGAGGCACCTGGAATAAAAGCCAGGCTAAAAAGGCATGTCTTGAAGTTTCTTTAAAAAAAATGTGTACTCTCTTGGTTAAGAAACTGTCCTGCACATGCTATTAAACCACAGCATGCAGTTTTTACAGTTTTTTGTACAGATTAAACAAACCAGAATGCAACTTGTCAATTTGGATTGTTTAGATGTGCTGGTTGGCAGACTTTATATCTTTGGACAGAGCCAGATAAGCTTTTTCCGGTGTTGTTTTAAGGGTTGTTTAAGGGTATTTGAAGGTCTCGTTCGGGAAAGCATACAATGGTTACTTCTCACAATGACATTTTTAAGACGCAGCAATTAACCTAACCTCAGAGTTTCTACTGTGCCTGAAACTAAAGTGTTAAACAGCAATAAAAAGGGAACGGAAAGTAACAAAGCAGGCCAACAAAAAAAGAGACCCTACAAGGGATTTCCACCCTGTTGTTTCACACTTGTGCTTGAAACATGGATATCTCAAAGATAATGCAGTCAGGGAAACCACAGTAACCACATGCTGTCTTTTTTTCTTTACTCTGAAACCTTTCCGATGCGTCACTTTAGATCTCGAGGCCAGAGTGTAGTTTTTGAAGGGAAACAAAAGTTTTCAGTACGTTCTGACGAGTCCACAGACACGAAAACGACCGGTCGATCCCTTTGAATGTACAGGGACGGTCGCGGAGAGGGAGGACATCTCCACAGAGAGGCACCGGACGGGTAAGTTCTTGTATTACTTTATTTTGGTCACAAGCTACTCTCTGATAAGATCAGACATGTTTTTCAGTGTCATGAATGAATGAGTCTGTGACAGGAAATTCTGCTCGAGCAGAGGTGGTTATGATGACGAAGAGGACGATAAAGTGACTGGTGTCTGTTCATGAGGTATTTTTGATAATAGATTAGGTCTCACTGTGACAATGAGGATGATGATGATGATGGTGACATTCGCCATAACGATGATGAAACATCAGGACCTTTCTGATAACCTTTGATCTGTAATTTCTTTTGAAAATGAGACATGAGTTAGTAGAATGATGATGTTTGACAAGATCATTTGAGCTCAAGGTCCTCTTTTCTTGGGCTTTCAACGACCTCTCATGCTATCATGCTAATCTTTGGTGTGGTCAAGTTTATCTTTGGGGAAATACAGAAGACAGTTTAGAGGGTGAGACATAGTCATGCCTGTGAAGAGTTCCATCTAAAAACCACCTAATGTCATGTTTTGGAAGGCAGTTTGGCATCAAATTCTTCACTTGGTATCTGTATCAAAGTAAGAGCGGGGGGTTTATGATACTCACAGATAAATGCCACGTCCTGCCGTACGTACTATTTTGCCATGCTAAAAAAATAGGGATAGGGACAAGGGAGAGAAAAAGAGAGGCAGGTATGTGGGTGAAAGAGTCTTAGGTATGTGGGAAGGTGAAAGGAGGTGAAGAAAGTAAGAGACAGAAGCTGTGGAGGTGAGGAGAGAGAGAGAGAGAAACTCATTACGTGGTGTTTAAAAAGCCACATCAGGATGTTCCTTTGCCAAATAAACAAGAGTCTACAGCCACACTAGCGGCTCTGCAAGGCTGAACTTTGAGCTAAATGCTAATGTTTCCATCGAGTGCTGGACAAACTCTGACCAGATGCTGGCGGTGGAGGAAAAGTCAGGACATCAAAGTTGTCACATTTCATCCAGGACCAGAGAAAAATGTATCGAGATACATCGTGTGAACACTGAATCGCTGCACCAAATGTTGACAAGCCCACGCACTTATTCTACTCAACAGCCGTGATGATGCTGCTGCTGTTTCAGGTTGTGCTGCTTACTCCTACATGCTACATGCTGCTGTTGTGAGTTCATGTCTCGCACCATCACCCCACACCTTTCCAGTAATGGTTTTATAACCAAACCAACTGTGGCATTTTTGTATACACCGTTCTTTACACTTGTACACCAATGACTGCACCTCCAGCCACCCTTTTATCAAGCTGCTCAAGTTTGCTGATGATGGTCCTGGGCCTCATCAAGGACAATGATGAGTTGACCTACAGTGTGCAGATAATAACTTAGAGCTCAATGTCAGCAAGACAGTGCTGATGGTCATGGAAACACCTACCTCGCACCCCCCATTACTCAACAGCAATACAGCTGTAAAGGTGGTGGAGTCTGCCAGCGACCGGAAATTGGAGAGCCGCTCATCTCATGTCATCATGCAAGCTCACCAGAGGACATCCTTCCTCAGACCACTCCGAAAGATAAACTTCTCCCTAATAATTCACACCCAGTTCTGCAGAGTGTCCTCACCACCTCCATCGCTGGAGGAGAAGGGAGCGTTCTGCACAATGCCAGAGATGGACAGCGGGCCAGGAGGATATTGATAGATCCACCACAGCCGGCTCACTGCCTCTTCAGGCTTCCAGGTTCAGCTCCATCAGCACCAAGACCACCAGACACCTGAACACCCTAAATCCTCATCGATGATGATACAACACAACGAGGGTCCTCTTTATTTGGAGGCTTCTTTTCACCTTCATTCACAAGTCAAATGTTTTTTAGGCTGGTTTTTACTTGTATAAGGATCAGTAATGACCATCTTGTGCAATAAACACCAACTGATTCTAGTAGTTCCACTAACTTCATGAGGAGGCCACAATTCTTGAATCATTGTTAAACAAGAAACGATTTGAACGAGGTGAAATGTTTGTATGGGACTAGCCACCTCACCGCATCTGAAAGCCCCCCAGGACTGAGGACTTATTTTCTACCTGCCAATACAACAGCTGTTAGAAGCTGTGACCGCAGCAGTCTTTGCATCACTGTCAGTTTAAGAGTGCTTGAAAGGAAGAGCGTTCTTGCTGGGTAGTAAATCTTTTATCTTTTTGGAAACGGCAGTAGCTTTCTGGGAAGAGAAGGGGGGGTAGGAAGTGGTTTTTCTGTGGGTGTGTGTGTGTGTGTGTGTGTGTGTAGTTTGTGGTTATTTCTGTGCTTGTCTCTACGTGACACAGAGAGAGCAAAGAAAGAAAGAAAGAAAGACAGGAAAGCGAGAGAGAGTGTCAGCTCTTTCATTTCGGTTGGAGCAGGTTAGGGGAAGTCCAAATGTCAGAAGAAGACAGGTATATATGAAAAAGTGTCTTGGTGAAAGTGGTTAGAAAGAGTAGACTGTCAAGTGGCTGACAAAGTGAGACTAGAAAGCGTGGCTGATTTGTGAGCGTGATTCAAAGCGCCGCTTCCCTGCTGAGGCCTTTCCCTCTATCAGCTGCTTATCGTGACATGTGCCGACTGATCGGAGTCACTCAAATCTCCAGCGCTGGCTTGGGAAATGCTGGAAAAAGTACAGACTTTGAGCCGGGGAAGTTGGTTGACTGTACAGCGTGACTTCAAATCATAACGTTAATCTCCATGACATCAGGCTTGATTCGACCAAATCAAAGAGGGCTTATGGCAGCTGCACTGCTGATTCTTGTGCCTTGATACCCTCACCAAAGCAGAGGGTAATCCTGGCTGAAATGCTGCCACTTTGAAATGGCATCAAAGGGGTAATTTATTGAAAGTATTGCACTTCCATAAAGTCGGGGGCAAGACAGGTTAAGAAAAAAGAATGGTAGAAACTGAGGAGGTAGAGCTCAAAATATCATGACTTTTAGTCCCTAATATCGATCAAGCTGCAAAAAACACTAGATACTACACTTCCCATAATGCAACTTGATGATGTCTTAACTTAAATACTGCCTGGTAAATGCCACTGACAAACCACATATGCCTAGATTGCAGAGGTTGCTCAAATTATGTGGTTGAGTAATGTAAAAATGGCAAATAACATATTATTTGTTTGTGACTAGAAACCCAAAGTCATGACTGTGTGGACACTCGAGTCTCAGGCCTTTTTTAGGTTTAAGCATGTGTGTTATGTTGATATTATTTAGGTTTTAGGAGCATTCTTTGGACATGTGTATGTATCGTACTTTCAGAAAATGCATCTCAAATTTGGTTTTTATCGCAGTTTGTGACTTTTGTGCTTCTTGCCTTTTTACAGTCAGCTAGCCAGCAGTTTGCAAGGCTGGTGCAGAGATACATGCATAAAAGAAAAGCCCACATTTCTGGTTGCCAGCAGATACGCACTAACTGTTAAACATTATGAAAGACTTGGATATCAACAGGTTTTTGGATATGCACAAATATCTCACCGCCAACCTTTTTAAGGCGGTGGCTGAAGGAATGGATGCACATGCATACAAATGTGAATTTTAGTGGAATATTCATTTACATTATCCATGGAAACAGCTTCTGTAATATTTTTTGGAGTAAGAGCAAAAAGCAGGGCTCTCTGCTGTGATTTACAGAACATCGCCCATTGCCAGATTACCTAGAAGAAGTTCAATGAGGCAAATCTTTTGCTGCCTGACCCCATCATGACATCATTATTCTAAGAGAGGGATGCAATGAGCTGCCCAGTAATAGTAGAGGGACCCAGGCCGCGGAATGTGATGAGAAATGGACTTCACTGAACTGAGAGCTGACAGCAGCAGCACAGAGGCTGCACATTTTTCAGTGGAAAAGCTTTATCTTTGAATCGGCATCATCTTCTGATGCCGCAACTATTTTCCATCAGTCTTTAACGAAACAGACAGACACAATTACACAGACTGAGAGCAAGATTTTATTAAGCCGAGGGTACACACAGTGACTTCAAATCAAAAATACTAATTTCTGAGACTTCAAGCAAAGCTCTGGAGAGCAGTTTAACCACTGTTCATAGGGTAAGTTAACCTGTGGTTAACCATACCGACAATACTGCTACTTGATGCTTTATCAGATAATAACTCGCACTGAAGATGACCTAACTTTCAGTTAAACGGACAAAAAATCTCATGATTTAAATACAGCCGATTTCACTCAGCTGTGGTAAAAGCATGATAATACACCAACATTAAACACCATTCTTTCTTAATGCAGCCTCATATTTTCTTGTGATTGCGGTGATCGCATCACACATGTTTGTACAGATCACTCGACATCTACGTGCACAACCCAGACAACAGAGCAAAGGTAAACAGACTACACCTGTAGTTTGACAATAAGATCTCTCATCTCATCACATGTAATGCGATGTGAATAAAGTAGAGTTAATCCTGAGGCCACGCCAAGCTCCCTCCATCATTCCCTTCGATCCTTGACAACAAATGGAGCGTCGCTGCAAGTTAAGTTTATGGGCTTGACGCACCTGTTATACAGATGGGGTTTATGTTATGTTATAAACACTACCAGTTTGCTTCCATTTAATTGCCTTTTAAATAAGTGAGTGACAATTTCTTTTAAACAAATGTTCACTGCAAAAAAAATGTGCCTTTTGCAACTTTTTGTTGACTTTCCCTCCTATAAGGCATATAATATAATACACTTCAGCTTTTTGACGCCCTCATTAAATTGATAATTATGATTGCTGAGAACATGACCTACAATCTGATTAATGTCATTTTAAGAAGAGGAAGTGCTGTTAGCAGGAAGCGCACCTAGCCACGTAAATTAAAAAAGAAAACACATACACATAAATGTTGTTTGTTTTAATAGAAATGTATTCTTACAAATATAAAGTGTTTAAACATCCATTAAAAAGATATTTTACTGTGACTGCACAGAGAGAAAGTTTTTGTATTTGGGGCTGTGGGTGTTTGTGTGTGGGTTTTCAATCACCACATAACACAAATCATACCTGACACACACACACACACACACACACACACACGTTTCTATTTTTCATCCTGTTTTTGACAGAGTTTAAATGTCAGTGTGATCACATGCAACAACAGTTCAACGTGTATCAGTTAAATGTTTGCCACAAAGGGCAAATATGGAAAAACAAGAAGAGATATTAAACACCACACTGTGCTTGTGTGAGTGCATGTGTGCACAGTGTAAATGCATACAACATACTGAGGAAATGATGGGCTGCAGGGAAGTAAATTAAGGCAAACAATTAACTTGTACAGGCCTGCGTTACAAGCCTTAGCATTAACACTGAAATAGCCAGACTGTATTAGGACCGTGTTCTTTATCTTTTAAGTTGTAGAAGCAGGTGCACAACAGGTATCGCCAGTAGAATATGCTTTATTTATAAGTTGGAGGAAAATACATGGGAGGAAACTGCTCAGAGGTGTGAAACTTGCTTCACCAGGGTGAGCTCAATTTCCACACCTTTCAGACTTGAAGCGTTAGTTGGGAGCGGGGGTGGATTAAAACCGAGAACGACTCAACCAATCTTGATTTCTGATTACATTTCTTAGTACTGACCTTCAGAGAGTGCAGACGTTATCTTCTGTCTTTCCTCTGGTGGCAGTTTGCTAAAAGAGGAAAACCTTCATTTGTCTTGTGTTTTTTCACAGTTCATCAAATGGAATGACAGCAGCATGGTGAGCAGCTACACCAACAGGTAAGACACTTAAGTTTGTATTTCATGTCATTTGTTTCTATGATTGAGTATGTTAATGTCTAAGAGTTGACATATCACATACTGTTAGGAGTCATCGGCTCAAATTATAGGGTATTTTCCCATTTTTTATGGGACACTAGTGTGATAACTGTATGTCAATAAAGCACATTATCGAGAATGTTTTGTTCAGTTTCAGCACAATGCATTTGGTTTGCAGAGCTGTTGGCTCTTTACATGTCTAAAGATAATTTATAATAAATAGCATATGTCCAGTTTAGTTTATCTGATATTTTGAAGAAGCCCATTAAGTCATTAAGACAACCACAAAGATGTGAAGACAGATGCAAAAAAGTCCAAGATATATTTCCATGATGGTCCTCGACTGGCTTGTCAGTGGTTGCATCAGGTCGAAAGGTTGGTGAAGTAGTGAGTGTTAATACTTAGCTAATGCTTTTAACTGCAGAAATTCACCCTTAAGGTAATTTCCTTTAAAGCCACATTTGAAAACATCCAACTTTGGCTTCCCCCAGCGATGATTATCACCCGGTGGACCATGAGATGTGGTTGAAATGGAGCTTGAGCTTTGATTATTTTTGCAACGCATGCAACTCCCAAAAACGAAGAATCACGGCCCATGCTTAAAGAACAACTGAACACCCACTGAAAAGATGTTTTTTTTGCTGACTTCCAGAGGTTTGACTTCTCACCTTGCAGCAGCCGGTGATGCTGGGTGTGGACACTGGATGAATGAGACACTTGCATTTACAAACAGTTAACCATGGAGGGCAGCAAAACACTGAGTGTCAGTATGGAGTGCCGTTTTCATTCTATGTGGGAACGAAATGAATGAAATAAAAGATAAAAGACATATTAGCAAAAAGATTAAACAAATGTGATCTTGATCTGTGATGCCTGAGTTAACAGGGAATTTCTGGTAACACTCTATAATACAACGCTGAAAGTAGGAAAATGCACTTCCATCATTGTTTTTTATTAATTTATTTCACAAAATAAATCTGTCCCATTCTAATAGGTGTGTTATCAGTCTGTGTAAGTGGAACCATAGCAAACAAGCACAGGCAGGATCTGAAACATTGCCATTTCTGTTTTCTGATCACCTGTTACCGTATTTGCAGTGAGAGTATTTGGCCGCGCGTGTCCAGAAATAAACTCAAAAAAGTACCGCAAAAATAAGGAAGTGGGGGAACATACAAGTTATAATCCCTCTGCCACTTTCATTTCATCACAGCACAGGATGAGAAGAAGGAGGAAGTACTGATCTGAAAGCCAGAAGTCAGAACAAACCATCAGACCCCCATCTCTCCTGGTCATCCAGCTTTGGAAAGCAGCCATCTCCCAGCAAAGAAGTCTGATGACAGAGTAAATGGAGAGAAATATGAAAACCCCTCTGCTGCTTCTTCTCCTTGTTCTGCTTCATGTCACCACCATCAAAATGGGGCATTGTCCCAGCCTCCCGGATAAAAGTTAGTGATTTTATTTATTTTTGATGACTTTGATTTTTGTTTTAATATCATCCAGCATTGACTTAAAGAGCTTTACAAGACTCATTAAAAGTGCTCATGCAAATGACAGTTTCATCCTTTGCATTCCATCTCGTCTGCACAGGTCTCACCTGCTCCAACGACTACGATAGTGTCATCACTTGTGTGTGGAAGAGCACATATGTGTCTGACCGTGCAGACACTGTGTGCACAATATACGCCGAAAGGGTGCATCTGTAAGCACGGCACTTACAAAAATAAAAAAAAACTGGACAAATATGTCCTGAGAGTGGAGATCAGCAAAGTGAAATTTACATGAAATCATTTTTTTTTTTTTTTTTTTTTACAGTTTCAATAGATACAAGGGTTCCTGTAAACTGAAGCCTGTTGACGTCTCCAGACCAACAATACAGAGGTGCTCGGTGGACTTCGAAAGAGAGGCAAGGGTGAGTTTCAGACGCTGGTAACCGAACATTGCTGTTGCCAGCCCAGGTTTTGGAATATCTATTTATTATCTGCACATGTGAATTTAGAGAATAAAGAATCACTGGCCATGGAAGGACTTGGATGAAAAGACCAGTACCTCTCAAGTCTGTATGCTCAATATAAGAGCTCACAGCTGGTTAGCTTAGCTTATCTCAGCTTAAAGGCTGGAAACAGAGGGAAACGCTGGCTTGGCTCAGTCCATAGGCCAAACATCATGTTCAAAGCCTGTATACTAATTTAAATCTTATTTTCTTTCTTATGAGTGTTTTTTAACTGCTGTATTCTTTTTCTTTGAATCAGTTTCAGTCCACCCATATGTTGACCATTAATGTGAGCTGTAACCACATGCAAAATGTGAGCATTTCCTACCGGCCGATTTGTCACAGTAAGTACACTGAATATATCGCCTCCTTGTGAGCAACCTTGCGAGCTGTTCATGGCGACCTTGAAACAAACCGCGTGTGTGTGTGCGCTTTGCAGTAAAGCTGAAACCTCCGCCAAAACCAGAAATCAACTTCACCACCTTTTCCTGGGTCGCTCAAGTTACCAGGCCAAGAATCCCAATGTACAAAACCCAACTGCTGTGGAAGCAAGAAGATCAATCATGGAGTGTGTGTATATATTTTGTGTCTATGCAAGTGTGTGAATGTGTCTATGTTACAGATGAGGGAGACCTTGAGAGTGAATGTTAAAGGAAAGGAAATCCAGGAAAAAGGATATAACAGACATGAAAATCAGCCAATTAAACAGCCGCACCTTTGTTTCTTGCTTGTCAGGATCCCTCTTTAAAGGACAGAGAAATAAACAAGACATGTCAACGGCACTGCACAGCTGAGATAGGTAAAGATCTGCTGATAATAGGCGAGAAATATGAGGCACGGGTTCGAGTGAAAACTGCAGAGGATGGTGAATATTTTTCAACCTGGAGTGACTGGAGCCCCACGGCATCATGGGTGTCACACACTGGAGAACCAAAACCAACACCTCCCCCATCAGGTAAAGATTGCCAAGAATGAGAAATATGTGTTTTATGTTGATTAAAGAGGTGTACTCTTACATGACAAGTACCAATATAATGTGCCTTTAATTCCCTGTGATTGTGCATCAGGATGACTGCATGACAATCACAATGGAATAAATACACACCTATAACATGACATATTCTGTCCTGTGTTTGTCAGATGTTGCTCAGGGTGTTCTGGGCACAGTTGCATGCGTGGTAGCGTTGGTCTTGTTGCTCATACTCTTCAGGACTGACAAAACCACCTGGTAAGCCAACCACACGACCACAGAGTACTCTTCCAAAACATGTGTCACTTGTGAGGCAAAAAAATGTTAAATTCTGATCTTCTTTGTTCAAGAGCAGTGTATATTTTTGATAACTTTTAGGATTTACATAGCAAAGAAAATCAGAGGTCCGCCCCTACCGAACCCAGGAAAATCTTTCCTGCAGGGTATAAATTTCCAGGTGAGCTCATGAAATCTTTTTTCTTCATGTTCGTAACATTTAAATCAGACTTTGCTGCAGACTAATCTTAGACCTCTCCTACTGCATTAGTTAGTATTTTTCATCATTTATCATTAACATTCATATGAAGTCTTGACTGGGCTACCACACGTGTGTAAGTCCAAAATTCACTCTTCTTTTAACTCTGCTCTGCAAAAGCTTTCATCAACTTTCTTCTGCATCGAGTCGCTAACACCAGCATTTGGTGCTGGACAATTGGCAAACAGTGGGTTTATCAGAGTGTGAGAAAAGCCCTTAACTGAAAGATGCTAAAAGGGTCCATGCAGCTGAAGGGAACTGCAGACTTGGGGGTTAAATCTGTGCAGGTTTGTCGCTTCCAGCAAACCCGAGTAGTGACAACACACTTCACCCACAGCTAATGGAAAAATATTGATTAGTGCAGCTTTAAAGTCCAGATGAAACTGCAATTCCAGTATATCGAGCTCTAGCTAGGCGGGATATAACCCGTCATATGCTCCATGCAGCTGCTCAAGCAGTTCACTGTGAAATGCCTTGTGCACAATCTGCAGCTGTGACTGATAGCACTTTCCTCAAAGTGAATAAATTCTAGCCATCTTGCCTGTTGCCATGACATTTTGTGGAAACAGAACAAAGTGTGGGGTGACAAACACCCAAAGACACACCATTTTACCATGCTAGCTAGCTGGCCAATGAACCTTAGTTCTGTGCTGCTAAAAGTTTGATTGATGCGTGAATGTCATGATATTATTGGTTGAAACTGGTTGATTCACGCCTATGGAAGAACACGTCATAGTTTGTTGTACTGGAAGAAAGCATGATTGAATCGTTTTCTTGATTTTCACACATTTTGTTAAATAGGTGCACAGTATGACTGGGGATGTGATCTGAAAGGGCTAAGGATGTTTCTCATTTCATCTCGACTTTAAAACTAGCAATGCATGTTAAAAAGGGCCAAGCACGAACATGACACAAAGCAGTAGCATCATGCACAGCCCGTGTAGGTTGTGAAACCAAACCAAAGAATTACTCATTAGACATTTGTCCATTTTGATCCAAAGGGTTAAAACTGTGTCACTGTAGCAGCAGAATAGAGACACAAACGCCTTAAATGCTATTTGTTATAAACAGACAGTAGTCTTCTGTGTTTTTAACCATTCCAATCCCTTCTCTCGCTCCTCCACCTTTGACCTTTCCCCCCTTCAGAACAGCCCTCACTTCACCAGTGACTCCTTTCGATCTTTCTTGAGACCGGTGGAAATCACCTCTGTGGAGGTAACCTCCACTGTGGATGCTGTTGCACCCAGCGGGCAAGAGGCGGCGCTGCGAGAGAAGATGAGAAGCGAGAGCAGCTATGAGACGACCAGTTCCAACTTCTCCAACCCCAGTTACTCTAAGCTGCCTCCTCCTCCTCCTCTTCCTCCTGTCTCCTTGCTCACTGCAGGGAATCTGGAGGCCTGTGGCGTCGATACACCTTATGGACCGGTTGGTTGTCAGGGTGAAGCAAAAAGCGCAGAACAGGATAGGGATGATGTAAGAGGGAAAGAAGTGGAGATCCTACGACTGCCCTTCAAATGCAGCAACAACAGTGAGCCTATGTTGCTAATTTCAGACTATGAGAAGGTTGAGAAGCCCCAGGTTGAGCGCCTCCGGCTGCAGAGTCTAGATTCAGGTGTGTGCAGTGGTGAGGAGGTCAGTCAAGAGAGCCTGGAGGCAGATAGCATCAATGTGACTGATTGCCATGATGAGGTTCCTGGAGGCAAGGTGGAAAGGGAGGGAGGGAATGGAGAAGAAGTACATTTTCAGAAGCTGTTCAAAGTTTTGCTTGACAAAGGGTCTATGCAGGTTTGCTCTGGTTACGAGCAAGTCCAGAAGCTGCAGGTTGATGCCGCTGAGCTCCCTAGCCTGGATTCAGGCATTAGCAGCGGGGGCGAGGAGCAGCTGAGTCAGGAGGAGAGCCTGGAGGACGTTGATAAGTCCACTGAATCCACTAGCCTCCTGTTTCCTCCTCCTTCTCCTCCTCCTCCCAGTGCATTGGCATGCTCCTCGCCCACTTTCACACCATTGGTGTTGAACTTCTCCGAGGCAGGTTTCAGTCCGGTTCTGCCACCTCTTCCATGTCTAATACTGGAGAGGATTGCACTGATGTCAGCTAACAGGCCAGTGGAGCCCTCTGGTGACGGATACATGCCAGTAAGACAAGAACAGAGCTAAAAAACCAGCAGAAACAAATGATAAACAGTCAAGGCCAGACAGTATAGTATGTAGCATGTGCAGGATTCATGACAGCCTGATAGAGTCAGTTCACATATTTTTTTCTCAGTAGTGTGTAATATCATATGGACATTTTTTCAATGCTCCCAAAGACGGGTTGATTTTAATGAATGTATTTTTTCTACACGGCCTTATTATATATATTTATAACAATTATTTATCTTGTAACATGAAACATTTATCTGTGCAGTCAGTTTTTTTCAGTGACGAACCAGGAAATAAAAACCAAACAAAAGATGACATCATGAAACAGAACCAAAAAGAAAAAGCCAAGAGGCCTACATCTAGTCTTACTGTTTCCATCTACGTTTTTTATACTAAAAAATAGAAAAAATATATATATATTTTTTGCTAATTGTGCCATTCTCCAGGGAGAAATATGTAATAGGCAATGTCTACCTGTGTTTTGCTTAAAGGATTTTTATGTTGCCGTGTTACCGGTGATACAGTGTGCCAAATATCTTGATGGGTTGTCCAGTACTTCAGCTCTGGAGACATTTTTCACGTGTTTAACGTGTTTAAAGTTCCTGTGTCCATCCCTGCTCTTAAATAAACATCCGTGCACGCTGCATCAGTGGGGTCGGAGGCCAGTCTCACCAATGCCTATAGAAATAAGAGGAGTGTATCAGATATTGAATTTACCCTTTACTTAACTGTAAAGGGTACTGTCACTTTTCTCAAATGTTTGGGATTTGTTGTTGTTATGTTATCTTAGACCACTGCAGCCTGGCTGCATTATATTTGTCCTTGAAGGTGATAAATGCATTTCCTACCTCACGAAGCATTTGCAAATCATTTCTCTCATTTACACCAGCTTGCAGTCTTTTTCTTCTCCTGTTTTGTTGGTGCATCAACTCTTCGTGCACTCTCCAGTCAACAGACATGTTTATGCAGTCTCTCCTGTTCTCATGTGTGTTCTCCACTGGCGAGATAGGACAATACAGTGACGCGCTCATCAAAACATTCCTCTCTAGGAATCACATCATCAGTCATATGTAAAGTAAATTGAAACTGTACTGACCTCTATTTGTATGGCAGCTCTATTAAGAAAGACAGACAGTCAATATGAATAAGTTGTTGAAAATCTATGCTATCACTTATCTAATCTTGTTATTTTAATTACTCATCGTTTGATTCAACTTTTGATGGTTTTATATTTTGTTGTGTTATGATTATTCATAGAAATAGATGTTTAAAAGGGAAAAAGGGATAAACAATCACCGCTCTGTGGTCATGTCACTGGTTTTGTTGTTGTTTTCTCTGTACGCTGTATACAATGATGTGATAACTATGATGTTTTCTACGAAGTAAAAGTGGTGAAATTTCTATTGAAATAAATGTGAGTGTTTTGGGGCATAGAAAGAGTTTTGCTTGGATTTCTTTCTTCATAAGTGTCACAAGTTCGACACAATGTCCTCACTGAAAGCTGAAAACCTCCAGTGTGACAGATCGCCTGATGAAGATATTAGGAGAGGGTGAATTTTGGCAGATACATAAACAACTTACCTGCTTACAGTTTCACTTGTGTAAAGACAAACTCCGTATTTGAGGTAAAAATACAGAATCTTTTTTGTGCATGGTGTAATCTCCCTAAAGCTTCATCTGCGTGCACTTCATGGCCCATTGGGATTCCCTGTTTGCATGGAAAGTGGCATGAACTGTGGGAAATGAGTACGTAAGCCTGTCCCTGCCTGCTTCATTCCCATCAGATTTACTTGTGCTGGGGGGTCGATTGGGAGCATCACTGTTGCTAGGTGATGATGACATCAGCGTACCTGTACCTACCTGACTCACCTCTGTTCCTTTAAGATGAGAGAGTGCTCTACAACATGTATGCTTAGTTATAATCAAGCCATCAGGTATGACTTTGTGGATGTATTTTAGCTTTATTCCACTGTCATCCATAGCAGAGAGATAACCTAACCTATCCTGAAAGAATGTGCAGTTCCAAACGAGCTCTGGGAAATATTGACTGACTTTACCCTTACCTTTGGACTTACAAACAGAAGGGGAGCCGTTTGAGTCTGTCGGAGCAACATGTCTGGTTATGTGCTTACCAGAGATGCTGAATAAAATCAGTTAAATTGGAAATCCAGACGTCAGCGAGCCTCCATGGATGGTGAGATGATTTCTGAAGGAACAAAGGACGAGGAGTGATGCAATGGCGCTCGGGCACGGCTCGAAGAAGTCATTTTCATGTGACCAGGGGGTCACACCTGCTTCCCTGATCGATGGGGTCAGTAATGCTAACACTGAAATAGATACATATGTAGTCTGGTATTTCTCAGTCAGTATGTTGAGATTAGTGTACGTCAAACCTGTGGAGTTGTTAGAGTAAACTAGTGTTGAACAGAATTCTATGTGCACCTTCTTGAAAATGTAGTGAATGGAGGATTTGTTTTGGTTTTGAATGTTTGCTCTGGTCGTGAACTTAAAGCTGCTTTCATATGGCTTTGGGCTCATGATGGTTTCACAGACTGAAAAGTCAATTAATACAGACATAAGAATAAAAGATATGAAAATAAAAAAAGATGATGTATCTGTCTAAAAGGCTTTAGCCTTTACACATCATAGTCATCTATTCACAGGTCTTGCACATCTGCAAATGTGAAAAAAGTTGTAGCCTATAAATTCCAAAATTAGAAGCGCAAAATCTGATCTTGCCTAAAAGGATGCCACTTCACGATTCAAGATTCAAGATTCAAGATTCAAGATTCAAGAGTCTTTATTGTCATTGAGCATGTCAATGAAATTTTCATTGCAACCCCCATGTTAGGAACAGACAGTAAGAAAGATAAGAAGATTAGAAAGAATAAAATTAAGATAACTACAATAAAATTAACATGCAGTAGAAATATTCGTAAAAGCAATTAAAAATATAACAGAATGAAAATATACTAAGGCAATAAAATATACTAAACAATAAACGATAAAATATGCCAGTGAAATGTGCCATCAGAATAAAATATACGAGCAGAATAAAATATACAAGCAGAATAAAATATACACAGTAAAATGTACCGACAGAATAAAATATACCAGTGGACGATAAAATATGCCAATGAAAATGAAATGTGCCAATATACTAAAATGTATATAATTTAGTTAAGTATATGTGTGTACCTAAAAGTTAAGTACACAGAAGGTGCAGGTGGAGGTGGAGGTGTAGGTGTAAAAGTGTGCAGTGGTTCACAGTTCTCACAGTCTCTCACTGCAGTGAGGGGCTGCTGGGGGTGATAGCTCTAACAGCTCTGGGGAAGAAGCTGTCCCTCTGTCTGTTATTGGTGGTGCGGATGTTCCTGTACCGCTTTCCTGATGGAAGCGGTACAAACAGTCTGTGGCCCGGATGGCTGGGGTCCGTGGCGATGGATCTCGCCCTCTTCCTGACCCGGCCTTCATATATAGAGTCTAGGTCAGGGAGGGGGTGGCCCACGATGCCCTGTGTAGTTTTAACCACCTGTGCCAGTTGTTTCCTCTCCTGTGCCGTACAGCTGCCATACCACACTGTCACACTGAGGCAGAGGATGCTTTCAATTGTGGCCCTGTAGTAATTGACGAGCAGCGGCAGAGGAGAGTCCAGCTCGTTTCAGTTTCCTGAGGAAGAAGAGCCTTTGTTGTGCCTTCTTCACCAGGCGGGAGGTGTTCATGGACCAGGAGAGGTCAGATGTGATGTGGAGACCCAGGAACATGATGTTGTCCACACGCTCCACCACTTTTCCGTCCATGAGGAGGGGGGCGTGATCCGTCTTCCTGGACCTCCTGAAATCCACAATGACCTCCTTGGTCTTCCCTGTGTTCAGCACCAGGTTGTTGGCTGAACACCACTGGGTGAGCTGGCGTATCTCCTCTCTGTAGTGGGTCTCCTTGTTATCTGAGATGAGACACTTCACTTCACGACTGTGTTGGTGGGGTGGATGGCAGCACAGTCGTGAGTAAACATGGTGAAGAGGGCCGGGCTGAGCACACAGCCCTGTGGCCTGCCCATGCTGAGGACCATGATGATGTAATGTTCCCTATTCTCACCACCTGAGGCCTCAATTATGCTCTGAGACAGGCATTTAGGACCTGTTGAGAGAGAAAAAGTCGAGAAAGCGAATGCATCAGACCCTTACACAACACATTCATTTACTGAGGATATCATTCACTTTGATAAAGCCAAATAACTCACCTATTACCCATATAACTGCAAAACATTTTTGAGAGAATTGTTGTAGTTTGACAGAAAAGCAAACAAAAATGTTTTTGTCTTATACACATACTGCTTTTGCTAATGTGAAAATCACAGCAGCAACAATTCATGGTTAAGTCAGAAATCTATAAATAGAAACATATAACTAATCAGAATAAGAATGTGACTAAAACAATAGCTGCTTGGTTGTGGGCAATGAGAAATGTTAAAGCATTAAATCTGAATTTCTAAAATGTAAAGGCATTGTTGGCTGTTTAGAGAGAAAGAGAAAAACCGCAACAGCCATATGGCCAATCATAGTCTACAGACACTGTATGAACACACACAATCAGTTAATCAGTCAGACCTTATACTTTCTACCCCCTACCCGAACAAGGGTTTGTATCCAATCCCTAATTTCATTTTTGACTCTACCTCTTTACTTTCAACCCCCTACCCGAACCAGAGTTTGCATCCCACACCCCGCTTTTATTGGTGCAGTTGGTGAGAGGTAGGGGTAGATGATGGTAGTGGCATGTGGCATCTAGGCCTGTGGTAGCATTGTAGCAGCTAACAATAGCTAAAGCAGTGCCAGTTAGTATTGGCATCTAGCAGTTAACATTAACAGTATAGGTGAATCTAGCTTTATCGTTTCTTCTGTTCCTCTTAGCAGGTAGCGGTTAGCATTATCATTATCATTAGCTAAATGGTAGCATCAGTACTGGCCACTACCTGGAGCATCTCCTAAACAGGCCTGGGTCAGTTGAACGTGACAGTGCTGTTTGGATTGTGTAGGAGCAGTGTGAACTGGCACTGGGGGGGTGACTCTGGGACGCCAGAATTCCTAGCCTCCTGGAGGTGTCGTGGGACTAAGTAGGCGAAACACTGTTGAAGGGAGGTTTCCACCTGATGACCCCCAGAGACGTGTTCAGAATCACTGCTCTTTGGCATGTATAGAGGCAGATTAGAGCTCCAAGGCTCTTCACTGAGAATGAATCCTCTTTTTGAGCACAAGTATCTTGTGTTTAAATTAAATGTGTGGCACTTCTCAGACAAATCAATGTAACACAAAGTGCTTTCCAGACATTCTGAACATTCCCTTCCTGGCCCTCAACACATCCATTCCCTGCATGCCACCGCATGGAACATTAAATGACTATTTTATAAGTACTGACTCATACAATCATAACTTTTCATAAATCTAAAATATAATAAGGAGAAATAAGAAAGGAGAAATAATTAAAATTAGTAAGATTCAATGAAAGGCCAAGACTGGATCTTCTACATTTAAGAAAGTCAAAGATTTGTCTGTTGTCGACAGGTAGGAGCCGGTGGACAGGCCGTGACTCCCCCCAACAGGAAGACGAGGTCCTGCAAGTGTCTCCTGGCCTTCACCATCATCGTCATCATCATCTTCATAGCCGCAGGAGCCACACTGGCCTGGTACTTCCTGGGTAGGGAGCTTTCTTTTCTTAAGTTTTTAGCCATGACAGCGGCATGACTGTCAGTCAGTCAGTGCGTCCCTCACTTTGATCACAGACTGAAGTATCTCAACAACTTTTATTTGCCATTAAATATTATGCGGATATTCATGTTTCCCTAAGGATCAATCCTGCTGACTTTCTTCATCTACCTGACCTTTACTCTAGAGCCACCAGCAGATTACATTTTTGCTTTTAAAGACATATCTTTGGTGAATTTCCACGAGATTTGGTTCAGATCTGTATTCAGGGTCCTCAGAGGATGAATCCTGATGACTTCTATGATGCCCTGACTTTTACCATAAAGTGACCAGCGGGTCAAAGTTTTCATGTATCCAGTGAAGCATCTGTTTGATGGCTTGGTGTAAACGTTTTTGCAAATTTACGTTTATACAGTATTTATATGACTTTTATACCCAGCAGCTTGAGTTGTACTTTGTTTCCTGCTAATAAACAAATGTTAGCATGCTAGAACATTAAGATGCTAGCCATGGCAAATATTACACCTGGTAAACGACAGCATGTTAGCTGGTCCTTGTGAGCATGTTAACATGTTATAGCATTTAGGTCAGAGCACTGCTGCACCTAAGAAGTCTCATAGAGCTGCCCTAATGGCTGTGGGCTCTTGACTTTTGTTTATTAACACTGTGTTAATCTTCATAAATCCCTCTGTAACAGAATACAGGGTTTGGGTGTTGGAGGATCGTGTCCAGCAGCAGTACACGGCCTACCTGTCCATCCTCAACCGGAACTTCTCTGCTGATCTGTCCTCTCACAACAATCCTGCATTCAAAAAAGAGGCAAAGGGAGTGCAGAAGCTGGTGAGCAGGGACCATGAATTCCCCTGATACTGATGTACACTAGAATAACTTGGTTCACATCCTCAGGGATGGCGAGTGAAGCTTGTTTTTCCATATAATCTTCACAATGCAATCAAAAACTACCTGACAAATATGAAAACCAGCAGCAGTCTTGTTGGAATAGTGAAGACTGTACGTAGATTATGTCCAATAACACTTCAAGGTGTACTATGCAGGATTTTCTGAGCAAATAATGTATACTTATAAAAGTAATCCATCTTGATCATCAGTTGTGACCCACTAGAGGTGCTGTGGTTGGGACGGTTTTGGGCTGTAGCCTCCAGCCACCAACGGCGTGCACAAAGAAACCAGGTGCCAGACCGTAAGCAGCATGCATCCACAGAAAAAAAACGCAAATATTGTGAGGCAAAAGGTGAAGAGCCACATGGAGTTGGCTTGTTTTATGTTGCACCGTTGCAAAAGTCAGCTTTTCCACGACAACAAATGCTATTTTCCTACAGTAGTAGCTTACAGTGTGCATGAAAGCAGCACGTTTCTGGTTGCATTCCTGCCTAGCATACCTTTAAATGTATCTTGCAGTTGTATACTCGCATGAGAACAGGTGGTATTCTTGTCTTCTGTCTTTCAGGTAGAGAAGATGATGAAGGGCTCGAGTCTCTCTCGATACTTCAACTACACCACTGTCTTCGCCTTTGGGTACGTAGATCAATTGGGCTGAATAGCAGCAAGATTAGAGTGACAGAAGTTGTTTACAGTAAATACTCGTGTCTGCGAAAGTCTTGTGCTTATAGTAGATGCTTTTACTCATGTGACATCACTTTTGGAAGTGGTTTACAGGTGCAACCCAGCACACTTCTGACCACACCCGTTCATGATGATGGTACAGCACATTTGAAGCTGCTCTTCATCCTGATAAATGATAATAGTCATTTACGTCATGTATTGCTCGTCTCTTGACATTTCAAGGCACCTTTAACTGCTGTGTGATTTTTGGTCTGGACCTTGCTCGCTGCAGGGAGGGGAGTGTCGTGGCTCACTTCTGGATAGTGATGTCTGTGCCATGCAGCCATGTTGGGAGGGTCACGCTGGAGAAGGTCACAGGGAGCCTGGAGGAAGGCCTGAGGTGGCACGGAGGAGCATCGAAGGAGGAGGAGACAGCCTGCATCAATGGATACGTCCTCCACCTCCCCTCGCTGTCTGTCAGCGGTGAGAGCAAGAGAGGAGCACACACCAAGATGTGTGTATGTGTGTGTGTGTGTGAGACAGAAATTAAACGTGTGTGAGGAAAGAGGAAAATGTGAGACTCGGGGACACATGAAAAGATCTGTTTTACTTTACTGTCTCGTGTGTCTTTTTTTCTCTGCTCCCTACAGAAACTGACTCCAAAGTTATAGAGCTTTTGAAATCCTCATTTGGTATCTCACTTTATTGTCATTTGCTTGTTTATGATTTCTTATTCTGCATTAATTTATTCATTCTGATTGAACCTTAATTAGCATGCACCACAATTTATATTTCTCTGAGCAAAAACTGCAGAAAAGCAAGTGCTTTTCACATGTAATATTATGCATTTATGGTTACAGACAGTATCATCTAGTATGAGACAATTAAAAATCCTTTTCTTGGCATCATTAAGAATTGAATTGCAAAACAAACAAAGATCTATGATTATAAAACTCTTATTTATGACAATTAGGAAGCAAATGATGGTTTCCAAAATGTGTGAGACTTATTAATTGTTTGAGTTGAACACAATCCTGTTTGGATTCTTAGATGTTTTTTTACGTGTGGGAATGAATGGGAATCTTTCTCATGCCAGTTAGCTAATGGTATGCTGACTCTGGTCTTGGAATTAATGCTCAGTTCCAAACATAAAATCAAGGTAAAACACGCCACTGACACGTGATGCTGTAATTCATGTCTGACCAGCTTTGACAAATCAATCACCTGCTGCAACCTGAATCTGGCAAAAATGACTTCAACAAATCTAATCTGAAAGCTCGGCTTCTAACTCCAGCTTTTTGGCATCCTTTCCCCAAGGCTGTTACCGCTACCAGAAGGTGGTATCCCGCAGCCCTTTGGCTCTCCGTGGCCCCAACACGCAACGCTCCTCCTGCCTGTGGCACCTCCAGGCCGCCCCCGGCTCCCAGCTGGAGCTCCACATGGAGTGGCTGCTGCCGGAGTGTCGAGACAGGCTGCTGGTGTACAACTCCCTCGCCCCCACGGACACTCACCTCATCACATCGTGAGTTGCATCCAGCTAGACATTTGTATAGATTGTGACATATCAGGCCAATAATGTCCCTCTGCTGAACATCGCACCTCAAAGGAGAGACTGTCATTGCATTATATGTAAGAGATTAAACATTTACCCTTTAAATTAATCACACTTAGGAGGTCACGCTAACTATGTTTCCCACTGTGTGCTTTTGTTTCCCTCTGGCCTCCCAGTGTGTACGGCTGCAGCAGACATGAGCGTGTGGTGCGTGTGCTGTCCACAGGGGAGTGGATGACGGTGGTTTGGAAACAGGGTCTGTACAACTACAAGGACCCCTTCTCTCTGTCTGCACAGGCCTGGGACCACCAGGGTAAGACCAGCTGAGAACCCAGCCTTTCTTTTAGCAGTTTTGCATTTTTCATACAATGTTGCACACGCAGCCTGAGAGGAGACAGATGATGAGTTAATTTCACCCTCAGTGAGCAGAGTCAAATCACCACAGCGCTTTTTTTTTATTGATAGACTAAAGTTGGAGGAAAGGTGCCAGATTGCTAAACAAGACAAAGAGTCACCATCTGATCTCATGCACAGTGGCGCTTTGAGCTAAATGCTAACACTACCATGCTATCCAAAGATGCTGATGTTTAGCGGGTACAATGGTTAGCATTTTTGCCATTTAGGATTAAGCTAAAAGTGCCAAAGTGCTAGTTTACTTTGGACAAAGTGAAATTTGAACCTCATGATGGGACAAGAGGAGAGATTAAAGATTAAAGGTGTTTTTGAAATTCCTCCTGAGGGGGGCATGCATGTGTTGACCAAGTTTCAGGGCAATCCATCCAATAAAAAAGGAGACATTGCACTTGGTGTTGGAGGAAAAGTTGGGTGAAGCATGAATTTCTGTACCAAATTTCATCCAGTGGATGAGTGAGATATCTCACAGGATAAATTTTGACCTGCTGATTGCGTATAAGAGGAGAAGTCAGTGGACTGCCAAAATCTGTCGGCTTAATCCTCTGGGTACTGAAAATGGCTGATAGATGATGATAATCCATCCAGCATTGTTGAGATGTTTCAGTTTGGATCAAAGTGGTGGATTAACTGATACACTCACCAACAGAGCAGCAGACCAACACTGCCATGATGCTGCTAGAAGTGTTAACCAGCAATAGACCACCAAGATATTGACATTAGTTTGCCTATAGCTGATCTAATGATCACCATGAATTCCACTGTCACTGACATTAATTAATTATATAATAAACTTTATTTGTATAGCACCTTTGGTCCAATGAATGCAGCTCAAGGAGCTTTACAACAAAGAAATCAGATGCACCATGTGTGTCACATAAAAAGACAAAGAAAATGATTGGAAAATTAGAAGGATAATAAACTTGCTTGATAATTGTAAAAATAAGATTAAAGGATAAAAGCAGAACAAAGAAAATGCATAGTATAAAATGGAAAATAAAATAAAATAAAGGTAAAAACACACAGAATGCATAAAATCAAGTGAATTTAAGTAAGTTTAAGTAAGCTTGTAAAAGAAGTGCAGCTGTGAATAAGTGCGAGTCAAGTCAAAGGCTAAATGGAAGAGATAAGTTCAATGACATTGATGGGGTTTTTTTTTCTTGTCTGTCATTCAGCAGAGGTGTAAAACTTTCCACTCAGCCAGACGCTCTTAAAAGATGTTTACTCAGCGGCTGCGCCCACTTAAGTTTAACCAGACTTAGTGAATGACATTTATTCTGCCTAAAATGCAGCCTGGCGAAGCATCCCCAACATACCCTATTAAACACCACTTCGTACCTGATCAGGCGAGGTTGGATCCAGTCCTGCAGGCTCTGTTTTTTGGTAGCAGGTGCCATTCTGTCAAATCCATTCTACAGTGGATCATCTTTTTTCCTCTGAGTTTTCACCCTGTGTTTTGTAGTTGAAATTCACTGATGCTGCAACATAGAATCACTTTCTATTATGGATTGAAATACTTTCTTTCTCAGAGTGTAACTCCAGTATAGAGCTCAGGGCAGAACCAGGGGTCCAAGGGACACTGAGGACACCTTTCTTCCCCAGCTACTACCCCCCTGACACCAACTGTACCTGGAGCTTCACTGTAAGACACTCCCTCATCCTCACATCTTCCATTTCTTGAATGATTGATTGATTCATTTCTTGGTAACCATTAACAAGACCTCATATTAACAATAAATGCATGTTTGTATGTGCACTTTAGTGTAATTTTGTGATTTCAGATGCCCAGTGTGGGGATGGGCTTGTCTCTGGAGTTCGACGGCTACGAGCTAAGCAGAGCCAGCTACAACCAGGTCTGTACTCAGGGACAGTGGATCATCCAGAACCGCAGGTAGGCAGACTTTCAATAGAGAACAGCTGAAAAGTCTGCACACCACAATTTATATATAAAAAACATGCACCTGCACAGATGTTGTAGGTCAAACCCTACTTTCTTATCCTGCTGTCGATACCAAACCACATGCAGGTGGCAGTAATACATAGACAATATACTTATTTACTGACACGATAATGCTGCTACAATTACGAGCAGAGTCATGTATGTGAAGTGATGCTGATCCGCCACCTGTGTGTGGTTTGGTGTCTGAGAGGAAGTATCTTTGCATGTGACAGTTTTTCACGCAGGTCACAACGTGCAGACTTTTCAGTTAATTTCCTACCGAATAAAAACACAAATTAACAAAGTTAAATTACACAGTAAAAAATATTATGCTCATATCATCACGTGATTCTATTCTGTGCTGAACAGCAGGGGGCAGCAGGGTTCCATATGAGCTTCCTGTTAAAATGTCCATTCAAACATTTAATTTTTTATTCCAATTTTCATTTCTATTTCTATTAAATCTGACAAATCCTGTGTTAGTGTAACCACTGTTTAACCGGGAGAGGTTTGTCATGAGTGCCTTAGACAAATTGAGAGTCTTTTACCAGAGTCTTCTTGCGTCCGCTGTAGGGAAACATTTCCACCTGATTTTAGCGTGTCTGTCCATTTCTCAGGCTGTGTGGTACCAGGGGCCTGCAGCCATACAACGAACGCCTCCTCCTGCTCTCCATGACGGCCACTGTTGTCATGACATCAGAGGTGTCACTCACAGGGCCGGGCCTTCAGCTGCACTACAGTGTCTTCAACCTATCAGATCGTACGTCGTGGATGAGATTTGGATAACTTAACTGCTTAGCAATGTTTCTGCCGTGTTCCGCTTATGTTGATGAACAGAGTGTGTGTTAATGTGTGTTATACAGCTTGCCCAGGCCAGTTTCTGTGCACCATTAATGGGCTGTGTGTTCCTGCCTGTGATGCAATCAAGGACTGTCCCAACGGACTTGACGAGAGGAACTGTGGTATATACTTGTTTTTTAAATCAGGTCACACATAATTTGTTGCGTGTTATGTCGAAAAAGTGGCACATAGCAGGAAGAACATAAAAAAAAAGAATATGTCGGACCACCACACAAAATCAGTGAAGCCCAAAGCATTTAGATGTTGATGAATTCACTCTCAAATAACGTTGTGTCCGTCACAGATTTTTAAAACCTCGTCAGCATGCTGCTCACGTAAGCTGGCTGGTCTAAAAGTCGGAGGGTGACGCTGATCTGATCTGATGGGCCTGTTCTTTCTAATTCTACTGAATCCATTTCGATGCCAGACAGTATCTCACAGTTTGAAACCTGTGAGATCTGGCAGCTTGTCAAGATACGATGCTGTTACTGGTTGGGCTTTTTAGCTGTGAGCACCGGTAGGTCATGGATTGGCCATTAATTAGACACTTTTTAGTCGGGAGTAACAGCATTTATCATGTGATATAAAGAAATCAGAAAGTATTTTAAAGTATTCATTTTTGTTTGCATGCTTTGCTAAGTAGGTGTATGATAACATATGGAGAATTTATGTAGCATAAAAGCATAGATTGCATATAATACACTGAAATGAAAGTAAGAAGATACTCCTTTCGCCATTTCACCAAATTAAGACAAATGTGTCACCATGCACAGTAACTGGTTATCAATTTATCTACCAAAAACATTCAAGTATCCTAATATGAAGCTGCAAATGAAAAGTTTAAATGAAAATGAAAAGCACAGCAGACTGTCTCTACTCACAAATGCATTTCCCTGTGTGTGTGTGTGTATGTGTGTGTGTGTGTGTGTGTGTGTGTGTGTATACGTGTGTGTTTTAGTGTGTGCGGCACAGTTCCAGTGTCCAGAGGACAGTCAGTGTGTGGACTACTACAAGGTGTGTGACCAGCACCCAGACTGCCCTGAAGCAACGGATGAGATGAACTGTACTGATGGTAACACACATCACATGCCCACAACGTTTCACACAGCCTTTTGCAACACCTAGTACCTGAATTTTTAAGATTCGCAATTTCTTTGTTGTTATTTTAACTCAGAACATAAAGATGTCTGACCTCAGAGATCCGGTATTCTAAATACAAACCTGCTGCGTACAGAATAATCAGAAATATACTTTCACTAAAAAGAATCAACCAACTCTCGGTCCCGAAATGTGTTGAGACTCTCATTCTCATTCAGCAAAGCACTAACCATGCGAGTATGTGTGTTTGTGTGTGTGTGTGTCCAGGTGTGCAGTGTACAGACATGACCTATGTGTGCGCTGATGGAACCTGTCTGAAGAAGCCGAATCCAGAGTGTGACTTTGTCACCGACTGCCCCGACGCCTCTGATGAGAAACAGTGCGGTGAGAAGATAAACATCTGGTTTTGATGTTTTTCCATTTCGCTTTAACTCAGCTTGGGGTGTATTTTGACTTTATACTTTTGAATTTTGAGCTCTCTTGGACAGGTTTCTTAATGTCAACCTCTATGAATCCATATTTGCAACTGTGTGTTTTAATGCAGTATTTCTGCGTATGTGTCTTCAGACTGTGGCCTCCGGCACTTCTCCAGCCGTATTGTAGGGGGTACCAATGCCACGGAGGGGGAGTGGCCATGGCAGGCCAGCCTGCAGGTGCGGGGTAACCACATCTGCGGGGGGGCGCTAATCTCCAGCCAGTGGGTGGTCTCTGCTGCCCACTGTTTCTATGACGACAAGTAAGAGCAGGAAGAGGGGAGGAAGTGGTGATAGAGTGTACACTCAAAACAAAAACATGCAACAATTACAAGCTTTTTCTCTCCAATTAAATATGATTATTTCTCTGAATTTGATGAAGCACTTTTAGCATTTCAGCACTTTTTAGTCCTGTTTAACTTTGTTTTCTTCAAACTTTTTTATGTTCGGTGCTGCTGTTGTGTCCTGTTGAGCTGCTGTAACAGCCTGTTTGACTCAAAGCCAGCGCATTTATGTATTTATAGATGCTTGTGTCTTTCAAAGCCAGAATCAGCTGGCTGGACCACGGCCAAAACTATAGCTGCAACATCCTGAGGAGGATTAACAATTCTTCTCTTGTGTGATGATTAGAAGCTTCTGCAGCTTTCAGTGAGTGTGGATGAGGAAGATTTTGTTCTAAAATAGAAAGCGGGCTTGTTGACAACAGTCAACAACTACAACTATATATAAAAGTCACGATGTGTTATTTTGGTTTGTGCAGCAGAAATAAAATTCTTCCTTATCGCCCCTGTAACTCATAGCAACTGTTTTTCTCCTGCGGCAGCCTTTACTCCCCCTCAGTGTGGACGGTCTACTTGGGTAAACTCCTGCTGAACCGCAGCAGCTCTACTGAGGAAGTGGTGCGAGTTCAGCGGATCCAAATTCACCAGTACTACGACGAAGATACCCAGGACTACGACCTGGCCCTGCTGAAGCTGGACCGGTCCGCCTCCATGGTGCTGGCTGGACATGCTCGACCCGCCTGCCTGCCTCCGCCCACCCACCAGCTTGAGCCGGACCTGCTCTGCTGGGTCACCGGCTGGGGGGCTCTCCGTGAGGGGGGTGAGGATTTAGAGAGGGAAGGGGGGTTGCATGCTGCCCGTCATCACAGGCTGCATGTTTAATAACAGTGAGAAGTTCCAAAAAAAGTAATTTTTTCCTCAAAACCTCAGAGATTGCTTCATTTGAATACAGCTGGAGTCTGGCATCAAGCAAACATGGAGTGTGTGTTAAGTCCTCCCTCAGATAATTTTATCTATTAGCTCCATTCAAAGTAGTGATTTACTAAATCAGGTTGCACATTCACAACTTCAGGAATACAGCAAAGACTTTAAGAACGCATATGTTTACTTCTTAAGTGCAGGTGGTTAAATCATGAGCAATCAGCGTTATAAACAGGAAGTCACTGCAGCATCACAGCACACAGTATAACTGCCAAAAATACAGAATCAGCTTTAGAGATCAGGTGATGTATGAGACTAAACAGCCAATTATTGTTGTTTTTAAACTGGCACACTGTTTCAGAGTTTGGTGTATCTATTCAATTTGGAATAAGAGGGAAATGTCTAATTATAGCCTAACCTAACCAACACTATTAAGCTACTTACTACGACTTTGTTAGCTCAATGTTTTTGTGGAAAAAAAAATGTAATTTGATATCTTCCCAGTTATTAAGCAGAATTTTGATCAAGTGTCAGCTTGGATATGTCAAAAAAATATTACGCTAGTTTTGCCAGTATGTTCAGTTAGCGGGTGTAAATATTTAGTATCTTATGTTGGAACTAGCTTGTGCGGTGGAGCATTTTTTATTTTTTTTATTTTGTACCTTTGTTGTAACTAGGCTAAATCTGAAGTTTACATCTGGTGCAGCTAGCAATTTTGTCGAAGACAAAGTGGCTTGGTTTCTCAGCTCAGTGTGAATTCTTTCTTTAAATGCTAACTACGTCCCGATAATTTCGATCAAGTCCAAAAAACTTGCAGTCCTTATTTCTGAATACAAATTTGCTTTAAGACTGAGTAAAAGCAGGACACAGATCCAGATGGTTATGATTAAGGAGAAGGATGCATTGTTCCAAAAGGGGAAGATTGATCACTGGGAGACGATCTGTGCAGATGCAGGAGGGAGCGGGCAGGCAGGTGAGGTGAGTCAGCAGGACTGCAGGTGGAGGACTGGAGCCTGGCAGACTTGGCAGGCAGATACATGAGAGAGATGATCCTGAGGCACGAGGAGAGCATGGTTTAGTTACTTGAAAAAGGCAACGAAAAAAACTGTTCAACGTTTCAAAGAACAACACAACTTTAAAAGGAACATTTGTGTTCTTTGCTATGCAATGAGTCATCTTTATGATTTATCTTCTGCTCCTAAGTTGCAATGCATTTTTATAAACATGAACCATATCAGATTAACTTTTATTTGGTGCTTTTGACTTGCAGGTTTATTTTATAAAAGCTGATGTCTAAGTGCAGCATTTAATTTTTTCTTAGAGCAGTAACCTTTTTCCACCATAGCATGCAGTATAATGTAGTATTTCCACAGGAAGCGATTTTAGATATCTTCTGCAGTATTTGAAAACCCCCGTATCGTCAGTGGCTCTTTGACCTAACGGGCAGCGTGTGGGGAGGCTTTGCGGGGATGGTGATGTGGAGGAAAGCAGGTGCGCTATTACTGTACGATAACAGAGCAAAAACACATCAGATTAAAGTATTTAAATTAAAAAGGCAAGAGGAGATAGAGTGATGTGGGTGGAAGTGTGTGGGTTGTGGTTTCCGGTGAAAGATGAGAAAAGGTGTTTGAAACTATCAGCACCGACAGTTGCATAAAGATTCTCAAGACGCAGCCAGACAAGATAAACACAGCTCTGTAACTTCGGAAAAAGCTTCGGAAAAAAAGCTTTGGTGATTGTGTGTCCATTTCAATGTGGTTAAACCAATGAAGTTTCTTTTCACTGTAAAGACGAAAATTTTACTGGCTTTTTTGTTCACTGCTGGTGGGAAACTGTGTGCACATAAAAGAGTAGCTACAGCCATGTTGGGTATGTTCAGGCTGGTCATTGCAGTGTGTCAATCATCAATACTTTAATTATTTCTGCTGAAGCTGAGGAGTTGATGACTGCAGTCTGCGACAAATTTTACTCTGGGCTTGTGTGGTTTGGTGGTCTCTTTTTCAATGTTCAGATGTCAAAAGAAGAAGAAAGGGAGGTGGATGCAGACTTTTTTCTTTACCTAAAAAATATGACTTAAGCAGACTGAAAAGAGGATGTTCACTGCTTCACCTTTCCCTCTGACCTCTTCAGGCAGTTCCAGTAATGTGCTTCAGAAGGTGGATGTTCGCCTGGTCAGCGAGGAAGCCTGCATTCGCTCCTATGGCCACCTGGTCACTCCCAGAATGCTTTGCGCCGGTTACCGCAGTGGAGACAAAGATGCCTGTCAGGTACAGAGAAACATACATGCAAAACTAGAAGACATTTAAACTTGCACTATAATAAGAAAAATCAGATTAATCCCACACTGGCGATATAAAATTGTTGCAGACTGCAAAGAACAAAAGAGAGACATAGAAAGATTAAAAGACAAAAACGGATACAGAATAAAAATCATCTATATATACATATATCTGTACATTATATATCAGAGTATGAGAATGCTACTGCCACAAAAGTATAATTGCTGTATTGAATTGCACACGAGTCAGATTATGGGTAATAAATAGTGTTTTTGTACTATTACACAGTAAAAAAAATATTCAACACAGTAAAAATATATAATATTGCACAAGATCTTTGTACAGCTCAGCTTTACAGGGATTTTTTATCTTTAAACTTATTGCTTTGGTTTTACAGTCTGTTCTTTTACTACACATTCATCATGACAACTTTACCAGGTGTCCGTGTTGTGTTCGGAGCTACAGTTGCACTGCCCCCAAGTGGCAAAAAAGGAGAACATGCTGGAATTAATGCAGTTTTAAAACAGGAGTTATACAGTTATGAAACATCCTGTAAAGTCCTGTAATATTTCATAGCTGACATAATAATAAATTTCAGTTTGTGCTGTGTGGTTAGGAGAGAATCATCAAGTGCATGTAGTCTCTTTCTCTTTTTGTCTGGATGTGCAACCACAAAAGTGGACTGGATTTGTATTTATGACAAATTACAAATATCATGTGTACACAACATACCCTGCTAGCAGTTGCATCTTAATGTAAATGCATACAGTACATGTGTATGTTTGGTGTATCAAGTCCTCAGGATGGGGTACTTGTGTTCCTCATAAACAACACATAGGACATAAAGTGTGTTTTAAAGCCAGACATCCAAACACGGAGTGACATCATAGTTGAGTCACCACTGTTGGTCATCAGTCTTATTAACTGTGGTCATTTTGCGCAGTAGAGACATAAAAAATTCACCCCTTTAACACTGCCTGTCTCTGTCAGGGAGACTCCGGCGGTCCCTTGGTTTGCCAGGAGCCGTCGGGCCGCTGGTTTCTGGCTGGGGTGGTGAGCTGGGGCAAAGGTTGCGGGCGTCCAGACTACTACGGCGTCTACACTCGCATCACCAGGCTCACGGGCTGGATCAAGCAGGTCATCAGCAGCCCCTGAGACACTGGGCATCTTCATCATCCTGACGTCATTGTCCTCACAACCCGACGCTGGATGCGAATGAAAACATTATCCACATGAGGATGAAAAATGATGGCAGATGGTTTGAAATTGCCACTGGGACAGACAGTAAGGTGGTAAAGTATTGAAAGATTTTTTTCCCCCCCAAAGTCATGAAGTAATAAAGCAAATATAAATCAAACTTCTTTATGTGGCATCTTTCAGAATTGCTATTACAAAGTCTCCAACGTGCAGTAAAAAAGAGACAAAATAGTGAAAATGAAATGAAATGTTATGTGGTAATACGCAAATAAAATAAGATTTTTTTTGGTGACTAAGAAAAGCTCGGTTTCGAGAAGTAATTGAAATGTGAAAGAAAGAAAGAAATTTGCCTTGTAAAAGGTCATGTAGTTCCTTGTTTGATCACTTACTCTCTTACAGACTGAACCTTCTATATTTATATTTATATTGAGCTCAAAGAATTTTTTCCCCCAATTAAACATCCTTCAGGTTTGTAATCAAGTTTGCAAAATACTGTTTGTTTGAATCTAAATTACAACAATACAAGTCTACAGCCATGCTTGAGCTAAATGCTAACATCAGTGTGCTAACATGTACAAAATGACAATGTCAACATGCAGATGTTTAGCAGGTATAATGTTTCACCATCTTATCATTTGCAGAACGTAGCTCACAGCCGACTCACAGACCGACATTTCCCTACCGCTACCTTGGCTAACAGCTACTCCGTGTGCACAGTGCATGGGGCTGTGACCCATGCAACTGCAGGCGAGTCAATTCATGCTTTGGCATCTTATTCATGAGATAAATCTTTTACTAGCTGCTTTTGAAAGTGTGAGGGGTTATTTTCGGGGGTCTGTGAATCACTGTGTCCGAAGAGAGAGGATTTTTCTTTTCAGCTGACTTTAGTATCAACAACAACAATAATATCCACACAGGGACTGGGAGCAGGTGCCAGAGCTTGGCATCACTCTCTGTGGCTGGATGCTCCTGAGTCATTGTTACTTGTAAACAAAACTGGAACAGAAAGCGTTTGTCCTCAGAAATTGGATTTGATTCTGCTGAATGACAAGCAAGGTCCTCAGGAGACAAAGAAACACACATCTATCCATCCATCCATCCATCCATCCATCCATCCTCTTTGTCTCATTAACTTGCCCTCTCTCCCTCACTCATCTTTTTACTCTTAAAATGAGCCCTAATCCTCTGGGGATATTTCAATATTTGGAAGTTCCCATTTTTAGTGTAATTGGTATTTTACAAGGCTGTAAACCATAATGACAGTTCTGCTCTATGAGGCATAACAGCAGTGTTAAAACTGGCCTCTGGGGGCCACAGGAACCATCCATCATGGCAGTTGGCTATACAGTAATGTTCAGTGCTTTCAAATGACCTTCACTGTTTTCCGTTTTATAGGACCTTTTGACTCATTTTGACAGTTAAAGCCTAAAATAGAAGGATTTGTTCAATGTTGTTTGTCCAGTGCTATTTGTAAATGTCAACACATTACAGGATTTCGGGCTCTTGAAGTTAGTTTTTAAGCTCTTCCCTTTGGCTGCCATTCAACACAAATAGCAAGTGTGCATTAATGGATAAATGAAGTAATATAAGACTTCATTGATCGAGAGCTGGGAGATTTTTCACATTATTTTTTAATCACATTAAGATGACACTGACCAACTGCTGTTATTTTGAAAGTGTAATCTTTTCCCATTCCTGCTTGATTTCAGCTGCTCAACAGTTCGGGCTCTCCTTTATCATATTTTATGTTTCATAATGTGCCAGACATTTTCTATGGGTGACAGTTGGGACTGCAGACAGGCCAGTTCAGCACCTGGACTCTTTTACTACGGAGCCCTGCTGTTGGAATATGTGAAGACTGTGGTTTGGCATCGTCTTGCTGAAATAAGCAAGACCTTCCCTGAAAAAGATGTCTTCTACTTGCAGCATGTGCAACCTGAATGTATGGTTCAGCATTAATGGTGCCGTCACAAATTGGCAGGTTACAGTGCATGTGGCATGATTTCCAAAAGCAAGTTCAAATTTTGATTCGTCAGACCGCAGGACAGTTTTCTAACTTCACCTCAGTCCATCTTAAATGAGGACCAGAAAAGGCAGCACAGCAGTGTTTCTGGATCTGGTTTATGTATGGTTTCCTGCATTTGTGGATGCAGGGATGAGCTGTGTTCACAGACGATGGATTTTGGAAGTGTTCCTGAGCCTGTGCAGTGATGTCCACAACAGAATCAGGTCTGTTTTCAATGCAGCGCTGTCTGGGGGCCTGAAGATCACAGCTATCCAGTACTGGTCTTGGGTCTTGTCCCTTGATATTATGTTCTGTAGACAATGAAATCCCCAAATTCTATGCAATTTTACATTGAGAAACATTATTCTTAAATTGTCGCACTATTTGCCAGCGCAGTCTGTCACAGAGTGGTGAAGCTCTCCCCATCTTTACTTCAGACAGACTCAGCCTCTCTGAGATGCTCTTTTTTATACCCAGTCCTGTCACTCACCTGTTGCCAGTTAACCTGATTAACTGTGAGATGTTCCACCAGCTGTCGTCTTTCAGCATTTCAAAATTTGTCCAGTGTTTTGTTGCCACTATCCCAACTTTTTTGAAGCATGTTGCCGGCATCAAATTCTAAATGAGGATATCATTTTCATTTTCAGTTTCAAACCTGATATGTTGTCTTTGTGCTATTTTCAGTTAAACTCAATTAAATTCAGCATCCGAACTGTTTTCGGAAATGGGGTTGTATACAGTTTAGAATAACAAAAAAGAAAGAGAGAAAGAAAGAGACGACAGAAACACTGAATTCAGAAATGCCAGGGACGGCCCCATGTTGAGTCTGCATATGTAGTCCAAAACCACTGAGATAAACAAGAGGAAAACAGTTTCATGTGATTTTCATCTACGCTTCAGTGTCAGTTGGTGCTGCCTTCTTTTTTAGATGTCAGGTGTACCAAACTGGGCCACTGAGCTAAAATTGTAGCATGTCTCACAATAAAAAATGCACACTTTTCTGCAGAGAACATCAAGCACATATCCCCAGAGGTCTTAACATCAAGGTGTCTGTTCACCCACCAAAATATGATGCTTTTCTTAAAAATGTCACTATCCACTATGAAACACCATAAATGTTATTTCCCTGGGAGGAAACCTTAAAGCTCAGATTGTTCTCCTGCATAATGAGCTGGTTCCCACTCTGCCTTGGAGGAGTTGGGGGTTTTCAGTTCACTGATCAACAACAGTGCGGAGGAGAGTGCCAGACAGAAGGTGGATGTATGATTGAGTTAAGAAGGTGGCCTGCAGCTCCCTTAGCCTCTTATTCCACAGTCAGTTTATCAATCATGTGGCCAAAAAATTCAACAACAATCCATCCATAATGTACTGTAGTCCAACCTAACCGTCCATCTGTAGATTTAACGGGGGAGTAGAAGCATATAAATGAGTGCTATGCAAAGTAGAGGAGTGACTACCAAAATCATGCAGAGGACATAGCCAGGAGGAAAAGGCCGGCAGACTTGGCGTGGGATGTTGATTAAATTATGGACATCGGCCATCTTGCTGCTCTTATGTTTTGCTTTGCCTACGAAAACAGTTAGGAGGACAGATGGAGCTGTTTTCATTCCAGCCAAACAGGATAGCATAATGTATGCCTTGCCTCGACTCAAACCTCATTAGACACTGACCACAATATTTACATTAGGTATAGAGGAGCATACACATTGAAATGTCATCCACATGAAGACTGGGAAGTATATTTTATCAGAATCTAGGGTCATACCGAGCATTTTTTCCTAAAATTCTGTGTGTTTGCATCAAGTCTAAAACAAAGAGCAATAAAACTAATATGCAGGAGATTTTTGCATTGGGTTTCACTGTTTTCATTGTTATGTTCACACTGTTATTGGCACAAATTCAGTAGCAATAATCAAAATTATGGAGAAAATCCTAAAAAATGACATCAGAGCTTACAAAAGAAGCCAACACTGGACAATGAACCTCCATGCATTGTTTTTGAGACGTTTATTATTCTGGACTAGAAACGCTGAGGAATACTTGGAAGCTTTGAATGGCTGGAATCAACTTGTCTTCCAGTTTGAACTGGCAAAACTGTTGCTCCTGACAAAAAAATTAGATCAGAAAGGAAAATGAGAACACAGAAGTGATTTCCAGATGAACCTGAAGGTTAATGATTGGAAACAACGAGCTGTGGCCGACTTTTCTCGGCCAGATGACGTCCACAGGTGCTTCTCCGGTCACTCAGCTGGGAAATGAATGGATGTGAGGTGACTTACTGGTTGCAGCTTTAATGCGTGAATAGATTGAGGCATATAGTCTGCAGCTTTAGAAAAAGAAAAAGGTTTGAGAAGTGATTTTGAAAGATGTCACTGATTCATCAAGCCTCAGATCTTCAGGCAGGGAGTTCCACATCTGAGGGGCCCTGACTGCAACAGCCTGGTCACCTTTAGTCTCGAGCCAGGACAGCAGAGCCCTGCCTGAGGATCTGAGGCTGTGCTCTGCTCATAGAGGAGCAGCAATTCAGCAAAACAACTGGGAGCTGAACCATGAAGAGCTTTAAAGGTAAAATCTTCAAATCAATTGTAAAACTTACTGATAACCAGTGAAGAGAGGCTAAAGCAGGGCTGGTGTGATCTTGTCTTCTTGTGTTTGTCGAAAGCTGAACAGCTGTGTTTTGTACCAACTGAAGGCATGAGGGTTTTTTGGTTTAACCCAGACTATGATCAATTACAGTAAAATAACTGAGATTATATAAAAGCTTGTATGACCTTCTTGAGATCAGGCCAAGAGAGAAAAGACCTGACTTCAGAGATGCTGTTCAGCTGATGAAAACACAATCAAACAACTTTTGTGACTTGTTCTTGAAATAAAAGGTCACTGTCAGACATTACACCCTGATTTCTGGCAGCAGGTTTGACATTTGCAGATGGGTAAGATGCTTTTGAAACACAGGGACCAGAAAGAACGATATCAATATTTGTTTTCATTTAGCTGGAGAAAAATCTAGGGACAAGGATGGAGCCCTGGGGAACCACAGAAGATGAGGCATCACCAGCGACTGCTGAAAAGGTAAGATTGACATGATTAGAACCAGTCTACAGCAGCATTCATCACGCTAAAGACAAGAGACCCATCAAACCCAAGCCACTGGTGAGGAAGTTTCCAACTAGCAAAATTTGGTTCCCAAAGCATTCTGGGATTTTTTTTTTTTTTGGTTGTGGGAACATTCATTGAACATTCCTACACAGCGTTCCCTAGATGTTAAAATGGTACGTTTTTCTGATATAAAACCCAATGGCTTATCATGGGAGCCATTGTAGATACTGCAGCTTTACCGTGTAGCACAAGACACAGAGATTGACTGATAGAAGTTAATGATAATTATGTTGCTATTTAATTTGAATCGGAATTAATCACTCAGAAGTCTGAAAACACCCTGAAACAGTATTAAGATATTCAGCCATTCCAAACAGCCTCTTTGACCTCAAAACATGGGCCGAATAGGTCTCATTCACTGAGACACATCTCTCATTACACAACTCAACAGACATATGTTGCTCTTAACAGCAGGCCAAAGTACACAAACACATTTCATTGCTGCAGGGCAAATTTAGATCTGACATTTTATTCATCTGTTTGAATAAATGAACATTCCCTCAAATTATTCACCCATGCTCGGTGAAATGTGCAGTGCGTGAACTGTGCGTTGGCCTTGACTGGATCAAAGTGGGTTTGTGTGTGTGTGTGTGTGTGTATGTGTGTAGGTTTTAATATCTAGCAACCTTGGACATGTTCAGAAACTTTCGGTTAGAGGTTAACACGTCAGATGCGTCTTCACAAACAGGGTCACACTACAACATAGATTCTGCTCAGTCTTTCCAATAACACTGCAGGCATAGCTAAGGCTTGTGTGTGTGTGTGTGTGTGTGTGTGTGTGTGTGTGTGTGTGTGTGTGCGTGCGGGCGTGTGTGGTAATAACTTTGTCCACAGCAACATAAAATCCACTTAATCTCCATCCAGTAGTTTACTTGCTGTCCTCAGGGCTGCTGGATTAAAACATCTTCACTGCACTCACTGAACCGTGAATACTGGCCTTGCAGTAGTGTAAGCACTGTCCTCGTGCACAATAGGATTTACAAACCAATTTTTCACAGTTATGGAAAAAGTTAAAGGATGCCATGGATGCAGGCTAAGATACATTGCATTTATCATCATAACTCAAAGAAAAACACAGGAGCGTGAAGCGAAGCTGCTGTTTTTCTTGGCAAAGACCTGCAGGCTGTCGAAAGTGGCACAAGTTGCATTCACCGCTAAATAAGTTGGAAATCTTTTTTTTAATTATTATTATCAAGTTACACATTACTTATACAAACCTCTACAGAAATGAAATAGGAATGTCAACAGCATCATCGTGGAGAGTCAAGACTTTGGGCCAATGTGCAATAAGCAGCAAAGCCCCTCTCCAAACTCATAAAAACAGACTTCTCATTACTTGGCTCTTTGAACTTGGGGCAACTTTAAGGCTTTCAAATGAAAGTTTAACATACATAATATTAAGATGATTAATTTTAAGTAACCTCATTACTAAGCGGGAGAAAGTAAGTTGGTTGTTCAGACACTGGGTTCGAACATCAATTCTGCTTTTCAATTCTGTGATAATTTCTGTACTATAATGTTTGCCGGAAAGTTTGCATCCTTATCACTGCTAACGAGCAGAGGAGCAGCACTGCCAAATGTCAGAGGACTGTTAACATATTTAACCCTTGTAAGACACAAATATGCATAATTTCTCTCAGTCACATGACATGACAGACAGGGTTTGGAGAGTTCTCTGCAGAGTAAAGCCAAATATGATGCATGAAAGGAAGTATGCTAATAAGCTAACATTTTAGCACGGCCAAAGAATTAAGTGACTAACGATTGTTTGTTAGTTTCATTAGTTCCACAATCATACTGAATTATCTTAATAATTCTAATTACTTAACAATCCAGACTCTGTACCCTTTCCAGCAAAGTAACAGATGCTTTGCTGAGCATTTCTAGTTGGATAATAGATTTGATGTTCTGTATTTACAGAAAACCTTTTGTAAACTGTGAGTAATGAAAATGAAGGACTGGACAAGTGGAGCCTTGAGGAACAGTGTGATTAATTATTTATATAAAACTTATATAAAACAGACTACTGACTAGAGTCAGCCACTGGTCTCTGTTTGCTTATTTCAGTGTTATCAGATGAACACATGTTGGGCTTTTCCACTGTTTACTCCTATGGGATGGTTGTTATATGACCACTTCAGCTGCTTTTAGGTAGGACACAACATACTGTTGCGAAGCCGAGCATATGCAGGCCTTAAAATGTTGATAAATACTGCTTTTACTGCATTGTTTTCCCGTCCTACATTGAGGATGCTGAACAAAGAGCTCCTGTAAAGGGCACTTTACAAGCATCTTTGAATTGGCTGCAGTACTCTGAGGCAATGATGGCCAAATTCGACTGTGACCTTTGTGGTCACCTTTGGACTTTCTGATGCTATTCAGAGTCATAGCAAAGTAGCTCTTTCAGTGTTGTTTATAAGAAGCTTGTGGTTGAAGCAATGTTTTTGTCGAAGCATTTAGCCCAATATTGCTAATATTAACTTATATTAACTTAATATTAACTCCATTAATCCAGCATCTGTTGCGGCTGAGGTTAAGATTAGTATGAGAGGAATTCTGAAGCATTGGACAAGTGGAAAATTCATCTCTTGGTGCTCGCAGGATGAATGGAAAGGGGTTCACCAAAGGCTTTATCTGTGGGCAAATGTGTGTAACAAATTCCATGGTGATCCATCTGAAACTTGAGAAGACACTCTGGACTAAGGTGTTGGACAAGTAGTGATGGACTGTCACTGGCATCCATAGAGCCAAACCGTCGAAGTGGATAAAAACAGCTGCCTGCACATGTAACTTTCTCTGGACTGATGAAGGTTAATAGCTCTGTCCCAAACCTACAGCTGTGAAACCCCAGCAGTTATTCTGCCTTGTTCAGTTATTTTTTCTTTTTTTTAGATAAAAACCCAACAACTAAGTCAGGGCTACTCAGAGATCTCTGAGTGACAGGAAGGCATTGTTCAAGATCGATCCCACTCACAGGCAGCTCAACTGGAACAAATGGAACACATGCAGCCCAGCAGGTCAAAATCTGATGGTGATGGAAAAGAGCAAACAGGGATCAGTCTGGACAGCTTTCATTTGGTCTTTATACTTCAAATCCTGAAATTTAAATGTCCTGGATGTGCTTTATCTTATCACTAAAAAAGTCAGTACTAATCAAACAAAGGTAACAAAGTGCTACATCCTTTAAATGTACAACACTTTTAACAGCTGCAAAATTTGTGCCATATTTAGGTTTACTGGATTTAACATTGCTGTAATCTCAGACAGCTTTTGATTCACGACTGTGGTGCTGCCATGATGGAAAAGACATGTAGCTCGTTCTCTTTCTTTTTTTTTCAAGAAAAAAGCACTGTTTCATTTTTCTCCTTTCTCCATCTCTCCATTGCTCCCTTGGGTTCCTCTCCCTCTCGTTTCTTGCGATGATGGGTTAAACAGCTGAAGGCTGTGTGTGTTTTCGTTGTGGTTTCGATTTATCTTGGGAGTAGTGGTTAGACTGGGAGAGGAGGAGGCCGTGGGAGGAGGGTGTTGAGTGTGAGCAGAGGTCCAGCAGGAAATATGGAGAGAGAAGGAGAAACAAAAGATGACCAAAGACAGGCAGATGGATAAGGAGAGAGGCATGACTCTGAAGCACACATTTTTCCTCAGGCTATGTTTAATGTCTATGCTAATACAGAGCTGAGGTCTGCCCCCTGTCCCTGCTAGCCTCCAACAACTTTCTGCAACTCAATAGAAATTTTAGAGAAGTTTTCTTCAATCAATCTCTCTGAAGTGTTTTGTTTGTCTGTGCTGGGCTACTGTAGAAACATATTTGTGGATGATTAATGGGGATCCAGACCTGCAAAATAAAAAAATATGCCACACAGATTTTACTGTATCACATGGAGGGGAAAGGGATGTGTTCTGCCTTCTCTGCATGTAAAGGGTATGTGGACAGCGGTAAAGGTGTTGGATAGTCCAGGGTTGGGCACTGGAAAATTTCTTGTATTTTCAAATCCCAATGTTGACAGGTATGGGGTGATCTAGAGAGCGAAGGTGTCCTCTTCCAGTCCACCATGTTGCACCGCCATTTTTCTACAGTAGCCCAGAACGGTCAAACCAAACACTGCCTCCAGAGAGTGCCTTTTGCGTTTTTTTATGTTTTTAGCTGCCACCATGTTGGAGAGTGAGGCCATGGGCATTCACTTGGTTGCAATGTGCAAGATGCCACAAAATCCTACACACTGGACCTTTTTTATGCCAAAGGTGTTGTGCGCCCCGTCAAGAAAATACATCTGAAAGTCTAACTATGCATCAGGGCTACGGAGATTCCACATGGAGGCTGCAAAAACAGTGACTGGTCAGCTTTGAAAGCTTGTGTTTTTTTTGTTTTTTTTTTGTCTATAAGTTTCTGGTGCATGTGGAGATTGTTGAGGGTGAAGACAACATTCAGACAGTTGAAGAAAACCTTGGTATTGTTCTCCTTTTTCAGCAACAAATGGTAAAGTCATTTCAAAACTATAGCCTTGAAACTTTTGGCAGAACTGTTGTTAACCCCTTCTGTCAGGTATAAATCCAGCTTCTAACTTTTATAGGATATGTTGTGGTGTTTAAGTTTCCTTAACAAGCGCGGTATAACATACCTTCTAATATTGCTTAGAAAACCTCAGAAACATGTAATGGCTCAGCTTTAGGGCATTCAATCGTTCGCAACTGGACCTCGTCAGTTGCGAACGATTGAATGCCCTAAAGCTTACAATGACCTGGATGAATGAGAATATTCACAGGCATGTAATAGCTCAGAAAGACTGGATGATAAAACCCATTGAGTTACTGAAGCTACATGCTCCCTAAAAGAAAAGTGGTGTATATTAATAAAGTACACATGTACAAAAGCAGGAAATCTTAATCTCTTAAATTACTTTAATATACAGCAAATTATAGGTCAATACAAATCAAGCAACGTCATGGTTGGTCTGACTGTGGCTTAACATAAAAAGTAAAATAACACCTTTAACCTCCAGCTGCTGAAACTCTTTTTATTAGGCTTCTGAGCCTTTTTGGGACTGGTGTCATGACGATCTTCCTCAGTTCAGTCTTTCAGCATTTTTCTCATGTGAAGTAATAACCCCTAAGTTCAAAATGTCTGAAACTTCAGCTGTGTCCCATTTCAGGGTTGGTAGGTTGAATCTACAGTTCTTCCTGTTCAAAACAAGGCTTTGCTCAAAAGCCTTTTGTGTGGGGAAAAACTTTTTCATTGTGACATTTCCAGCTTTGAAATGAAGACTTTAAAGGAGGTGGCCAGGCCCCTGGAATAGGACACCACTTGTGTATATACACGTCCAAGTTAATGGGGATCAGGTGGCTCTCTTCGCCAGCTGACTGGTACTGGATCGCCTTGACAGGCGCCATGATGCCACATTTGTTTTTTTAAGAAAGAAAAGACAGAAGAAGGGCAAGAAAAAAGGGGAGGAAGGAAAAACAGGAGCATAACAGGGTGAACACGAGTGAGTGCATGTATGTTTTAGTAAACATCAATGTACTGTAGAGAGGGTGCAAAGAGGGAAAGCAGGCCAGTTGGAGAGAACAGTGACAACAGAGGGAATAAATGCTTTGCTTGAAAGTATGTAAGTATTTGTAAGGGGCAAAGGAGAACACAGACACCCACGCACAAAATAAAATTCATAACCAAAACTTCAAAAATCACAGTCAATCACAACATGAAACAACCACAGAGGCACACACGAACATGGGTGAGTCATACTGAAATGCATTCTGTAGTTCTCCTTGTGTGCAGCAGTGAAAGACAGAAATGTGAGGAGGAAAGAGGAAGAATGAGAGATAATAAAAAACAGACCAAGATAGAGAAACCCCATTTTGTGACTTTGTGAATGAAAGCATGAAGAGCACTGATTAGTCTGACCCACATCCACTCCCTCAGAAACTGGCGTTTAATCACAACTCTGAAAGGCTGCAGCTTATGGCAACGGCCAGCAGTTTACCTCTAAAGAGGAAGCAAGCAGAGGAAGAGGAGGGATGATTTGGATCAGTTGGAAAGTGAAGTTTAGTTGTTTGTAGCATTGCATCAGTGTCAGATTGTTCTCTAAAAGATTACTTCACATTAATGGTTTGTTTTCAATACTAACTGGTCATAGACACATAGTAACTGGTCCCAAGACTTTTCCTGCCATACAAATGTTTTCTCATGCCCAGTTACAACAAAACACGAGACAACATTTTAAAATCGATCAGTTGAGATAAGTTTTCAGTTGCATAATGTGGATGCTGAGCCAACACTGAAACAAAACACAAGTTTATCATCAGCAGTGGATGTGGCTTCAGAGAAGGAGGTGGATTATGTGGGAGATATTATATGGGAGAAGAAGAAAGAATACATCTCACTACCAATAACTGGCCTTCAGCTTGTGAAGTGCATTCGTTCTGGAAAACAGAAAATAATACAGTAAGTAATTTGAAAGATGTCACATTTTTCAAATATACATACAGTATATAAAATTGTGGTTGCCCCACAATTGAATGCACAATGAAAGAGAAGGAGATTCCCATAGGCAAAAAACAAACAAACAAAAAATTAAATGTTGGCAGTTGCAGCAAATAGATCTTGAAAATGTGTCAAACCACCACATAAGGCACTTTATTGTGTTGTATTTACCATACTGGCATCCAAGAGACAACTTCTACAATTTTTTTTTTTAGAACATGGGGGCACCAGGGGGGCTAATGGTGCTGTTAGCATGTTAACATGTGCACAGTTAGCATACTAAGCTACTAGAGCATTTGTCAAGTAGAAGTTCTGAGCTGTTGGTCCCAGTTGGACGTACAGAAAAGGCTCCTTTTCACAAAAGTTGCAACGCAAGATCATTCCCTCTTGCTCATTTTTGTCACATTACACTACTCAAAGAAAAAGCAATATACATGACTTTTGCATGAGTATTTATTTTGACAGTTTGACTCCAGTTAGCACAAAATGTACGTTTCTCTTCTGTATTAAATTTGGAGAGAATATAAGTGTTGGGAGGTTGAGGAATAGAGGTAGAGGGACAAGCACAAAAAGAGGGAAGTAGAGAGCTGATGGAACGGTAATATGAGTCGGGGAAAGAGGAGGTGGAGGTGACAGCGCAGCAAATGGGAGAAGGTAGGGCAAAGAATGAATAAAATGGAGGAAATCTGAGCGGAAGAGGGACAGAGGGCGAGCTAGAGGAAAAGAATCAGTTACTTCAAAAAAGAGATGAGGAATATAAGAGGAGGATATGGGAATGAAACAGACACACTGAAAATGACCCCAAAGCCACAGGATGGAAAACTCCATATAGGCGAGCTCCAATCAAATAGACAGCATGACGGGGAGATGAAAAGAACGAAACGATGTGGGGGAGTGGGGGTGGAGAGCAAGGGGGGCAAGAGATGACAGAGGGAAGGAAGACGAGAAAATTGGATTGAAAGAGAGAGGAAGACATTAGAGTGAAAGAGAGAGGGAAGAAGGAGAATGGTGGGTGTAAAAAGACAGAGTTGGACGGAGGCAGCGAATGAGGGACAGATGATGGGACATTATACTACAATATTCTATAAGATCTCAGAGAAGTCAGAAATAAGAAATAACATGCTTTGAATGCAGCCTGTCATTGCAACACAAGTGTTTTTAACAGATGATTAAGTCCAGATATAATCACATATTTGGAAATGAAAGCAAAAAGAAAAATTACCAAAAAAAGGTCAAGAACAACATTACATTTATTGTCTCCCATGAGGGAAATATGTCTTGGCTTGACGGTGCAATGTGTAACTTATGGCCACAATTGTAGTTTAAAACATTTAAAAATGAACTACATTATCAACAGAATGAGAAAAAGTTCAAACACTTCTGACATTATGTCAAAGATGTGTATGTATTGTGTTGCAGAGATAGCTTGCACCTATTTTCCTTGTTAAACCGAAAAATACAACCTCACTGCTTCTGAAGTGTCTCTCTTTAACCAAACAATGATTAGCTTAATTGTCTTTTTAACTTGTCGTAAAGCATACATCATTTAAATTCAGACAGAAACAGCAAAAAAAACAAAAAAAACAAACCATCTTGGTTTGTCTTTCCACAGATCCAACAATCAACACCAACAATCCCCTGGTGCTCGGAGCTCTGTCGGGTCAGACTCCAGTCAGCAAACAGGGCCAGGGTTAGCTGCACAGCTAACTGCGCTAACTAGCTAGCAGCAGCCAGTTGCTACAGCCAAAGACAGCTACAGCAAAGAGTATAGTGAGCAACCGCTAGATATGCTGCCCCCTTTTTGTTTGGAGGGAGCTTTGACAGGTAGCCAGTTGTTACACCTTTAAACCATTAAAAGCAGTAAAAACCTAAAAATCTAGCTCACTTGTTACTCTCTATATGCTGATCAGAAATCACTCTCCTGCCATGGCCTGCAGTGACTCAGTGACACCAACTGTCTGTCATAAAAGAGAACTGTTTATGGAGCAATTTCTTTGAAATAACAGGAATAATGACCAGGTATGCATTTATTCTAGACACTTCTTCTGTCTTCACTTTGCTGAAGTCAGTCAGTTGTCTAATGGTGCTTTGCTATCAGTCTTTTATGGAGTGACTGAGTGTCTCAGCCTTAATGCCTCCTTTTAAGTGTTATAGAGTGTTTAGGTAAGGGACTATTTTCTTTGTCTTAATTGATTGGGTTGCTTTCTGCCTGACAGTGTTATCATTAAAGGGCTGTTTGTCAGCTGCAGGAAATAAAGCACCGAGGCCCTTATCTTGCACACACAGGTGAAATGTTGCCCCCTCTGGCATGTTGTAAAGCAAGATGCCAAAATGCTCAAATGAACTGCAAATTTGACTGCAACCACACTGACTTACCAGTTTATTGGGTGTTTCTGTACATTTGAATCTTACATTATTTGGTTTGTGTGACACTGTGTTTGAGAGGAACTGATTCAAGTCTGTGATCATTTTTGAGGCTATATTTAGTTGTGCTGTTGTACCAGACTGCATTTTACTAAAAGGTTCGCCTTTTTTCAAACATGAAGAATATTCAAAACGTGTGTCAGTCAATGCATTCCAAAAAAGTGCAACCTTTTACTTCAAGCCTCACAAAGATTTATTGATCAGTATTTTTCTGGGCTTATTTGACTACATTAGATTGTACAGATGAAGCTAATAAAAAGCACATTACACCACTGTTGGTTAGCCACTGCTGATATTAAAGTAAAAACACACTCTAGGCTGAATCAGCACATTAATTGTTATATTCTCTGTGTTTCTGTTCTGTCCTATAACGGTTCACATGCATATAAATCTATTAACTCCAGACTGTCATCTATAAAAACAAATTGTAAAACTCTGAAATCCCCTGCAGCAAGTATTTAATGCGAGCCTGGAGGCCTGAGCGGCATTGTAATACCTGTTCATTTCTGCACAAATAGCTTCCATTACACTTATTTTAATATCTAAAAGTGCTCATGCAGTTTCATGGTGGAAAATCATGATGCAACATGGACAGTATATGGATCTTCTATGTGTGTCTGCATCATCTTAAAATAGGATGTTCAGTTACATAATTCTCTAACCTAAACATACATGTAACAGGAATTTAAACATAGAAAGGGCTATATGTGAAGAGACTGCAGCGTTCTAAAATGATCTCACTATTACTCACCATGGAAGAGCGCCTGAGCATGCAGCTTGATTTCAGCCCTGTTTTACATTCCCACTGCAATGCATATTCCCACATAAATAGCAGTTTAATGAAGTGAAAAGTTATAAGCGAGGTATATCCAACTTTTAAGCTCATGTGCATCCAAATTTGGCTTGATATTACTGATTCTAAGCAGAGCGATCTGCAGAAGGTTGTTCCAAGGTTTATGTGTCTGACTCATAAACACAGAGTTACTGGAGAGAGGGGGGGCTATGAAGCATTCCCCTTCCTCACAGCATGTTACAGTAAATGAAATGGACACTAGCTGTAGAGAGTGAAGGGTAATGGAAAATGCAGAAATATGAGACAAGTGGTGACAGAGAAAATGAGAAGCAGCATCAGCTGCAAATATCCATATTTTAAAGCCTTTAAGTGTAACTTGTCATTGCGGAGCAAAAATCACCTCAATCAACAATCTTGAGTGTTGACAGTGTTTTATTCTCATCAGCATGGGGGTGATGGCAGTGAATTATTTTAAAGGCACACTTGGATGTTTTTGATTAATGCATTTCCAGCCTCTCAAAATCTGCTCAGGATAAACAGATCTTTATGGATAACGATATAAAAATGCATAACCGAAAAAAATCAGGAATATCTCCAGTATTGATTTGAAGATCCTTTGAAGTTACACTTGGTTCGTGGAAATATTGTCCATATTTCAGGCTTTGATCCAATGCAGCAGGTTGTTCATGCAGTCCCACATGTGAGAAATGGGCTGGGCATACCTGACTTGACTCAGAACAACCCAAACCTTTTTTTTTTTTTTTTTTCACAGGGTGATCATGCAGAACCGTGCTGTATTTCATCTTAAGAGACACAATTTAACCTCAGGTATGTGAGCTCATAAAGCAGCTTAAAGTATAGAAGCAGACAGGAGACAACATGAACTCAGAGTCATGGAGACAAGTAAAGTAAACAAAATTAAACTTAATGTATACAGTTGGGGCCGGAGCTGCGTCTGTTGCAGTGCATCAGAGTCACTCAGTGTCACAGTCGCTGACTGAAGCTCTTGCTATGAAAGTGTTTGTTCAAGGGAGGAACCTTATCGGCAGACAAAACACAAGACGAAGGTGCAAAAGATGGATAACGTTCATTGACAACAGCACCAAAGACTGGCACCCTCAGTATGGTAAGGTAAAGATCGTTGTTACAGTAAATAAACTATGGCTGTACACTATAATTATGCAACTTTTCCCTCTGCTGCATGAAGGGCACATATCTTCCTGCTCTGACAATGAACACTGACATTACAAGCACAAGTTATATGCAGCAATATCATTCAATATGAATGCAGTAACCGCCTACGCAGATGTAAAGGGAAGAGAAACAAACACAGGACAGATAAACAGAAAAAAGTGAAACATAGAAAGGCAAAATAACAACACTGAGAGAGACAGAAACCAAATTGTGCATGTGGTTAGACCTAGATCCTCAAAATCGTTTTGCTTCATGCATGTGAATCTGTATTCATCTCATTTACATTAAAGGTATGCTGTGCAGGAATTGTCGGTTACTGTTTGTAAACACGATATTCAAACTTGGCCGCTCCTCCTCAGCTCAACGCGAGCAGAAGCGCGCTGCTGGTACGAACGCTACAATCTGCTATTGTAGGAAAGTGGCATTTGTTGGAGTAATAAAGTTGATACTTTAGCCAGCTAGCTACGCTAATAGCCCACACTTACCCGTCAAACAGATACCAGGCCAACTTCAGCTCTTCATCTCCATCGTCTCCATAAGTGCTCACCAGCGAGTGAAAGCCAACCCCAGATTCCCTCCTGTTTTGGAACGAGCTCTTGGTGTTTCACCTCACTGTATTTGCATCTTTTCAGTGCTCACTGCTTCCTCATGGATGCGTGTTGCTTAGGGTCTGACACCTGGCCGCTACCTTTTTATAAAGGCCAGGCGTCATCTGAATGCTGCTTCACACACACTGCCCAAAGGTTGCAGCCAAGAAGTGTCCCAACAATAAGAAAATGCAGGTGGAAGGGAGAGCCTCTGCATATAAATACACCACCGCACACTTCTAGTGGGTCTTCAGTGAAGATTGAGAGGAATTACTACTGTGAGAGACTATACTTTGTCTTACAGGAAAATCCTGCTTATGATACCTTTAAAACCTTCCTCCTAAAAGCCTTCCATCCACTCGTGGATTTACAAGAGCCTGAGACCAAGCTCTCAAGAACAATATATATATATATTTATATTTATATCTTTGTGCAACACACACGTACACAAGTTTAGAAGGAGTCAGTCTAAAGTCAAGTGGAATTAAAAATAGGAAAGAGTGTTTTTGTGTGTGTCAGACCTATAACTGCACTCTCACATGTGCTGCTCCTCTCTAATTAGCGTAGCTCTTAGCTTTCAAATAATTCATTACTCTCAACTCTCCCTCACGCACAAATACACACATGCAGAGAGCAAGAGAGACACGGCTGACACAAGCAGCACAAACGCTGCCCCCTCTAAATTCTATCATCACACACACACACACACACACACACACACACACACACACACACGTCTAACTCCCCCGGTCTCTCCCACCATCTGTCTCGTCTTCTTCCATGTTGCGTTTCCACGGATGGGACCGAAAGGTGTCACGCAGAACTGGGAGATGATACAACTCCGGAATAAAAAAAAAAGCTGGTAAAGACGTTGAGAGACAAAGAGGAGCGGAGAGACAAAGACGCACACACAGAACAAAAGGCGATGTGACGGAGAGACAGGCAGCATTATGAAAGTTTTATACTGATGCAACACGGTAGCAGATGGATTGTGAATACTTTGACATGTGGAGTCGCTTGGAGGAGCCTCGCTTACATCACTCTGCGATATATTGTTACAATACCTCCGGTGAATATTTCTCCACAGTGATTTAACTGCTGCAGCTCACAGCTGCACTATGCAAGACGTTAAAGGCCTATGGGTTTCACAAAGTTGATGTTAAACCTGCATTAAATTCTAATTCATCCTTGTTTATTCTATCATTTTGTTGCACCGAACCTAAAAGCTAGAATAAATCTTCAGTACAGTACAGTAGATGGTTTAATCTTCAGAAATAGTTGTATTATTTATTATTATTGGAGTTTGAGCAAACTCAGAGAAAAATAATGAAAAAAAGTTTTGAAGTCAGAATAAGATGTTTTGTCTTCTTTTTTTAAATCAATGATCATAATCCTTCTATAAGATGTCTGTGAAGATTCTCAGTCATCCAAGACATGATTATCCAAGCAAGTTGAATTTAGGGCAGCTGGAGTTGGTTGCAGACACTTGAAAAGTGTTTAGTTGTAACTGATTGGTAGGGAGTTCCAGGTATTTAAGCTCTGTGGGGTCATTATCAAGGTCACTGATACCACTTGGGTCGTTAGTGCTCCTGGCTGCGTATCAGCAGTCGTGACAGTCACTAGAATCACCTGAGGCCTAGTGTGAGAAACAGTCGTCGGATTTGTCACCCAAGGCCGAACTTGAATGGTTGTTCAATCTGCTGGGAAGGGATGAGAGGGCAGCGTTGTATGTGGTGGATAAGTGGTGTCGTGGACCTCCTCCTCCTCTATTTTTCTGTAAATAGCCTCCTTCACTCTTCTTTCAAACCATCTATCCTCCCTGTCCAGAATATATACCTTGTTGACTGTTGAGTCTTGACCTGAGGAGTTGGCCCACCGGTGTTGATCCATGCGTTTGTTTAATGGTTGTTTAGCTCCCCCGATACACAAGTCTGTGCATTCCTCACTGCATTGCATTGAAGACTCAAGACTGCTTTTCCTGTGTTTGGGTGTGTGGTCTTTTGGGTATTCTCTCTTCCTGTGTTGCTGGGTTTGAAAAAAACAGGGATGCAGTGTTTGTTCTGGTGTAAGCAGGCGTCCTGTTTGGGTTTCTTAAGTCTGAATTTCCTTCAAATCAAGTAAATTTCAATCTGTTTTTATCACTTTCAGCCTAGTTTTGACTAAACTGAGGCTATTTAACATTGACATGTTATCACTATTTAAGTTAAAACTGTTGCTAATCTACTCATCCAACAGTCATATTTACCCTTTGAATCTCTTAGCTCTGTTTTGCCCTCCACCAAGTCCTGAGGCAAATATCAAGCTTTATGTGCTAAATGCTCCACTATGTCCACCAGCTAATTGCTAACGTCGTCTGCCAAAGTGTGCAGTGGCTTTTAGAGCTTTTTTGCTGAAAACAGCTGCCTGCTGTGGCCACAAACAACTCTGAAGAGAACAATGAGACTGAACCAAGTCAGTAAAGCTGTGGGCTGGAAAACCAAAACTATCAACCGAAAGAAATTGAAATGCTCCCGAGAACTGAGGGAAACTGCAGAGTTAGATGATTTTTTTACTACGAGCATTTTTCTTTCATATATACAGTATGTTGTCATTCGTTCCATTGTAAAGCTAAAGGAGAAATCAACTAGACATCCTATTTGCCCAAATGAACTTCTGGTGTCAGTACACTTCTCCACCTAAAGGAAGAGCCAACTTAAGGTTCCTCACCTTGCATTGATTAAACCCTTAAAAACTGATTTCTGGTCATCAAAACTACATATGTAGAAGTTTTTTTCCATGAAAAAAAATAATGGCTTAAATTGTAACTGTACACCTTTGCCCTCATTTAATATGCGGGGATGCACGAATGTGTAAATCGTCCCTGTCTCCACCTCCGCCCACCCCTCTGCCGCTCGCTTGCAGCTGGAGCACACCTGCTCACCTTCAACTCTGCTCATCAATCACACCAACCTCTGCTTGTTTTCGGTTTTGCTAGCTACTGTACGCCACACAATGACAGGTTGTAACAGGAGTAATTCAGCCACACATGTTCAATTAATTAATCAAGTATCATGCTATCATGACCCCTTAGGTGTGTGACGTATGAAACCCTGGCTGTCATTGGTCCACTGCAGTTCCAGCTCCTGATATGTCTTGTAGCATATAAAAAACATCCCATGGACATGTTAACAAGGTTAAAACTTGATTTTCTGGAGAGTGGGTCTTTTAGACTTGAAAGACTCCCCCGGCAACAGTTCCTGATTTACTTTCTCTGCTCTTACGATGAACTGATCAGCCCAATAAACTCCAGATCAGATGAATAAAGACACAGAAAGTCACATCTGCTGCCAAGTCATGCAGTACCCTGATCCTGCCTGGCCTGCTGTTAATGATAATACACATACATACACTGTATAGCCGGAAGCCCGCGAGCAGAAGGGGAACTTGGAGGAAATGTGGACTAACGTGGAACATATGGAAGACAAATGCACTAAAGACAGCGATTACAGATGAAATGAAGAGAACTTCATGTCAAACAGGCCTCCTCTGTTAAGAAAATGTTCGGTGATAGTTGCTTTGAAGATCTGAAGATTGCCGGTTAAACCTACAAGCCCGCCAGGCTCAATCAGGACTGGAGGAGTGATGGAGTGATAGCAGCCTCCCCTTCCTCAATAGTCTGGTGTGCTGGAGTGCTTTAGCACTCACTCTATTCTAGTTTTTCTGATGTTGCCATTCTGAATCATCCTCTGTAGAGTCATAGCACACAACAACGCCTGTGAAGCTCACAGAGTTTTGAGGTGATGTTGAATTTCTGGAGTGAATGCTGCTGTTAATGTGAGAATTAACTGGGAACCGTTTTGTTTTCAGAGTTTGATTGAATTTTTGTCTTTTCCACTTGCACCACCAGCAAGTTGACATGTGTCATGTTAGAGAATGTTTCCCCGACTAGCAGATGCACTGGCACGAAATTTGGTCCAGACGTCCTTGATACAAACTTTGGTTTATGACCAAATACCTGCAAAGCTGACCATCCACAGTGTAGTGTTGGCAAATATTAGGACACTAACACACTAATCTAAGATGGTGAACATAATAAACACTACCTGCTAAACATCAGCATGCTAGTTACTGTCATTTTGAGCACATTAGCATGCTGATGTTAGCATTTAGCTTAAGACAGCCTCACAAAGCTGCTGGCATCGCTATCAATCCTTCCATCATTTTCAGTTTGTTCACAGTTTCTCTCCCCTAAACCATTTATCTGGGTTGCCCTCTGTCACGTTAAGCTATTTGATGCACCATTAACGACAGAAAACAAAAATTCAATGTATCCAGCATATGGTTGCCAGCAAGGCAAATGTTCCTGTCAATACATGTTCCATTGTACAGGGGGTCTTTCCTTCTGTCAAACCCTGATGTAAATGGTGCAAAAGCCCCAACAGCAGCAGTGGCGCTGCTCAGCGGCCTGCAGCTGAGGACTGTGGTTGCAAAGTGTGAATGTGGGCAACTACGAAGATGAATCAGTCCTGAAAAAGAGAGCGTATATGTGAAAGAGCTCTGCCAAAGCCCAGAGCGTCTCCCCGGTCACATCTTGTGGGTAGAATATGAGCCACTCCCTTCACATCACAGGTTTGGACAACCACAAACGAAAACAAACAGCATTAAAATCACATTTATAGGTGCCGCAAACCTGCTGGGCTATGAAGGGCGAGCTCTTTGCCCTGTCCCCTCACTTTTTGTGTTGTTTTCTGCACTTTATTGTTCATTGGTCTAAATTTTATGGATTTTAAACTCTCTTCGTGTGAATATGTGTGAGGTTTTCTGCTTTTCTGCACCCAACTTTCCAGTTTGGCACAAATCAAGTACTGAACTCTTGAACTTGCGTGCTGCTTGAGTAAATGTCTAAATAAAGAATATTTTAACGATGAAATTTAACTGAGCCTGCAATGTTTGGTTGTGTTAAATTTGATTTTACAGTACACAATTATTTGGGAGGAAATATAACTTACACTTATACTGCCCACTCAGTGTCAAAGAGCAACACACGCACACACAGTCCCACACAGTCAGTGTAATCATTGCATGGGTGAGTCGAATGTGTGTTTGAAGGATATTTCTTCTTACAAGCTCTGCTTCAAGGTCCACTCCTCACAGAATCTAATGCAGGTCTTATACTCTGTGTGTGTATAACACATGCCTGCATGAGCATGTTCATCACTGTGTGTGTATCTAATTTAAACCAGCTGTTTTCATCCACTGCTGTTGAATCGACAAGTCTACAGTTACTAGAACTCTGCATAACACATTTACTCTTATCACCACATGCTTGATCACTAGTCTGAGCCTAATCCTGATTTTAATCTTTACCCTTGACCCAAATCCAACTCTTAAACATGGCCTGATTAACTCATTATTGGCCCCGACTGACCCCTGACCTGCACCAACCTACGAGAGTATTATGAGCCCAGAAATTCAGGCTCGACCTTGCTCGTAATTGCCAGGAATTTCAAATGGTGACCTGACCAGAATATCAAGTGCTGTAGCACTCAATGAACCACAAGCCTGGCAAACAAACAAACACACACACACACACACACACACACAAAAAAAAAAACTAGTACGACCTAATCTGTGCGGGAAAAAGCCAAATATTAATGCCAAATAAAACAAATTAACCAAAACCTGACCAACTGAAGCCCCCAGGTTATCAAGAGGAATATGAACTGGAACCAAAATCAGGTCAGGCCAAATTGTGTTTGCACTAAGGATCAAAGCTCTTCCCTGCACAGCCAGTTAGAGCCCTATTACATGTACTGTAATGACACGTATTACCCCAAACTCCAATAATAAGATAAGAGATGGAATAATCCTTTATTAATTCCACAGCAGGGGTGTTTGCAGTGTTACAGCAGCAAATGGGATATTGTAGTAGAATGAAGCGTCAGTAAAACATGCAAGATATATGTAAGTAAAACAGACAGTGGTTGAATTCACATTACTCCACATAGGAAATATTTATATTGCTCATTTACTGTTGATAAATGTAGGCGTTTAAATCTAAAAGATTGGTAAAATGCATCCTTGGATGTTTTTCCTCATCTTTCCAGCTTTGCTGGGACATTTTGTCTTTGCAACAGATATACAACCTCCTACCACACATCAAGATTCCACTCTTCTTCATGTGTTTGTCTTTTCACCTCGGTGGCGTCTGGTTGGCTGACTGCTCACCAAGCCGAGCAGGCCGACAGGAAACAGAGCAAGCAGAACACGGCCAAAAACCCGAGTGAAAGGAGGAAAGGTCTGGGGGCTGGACGGCTGGACAGAGGAGAGGGAGGGCTGTGACAGTCGGGTAAACATAGATCGTGAGAAATTTGGCAGAATAACAGAGAGGGATAAACTAAAATGTGATTAACCAAAAATATGCTGATGTGAAGAGAAAAAATGCCTGTCGCTCTCTTGCTGCCATTTCTTTACCAGAACAGAAGAGGAAGAGAGATGATGGCAGAGTTTTGGTGAGTAAATACCGCCAACCAACCTCATCCGTAAGTCTCTAATGTGGATGGGGTCAGCGTTTCCAGGTTGCTGAACCGGCACTGAAGCACACTTCAGGAATTTACAGAGGCAGTGAGTTGGTGAAGTGCAGCTGGCAACAAATGGTCTTTAAGAGGCAGTGCGAGTGGGCTTGCCATATAATTAGCTGTTTTTACCATCACAGCCATCCTTCCATATGGGTTTTAACCAATCAGAGAGCTGCTTAGTACAAGTGGGCTCCGGGCCAAGACCACTAAAAAGGAGAGAGCGACTTTGTTGCAGTTTGACTTCACACAAGTCTGCTTATCAAGGGGAATTCCCCCCTCAGTTGATTTACACAACATCCTCAACAGGTATTTTCTGGCTGTTTGGTGGGTTTTTTTGATGAGTCCCTCAGCCTGCCTCCAAAATTCTATTATTGACTGGCTGCATTCCCCAGATTGCCTTTTAACAAACGTCGGAGATTGTCAGAGGAAGCTGCTGCCTTCAACTTTGAGGTTTTTGGTTTAGGCCATGGATATAATAAGCAGGAAACTGCCATGTTTCAAGTTGGCGCCCCATTCATTCCACTGCAAGCTGTTCACTGGGTGCTTAAAGCTGAAAAAAGTTTTTCAGGCTTTATGGGGCCCATAGAGCACAGGAGCCGGACTCTAACTGTGCTGTGTGAGATCAAGTGTGTTAGAGGCTACAACTTCTAGACGAGCCAGCCGACTTCCTGGTTGTCCCACACGCATTAAATAATCTAATGATACAGCTTATTGAGACTGTTCAAATTTTCATTGGTCCCCATGCAGTAAAATCTGATCATATTTGGATTTGATGTAATGTAATGTGTTTGCTGTGATGTAATGTTTGTGTCACGTGGATCTTCCAACACCAAGCGCGACCATAAAGTTGCCTCACAGTCCGGGGCTGTTCGTAGGAGCCTGATTTTGGTTTTCTTCTTCTTTTACCATTAAAAATGCGGAGCGCGCTCTGTGCTGCTGGTTTGATATATAACTATTATCTCTGTGCACAAGCATGTTCCCACTGGCAGACTGGGCCTCTGGGCACCCAGGACACCCAGATGTTAGATCCAGCAGTGACTGCTGGATTCATTAGAACTACATCTGGAAAAGAGCACCACGTCTTTTAGAGTGATTTGTTCCTCGAACTCCCCAGAACCCACAGATGGGATGCTAAGTACAGCGAGCGAAAGAATAACTTTAATTAAGAAAAATAAATTCCTGCGTTAGAGGAACAAAGGCTGATCTCTTTCTGTTTAGCTTCATCTGAGTCACTGTACAAGCACATATTTCCTATGCTTTGTTTCATCCATGGGCTGGGCATTTCCACAGAAAGAGAGGATCAGATGAAACAGCAGCAATATAACAGAGACTTTTACAGCCTGATTTAAGAACCACAGTGCAAGTTTATGAGAGGTGATAGACTGTAGTTATTTTTGGCATGCAGACTATGAAGGTATGGGACACAGTGAGGGAAAAGCAGTGGTTACTGTCCAGAATCTGAGTCATGCACACAGTGAGGCAAAATGCGAAGAGGGAAACGGAGAGCTGACCTGGATTTCTCTTTGGGTGGTGCCAGTTTCTTCATGCTGCATTTAGCTCTCTGTTACAAAACTTCTGGAAAGAGGTACAGCAGTCTCTTAAGTAAGAGTGATGGATGTTGAGTTTAAGGGGGATGGAGGGGGGTGGGGAGAACAGGAGATGATCACAGGAGGGAAAAGCAAGAAGGGGGACATAATGGGGGAGAGAGACTGACTTTTGATGTTCTTTGATGAGGGAATAAAGGTGTGTGTGTGTGTGTGTGTGTGTGTGTGTGTGTGTGTTAGGAGAGAGCGGGAGGGAGAGAGTGTGTATGGGAGAGAGAGAGAGAGAGAGTGAGAGAGGTTTGCTCCTTGGTAGTTCCTCCTCTCAGTCTGACACCAGCAGTCGGTTTTTTCTCCTCCTCCGCTGTGGTGAAACTCCATCAGGTAAGAGACCAGACACTCTGACACGATGTGACAACGACTTTATGACAATCCGTCTCACGGCCGACACGACTCTGCATAATAATCCTCCGGAGCGTTGAGAAATATATATATATATATTATTTAAAAAAAAAAAAAAACAGTAGAAGAAGAAACACCCGGCGGCGCGTTTGCGCGCTTGCAGAGACGTGCAGGATTGAAGAAGTTATTCACAAGTCGCCAACTCAGCAGCAGCTTTTAAAAAAGTTACCCCTAACATCGCCGTGCACGGTTTTCCAGTGCATGGCATGTGTGTGTGTGTGTGAGAGAGAGAGAGAGAGAGTGTGTGTGTGTTCTGCGTTCTGAGCCGTGTGTGTGCGGTTTATCCGGACTGCAGCTGCATGCCAAACTGATGCTCTGGCGTTGTAGACGTGGCTTCTTAGATTGATTCATTATGACTGTTGCATGTGCGGTTTGGGCTCGCGCGTGTTTACTTCATTAGCCGCGTGTTTCATTCATCATGGTGCGAAACCGTGCGCGCGGCTCTGATGTGGTCTTGGCGGTGTTTGGGTGGGAAGGGGGGAGGGCTGATGAGCTAACACGAGGTTATGATATAATAGATTTGACATCAGCTTGGCTCCTAGCACACAGGAGTGCCGTATCAGGAAATGTAAGGTTACCTGAAGGTTACCAAACACTTTATGGAGTCTGTTAAATCTGGTTTCAGGGTAGTGTCTTTTTGAAGGATGGCGAAACTATGTCAGTGTTTGTTAAGTCTAATCCTGAGTCTGGAGTTGGAAACTTCTTTTTCCTCCAACAGTAGTTTGACCCAGATGGAACCATGCGCCTACTTTTGGTCAGTAGACTAAATAGACAGCAGGTATTATTATTATTATTTTGAATGGAAATTTATGGCCTGTGTGGAAAGTAAACAAAGTAACCAGCAGGTAAATGCCTCACAAACTACTCTCAACACATGCAAGATGGCCAGCTTCAAATTACAGCATAAAGTAGGCCTAATTATATCTCAAAGAAATCAGTGCGTGGGATCATTTTACATGATCAGGTAATAAGAAAAAACGTGCAAAATATTCAGCCCTGTCAGCAGAATGTAATGTTGACGTTGTTTGTTTTCTGCAAACCATGAATGTGTTATTTTTTTCCGTTTCATACGTATCACATCAATGTTTCCACAACAGCTATCAAAGTGACGTAGCTCAGATTACCAGGACGTGTAACCGTTAACCGTGGGGATGGTCAGGACAGCTAGGCAATGCGTTTGTTTGAGCCGTGCCTGGGCTACAAAACCGGATATTTTAAATGACATGTCACAGTCTTTTCCAGCCCCATCTGTGGCTACGCAACCTGGTATTTTTAAGAAGGCATCGGGCCACTTTCCAGTCCTGTTTGCCGCGTCAAAAGCGGATATTTTGAATGAGACATTGGGACATTTTCCAGCCCTGTTTGTGGCAGTGAGACTGAGTATTTTTAACAAGAGGTCAGAACATTTTCCAGCCGTGTCTGTGGCAGTGAGACTGGGTATTTTCAGCTAAAACAAAAAGCTAAAGGTCTTTTCCTAACCCTAACCAAGTGGGGAGTTTTTTTTGCCTAAACTTTGCCAGAACTAACTACAGCATTGTCACAACATAAAGTTGAAAATAGAAAGGTAAAGTTTGATTATTAAAAAAAATGAAAAGTTTTAAATTATCTGTGGTTTGCGGAAAATGTGGCACCAACATTTAATCTGGCGACTGGGTTGAAATGATGTGGTGATGTGGTGTTTCATAACAACTTGATCTCATTCCCAGAGCGGCAAATCCCAACGCTTGGTCACATCCTCTAGCGTCTGTATGAGACGCACCAGGCATTCATAAGCAATCAAGACGTTTTATCTCATCTTACTGGATGTCAACGAGATATTCACTGGAAATTTTTGACCTGTTGTTGGCACTAAATGAAAAAAAACAAAGTGATCTGGATCATCCTCTGAAGAACATGAATGCCTGTACAAAGTGTCATGACATCCAAGAGTTGTTAAGGTATTTCAGAATACAGCTTCCTTCATTTGCGAACTTCCTTGCTTTCTGTACTACGTCAGCTGAGAAGGTGAACTTGCTGTGGGAAGTACGTGAAGTAGTTTAACAAAAATATCGCTTAGACTGATGGAGTCTAGGGTGAATTCCATTTTATGAAGTCCATGTCATGGGTGCATTATTTGGACTTGATACTGGACTCCAGGATGCAGCGTATTCAGATTTACAGGCATCTTTTTGACAACAGTGGTTTATGGAAACAGAGGATTTTATTTTGCAGTACCATGGTTGGCCACTGGGACAACATACTGTAGCAGCAAGGCTCACTTGATGGAAGTACATTTATCATGTTTAAATGTATAAAGCATATAATTTCTTCTACATTCACCAGCATTAGTGCTGCTCAGAGACATTAAACTGTAATATGTGAGTCATTGCTCATACATCAGTATTGTAGAAGTAAAGCTGGGTTTCCCTTGAGGCCTGTTGCATTCAAGTGATTCAGGATTTACTGTAAAGATGAACCACCCACCATCCAATGTGAGTACTTCCAAGCTGTTACAACCACCCAGTTCTTATACTTTTTCCTTCATGACTCAAACTAAACGGCAGCTTTTGGACATTTTCTGAAGAAATTGAAGGACGTGAAGCTGCTCTGTTTTTGCAGCCATGTGTGTGTGTGTGTGTTTGTGTGTGTGTGCACGCGCGGGGGATGGGGGTGGGAGGGCATCAAATAATTGAAAATTAAAATGAGCTAACTTTTGAAACATATTGTGTGAGTATAAATGCATCCCTTGAAATCTTACGGGCTGTGATAGCGAAGAAGATTCAGAAAATAACTGTTATAATTATATTTTACTATCAGTAGTCAGATATAAATATTGTGGCAGAGCTCCAGTCACTTCATTTTCTCACGGTCATGCTCCATCCGTCATCTCAAATCCAGTTAACATTCATCCGTCACTGTAAACCCCTGTGGGAATCTCTCTGTTATCGCTCATCTCTCTCTCTCTCTCTCCTGTTAATGTTTTTCTTAGTTTTCTCTCTCATCCGCCTTTTGTTTTTGTTCTCTCCTCTCCATCTTGCCTTTCAGAGGATTTCTGTTACAGAGGCTAAACATTAGGATGGATGGCAGGAGGAAAGAAAAGCGGGAGGACGAGATAGAAAGTGGGAAACTGAGATATGCTGAAGACTGAAAAAGACAAAAGAAGGGCATGATAGCAAAGGATGGAGAACACAGAACAGAAAGACTGCTAGGGTTTATCCTGAGACTGTTTTTTCTCATTGTTTTGGTTGTATTGTCATTCCATTCTCATCAGTTTAGTCTCCCACAGGACCGAGCAGCTGTTTTCAGCACATAAGCACTGGTAGACCCACTGTGTTCTACCTCCCCCAACACCAAACAGCAGACAGACAAGAGACTAGCCAGTGAACATAGTGGAGCATCTAGCATCTGAAAGCACAAACCAAAATCGAGATAAAAGTGAAGTATGTTGGGTTTATGTTTGCCAGGTGACCAGAACTAAGTGTGGAAATAGGTATGCAGTAATAATACAGTAATATGTCACCGTCTTGGAGTTCTTCTGCACCTTTGTGGACAAAAATGAGTCCATGCTACTTTAATTATTTGATGTTGTTGTCTAATGCTCATCTTTGTATCAAAAGACGTCACATAAATTCTGCAGTAACCAATTTTTTGTCCAGTGGAAACAAGCTGTGAACATAACACCGACATCTCCTGACCTGGCTGATGTAGTGAGTGTTAGCATTTAGCAGCTATAGAACAACATTACCATCCATTTGTAGTTATAGCCACCTGGCGAAGGTAAATCCAACATTCAATCTCCTTTTAGCTCAATGTTGGTTTCCTCTAACTCCTGAGGGTGGCTCTTTAAGCTGCAAAATGATCCACTTTGTTCACCAGGTATTTTCCAACTTTGTCGGTCTACTTTTCAAATGACGGCAGGTTGTAAACAGAGGGCCCTTTTACGTTTCAATTACACGTTACCATGTACCCATCTCCGCTACCTTCCCTTTTGTCCTGTGCCCAAGCATGAACGCCACCTGTTGCTGATTGGCTGGAATAGTGTTGTGTGGCTCAGTCTGAACCACCTTGTTTGTTTCTTATTTACAGAGCCAGGGCTGTGTGCAAAAAAACTGCTATTTTTCAGGGCGCACACACAGAACGGACAGCTAGCCGACTGTGAGGAGATATTTGCTGAATTTGCCAAAAAAGCGTACAGGATTAAAATTGCTGACTCCAATTTTAAAGACCAGCTAAAACTTACTTAATACTTTCTGAGCCAGTTGGGTTTCGTGGCACATCATGGTCTTTTGTGAGTCAGCGGTTGGAGACTCCAGCCCCCCTCCAGGACTATCCATCCTAGAAACATATGCACTCAGTTTACCATAAGGAATTCTGGGTAAAATCATCAAACAAGCACCATATGTTTTGTGTTATGTTATTTTACATAGCCACACAGAACTACTAGAAATGCCTTTGCAACCTTCACTCAGAAAAGTCTTGTTCTTGCTAAATACAACTGAAAGCTTCAGGGTAGTGAAATAAGTAAATCTTTTTTTATTGTCTTTTGTCAGATCTCATTATTTTTTCCTTTCTTCTGGTTTGTGGTGTATCTGAATGTGCATAGAGAGAAATGTGTGTGTGGATCTGGATTAAGAGGAGAGGTGTGCCAAGGGTGACGGACTCAGCAGCACATATTGTCCTTGGAAATGTGTGTCGAAGTGTTTCTTCCTCTGAGTTCAGGCAGAGAGAATCAAATGGCGGCTGATGTTTTCACACCCGATGGAGCCCAGGTGTGCATAATGTATGTGTGTACATATGGAAGGTCGCGTAACTCCCTCCTTCTTTTCTTTCAAATCTTCTCAAAGAGCTGGGATTATATTTCTTAATCAAAGACCTCTGGATCCCATATGAGAACTCTAAGGTCACAAAACAATCTGCCGTCTGTAGCTTTGGCCTTCATGCCTCAGTTTTCTTCATGTCCTTGAAAATTAAAGGAAAGTAAAAGGGAAAAAAGCCCCTCAGGTGCTGCACCAATCTCTGTTCAATGTGCGCCGGGAGTCACATAAAGCTGCACGGTGGTCGTTTTATTTTCTGGTGCATCAGCTTTCACTTGCACTGTCACTGTCTAATTAGTGGTTTCATACAGTTTCCAGAAAACTTTTTAAGACAGAGATGAGGTGTGGAGGACTTTTGTTCGTCAAAGATGAAACTGTTGACAGCTAGCTTGCACGGTTGTGAACACTGGGACCCTTTGTTCACACTTCAGTATGTCTTTGCTGCATTGCATTCTGGTCTATTGAGTCAACTGTCACTGCAAAAAAAAAGGCATCGCCACATTTTTAATTTTACAGTGGATTTCTCCTTGTGCGATTATTGTATAAAAGTGGGAAGTCTGAAGAGTTTTGCATGTTGATCCTCTTGACTCTCAGACTCCACTGTTATTGTCAGGAAATATTTTGACACTTGGCCTGTTCTGCACAGGAATGTGAAAAAAACACAGCAACCAAACAACAAAACTGACCCCAAAAATGTTGGGTTTGGGTCAATGGTTAAACAGTCAGTTTAGCTTGTTGGACTTTCTCATGGAGAAGGGAATAGGGTTTTTTGTGACAGGCTTTAGATGTCACATGGATCCATGAGTGTCATTAGTCTTCCTCGTGACTTCACTTAAACAAGCATTAAACTCTGCTGACCTATATCTTCTCCACTCTTCTTCCTCTCTGTTTCATTCCACTCTCAGGTTGTGACAGTCATGTTGGCGGCTTGTGTGAGGCTGCTTTTGCTCCTCCCTCTGGTTTGCTGCGTCCCCTCCCCCTCCAGACCTCCTTCCAGACTCTGCAGGCGGTGCTGCGACCACCCGGAGACGCCAGCAGCTACAGCCCAGTATCAGATGCCTGAGGTCCGCACCGTCATCAACATGACCATCCTCAAAGGTACCAGGCCCTGGATTAGCTTCTGAGTGCTGCTGACTGGAAGTTGGCTGGCACTTCCTGTCTGTTTGGCAGTTGCTCAGTTTTCCGTTTCCCGTTTGTCTTTCAGGATGTAACATGAGAAGTCAGCCTTTGTCATTTGTGTCTTTTAGCACAGTGCTGTTAGTGGAAAAAAAAGTGTTTGCGATTACATGTTCTTTCACAGAAAACCATCCATCCTTGAATATCTGTGTTACTGTCTCCCGCTTCAAGCTACACTTCCTTAATCAGCTCACAGCTTCTGCTTTCCCAGATGGCTCTGTGTCTGTCAAGACGAGTGTTTAATCAGAAGATTAATCATGTATATTGTAATGGAACAGTAAGTGTAATCATGCATTGATGGATAAGTAGAATTGAGACAAAAATGAGACTGTCTTTGAAAATGCAATTAGATGCTCCACTGACAGAAACAACCTGGAACCACTTAAAGAAATCCAACTTGCTTCAGCATTTTTTGAAAGAAACCGACTGCCAAGTAACAGCGACTTTAATAGCTTTGACGGTCTCTGTCATAGAAAATGCATATCAACATGTGAATTTATGTAAGCCATGAAGTTTAAGTAGATCCCAAAACGTTTACTGGACTGAAAAAGGAAACGTTTCACCGGAAGACAAAAACACATCATTGTGTCTGTTTGTCGTCTGTCATAGAAGGGCATCACCATGTCAGTTCACTGCACTACAGGCTTATCTCCTCACTTCATGTGACTGTCTGACTGTGATGTCTTTATGAGTCCAAAATTTTGGACTCGATCTGGAACGGACCTATGGAAAACATTAATTTTTAAAATAATTAAAGAGAATTAGACCTGATTCAAACTGCGTTGGACTCAAACTAACCCACTGACCACCAATACCGGCAGCAGCATGATGATCTCACTGGATTGGCAAGCAGGCAACTGGCCCCAGACCATCAGGGTGCCCTGAGGGCCCCAGGCCGCGTGTGTGTACTATTAACATTATAATCCAATTGCTCTGTGGAGGATGCTAAAGTAAACCCTACCTAATCTATGGTCAGAATCTAGTTTTTGGGGCTATGAGGGGCCTCGATAGATCTAATTGTGAGTTAATCTGGCCCTGACCAGGACCAGAAGCTAGTCTCAAGCAGAGCAGCGATTTCCACTTTCTGTTTTGCCTCAAAAGACAAACTGACACACACAAAAAAGCAAAAGCTGCTTCAGTAGAAGGAGACCCAACAAGGTTAAACTGAATATAATTTTTACCCAGCCTGACTCGAGTCCTTGGGGCAGGTCTTAAGACACTAGGTGGACCCATGAAGACCGCTACATGTCACACAAGCTTTACTCACAGCGAGTCCTGTCACAGTCGAGTCTGTGACAGCTTGTATGAGAAGATAATTGAGTGTTTGTGCTTTTGTGTGGCCTTACTTGTACGCGTTTTTATGCACAAGTGTATGTTCACAGCTGAGTGAAACAGAAAGAGACAGAAAAATGTGACGAGAGAAAAGGCTGTAAAAATACAAGGATTTTCTAATATCCATGAACCACACAATTACAGCTGGAGAGGGATTTCCGAGAACATGTGTGTCTAATATTACAGACTTAGCGGCCAACTGAACCAGAGCAGTCCAAGGGATGTGTCATCACTCTGCTGTTTTATCTGCTGGTCCTTTGATAACTGGACATGCCAAGTCTGTTCTGACTTGCGATTAACCCTGAACCAGTCCAACTACTGAACCACGAACAGAAAAATCCTCCTTTATCCCTCTTTGTCTCTCACACCCACAAACATGCAGAAACAATGCACGGACATGCGCTCTGTAGGTTCAGGCAATTAAGGCTCTTTTCTTTTCCAGTGAAGAAATCTAAGCTCTGACGTCTCGGCCACAGTTCACATCATATAATCAAATCAATACTTTCCACTGGGCCACATACTTTATTAACTGAACCGTATTAAAAATGACTGACTGACACCATGTAGACATGTGCAGGGTGCAGCTACAATAAGTTGTTTTCAAGGTTGGATAACTTGAATGAACAAAATAAGAGCTTCTAATGTGAAAAAAAAAAAAGATGATATAACAGATTTTGAGAGCTGTCAACCCCAGAGCTCAAATTGATGCTCTACTGTACAAACAAGGCAGTGAAACAGTATACAGTGTGACTGAGTTGCAGCTGTGCGGTGAGGGAGGTCTGGTCAGGCTCTTTCACCTGGCACCGAACCTGCTTATGTGGCAGGAAACATGCATGCATACGCAGGAACATATGCGTAGTCACGCACTCATGTGCAAAAGCACAGGCTAGGCTTTGGCTGAATCTAGTTTTCAGCGATTCTTGCGATACGCACAAATAATACACACAAACAAGCACTCCTCTTCCTCCTCCGGTTCACTGACTGCTTTGTGTGTATGTGTGTGCTTTGTATGATTGCATGCTGTGTATGTGTGTGCGGTTGGGATTGCTCCCACAAAGCTGCTGTGATTGGATTTAAACAGCGTGACCCACAACCAGTTAGTCAGCCAATCTCAAATTTAGAGAGCAGTCAGCCAAATTCCTCAGTCATGGACAAAGGCGATTCTTCACCCACATATCTTTAACATCACATCTACAGCTACGGGATTAAATCAAATTTTCGCAACCTTAAAATGTTCAGGAGTTTCCACTTGGCTTAAGTTTAGTTCAAATACGAAATGCTTTTACCTTTGTGGTTTGTAAGCCTAAAATTACAACATATTTTAATCAGCAGGGGCCTCCGGCTCTCATCTTATATGGATTCTTCAGATCTTGGTTCATGTCTTCCCTTATTATCCCTTTAGGTTCTGAAATACTGTGATTTGCTTTAATGCTTTTTTGTGATTTCCTGTCAGTTTTTATTACTGGATTACTTCAATGATGTTACGAGACCAAAGTAAGATGTTAGGTTACCTTCTAATTCATGGTTTCAAAATGATGGACGGAGGTCCACTTTAGGACTGCACATACGCATGTGGGTCAAACTCTTACTTTGAAAAGTAGGGAATTTTCACTGTGATTTTTATTTTGAAGCAACATTGCACCATGCTAAAACACGCAGCCATTACAACCAGCCTGTGACTGTATGACCAGCTCTGTTGGTCATGTCACCCTTACCGTTCCACAGTCTTTGTTATGTTCACACCGTGTCACGTGGCCATGAGGTTGTTATTTGATTTCAGGAGGCAGGCTCAGTCCCTTATATGGCCGTCCAGTGTAGAGGTGCTGCTAAGCTGCTGTTTGTGGAAACTGCTGTAACCCTGTTCAGGGCCCTTTGTGTGGACACTTGTCACAGCTGTACTGATCATTGAGCATCTGTCCAGAGGATCACTGGGATTTATCTCAGGTCTCCAGGAAATGTTGGTCAGGGTGAGTGAGGGCAGCGCTGTGGCTTCTTCCTCTGGGGTTTACCCAACCCAGAGGTGTTTAACTCATGACCTCATCTGAACCTGCAAAAAGAAATCTAGAAGACAAGCAGCCAAAACAGCATGGCAGGATTTCTTTAGATCCTCATAGACCTATTATATTCATATTTCTATATATTTTGAATATTAACAGCCTTGATGTGTTGAATTTTGTCCAGATTTTTTTTTTTTTTTTTAAAGGCTCTTTAGCATCCAGTAGAGGAACATGTGACCTCTTAGCTGAATGTTAAAATCACTAAAACTTTCAAAAAACGTTTCCCCCAACTATTAATGGATGTTTTGTTTCTCAGTTTATTGGCTTCTGTTTGTCATCCAGCGAGTGTTTGCTTAGCTCACAGGCCTTCCTTGTTACAGCTGCTTCAGAGCGATATGGTGATGAAGTCCTACAAGCAGTGTCACTTGATTTCATAGCAAAGAGGTTTTTGTGCACTTGGAACAAAAGCAGGACTCAAAATGTTCACTTAACCAGTGACATCCCAGTCAGTAGTGGTGACGGAAGGTACAGAAACTCATTAATCATTTTCAGAGCTTGGCGTCAAGTGGAGTGTAATTTCAAAATCCAGACAAACAGTGTTGTGTTGTAGTGGCAGCGAGAAGGGATGCAACAAGAAAGCAGGATATAAACACATGAGTTTTAATGCATCCAACCACAATTTTAACATGGTTAACAGCACAGAAACAGAGGATTTGAATGAAATGGTTTTGGGGGTTTGTATGTAGCAAATTAAAGTAAATCCTTGAATAAACAAGTGGAGAAACGTAGCAAATTCAGATGGTTGATGGTGGTTTGAATGATGTGACTCATATGCTGTGACCCTTCACAGTCTCCAGATCTCAAACCAGTTGGACACATACAGTGTGGGAGATTTTGGATGCTTGCATGTTAGACTGAACTTCTCATCACCACCATCAAAATAGCATTCTTCCAGTTCAGTTTTGGAAACTTGAAGTATCTGCCAAGGAGCACTGAGGCTGCTTTGGCGGGTCTTGGTGGCTCAGTGACTTACTAAGACACTTTATTCCTTTAATTTGTCCCCTGACTGTATATATATATATTTGTATATATGTAAATGTGAATGCCATGTGATCACTCAGTCCCTGAACACCAACATCTCTTGTACGAGCCTGCTTTCATTCCCAGAGCATTAGATGTCAATGCTTTATCATGCTGGGTTTTCTCCAGTCCACCATAAACCCATCTGTATTAGATGCCCAGAGCAAGAATGTCTGGCAGCAGAGGAAGGTGGGTGGATGGATTGGTCAAACAAACACAGTTTTGACCTAGGAGAGCGGGGTTCACACTATGTGAAACAAACCTTAGTTAGGGTGAGGGTCATATGAGGAGAAAGTATTTGTTGAGGGAAAGCATTTAAACTAACATGGTATTTTCTTTTCCCAGCCTGGTGCTCTTTTTTGATGCCCTTTGGCATTACAAGCTCTTTCCGAGCAAATTCTATTATTGCAGTTCCTACTGGTCTTCAGTAGAGGTCAATAAAGATCATAGATTACATAAAAACTCTGCATTGACTCAGCATTTAATACTCCTGGCACCTGAACATTCAGACAGACCCTCAGTGCATGCATCTGTTGGAACAGTTTGTCTCACAGTCCAGGAGGAGCACAAAATAAAGATAAGCACTGGTTTAACAAAATTGCTTCAGATTTATAAGTAGGATTGAGAATGTCAGATGTGAAAGCCTTGCTGCAATTTGTTTCCATTTCTGGATTTGTAACCACTGTGAACAACAGAAAAAGCTTAATGGCATTGTGTGAATGTCACAATGAAGCCGGAGCTTTGATCAAGTCTTGGACCTGTTTTTTACTCAGAGCTGCACTTTCGTAAATGGCGAGTTCACATCTATAAATCAGGAATTCTTCTTGAAAACCTGTGTGGTACAGCCAGTTGGGGATAAAACCATGTAATTTGGATCAGATTTGACTGTTAGTGGGTACAATGAGGACTCATTTTCATCTCAACTGACAAAAAGCAGATAGTTATCTCAATGAGCAACATCATACATCATTTTGTGTTTCCTCTTGTCCACCCAGGCGATAAAGGAGACAAAGGCGACAAGGGTACACCTGGCAAACCTGGTTTAGAGGGACCTCCTGGCTTCCGAGGACCCATAGGCCCTAAAGGCAGCAAAGGCCAAGCGGGTGCCCCTGGCGACGCCTGCAAGATCCCTCACTCTTCCTTCTCAGTGGGCCGTCGCAAGTCCCTGCACAGCGTGGACTACTACCAGGCGCTGGTGTTTGACACGGTGTTCGTCAACATCCACGAGCACTTCAACATGTTCAAGGGCAAGTTCTACTGCTACGTGCCGGGGATCTACTTCTTCAACATTAACATCCACACCTGGAACTTTAAGGAGACCTACCTCCACCTGATGCACAACGACAAAGAGCAGGTGATTCTGTACGCTCAGCCCAGTGAGAGGTCCATCATGCAGAGCCAGAGTGTCATGCTGGATCTGGCGCTGAATGACGAGGTCTGGGTTCGACTCTACAAGAGGGAGCGGGAGAACGCGGTTTACAGTGACGACGTGGATGTTTACATCACCTTCAATGGATATCTGGTGGCACCCAGCATCCAATGAAAATGGAACAGAAGGAATAAGGAGTGGCAGAATCTCTGGGATTATTGGGTGTTTTTGCCATGGATACTGCTTTATGCCAAGAACTAAACAGAGAACATTCCAGGTTTGGTGCTTATTAAGGATTCCTTTCAGCCTGAAGAGGAACGTGCTGCGCTTTCATATATGAGGACTGCCCAAAAAGTATTAGAATCAAAAGGAACAATAAAAAAAGAGAAAGGTAGCAGAACACACAATTAGGAAGGAATGCTGAATTACTTCCTTTCAACTAGAAATCCACTTTTGTACAAAGCAAATCATTTTTTCCTACTTCTGTGCTGTGCTAGTTTACCTCTTTGGTCACTATTTTCAGGGACTTTGTGCAGAAACACAAGTTGTCATAAATCTGTGCAATCAAGTATGTATTTGTTCTATGGTGCTCCTTAACAGGAATAGATATCTTCAAAAAAAAGTTCATTTGTGCCTTGTAGAAGAACACTTCACTTTAAAGGGTTAGTTCACCAAAAATCCACAAACACACTTACCTCTGATGGTGTCTAGCCATGCAAATAGCCATTTAGCTTCACCAACATATCTTTAATATGTATTTCTGTAAACCTGTTCTGATACAATAATGTTACACAGTGATACATTCAGGTACGTCAAGAAATTTTTCCACCTGATGTGCCCCCACTGTAGAGCTTAGTAGAGGTTTTCACAGGTCTACTAGTTCTGACGGGCTGGGTTGAAACCAGGTCTAAATTATATTTAGATTGGTGGGTTAGGGTCTCTTTTTACTGCTATGGGTATCTGGTCAGAGTAATTCAGTACCAACAGTTTTATGCAGTACGTCATAATCGCAGTGGATGAAAATATGTTTGGAAATTGGTATCCTATGTTAACTAAAGCTAATAAGTTAGTTATTTTTTTGGATTTGATTCTGTTAAGACTGAGTAAATAACTGGACTCAAAATGCAGGACACAGATTCAGATGGTTTGAATTAAGAAAGGGATTTATTGTCACAAAAAGGGCTAGATCGATCACTGGGAGACAATCCGTGCAGATCCAGGAGGGAGCAGGCAGGTGAGGTTAGGCAGCAGGATTTTAGGTGGAGGACTGGAGCTGGGCACAGTGGACAGATACATGAGACCGATCACCCCGAGACACAGCTGAGGTATTCAGAAAAAGGCAAGGCAAAAAAGTAGAGCAAAGAACATGCCACAAGGAGAGCAGCTAAGATGTGTTACCAGGCTAGAGAGCACAACAATCTGGCAAAGCCTGGTGAGGAGAAACAGGTTTTTATCCTGCGGCTGGTGATTCATGGATCGCCTGTAGCTGTGGTGGCTGATTGGCATGAGGATCAGGTGTAGATGAGCCTTGATTGAGGAGGAAGACTAAAACTTTTAAATTGATTGTCTTTGGAAATTTATAATTAGTGTTTATGACTTTGCATGTGTTCTTATAAAAGTACTGTAGCTGCTCTTTTCAACCAAGATTGCTTGTTAATTGATAGCACATCATTGTCTTTTTTGCATTTTTGGTGAACTGACCCTTTAAACAAAAGTATGTCCCAACATATCAAAAAAAAAAAACATAATGGTGCTTCATTACTAAATTTAATGATTAAATATCATGTATTTTCACAGAGACTTCAAACTGCAGAGCAGTTCATGTAAATAGCTGTATTATAGCTGTCTTTATAGCCTAAAGCTGCGCTACCATTCCTGCTGTTGGGGCTGGACTGTGTATGTGTGTGTTTTCATTTGTAAACAGTATTTCTTCCTTTACTAACCAAGTCTCTCTTTGTTCAGTATCACTGATCACCAGAAAGCTTGATTATGAAAAATTAAACATTTTCAAAAGTTCATATTGAATCTTGAGCCTGTTTATTCAATTAAGATATGAAATGTCACTTTTTTTGCACCACAATGCACATCATCATATGTCACCTTTGTAACTCCTTACCAATGACGCCATCCAGCTCAGGGTTTGGCTCTGAATTAAGCCACTCAATCCGATGAGGGAAATTGTATTTGAGATATAACCCCCCAAAATTGGCCAACTGTCTAAAATAAACAAACAAACTAGCAAACAAAAACCCATCTCAAACTCTCAGAGACAGCGGATGGCTCTGCAGCATGCCAGCTCCATCTGTTTGGCCATATCTCTCCCATTAGCTGTAATGCTGTCCTCAGGGAGGCTTTGCTAGAGGAAAAGCAGACTGCAGCGTTGTAAATACTTTAAGCCTTGAGTGGAGATCTGAAAAGCTCTACTGGGAAACAAAGCAGGACATCTGAACAGTTTCCTGTACCATCAGCCCAGACTAGTGTTGGCTGTTCCAACATGCACAGTAGACAAACTGTTGGTTTCGCTCATTTTAGGTGTGCGATTTGGCCTCGTTTAGCATCGTCTAACTTAGTTTTGCTATTAAAGACGGAATATTTACACACTAGTAAAATGAAAGAGTCAAGAGCGAGGGAACATAAATTGACGGAATAAAAATTTTAGCATGTGTTGGAAAAAAAACAGTTCACATCAAATCAATGAAATGCAGCAGTGGAGTCAAAAAGGGCGGAAACAACAAAAATGCATTAAGACCACATGAACAAAATGAATTAAAACTGAACGAATGATAAAAAACAATGGAAAAACTCGATAATATTAGCACTTACTAGAGAACGAGTGCATGCCCAAACCTTTTAAACCTATTTGTGCTCACTTAGTTGGCCATTAAAAATAACAACATGCTGCACTTTAGCTAAGTACCATCACAGTCAGTTGCAGCGATCATCCCAATTACCTCAACTTTTACAAGACTGCTGAAAACAACAGGCCAGTCTGGGCTGTTCGTCTTATCCTGTTCAACAATAAACAATCAAGTGCTGTAGATTTTCTTTCACTTATCCCTGCTGAGTGTAAAACACTAATGTGAGTGGTAGGATATGAGCACAGTCTTGGTCTCTTATAAGCACTTCACTGCTCATCCTGCACACAGGAATTATTGGTGATGTACAAGTACTCAAGCATATATATATATATATATATATATATATAACTTTGCTGGTTACTTTTTACACAAGGACATGTAATCTGCTATATGTGTTGATTTTATTTTTGGGTTACTGGATCAGAAAAAAAACAACCTTTTGTTGGCTATTTTTCTACCCATGTGTACTTTTTACACATTCACACTCCATTAATGCCATTTTAACCCAGTGTTTTTTGGTGTGTTCAGTGTTTGGTGACATTGTCAGTAATTAAACTGAACTTTAAGAGCTTAGCAGAGAGAGATGCTGCAGCAGGGCTGTTGTACTGGACTGCATTCGATTGTACAGGTGTGGATAAAGTGTCTACTGAGTGTACCTCTTTGGACAACTGGGAAATTATTAATCTGACATTGAATTAAACATACTACAACAAAAATGGAAAATAATTTCCAGTACTTGTGCTATAGTAGAGTCTTATTGGATAATAAATTCAACTTGACGTCAAATGAGGAAATTATTGAGCAGTTGAACTCAGGTCCAGTCCAGTACAACAGCCCTGCTGCAGCATCTCTCTCTGCTAAGCTCTTAAAGTTCAGTTTAATTACTGACAATGTCACCAAACACTGAACACACCAAAAAAACACTCGGTTAAAATGGCATTAATGGAGTGTGAGGTCAATGTAGCACTGATGAAATACTGGCCTAAAAAGTACACATGGGTAGAAAAATAGCCAACAAAAGGTTGGTTTTTTTCTGATCCAGTAACCCAAAAATAAAATCAACACGTATAGCAGATTACATGTCCTTGTGTAAAAAGTAGCCAGCAAAGTTAAGTGTCATATGAATGTAGAGGAAGAAAATTTCAAATTTTTCCCTCTGCAACATGGTGGAGTAGAAGTAGAAGTAGCACAGAATGGAAAGTCAATTAAAGTACATCAAAACTACTTCAGTACAGGACTTGGGTAAACATACTTACTTTGTTGGCAGGGCTGTCGTATTGGACTGCATTAGATTGTACAGGTGTACTTAATAAAGAGGCCACTGGGTGCTGGTGGCCTCTTATTCTTTCACTCACCTGTGGCCTGGGGATCTTTGGGTTGTGACAGGTTGTAGGCCATGCTAGAGGTTTCAGCTGCACCTGTGCAGTGGTCTCATGAAACAAATATGTTTTAATGTTTTGGTATTATATATCACAGCTGCTTTAGCTTGTAATTGGTAAATGGGTCACGTCACTGAAATAACCATTGTTCCCACAAAGGAGAATGCAAAAAGTTTCAAATAAAAGTCCCTGTAACCAATTTCTCATCGAAATGTCAAGATTAAGGAAGCATAAAAATCATACTGCACGACATGAAAAAGGTTAAAAGATGAGCGACTCTTCTACTGCATGCCAATAGCCATTAACCGAATTCATCTTGTTCCTCCAGCCCAGACCTCTGGCTTCTTTAAGGTGGCTCTCTCACGTTAACACAGGACTAAAGTGCAACACCTTTCACACTGACAGATGCACTGGAACAAAGGCTGAGAGGCTGAGAGCTGGAGAAACACTTCACCTGGGTAACAAGTGCCACCTCGAAAGCAGAGTGAAGAAACGTGAAAAGAGCAGAAGATGTTGGGAGTAGTAAAAAAAGGAAAAAAGGAGCAAAACCTCTGATCTTTTCTAGCGATCCAAAGCTAACACACTAATAATATTCCTCTGTAAAAAAATCCAAAAAAGATTTACAGCTCAGTGGTTACCGTCATTATCAGCAGTAACAGTATTAATACCATATATGCACCGGGAGGCCTTTTGCTTTCCAGTGCCTCTGTAGTTCAGCAGTTACGTAACTGATCAAGGCGAAGGGAAATTGGAGGGTGGGGCTGGCGTGGTTGGGGGAAGCTTATGATAAATGTTATGAGACTATGAAGACAGGTTAAAGACTGTTTTATTTAGGTTTGGGAGTTTGAAGGCTGAGCCCCGCGGCTAACAGCTGTTTTCAGGGCCGACTGAACTGAAGCCTGTTTGCTCGTAGATTAGAAACAGGAAGCAGGGCAGAGAGCCGAGGCAGGGATCTCCTAATTACAACCACATGACCTCTGACCAAACTCATCAGTCAGAGGGAGACTGGACCGAGGGGTGGATGGAGGGGGAAAAAAAGAGCAATTGGGATGAGGAAGAGGAAACAGGTAGGAGCAAATGAGCTGCTGGGGGGTTTATGGGAGGGAAAAATCATAAAAGAGGAAGTTGAGTGGAAATATGTACAGCAGAGGAAAAGACACAACCCAGTTCCTGACAGTTCCTTGAAATTACAAAATTACGACTCCTTAAAACGCAAAAACCCCAAGACATAAATCTCAAAAATCTACAGTTTCTAGATCCACAATCCACCACTGCTGCATAAGCAGAGCAGACAGGAAGGCATGCCGAGAGGGAGCCAACTAACCTTTCATATGCCCTCCAAAGTAAGCAACATCATTTCTGAGGGTTGGAGAGCTGTAGCCCGTTTAGAGCTACAGTGTGTATGTGTGTGTGTGTGTGTGTGTGTGTGTGTGTGTGTGTGTGTGCGTGTGTGTGCGTGTTACCTAATGGAGACACTTTGAGGTCAGTCTGAGTTTTACATTGGCACCAGTTTGCAGCTGTTTTTTTCTTTCTTTTTTTGCATCAAAATTGAAAGTAAGTGATATTTTCTTGGCGTGTTGGATTGGAACTGAGAGAAACGTTAAGTGGTGAGATTATTTGGTGACAGTTCTCCGGAAAGTGACGTCCAAATATGTTGTGCAGTTTATCTTTATTCGGTCGGGTAGTGAGACAGCAGATGGAATGCAATGGGATGAGACGTTGTGGTTTGATTATTCTATTATTACTACATAGTGCATAATATTAGAAAACATTCATTCAAATTCAGTGTTTACTCATGGGTTATCAGTCCTGCAGACTTCTCTCATGAACTGTACTTTAAGATATGAGAAGAGATGTGATAGGCAGCATTATGGGAGACATTTATAGACAGAAATGATGAGTCTGTCATTCCATGCTTATTGCTGGTTAGGACGAGCTTACTTTGTCAAATAAAACCCTGATTCCCAAAACATTGGGATGCCGTCCAAAACAAAATAATATAGCATGATCATTTGCTAATCCTTTTTGAAACAGCACAAAGAGAGTATATTTAATGTTTAACCTCATCAGCTTCATTGATTTTTGTAAATATCTGCTTATTCTGAATTTGATGCAGCAACACATTTCAAACAAGTTGGGACAGGAACAACTAAAGACTGGGAAAGTTCAAAAACACCTGTTTGGATCATTCCACAGGTAAGCAGGTTCATTGGTAACAGGTGATTAGGATGTCATACAAGGCACACAATGCAAAAATGATCTTAATATTTTACAGGCACAAACATCACAAAAGCACGTATTCACTTTACCTAATTAGCATTAAAGTTTATTCTTTAACAATGATAGCAGGAGATTATTGTTATGGTTGTAACGCCTTCACAGTAGGAGTGTACTGATATCACACAAGGCCACCACTGAAAACACTTCATACAGAAAATCCAACTGTGCATTACATGTGTTATATTTCATGCATAATGGATTTTAAAGGATCTACAATACATTATAGATTTTGGCAACACCAAATATATAAAATATTTTTGTTTTTGCATAATCAAAAGTTCCACTTATCTTTCAGTTCAAGGTTGAGAATGAAAGACGACTGCAATCAAAGTGTCTCAGTCCTTTCAAGGCGACAGTGAATGATGTGATCTAACTGCTGTGTCCTTTTCACATTTTCCATTGCAGTATGTCTCTGTCTCTCCCTCATCACTCACTCTTCTCCGTTTCCCTTGTAAAAGCCTCACTACCTAATAATTGGGTAATGGCTCTTTGGAGAGCAGTGCCAGAGTGCTGCTGGGTGAGTCAAATATGCGGGAGGGGAGGAGGTACATGGCACTGCCAGACACTCCTCCATGCTCCGTTGGCTTTATTTTATCTCACGGTGAAGGTCATGAGTTGAGCAAAGACGAGCAGACTCAGGTCTGTGCAAACGAGCCGAAATCTCTTCTTGAGCCAGCAGAGCAGGCCGGTCAATGGAGGACAGAGGCACAGGAGTCATTCAGAACATGATTTAAACTTTTAATGACTAAAATCTGGAGTCTGTTCATGTTCACTGCTGCTGCTGCGAAGTTGGTGCTGTTTGGTGCATGTGTGAGAGATGTTAGATATTATATTTCTGAAAATCACAATGATGGCATTCAGTGTATCTGTCAATGATGTTGGGCTTTCTGTAAATTCCTTACCATAATACTGCTTTATAATCTGTAAGATACTATCATGAAACTGCAGTAACAGAGTACCTTGTAATGCCGAAGCCTCACAGCTCTACCCAACAGTCCAGTTTTGAATAACTTACTAACTCCAAACCCTTTTGAACCCCTTATCGCATCTAATTAGGTTTAGTTTTCAAGCTTTGCAAGTAAATAAAGTTAAAAATAACCAAACCTCAAAGATCTCACCTTTACTTGGTGGAGAAGGCAGAACCACATCTTAGAGCAGCAGCCTGATTAATGTTCACAACCTGCGGTTACGACCTGGAAATGAGACGGGCAGCATAATGTATGAAATGTAAATTAAACATAACTGACACGTTCAATTAACAGCTGTAGCTTGTTGTGTCGCTACTTGCTCCAAAGATTGGCGAGCTCGATGCACAACTATTAATTTGATATGCTTAAATTATTCAAATGATATGCATGAAAGTTTAACTAGAAGTCAGCTCGATGAGGAGGGATGCTGCTCTTTTGTTGTTGTTGAGTCGTCCACTTCAGCAGATATAACGTACTGAAAATACAAGCACGCTTGCTAAAACAAAGGAGCGAAGGGAGCTAAGGGATTCTGCAAGACATTTATTAGTGTCTGAGCTGAGCAAACCTGGACATTTTGCCGACCAGAAATCGTATCCAACAGGTTTTCAGAACCAAACCCTCGATCTAACAACACCAGCCCAACAATGGTCATCACAATATGAACATGCCTGAAATGCAATGATTCAGAAAATGCAAACATTTGGCCAATCAGAATCAGCCCCAGCTAGCCTTTCCTTCAGCTCCTCTCAGACTGCGGTCAGACTGGTCACAACCGTGAGGTTCGCTAGCACGGCATTAATGTGCAATTTGTTCAAAAAAAGCATGCTTGAAATAATTGATTTCATTTCTTTATTCAGCGGGCATGGGCAATTCAGTGTTTGGGGTCTATATTCGCAGTGTACCTATTAAAGCAGAAAGACCGCAGGAACCTATAGCTAATACGCACACATCAGTATTTTTTTTTTTTAATCACAATGCACATCGCCATTGCAATATTGAACAATGTTATCATATATTGCTCGTTTCCTCATATTGTGCAGACCTACATCTGACAGACACGAGGCTGCACGAATAAAAATGACAACACGATAATTTATTGTTTTGTCCCGTGAGTTTCATGAAGCAAGACAACCAATAATGTGCCTCGATCAGCCTGACAAAAAGACGGCACGTCAGAATGTTTTTCCCTCCCTCACCTGGTTTGACAGCATCTACGACGTGCCATAAAACACCATGTCTGTGACATTCATACATTTCTAGAATTTTGTCTTGGGCTCCGTCCTTCCTGGTTGCTTTAGCATGTCATCCAGGTTGTGAAAGTCCAGGTCAGGGTCACTGTGGGACCCATTTAATCTGTGACTCTCTGAAAATGCTGCGCTGTCTGATCCCAGTACTCTGCTGATGAACAGCTGCACAACACTGAAGTGCATGACGGTATTTCTGTAAAATCCCATTTCAAACTTCAGTGAAAACAACACTGAGGTTTTCTGGAGGGCAGCTGTACAGCTAGAAAAGAAAAAACGCCTCGTCGCTCTGACTTATCTCTCAATCAGAGGCTAATTTAGTCGTTTGGTTTTCCGAGCCAGAGAAGGCAGCTGACAGTGCAATCCTGGAGGAGACGGATAAGGTTTCTCCTCTGATCCAAGCCCTGATCTGCCCCGATGCTCTCCCTGGGCTAAAAGAACAAAATGCCGACTCCTAAACACACGCCCCAGGTCAGAGCTCTTATCTGCTCCCTGCACAGTGTGTGGTGTCGGGCTGGGAAAAAGCTGATTCTCTGGCCAACACTTGAAGACATTTTCTGTGTCAGAGTGAGGGGGTGGAAGTGTGTCCTGCCAAAGTCCTGCAGTATATGTGGGTCATATGAGGGTAATTAGGCTTCAGTGAATTAAAAGTCTCATTTGTCAAACACAAAAAGACGACACAGGATGCCCTTACGTGGTGTCTTCCTCTCATGTTCTTAATCCTGCATGAACCCGAAATGTCTGTAATCTGTGAAGTCCCAGTGGAAATTACCCGCCTGAGGTCATCTGATGACAGTCCTGTGTGAATCTGCAGCTCAGGGACTCAGGGTGTTTTACTCTTGTGCAAGCATTTCTCCTCTTTATATTTCCATTGGAAGATAATGGAAGCTGCAGTAACACATTAAGAGACATAACATCAAATCAGTCCGTTTTCTGTCCCCTATCCAGCTCTGGGTCACGGCATCAAAAGGCTGAACAATGTAGCCCTGGGGTCGTCTTCCTGGGGCGTCGCAGGCCAGATGGGATGCATAATTCCTTTAGCATGTTCTGGCTCTGCCCCAGGTTCTCCTCCTGTTGGCCGTGCCCTGAATGCCTCCACAGGAAGCGTCCTGGAGGCATTCGGATCAAACGCCCGAATCGCCACAAATGGTGAATTTCAATGCGAAGAAGCAGCACTTAAACTCTGTGTTCCCTCAAGATGCCTGAACTGCTCACCTCATCTTACATCGATAAATAAATAAATGAATAGAGCTGCCTCTTCAGGCTGATGCATAAACTTAACATACATGTAAATAAATGCAAATGTCTTTTGATCATACCATTGGTTCTTAAAACTGACAAGCTCGGACTCTGATTCTATTGACAAACATTTTGTACGTATGTCCATAGCATTTAATTCCTATGTTAATCAGCAATAATACTTTATTTCTATGTTCTTTTTTTTGTTATTTATGCTGTTTTTATATCACTCTTCTCTGTTTTGTTTGTATGTCTCTTCATTTGTTGGTTGTCATCTGTTACTAATTTGTGCAAATGGGTATAAGCATCGTTGGTTGTCAAGGACCATTTATATCTAATAATAAAACAGTTAGACTCTGGTATTTCCAGCAGCTCTCAAAGAATCCAGGCAGTGATTGATTGCAGTGATTTTTTTTTTTGATAAGCACATAGTTAAACATTAAATCGCAGTGAAATCAACACTCTGGCACATAAGGAGGAGGTTGGAGTGGTGGAGAGAACTGCAGCAGTAAATGTCGTTGGCATGAGGGTGTCATCAGAGTGAGCAGGGTCAGGTTATAATGGCCGTGCTGCACACCTGCGCGGACGTGAGTTGATGGAACTCACCAGCTGATGCACAGTGGCCAATGATTGAGCCAGTGGCCGTGTTTCTACGGTACGCCTGGTTATAATACACAAAATGTTGAATGAGTGGCCTTAGACAACTGAGAGAATCATGGAGAGAGGTCTGCAGAAGGGGAATATGTTATGGGAATATCCAGGAGGATAGCAGCTTCTTCTTCTTCTACTTCTTTGGGTTTTATAGCAGAAACAGCTGATCAGTCATTTGCTTTTGTTTGCTGTTTCCATCGATAAGCCACCATCATGAGGTCCCCAGGTGATGACAGCACAATTTAAGCAGGGATAATGAATCAGTAGGGCGTAAACCATTACTGTATCTATATCACAGGCAAGGAATATTAAATCAAAACAAGTCTTTTACAAAGAGCTTTATAGAGATTAATGCATTCATCCACACACTATATATGAAAAGCTACAAATAAAGCTTCACATAAAGCTTCAGTAAGCAGCTTTTCTCTGTCAGGCAACCCAGTGAGCTTCAGCTGGAGAAAGCCATCCAGGTCTCCAGGCGATGAATTTCGCTACGTGTCTGTCATGGCCAGGCAATTTACGATCGTGGCTGACACCGAGCGAACTGTCTGTCTGTTGCTGTAGGGGTGAAAGGTGGCGATGAATATGAGGACACACAGCTGGAGAGGAATATTTTAATTCGAACATGGGGAAGCACAATTTAGACTGTAGACGCCCAGATGACTTTCCACTGGCTAATCATCACAAAAAAACCTCACTTGACTGGTCCCCTTCTTTCTCAATCCCACACTCAACACTCATCTTGATCAGCTGTCTCTTTGGAAATGGCAACTAGCCTGAAGGACTGCTTTCTGAAAACCAACAGGGACTAAAGAAGCAGAGAGTGAATCTGATGTAAAAGTGAAGCAACGTCTCTGCCTGACCAAACTCAAACTCCTCCTCATGAATAGACCTGGTCCTCGTTTCTTCCGAAAAGACAACTCCTGGAAACTTCATCCTTGCTGTTTCAACCACTGCCTCTTCCTGCATTAGCGAGTCAAGTGAATTCAGCAGGTTTATCCATTTAAAATGAGTTTGATTTGTGGTGCAGCCCAGGCTCAGCCAGGGCTGCCAAATCTGTGCCACACATCTGCAATTTTGGGCTGGTAGAACAGTCGAAATAAAAGGTTTAAAACCTTGATTGTTTCAGGTGCCTGACATTGTGCGTGTCGTGGCTTGACGCACTTGATCTGTCTAGATTTGAATGGAACCATCATCACCGGTGTTACATACACCTGTGTCTGTAGCAGCAACACATTTTTTTCGGTACATTTTTGAAGTTTTGTTGTGAAAAATTAAAACAAGTTTACAGCCACGCCCGCAGCTCTGTGAGGCTGTGCTTAGGCGCAGTGGTGCTTTAAGCAGAATGCAATTGTCAGCATGTTAACGTTGTCGCAATGATGAAGCTGGCATGATGACGGAGTTACCAAATTTCAAAGTAATGCATAAAAAAGTTGTCACAGTATTTAGATGCAAACTATTTTTTTTATGGCAATCTGGCAAACAGTTGTGAAGATATTTCATCTGAATGTGAACCTCAGGGTGGTGCTAAAGGGACCAGAGGATCGTGGAGGATGTCCACACAGCAGCCATTGAAGTATTTCTGCCTGGACCAGACTGATATTTTTTTACAGTCATGCCGCTCACATGGCTAAACACAGCAGACTCTCATAAAGATGATATTGAACAGTTTGCACTTTGCCTCAACAACCATCCTTGGTTGGAGTAGTTCAGTCTTCTCTGTCTGTGGCGCAGGACAACAGACAGCCAACCACAGCCGCCACACTGCCCAAATGTCCTGCTGAGGCTGTTGCAAAGCTGTAGCACCCACAACAATGACACACACACACACACACACACACACACACACACAATACACACACACACTCACAAACAAGCCTGCAGGTATTCATTTAGTCATGCACACATGCACACACTAACACACACCAAATGACGAGCTGTCTAGCTCCATTTTTTTTGTTTGCAAATTACAGAGTGGTTCGCCCTAGTTAGCCTGACCCCACCCCGTGCTTTTCTGAGAAGCAGATTTACTCAAACACACACACACACACACACTCACATTTACAACCATGCAATACAGGAGCAATACCCATCCATTCAGCCTGAGGCCTTCTGTAATCTCTGCCATCCAGCTCTGCAGCAGCTATCCAGAGTTTTCCATCTGCAGGAGGTTTATGTGAGTTATTATCATTAACGCTGACACACAGGGCCTCTGGCTCTCACCAGCATGATTTTTCTTTCATTTTTGAGTCATTCCGGACTGAATGGTAGGTAAACTGTGGAGATGTACAGGAAAGGCACTGTAGGAGGGAGGGAATCACAAACAAAATCACTTTAGTTATCATTTAGGCAACATACTGTACAGTAAGTGTGATTGCAAAGATCCACTGAATGCTTAGAGTTGCACTTAACTTTAAAAAAATTAGGTCAATTAAGATGCAATGGTGAGAATTTAAATTTATTTTCCGGTTGTGAATAAATGCCGAGATCATTAGTATTTTTTGTATTTGTATAACCACTGACTCCAGGATTAAAAATACAGATATTGAATGCTGTTTGTCACAACGTGGGTTGCTTATTGACAACATGCATGCGAACAACCAATCTGGTCATTATGGTTTTGAAAGTTTACATACCCCCAGCCACAAGCGAGAGCATGAGTGTAAATAATCAGTCTTAGTTTTATTACCTCATAGAAATTATGATGTTTGTACAGACGCTGCTGTGTTCTCAATACACAGGAACACACAGGAAACACAGGAAGACTCTCATCAAAACGTAGACCATATGAGAACATAAGACAGTTGTTACCCTGCTGTGTCATGAATTTCAGGTGACACATTTTCATTATGCAGCAATCTGTAAAATCAGCTTTGCACAATTCATGAACACTGCAGCGAAAATTACTTGAACAATGTAAAAAAAAAAAGGTATATGAGTGTTTGCATGCCTTCTGCAGCTACCTGCATGAAGATGCATGGTTCTCACACCAATTCGGATCAAAACCAGGTGATTCCCGACTGCAGGCTCACATAAACCAGGAAGCTATGAGGAGATGTAAATTAACTTTGGTGTTACAAGAGATAATTTTCTTCACCTTTTGCTGGATGCTAGCTTTCTCCTCTCTGTAGAGTAGACTGGCAGAAATGTCAAAGAAGGTGGTGGGTAGGCAGACTCAGCAGACAGTGAAGATTTTATTTACAGTGCTCTGTAACTCAGACAAAAATAACAGAAAATACCAGTAAAATAACTCAAGATAGTGTCTTGGCAAATCAAACAAAAGGCACATGTTTGGAACAGCACGGCCTCACCGCTGCCTCTCAGGAGGAAACACCAAATGACTTTACAGGGTGTTCAATTCACACCTAGCCTGCTCCAGCCAGAAGGTTGACCTACATCGTACCCTGAATGATGGAAATCACATAACATTCTTGGACTCAATTGCATCACTAAATAGCTCAATAAGAGGTAAATAATCCTAACTCATTACTATAGAAGGCATCAAATAACAAAAGAAGCATTCCAACGGAAAGGAAAACCCTCGACTTGGTTTGGCCCAATGATGTCAGCCATGACATCACCAATACCATAAAACCAGGAAATACTGGGCAGCCTGCGTTGTAGGTCTGAACAAAGCAAAAAACAAAACCATTTGGCTGCTCCCCATTGGGCGTCGCCACAGCGGATCATCCACTAGACCAATGGATGCCATTCTTGATGCATCATCATATTCGGCCTTGGGACTGGCAATCAGGCTGCTGGGGATGCACTGGCTTGTGCCGAGACAAGCAGTCACTGACATGTGTTTCTAAGTAATGTATCATCACCCAACACTGTTCACAAAGCATACAAATTGCATGTTCCAAAGTATGTTAGAGCCTCGAATGACAACAAAAAGCTGTAAAAGTTATTTTCACGAAGGAACTCTTGAACAAACAGATGCAAAAGACAGCTTTTTCCTGCTGTTGCCTGCAGTAACATCCCCTCAGTGTCACAACAACAAGTGAAACTGTCTTTTTTCAAAGCATGTAGCGCCTCACTTTGCAAACTCCTGCTCCAGCTGGAGACGCCCTTCAAGACACACAACCGAAGAAGAGAAGGAGGAAAGCACAGGGTAAGAAACAACTGGAGGAAACAGCCAAAATTATAACAAATGTAAAGTGCATTCATCACACAACAACTGCGTGTTTGGGTGTCACATTCTCGTCAGTTTAAGACTAATTAGTATGAAATGCAAGTGCTTTACCGAGCATCTTGGTGACATTTAAACTCTGTTGATAATTTCCATAAAGATGGTTTCTATATGGTATTCAGGAAGCAAGTTCACAGTTTTTATTTTACTCTAAAACATAAATAACTTAAGGCAAAAGATTGGAACTGTCACACTTTTACATTGTCAACCGTATTCTTAGTTTAAAGAGAGTCATTTCTGTGATTATTTCATAGTTGGTGTTGCAGACAGAATTTGTACTCACAGTGTAACAGCAAAATATCACAATGTCACACATATCCCTCAGATATTTTGTTGCTGTATTATGGCAAATAACAGACAATGTACAATGTGGCAAAAATGTTACATGCTGCGCCTCTCTGATCTACCAGACAGTCCGTAATTTGTCCTGCAGAGAAAATACTGTTTCTGTTTCTTTGCCATTTCGGAGCCATTTCCTCCTTTATAATTGAATTCTGTAGTACATTTAATTTTCTATCCCTGTTCCCCGTACATTGCTTGGTTACCGTAAATTTGGACAGAAGCTTTTTAATTAAATGGTCATTAGCTGCTGAGATAGCAGTGTAAGTCATCAGCAATTAGGAAAAACACAAAGAGGATATTACAAGGTGACAAGATTAATTTCATCGATTGCTGCTGACTGGAAACCGATGTGCCAGATGCAAACTGCTGAATACAAATGAAAGAGGTCAAAAGTCATGCAAAGCTTGAAAAGAGTGTAGATTATGTTTACGTAAATTGTGCATTGTTTTCTTTCTCACTGACAAATTGTGATTTCTTAAAAAATCTTTCGCAGCGAGCATCAGGATGTGCATGAATAGATATTTACATTTTCACTTGATTTGATAGAGAACAGGTGTGAAAATGTGCCCTGACTGTTTGGGTGTTGACAGAGTAAGGGCTACTATAACAATCTCTGTAAACTATGACTCAAATATCAATTTTAATAACACACTGCTGTTGCCTTCTGCTATTATGCAAATGATACCTGCGAAGGAGCTCGCTGTCAGTTATCCCCTGAAAGGAGAGCTAAGTCTCAGCGCACAAAGCAGCCCTGCTGAATACTGCATGGTGGATTATAGCTTTGGACTGATGAGGATGTCTGTCAGCAGTGCGTTTGATGGAGCTCTGATGGAGCTTTTCAAACTAAACAGGCTCCTGAGATTTAAAGACAGTAATGCAACTTTGATTTATACAGTAGCCTACACCTCATGACACGTCACACAAACAGGGATCTGTATTGAGTAAGTACAGAGAGGACTTAATAGTCGTGTTGCTGTTTTCCTTGAAAGCAGTGGAAACTTGCTGCAACAGGAGATAAAAAGCATGATTTGAGAATGGACGCACCTACACACCTCTGATCATATACCCAAACTTAAATCAGAAGGATTCTGGGTCAAATTCAGCACGAAACAGTTATCATAATTATTATACTTCAGTGTTTTGCAGATGCCTGGAGTGCTGTGTTCTTATAATACTGCAGAACTGGATAAAAAATGTAGGTTAAATCAGGTGCTTGTAGACATAGTAACTTCAAACTGCTTTATTCATTCAGTGGGTTATTGGAACATCAGAAAGAAAGAAGTTGCAAGTGAGAGCTGTGAGAGCAAACCAAAACAGGGAAATTGTGGACCGGAAAACCAAAACAATGAGCGGAAAGATGCTAAAATGCTTCGTAAAGCTAAAAGAGCTGCAGAGTTGGGTAGAAATTCTCTATAGGTTCATCTATGAGTGACATACAACACATGATAAAATATTTATTGTAGCAGCTTTAAGGAGCAGAAGTTCACTGCTCTGTATATTCCTATAATATTGATGTAATTCATGATGCTTCTGTGTCACTCATTATTGTATTAATATCCATTGACTGACGTTGTCCCATGTGACTTTAGAGAAAAGGTCACGGGCAAGGCTGGATAGCAATTGGAAAAGGCAAGCAGCTGCCTCAGATCCTTGTCCATGTAGCAATTTCTTTGTGGTAGTGTTATTAATTCTGCATTTGTTTGGTAATATGCACTACAAAGGCACAATGATCTGAAATTGTACTGCAGTTTCACCCAATTTTGAGGCCCTGGATAAAAATCTAGTTTTGATACTTGCAATATTACGCTTGATATTCTGTTTACATGGTGCATGTCCTCAAACAAATTTAGGTTCACCCAAATTACTCCAAACTCATTGTCATACAGCCAATCTGGGACATAACAGTCTTCTAGCAAAGAAACACTATAGTTTTTGGGACTCTGAGCAAAGTGGGTTAGTGGAACGTCTGTGTGTGTTTGTGTGTGTGTGTGTGTGTGTGTAATTCAGCCCTGGTCTACAACAAAATAAAGAATTTTGTATATAGTGTGCAAATGTTGCAAATGTTTTGGCGTGAGGGTGGAGTAAAAGGAAAACTCATTGTATTGCATTGCATTTGTTCAGTGTTTCAAATTTCAATTACTGGGCAACAGGTGTCACTGCTGACTTTATTTGACTTTCTGTTCATTTTCCTACATGTGTGATCCTGTCCTCATAGGTATTGGAGGGCCTATCGTGGATTGAATAAAGTCCTGAAGGTTGCAAGTCCAATATGATCAGGTTTCATCCTTTAAAACCCCTTACCATTTGGATGGTCGCCCGTGTGCTGATGGAACGTTTCTTGTCGTTTATTTTTCTCCCCATCGATGACACAGATGCCTCACTTACCTTTATACTTATACTTAGAAAGCTAAGATGAATCGATTGATGCAAACCACTTTAAGATACAATCACAACAGGAAAAGCAATAAACACCAAGGAATAAACATCAAATTGGCAGCCGATGTGCACGTCTTCCGCTTGTCCTGTGTTTTCCCTGTTACAACTTAAGGAAAAATATACAGACGGGCATTAACCTGTGGAGTCTCCAGTTTGAGCTGACATCTCATTTGACCAATCACAATCTGCCACACAAGCCCAGCAACCGGAGAAGCCAATAACAATCTAAAATGACACACAAGTAAAGATCGAGCCATCACACCCTATTTTGAAGATGACTGCTAATAACACGCTGATATATGCCACTTAAGTGGATTATTTACAGCTCCAGTACCTAAAATCCCGGATTTCGGTGATAATAGTGATATTACAATATGATATTATAGTGAGATATTGATAGTGATATTACATACAATTTGATGTGATAAATATAATAAATGGCCTCATTATAAAGATTTATAGCCAAAATATAGGTATCAATACCTTAGTTCGGTATATAGATAGCAAAACGTTTGACAATTTGTGTAGATAAATATACAGTAAATTGCCTTTTTTTGGAGAATGCCTAAATATACCATCAGAGAAAACATGAAAATGTTCAGTTCATGTGGTATTGTTTTCTGTTTTTAGTGAACTTGGACAAGCGTAAGGCTTCCTGCTCTGGTCCCATCATGTTTTCAGGCCGTTAAACAATCACCTGCTAGCATCTATTTGGAAAAAAAACATTCAGGTGTTGAAAAAAACATTTTACTTCAGTGTGTTTAAGCTTCTATTACTTTATGTCGGTAGCACAGTTCTTCTGAGGTTCTGACGTCCGACTACTGAGGATAAAAGTTCACAGTGTCACGTTTCAAAAGAGACCAAAGACCGTGCATGTACTCCAAGAACAGCTTTAATTTACTTTGGGTATGCCTTGGATAGGTGCTTTAGGCTCATTTCTCTGGAATGGAAGGGTTAAAAAGCTTTAAACCTGCAGTGTGGAACTTCTGTTTCCTCCTTATGGAAGTGAGAGCATTAACACAAACACTGTTGACGTGTTCATGACGACATAGACTCCACCATACTCCTAGTAGCTGTAGCTAACCATCTCTTGTCGCACCCTTCAGCTCTGCAAACCAATCATTGCTGGTTGATGTTAAATGCATCGCTACTGGTGCACCAGCATGGGAATGTCAGGCTTACTGACAGGCTTAATCAAGATTGTGTGAACTCAAGGGTTCAATGTAACAGACATTCATTCACATACTGTATAAGGGTCCTGCACTCCATTAGTTATTGTCGACAAGTCAAAAGTTTGGCCTGACGGTTGAATTAGAGGGAAGGCTGAGGTAATAACATCAGGATTGAGCCTCAGGGAAGCACAAACATCCACAGCAATAACCACAGTGTAAGTTAAGGGGAAATCTTGACCTTATTGCCTAAGGGCTTACCAGAATTATGAAGCTCTGGCAAACATGAATATCCTCAAAAACAAAATTATAACAACCTGCTGAGAGGTCACTAACATCACCATCCTCAGTCCCTGTATCTAACTGGGCAAAAATACAGGCAGTTTATCAGTTCTTTCACCAGCACCATGCAGCACTAACATTCACATCTGTTTCTGCCAGTGAGCATATTCATGCATCTCACTGCCTGCCTGCACCGACAGTATGTATATTTCATGTCTGTATGGTGCATGCAGCTGCTTGCATTCACTCGATGTGCGAGTGTCTTCAGATATTTCAAGACCTTTTCTTTCGTGCCTCATTGTGTCCACAAAAACAACGGCAGTGCATTCCTCTGTCTGTGTCACTGGGCTGGGAGCTGTTACACCCCGATCCACTGTGGCTGATCTGGCACTTAAACTGGACATTAACTGGATGTTTGGACATAAAGTCGCTCCCTCCTCCTCGCGGAATGGTGTCATGTCCTCAAAGTGCACTTCTTTTATCCATTTTGTTTGAAGAGATGGACTGCCGCAGTTGAATTTGTAGACGTGTTGGTGTGTGTGTTATTTCATGTTATTTATTTTTTTCACATTACACTGTATTTTGGTCATATCCACAGAAACAGTTTACTTCCAGTTTCCAGTGCAGGTCAGTTATTCCTCACCATATGGTTGTAGTTAGAATCTTGGTACAGATGTGTCCCTGGACGACATTACAATTTTACAGTCACCTTGGCTTAGTTTTTACAACTCAATACCAGTAACTAGAAGCGAGGCTGCATTTCCAACCAGGCAAGGTGGGAAACGAGAACCCCACACCCCCAGGGACCACTAAAAGACCAGGTTCACCGCATGTCAAAGGGAATTTGTACCACTCCAAGGAGTAGCTTTGGGCCTTTTGGACATGAGGGCTAGATGAGCAGATTGCTGCCACGCTGTCATATCTGTCTGCTAAATATGAAGATAAGCTTAGCATAAAGCTAGCATGGCTTGGTCCAAAGTGAAAAAACGCCCCAGCAAAGACCTCTAAAGCTAAGAAAAGAAAACTCACATTCATTCACAAACCGAACTGTTACTGTTTTCTGCGGCAACTACTTCTTGGGCAGGTGCAGTGACATGGTGAAGACTTGTCCAGCCCATGCAAATGCACAACTTTTTACACTTTGTTTCGTTGACAGAGCTAGGCTAGCTGTTTCCCTGCTTCCAGTCTTTGTGCTTAGCTAAGATAGCCTGTAGCTTCATGTTTAACAGACAGATGTGAGAGCGGTATAGATCTTCTCATCTAACTTTTGGCAACAAAGCAAAATACTCTAAGAACATTTCCCAAAATGTCAAACAGTTTTAAGAACATTATCAGTCACGTTGCTTCAGTATTATTACTTTCTCTTGTCTTATAGGTTACATTTTACTCATATGGTGCATATTCCTTAATCCGTAGCTGTTTAAGCAAACTGTCTCAAACCAGCTGACAAACTCTTGGCCCCATTAGTTTTTTCAGTTTCCGAGAAATGGTCTCATGGGAATTTAGTAATAACACTAATTAGCAACTGTGGGAAGGGGGTCAAAAGGAGACAAACAACAAATGTTAGCCTGGGGGCCACCTAACAGGTTAATCCAGCCACAATTAGCAGTTCTGCTTCAGTGCTACTAATCTGGGCAAAGTTTCAACACATTCTCAATTCTGCAATGCTGAATTAAACTTGAATGAGCAAGGCCTGCCTGCAGGACTGTTTATTCTGAGTTTATAATTTAGAGTTGTGTTTTGTGGTTGGAAGTAGAGCATTTAGTGTAGTAAAACACTTCCCTTTCCATCAGGAGTTTTGAACATTGAAAGTCTTCGGTTACAATTAATCTAGAGCAATGTGGAGTGTGCACAGTGATGCATCCTAATGAGCTGTAATGATGTGTGCTGCAGTGCTGCCCTCTAGTGAGATGAGGGCTAGATGATGCAAATCTCCGCAATCTAACACACACACACACACACACACACACACACACACACACACACGACAAACTACACTGTTAAAATTTTAAAATTAATTTATTATATGTCTTTGTCATAGAACTCATTACTTTTTGTTCATGGTTAACATACAGCCATTCATATAGAGAACAGACAAGTTTTTTTATTCATCATTTTCAATTAACTTAGAAATTTACACTCTTCTTTGTGACCCCGCAGAGGAGAAAAATATCCTTTTTTCAAAAGTATCTTTTCTCATTTGCTTTTTTTCCCCCTGAGGGAAAAGGCCCTCTTCCTCCTCCTCCTCCTCTTCATCTCCTGTTCTCTGTCTTCCATTTGGATGAATGGATGTAGAGGAGAGGGAACACCTGAACACACTGGCACAATGATGAACACAGGCAAAGGGCTGATGTGCACTGGGAGCTGAGCGCCGAGCCACGAAACAACACAGCCAATCTCCCCTTCTCTCTCTCTCTCTCTGTCTATCTCTCTCACACACACACACATTCAGTAAGCTACAGCACATACACACACTCTTACACAAACACACATTCTCCCACACATCGATTACAGAGAAACAAACCATTTCAAAATAATAGCACAAAATAATGACCCCAGAAATAAATTGAAGCCCCAACAATGATATAAAAAATAAAACTATGCGACCATATACAATCATTATCAGTGCATGGGGACAGAGGGAGGCAGGGGAATCAGGCTGTGTTATTGTACAATGTTACAATATCTTATAGTGTACACTCATATGTTGCCACTGTGTACAAAATAAAAGGAAAAAACATGATTTGCTTGCTTTGTTCCTTCCTGACAGCTGTTGCAAACATGTTACAAATGCTTGAAAAGGAGTGATGGGTTTGTGTCTTTACCGGCTATTCCAGAACGTCTCTGAAAGCTGTTAAGGTAGGAGTGTGTTTGCATGTTCGCTGTTTGCAGCGGTGGATAAAGATGGACACGACCACTTTCAACTAATCGCTCCAATCTCATTTAGGTCAACTGACAAAGCACAGACAAAGTGCTGCAACCCGCCGGCGTTCCCCAGAATATGATCCAATGAAAAAAAAAAAAAACTCCACCCAAACCGAGTCATCTAACCTACTTTCATTATCCCTCTCACCGTGCAAACCCTATTTTATTTTTTTTTTAACACAACAAAGGCGGTGTAAACAGTGGAGGGCCAAATCTGGCAACGTGGCGGGAGGGTGGAGAGGATTAGATGGATATGGACCTGGCAACTGGCCCTGTTGGTTAATTGGCTGCAGACAGCACTCTGCCCTAGGGACATGAGACCGGGTGGCAGCACCATGCCGGGTGCCAGTCATCTGCCAAGGCCGTATTGTTGATGTGTGTGTCTGTCTGTGTGTATGTTGTGTGTCTGTGTGTGTGTATAAGCAATATGGTGTGTTCTGTCAGTTAGTCATTTGTCCTTTTTCAAGGACAAGATGGACGGAAGGCGGAGGAAGTGTTTGTGTGATATGTGAAAGGACGAGCAGGATGCCTCCTAGTGGTCATTGTGTGAGGACAGGCCAGTGTGTGTGTGTGTGTGTGTGTGTGTGTGTGTATGTGTGTGTGCGTGGACACGGCTTCACTAAGCAGCAGCAATTAGCCAGACTGTAATAATTGTCTTAATTAGAGACTTTTTTTTAGTCTGGACCAACACATTTCTGCTTAAGTCTGTAGAAGAAGTTTCTGTGGTTTTGTCCTCCACATTTCTTTCCATCAAACGTCCTGGATTAAGTTTTTAATTAGCAGGTCTCTCATTTTTGGATAAAATGTAATGTATGACCCAATTTGAACCTCAAAGTCCACTTAATTTTGAGGTCTCTGCTCACAGATGTTCTCATTTTATGGCGGAAAGATTTTCTTTTCATCAGTGTCACAATCCGTTCCAGGAGGTCTGTTTTGCACGTCCAGTCTTATTGTCTGATGCTGTTTAATGAAGCTGCCCGACAACAAACACCAGCGACTGAATCAGCTCTGATGAAACCTGGCATTAATAAGCAAAATCATAACCCTGTTTAACATACCTTACATTGCCTGACTAGTTAACAGCTACGTCTTTTACAAATAAACAGATACATCCCCCATAATTATATATATATATATATATATATATATATATATATATATATATATATATATATATATATATATATATATATATATATATATATATATATATAAACAAAAATAAACAAAAACAAAAATAAAACTACATCCGTCCAATAAGGTGCAATTCATAGTTATACAGGCAGAAGTACTATCTGTATTCGGCATGCAACTCAAATAAAAAGCTTTTTTCCCAAAAAGAGATAATCATCTTTTTCTTTCTTTCCTTTTTTCTTTTTTTGACATCTTTGTCCGTTTGGAGGAAACAAAAAACAAACAACAAACACTATATTAGTGATAAAGGAGGGGAAAAAAGCAGAGCACAAAAAAAGCATCAAACCAGCAGCACTTTGCTGTCAGACAGACACAGAACATTAAACAAAAGATGAGGGCAAAACTGGCAGGGTTTTTTTTTGTTTGTTTGTTTTTTTTTTCTGTATGCTGGGCTCCTCTTAGGTTGGGGCTCTGGCCCAAACCGGTTCTGAGTGGCTGAGCGATGACAAAAATGGTTTTTGGTCACACAATGGCGAGCCTTCATAGCGATCACATAACAGCGAGGGCACAAACAGAGCGGCTACAGTACTCTGACTGTTTGACCAGAGGACATGGCCACAATCAGACCACAGTAAAAAACAGAGGCGGTACTGTGTGTGTATCTGTGTGTGTGCATGGATGGATGTGTGTGTGTGTGTGTGTGTGCTGCGAGTGCTATCTGTCATGTGGGAAGGTAGGAAAATGAATCATGAATAAAACCTTCACAGGGAAAACAAACATATAAAAAAAAACAGCCAAACAAAAAAAGCAACTCAAGTGGTTATGCGATGCTGTTAAGGTCACGAGGAAAAGATGATGTCATCAAAACAACAGACAACAAGATGGCCACCACAGTATGAAGTCCCCTTTACAGCATCAAAGGAGGCAAAAGACCCGTGAGGTGGAGTGGAAATCTAGCAGTAGGCTGAGACAGTGCTCACACACACACACACATTCACTCACAAAACCGGCTTAAAAAGACATTAAATATCAAGCTGCCAACTGGATGAAGTTACAAAAAAAAGTACAAAAACAAAGTTAAATAGAAAAACAGAGGGTCAAAAAAGCCCATCACCCCTCCCTCTGTTCCTCAGACTTCCACCAAAAACAATGTTAAAACCTTTAGAAGGAAAGACATCGATTGACTTCACACAAAGCGTAAGTGCAAAACAAAACCAAAGGAAAGAAAAGGGGGAGAGGCTGTAAGTGTGGAAAGTCTGTGATTGTAACGATCCTTCGCTCCCTCGTTCCATCTGTCTCCGTTTCTGATTGCGGGGAATTCAAAACCCTCCGGAGGCTCGCTCTCACTTTCCCTCCATTTGCCATTTTCTGACCCCGTCGCCCACTATTTCTGCCTCTGTCTCAGCTCAGGTCAGGTCAGATTCTGAGCACTGCAGGTCAGCTCACGTTACGATGAAAGATGATGATGGAAGGAACAAGCACACATTGCATGGACAGGAGTATGTGGACGCCTAAAAATTACACCCATACGAGATTGTTGCACATCTCATTCTGAAATTATGGGCATTAATCTGCTGCTGTAATAGCCTCGACTAGCTAATTTCTCCCATTTAGCAGTTAAAGCATGAATGAATTTGCCCCAAAGGTATTGGATGGGGCTGAGATCAGGGATCTAAAAGATCACTATATGCTGCAGCATTACAGGCCTTGAAAACATGTTTGAAATCAGCTTCTTACTACGAGTGATGGGATCCTACATGAACACATTCTTTTCTGCCAAAATGTGAAGTTTTGGTTATTTCACATGTATGTGTTCTATTTTTTATCTTTAATTTTTTTCTGGGCTCTTCCACTGGTCCTGATCCAATCAGGATCTAGGCACGTCTGCTTCAACATGTGATGACAGGTGAAGGTGTTTTGGTCTAACCACACCCACACAGTCCTGATAAAGCAGATTAGAGTTGCTGAGCATAAAGGAAAGGTTGATCTTAGGGAATGCCTTTATTTGCTCTCTTGAAACCACTCACGTCTGCATGCGCCGAACAAAAACTTTAGTTTGCAGTTTTGTGGGAGGCTACGTGCAAGACAATTTCCTGGACAGTTTCCCAAAAGTTGAACTATTCCTCCAAATTCTCAATAAATAGTGTCTGAAACTGTGATTGTTGCACGCTTTAATATTTCCCACACAGCCATGAAAAACAATCAACAGCAAAATGACACAAAATTGTGTTGTCCACATACTTTTGGCCACACAGTGTAGCCTCTCACACACAAAGAGACACACATCAGCACTCATGCCTTCCCTTCAGTTTCTGACGCCATTTGATCTGCAGCCAGGTGCCGGCCCGCCTGCGTGGCCGACTTTTCACGTGCGCATGTGTCACTGTGTCCATCTGTCTCTGCAGCGCCACGCTGACTTTCATCTTTCTGATCTGCGGTGTCACAACATATGGACTCCTGGACCGGTCTCGTCCCGCACCCGCCCCGAAGCCAACAATCTGTCCTGGAACACATTCAGACGTGTTATGAGTCCTGACTCACAAACACACACCTCTCCTCTTCTGCTGTGATAAATAGCAGACTCACCGGCCCGACAAAACGTGACATGCTTACGGAGGAGGACGTTCCCGGTCATCAATGTTTCCACTATTTCATATTCGTCCGAACCGCTGCTTAGTTTGATCTGCTTCTTTTGCTGATTGGAGCTCAACTTCAACGTGCGATCGGGAAAACTGTTTTCCATGCAACTTTATAACGTGGGCTGGCTGCTTCGTTGCAACAGAGCTGGATGGCGCCCAATTGATTTACTCATTAAAAAGAGCCATAAACAAAAGGAAAGTTTTAGTTTTCTGTGGAAGAATTCAACATTGTGAGGCTTCCTGTTTCTCACCAACACTTTTTCTTCCTTGCTGTAAAGGGTTACCTCATCCCAATGTTCTCACTTACCTCTGCTGGTATTTAGCCATGCAGATAGTTTTGGTTTGATTTGGCCTGGTTTTCAGATATTTGCCTTCATCCCAGTACAATGGTTTTGTGTGTAAAGTGAAAAGAATATCTTTTGCGGTCTTAAAAAATGAAAAAGTCAACAGCAACGTCTCGTTCAAGGAACAGTGTCTCTATTACTGTGAATAACCCACAGAAAATGCAGGGACTTTGGCAGAAAGTAGTTCCAAGGAAAAGCAGAAAGACCCTAATGTCATTTTTCAATGCTGTAAGCACCATGAATGAAATTCCATTTATCTGTGTATTTAGAGGTGGCAGCAGAAATGTCAAAGATGGTTGTCACAACATCTGTGCAATTAAAACCAAACCTGAATACTGTAGCACTGGAGAGGAGTGGTTTGTAATTTGGGTGAACTGAGCCCTATAATATTAACTGTAGGTTTCAGTCTAATACTAACAAATCCAGTCCTGAAGTCCAACTAAGCACACAAAAGTAGGTTAAATACTTGCACTTGTTTTGGGCAATGCTTGTGGTTAGCAACACCAAGCACTTTCCAATCAGCGCTGACACATCGTTGCAGCTGTTGGAGTTAATGTGATCGCTCAGCTCGTGGAATGCGAATGCTTTCCACTGCTCACTCAAAGAGAATAACAACATGTTTACAGCCAAGATGACAACAGCAGCAGCTTTCTGCTGCACGACAGGAGGCATGTGCTGGTTCCCATTTCAAAATCCCACTTTCAAGAACTTCATTTCTCGGTTTAATTTAAAGCTCCATCCATCGAGATCTTTCTGCAAAATTATAACTTCCAAATTTATGAAATAAGGATTCAAAACTTAGGAAAAGAATCTTTTTGACACACGCTTTTTCGTAAGTCTCTAAAGGATTAATTTAGGAACCACAGAAAGAAAGAAATAATTTCAACAACAAAGTCAAAAAGGGGCTCCAGTGAAATGACCCTCTTTTCTCCGCACCCACACATCCTCCTCCTTGATTTCCGGCCTGCTCACCGCTAATGTTTCTTGGAAAAGATCAATCGGTGGAAGCCACAGGGCTGGCGGGAGGCCAGAGCCGTGAAGGCATGTAAGCCCTATAGACAGACAGCCAGCCGCTGCGCAGGAACAACAACAGATGGGGGGTGATGGTGGTGGTGGGGCAGCGCAGCCCTGGAGACGCACATCTGTCTAGGATACACACATGTGCTGAACGCTATAAAACATGTGTTGATGATTAGTGTGTGCGGAGCAGTAATGGCGGGTTTGGAGGCTGATCGTAATCGTTTCAGACCGATGTTTCTGATTAGTGTGACTCCTCAAAGTTGTCTCATGTTGGGATATATTAAAGGGGTGCTTCACCAATTTTATACGTACTCAGTTTACTAGTTCACATCAGCCTGTGAAAACTGTTTTCTGTGGCTCAGGAGGAGCTTTGAAAATAACCCTGATGACATCACTGTGACATCATCTGGGTTATCTCATTTTGGGCTTGGAAACTGCAAATTTCTAACAGAAAGCCAGTGTGATGAACTGTTGGTATGGACTTTGACAGACATTTAGGAGGAGAGGAGGTGCAGCAAAAAGATGCTGTGGAGTTGCATTGTGGGAAATGTAGGATCAAGTCTATTTGGACGATAGCAAGACAGCTTGTTCCTTTCTCTTATTTCTCTCAAACATTCATGGAAGCGCAGCACTAAATCACCTTTTTAAACCTTTAGGTACATGAATCATATACATTTTGATCATTGTACAAATTGACCATTGTTGTTGTTGTTGTTCCATTATGCAAAAGTCAGGGAAAAACCCCCTGACTGGCTGATATGTAACAGTTAAATAAATACTGACAGTGGCTAATATACTGAAGTTTACTGTAGTCTGACTCACACCCTCAGTTCAGACCACTCCCGACTAGAGTCAAACATTAACCTTCCAAATGGGTCCAAGTTTGTTTCCCGTAGCTAATATCAATAACTGAAAGGAAATAAAGACGGTGCCGAGCTGTTTCCTAGCAACGCAACTCCAAACACGCAGTGGAATCGCTCCATCTCGTTCACAGTTTTGCATTTTAAAGTTAATCTATTCCCTCTGTTCCAATCACCTGGAGCAAGCAGCCACGTTTACTGCAGATTATTTGTTGGCACAGAGCCCAAGAATGATCAAATGAAGAGAAGAGGTTTGTTTCTGCGGTAAAATGTTTGACACCCCTGCAAAAATGTTGAAACTGCTGTGATTAAGCGATAACATCCTAAAGGTATATTGTGTTGATAGGCTGCAGCTATTTCCCTTCCTAGATGTTATTGCTTTATTGATTTTGTGATAGAACAAAAATGACAGCATGCACGATTGGTCAGACAGTCCAGTAACGTGAATGTCACAGGTTTGTGTAAGTGCTATCACATCAGCTGAGAGGATACAATCGCCCAAAGTGTCCCCGAGAAAGATAGAGTCCCTCCTTCGTGGATATCAAACACTTTCAATCCGTTATTAGCCCAATGAGGCGCCGCGCACGCTGTTTCAATCGGTCAACATCACAGCCTCGTTTCCACTTTAACTGTCACCGGTTTATGGATTTCCTTTTACAGGGATGATGAGCTGCTCCTTTCATTTGGACGCTTTTCATTTCATCTCAGCGATGACTTTTCCCTCATCAAAGTGAAAAATCAAAGGCGTTCGGTCAGGCTTATTCCCCCCCTCCACTCCGCGTGTCATAATCGCGCTTCATCCAATAAGACTGTCACTGGGAACAGGATTATTATGTGTGTCACCATTCTGCAGGTCTGCAGAGCTCTGACATTCACTGAAGCCACGAGAGCATTTTTTCACTCAGGTCAGGTTTTGTAAGTAGAATTAAGTCGAGAACAGTTCTGTTATTTCTCCGGTTTCTCCGATCATCCTCCCCCTGCTCTCCCTCACCTCTAATCCTATTGGTCTGTTACCTTGGTTGATGACCTCAGGCTGTTAGGGATCTCAGGAATTCATCAAGAGGATTGTTGTCATGGCAATAACAGGGCAACAGGCAGGCTGAAGTAACCCTGGCTTGTCTTTCAGCAGGCCAGACGCCCTTATCTGGCATGAGTCACTCTGCCTATCACACATGCTCACACACACACACACACACTCACACACACACACACACACTCACACTCACACACACACACACACACACACACACACAAATGACTGTAGAAGTGCAAAGCATACCTACATATATGCAACACACACACACACGCTTCACCAGATGTGCAGCCTGATTGCAGCAGGCTAAGAGTTGGGAGTTAATGCTGCTTAAATGCCTCTTGGCTGAACTTAAACACACACCCCAACACACATTGCTGAGATGACGTTTAGCCATGAAGCACACGTCTTGGTTTTTTTTTTTTTTTTTTGCATGTGGTGGCGTGTAACTGAGAGGACAAGCTTACTTATCACCAAACAGACAGAGTGAGTATGCACATGGTTGTGGTTTGAGGCCTTGAGGTCAGAGGAGGCTTGTTTGCTTTTTTTGTACCATCAAATTAGACACTTTGGTCAGCTTAATGTTAACTGCTGACACCAGGAAACAGTCATCGATGCTGTTTTTGCTAGAAAAGCTCAAAAAGTATTTGTTTTCATTGATTCAGGAGGAGGATGTGCTGCAAGACTTGTTTTAATTACAAAGCTCGGACACAAAAAACAAAACAAAATGATTTACACAACCATCCATTTCAAATAACTGCCTGAATTCATGATTCAACATTGCTGAAATATAAAAGATCCACTCTGTTAAAGTGTTCTTCCACTTTCCTTTACATTTCATCATCTGTTTCTTTTTTGTTCTATCAATCATTATTAATCACTACCTTTCCAAAGGGCAGAAAATCTAATTTAGCAACGAAAAGCGTCACATCCAGCATTATTGTCGTCTCCTCCTGTCGTCTAATGTCAAGTCCTATTTAAAGCGTGTTCCTCTGCGGCCCCTCTGGGGTTGGATGGGAGTTTGGCTCTCCACACCAACACCAAACCCCTAACAGCTGCCGCCGCAGACCGCGCTGCCATGGAGGCAGCGGCACAGACCCGACACAACTGTCAGAGGCCTGTTGGCTAATCTGCTTTTCCTAGCATGAGCTCACAGCCACGAAGAGCCAGCATGGTGATGGACTGACAGACAGAAATGCTCACGCTAGTTTTAGATAGATAGTCTAGATGAATAAGTCCAAATCTTACAGATTCCATCATTAATCAGAGGCTTTTCTCATACATTGTGCAAAGGGACTAAAGATAAGCAAGGAGGTTGTAGTTTAACATCTTCCTCAGGACGTTTTGTGTCTCCATTCCAAGAGAAAATACAGCTACAACATTAAACTTTTTCCTCCAGGATTGAAAATCTTCTCAGTCCTGTCCTCACCCCTCAGCGACTAATCAAGTTTACTCCCAGACTTTTTATTCCTCTTGAGGAGCTGTTCGCATTGAAACAGCGAGGAGCCTGAAGCAGAGGTAAACAGTATCTGCAAAGCTCAGACAGCCGTTGAAGTAGCAGATGGTGGGTGCAGTCAATGTACAATTAAAGGAAAAATCAATGAGTTTACTGGTTTTGATTGGTGCCTCTCCGACGCATGTTTAGCTCCCTTCCTTCCTTAACGGCTGCTATGATACCCGCGCTCTCGACAAGAGCGAAACCCGCCGGGCCTCAGCCCACATGACACGCACCCACAGAGAACAGAATGCATGCCAAACTGTCCACAACATCGCTGACTCCTGCCAAACGATTTGGGGTGGGGATGTAGCGAGGAGGCAACAGGCATGAACGCTTCATGCCTCAGTGTTCAGATGACAATGATCTGTGGGCTCAGGGACGGTAAAGGCTGTTCTGTCCCGTCCTGCAGAGACAAGCTCAGAGAAATGAGGCAGAGAGAAGATAAATACACCTCCATTGTTGTGAGGATTAAGAGGGAACTGATACACACCCAGAAAGGCAGTGTGAGAGCCCCTGTGTGTGTGTGTGTGTGTGTGTGTGCGTGACGGAAAGTTTGAGGAAGAGTTGGAGATTTTAACATTTTGATGAAAGAGGGGATATAATTCAATTCAAGAGAGAAAAAATATGCCCGCTTAATGAAGATTAAGAGTAAACCCATACCAGACAAAGAAAAAAAAAACAGACAGTGGCATGAAAAACAGAGAAAGAAAGAGGACAAGAGAGGGACAGAAAAAGCCTGCAAGAGTCAATTTCAGACAGCGGGTGATTGACAGCTGCGCAGAAAGAGGAATATTTAACCGAGGGGACCTACAGTCAAGCGCTGACCTCGTCTGATCGCTGCAGCTCCTTGCCCGATGCGAACCCACCCACTCATCCTAACAACACCCATCCCGGCTCCTTTTCACATACTTTAGTTTCCAAGGAAACAAAGTCATCTCAGCTGCTGGATAGACTGAGACACAAAACTGCAGGGTAATCTTTCCCCAACTGGTCCCGATTGTTCTCATCGGACAAACAATAACGGCGAGTTTCATCCGACGCCATCGACAGAGCATGATTTATTCAGAACTGTCTGCAAGCACTGAGGGACACGCACACATATCCTGCACACTCATCCCCGCGACACTCGTGCACCAGCAGACGCTTTGGGAAAAGGGAACGTCGAAAGAGCCTCCTTTTCTTTCCTTCCCGTCGCCGCTCTCTTCCTCCCTCATTATTCTCCGCTCTTTCCTGCCTTCTGTCTCGCTTGCGCTGTTTTCCCATCTCGCCGTCTTTCTTGTGTTCCTCGTCCCCCCCGATGATTCTTTCTCATTTTCTGTTTCCTCTCACTGATCTCGCCCCCCCCCCCTTTCACAGCAATATGATACAAAGACAGAACACACACACACACTTTTTTTTTATATAAAGAAGCACACATACAGGCTAAGGTGCATGTGATGAGCGTGGGTATGAGAATGAGCTGAAACATCTCCATCAAGTCATTCCTTTTCATTTGGCAGTGGGTACTCCAGCGGGGTTTAAATAGCATTTATAATTTTCTACTGAGACCCAAAGAATAACATAATATCTGAATGAGTGTCTGTTTCTGGCAGGAGGTCACCAAATATGACAGGAAGACATCTGAAGGCGGAGGGTGAAGTGGGAACATCGGTCCGTAAACTTTAAACACAGACAGAAACAAACAAACAAACAAAAAAAAACGATCCTTCACTTCCAAGTGTCTGGTCTCCACAGGCTGTGAAATATCCGGCTCTTTACTTTGAAGCGGCCCTTTGCTCTCAGCAAGCTTATTGGCTCGGGTGAAGAAAAGGAGGACAGGAGTGGGGTGACAAAAAGAGAGATAGCTTGGCTCCTCCCCTAAAAAGGGAGGAATGAGGAAATCTATGATTTTGTTTATCCAGTGGTTGTATCCTCTGTATGATCTCTCCTTAAAATCCATGGTGGATGTGATTCAGTGTTCCCTTTTTTGACCCCAAAATAATTATTTTTAAGAGATTTCAAATCCCTGCAACATCAGTGCTGCCTGGTGGAGATACATGTAGTATCGCTCCAATGAGAGATGTAGTTCATCAGTACCGTTCTGCCCCCCAAAACTCAGTGCTGAGGCCTCCGCTCAGGCCCTACTAGTTATTTCACTCATCTGTTCCTAGCTGAACTCCTATCCCTCACTCGGTCTGGACACTTTGCTGTAAGGGTTCTCCAGGAGGTAGTGGTACCTGTCATAGTGCTCCAACATGTACTTGGGGGCGTACATGTGCTCTTTGGGGTCCACAGGGGGATATTCCTGCAGGGAGCCATCGAACCAGCCCCCGGTCCTGATCAGATCGCGGATGTAGTTGAGGTCACGCTTGTCCTCATAGTCGCCCCACCGCGGGAAGTCTCCGTTCTGCGCCGACACCAGCTTGAAGTAGATCCCTTCGGGCGTGAAGCACCAGGAGCAGTGCCACCCGGCGAAGTGGAAGGGGCTGCCCACCGACCACTGCACCAGGATGTGGCCTGTGTCGTTCTCGTACTTACGGAAACCCGGCATAGTGTAGTATTCGCGACGGCGGAGCTTGATACCGTCGCCGTCGTAGACGTCGTGGAGCATCCCCACCGTGCAGCCTGAAACCACCTCTAGAGAGCCGAACTGCTTCCAGAAAAATCCATACAGTGACTGGATGTGGGGAGAGAGGAGAAGAAGGCAGAATTATAAACAGATTGCATGAAATATGTTTAACTTGTTGCATTCGTTCTTTCCAAAACCTTTTCAAAAGACAGAGCAAAGAAAGCCGCTCGGACCAGTTTCATTCATGACACGCTCATCACACAGTCTTCCATGCACACAAGCTCCATATCGCTGCTACCTTGCGCATGTGGATGGCAAAAGGCTCTGTCCAGCCATCGAACAGCTTGAGGAAAAGAAGGCCCTCGTGCGCTGGGATTTCATCTGCGTCGTTGATGACGAAGACGTCGTCCAATCTGGTGCCCATCACCCTGGCCATGCCGTTGTGTGTCAGGAAGGTACGCAAGTAGTCGTCAGCGATCCAGCCGTCCTGCCGACCGCCCTCCGGGAAGTGGTCAAGGAACACGTACAGGATCTTGTGACGTATGTAGTCGTACGTACCGTTGAGGAGGAGCCGCAAGAAACTGTGGAAATTGTGGATATTACAGACGCCATTTAGTGGATTCTTCCATCCACAGAGAGTTACAGTGCAGTACCATTCCAGGCAGCCATTAATTTCCATTCTTATATTTATATATATATATATATATATATATATATATATATATATATATATATATATATATATATATATATATATATATATATATATATATATACACACACAGTTAGTAGACTCTCAAAGCTTAATCCCTGTTTAAGTATAATCCATCACAATGTCCATAAAGATTTTTTTTCAAGGTTAGATTGCTGTTCTTTAGTAATGCAGTGCATATTTCTAAAATTAATCTGCATATAGAATTTTCTACCACCACTGGTGCAACAAAGCAATATTTTGATGATGATGATTTTGATTGGGATTTTTGTTTGCACCTCATGCTTTACTAGCACTTGCACCAAGACACTGCATGAGCACACGGTCAGTTCAATCCATGTTTGTGCTGGGTTCCAGTCCTACGTAAATGGAAATTAGCATTTGTTGAACTCCGAATCGACACACGTTTCAGGAGCCTGCTTATTGATTTTCATACTGTACGGAGCAGAATGGAAACCAATGGCAGCAAACAGTAGGAAAAACGCATCCAGACTGTGTAAAATGCATTATGATCGGCGAAATGCTGCAGCACGGATGAAGAACAACAAACACCAAAGGTCCCTGTTTGACAAATGATGCCTTTCAGAAAGAAAACCCACTGTCCATACACCAAACTGACTGGGAAAACAACTCAATTAACCTGCTGAAATGCATGGCAAAAGAGACTGTTCACCGAATGTAGCCGCTTTCATGCAGTGTCACATCCTATGATTGAACACACCAATCTCTCCCTTCAAGGCTGCACGCAGAGTCAATCATGTCGCTCTTGTCATAATCTGCTGTAAAATTGCACCCGAGGCATTTCATGTTGTTGCCAAAGGAACTTCACTGTAATTTTTATTCAGCACGCTGATACTCAAGAAGCATGAAGGTTGGCTGTAAACAAAGATTGTAAGCTGTAAATGGTAACCGCTCAATGCATCACCAGTGTCACAATTTAGCAAATACTTATGAATATGAAAATAGAGCCTCAAACAAATCCCTTAAAACTAACCCGACGACATGACCAGGGTTTTATGATATACATATACATAATGGATACAAGCACATGACTGTGCTGTGCCACAAGTCCCAACATCGTATAATACTTCTTCAATCCAGCTGTTATACAGTCAGGCACAAACATCTTCTGATGGCCACACAGCGGCACATCTTGTTTAAATTTACTTCGACTTTTGCCTTCTATAATCGCCACACACCAATCCAAAAATATGGCGTCTTACCTCAGAGGCCGTTTCTCTCCGTAGGCAGTAAAGTTGGATTCACAAACGATGAACAGATCAACGGCTTGGGCGAGCTCATGAAAGCGTACATGCAACAAGTCAAACTCGTGGTTAACGTTGATGGCGTTGATGACCCTCCGCGGGGTCTCTCTGGGCGTCAGCCGCTCCTTGGTGGGCAAATTGGAGTGGTACACCATGGTGGGAACCCCACAGTAAGGTCCGTGCCACCCTGGCCGACACACACACTTGACCAGCCGCTTCCCGTTGCCCCTGGTCCTGGCCTTGGCTCTTGGAGCTATTGAGGTCTGCTGCTGGAATTCCAGAGGTTTCCGCTGCCCAGCAGTCCCAGCTCGAGCACCTTCCCCGCCCCCGTTGACCACAGCCCCCCCTGATTTCCCAGAGTACTCCTTTGGGGTGGCCACCTCTGTCCCCTGCCTGAAGCAAAGGGCTCCAGCTTTGGTTCGGACAAAGTAAGGGGTTTCATCATCTTGAAGCTGGTGGGTGCGGATGTGGAGGTCTCCCATAGTTTCTACAGGGTCCAGCAATTTCTCCTGGCCAAACAGCTCCATGTGCTCTTTCCCAACCAATGGTACCTCTGCGAGGTCAGGCCCGGCAGGGTGGCTGGGGTTACGTGGCTTCAGGTTACCTTCAGCTATGTTCTGGAAAGACAAACAAGAAGCTGATTATAATATAATATAATATAATATAATATAATATAATATAATATAATATAATATAATATAATATAATATAATATAATATAAATTTAAAATAAATGCTGGCAACACACACATTTTATTGATATTGATTAACTTAATTATAAGAGGAAGATCTTGAAGTTTATGGCTTTGAGCTGCACACATTTTGTAATCTTCACTGGATTAGTTTGTAAAGTTTGAATATTATACTAACATCCAGTGCATTTTTAATGGAAGCAGTGTTTTCTGCTATTGTCCACTTTTTCAAATAACACCTATATATCAAGTAACACATGGAAACTCCAAAGATTGACTTCTAAAAGATCATAAAATCATAATCATAAAAGTTCTTATTTCTTGTACAAACTGTGTGCTCTGAGATGTGCTCTTGGTACCTTGAGGCCAATTTCAAAGTTCATGGTACCAAGCAAAGAAAGAACTCCAGTCCCGTGTCTTTGTGGATCAACAGACAAACCAGTCTTGAAATGTGTAAAGAACACAGAATTATTCAAATACATACATCTGTCAACAGGTAAAAGGAACTGAATTTAAAGTGAAGTGAAAGTGGATTATCAGAATAAAACATTGCATTCAGGGTAATAATGCATACTTGTACTTAGTACTTATTAATTCTGATTAGTCCTCAGTTACAGCTCCTTCTGCAAATAATTTTGCTTGTATTTACTATATTATGGCCTGGGCCAAAGCTTGTCTTTGTCATTGTCTATAAGTGCATATGAACAGAAAGTGGACCTTTGAGAAACTGGTAACGTTGTTAGTGTTTTTACTGTATCTTTAAAACTGCAGGATCTACATTTCTGGGTGTGTCATTGTGTAAACAGGTCAGGTTACTGTAGGCGCCTCCGTATATAACATCAAACAACATCATATGCAGGTGAATGAAATGAGGTCTGCAGATTGTGTTTAGAAATACCAACAACACTGCACCCTATCATTACACCCTCAGTAAATGAAAGCATTGGCTTCTTGAGAAACAGGTTTAGCATTGAGTGGAGACATTGCATCACGGTCCGACCTCTGCCGAGTGATTACGAAGCGGTTTTCTTGGCATCAAAGGCTTCGTGAACATGGACGTGGGAACTGAATGTTGGAGATTATTTGCAAAGTGATAAAACAGAAGAGGGCAGCATAAAAAAAATACAGTGCTAAAACAGGATGATATCAGGACGAGATGACAGAAGAAGAGCGTGATCAATAACGTGTGAGGTAATATTACATTAGAATGACCTCAAGAGGGTTATAAAAAATCTTGCCTCAAAGCGAACACCGGTTGTTACACTGCATGTCTTGTTTACATTTTCTCCTGTCATTCTAAAATGCATACTGCATATGACAAACTTCACGAAGTGGAAATTTGTATGTTTTGCAATTACATCACCACATACTCCTGAGGCATGATCGTAGAGACATATAACGCTTCTTTCTAGTTAAACAACTTCAGCCAGTCTGAGCTCTTTCAGGATAATGTACAGAATTCATAGGCTGAGCGACAGAAACACTGCATGCACCGCAATGCAATACAACAAAACAGCCCTGATGTAAACAGAAACTTGCTGCTTTTATCCAAGGCGATACTGACAACTTATCATTTGATGTGTGCAATGCTAATATGTTGTCAATCTAAGATGTATGATCCTGAAGAGATAAGTTGTTAAAATAGTGTGCATTTATGTGTTTATTAAACTATCCAATGTACATTATATGCAAAGAAAAACACAACCAATCAGTGTGCAACATGCATGCAGACCACATCAGTCCAAAAACTGTAATTGTGATTTCTGCTTCCCAAGGAGGACACCAAGCACTGCAGAATGCTACGTGTCAAATTGCTTTTTTATTACGTTGGAAAAAACCACAATGTTTTGAGCCCAAACTGTCTTTTCAGAGGAATCCTTGTTCAGCAGTGAGGGAGCGTCAAGGTTCCTGACACCTGACAAAAAGAGCAATTTGCCTTCGAAGCCTTCTAATCTTTCTAATGCAAGAATCGTAGAATTAATTGCAGGGTTTTTGTTTTGTCCTTTTTTGGGTCACTTAATATATGTACAGTTAAAGTAAAGAGCTACTAATCTCACCTCATTCGGAGTGTCTCCCCGCTGGTTCTCCTGTGGTTTCTGCCAGGGGTGAGGGGGCGCTGGCTCGTCCCTCAACCTCATCTCTAGCCCTGCGCTGCCAACGATTCTAACACCTCCAACCACGACGCCCTCAATCCCTGGACTCATCCCTCCTCCTCCTCCTCCTTCTCCTGCACCCTCTCCCCTTCCACCTCCTCCCACAGCAACTGCCATGGCTCTAGCTTTGCTGTCCAACTGATGGAGAACCGGTAGCGGAGGGGCCTCTTCAGGGGAGGCGGGGCTGATTGGGGTGGTGGCCACACCCTTCTCTCTCCAAAAGAAGCCGGTGACCATGATGAAGGACTTGATGTTGGGGTACGGGGCGGAGAGCTCACGCAGCAGGGAGACGTAGTGGAGGGCCTTGTAGTAGTGGAGGAAGGAGATGACGCACAGGCCCACCGTGCACAGCAAGAACACCCTGTGCCGCCGCATTTTCATCCTGGAACGAGAGGAAGGAGGAAATGAAGAAACCTGAGTCCGACTAATAACATCAGAGAACAATTTCCGTTTTGGAACAATCTTTTTATTCCCATCTGCACCTCTGTGGGCAAACCACAATTAACTTAAGAGTAATGACCTCCGGGTTGTTAAAAAGTCCCCAAAAACATTTTCTTACCAAAGCCACCCACTGGCTTTGGTAAGAGCAATAGTCCAGATAACAGGAGGAAAGTGTTAGCCCCCAAGTGCATGCAGCCAACTGTGTGCAACTATATTTCACCATTCACCACTTCCCAACTCAGTCTGTTAATTGTTTTCTCCTCTAATTAGAAGAAAGTGGCCAAGGAGGTGTAAAATACTTGTTAAAAGGAAAAAAAAAAATAATTTGGGATGATGAAGGAGCCTGGATTTTCAATTTACCAAAGCTGGAGTTAGAATGCAGCAAGTCCGGACACTAGCAAGTATATTTTCATGAACATTTGGGAGCTGAAGAGCCAGATATTTCCCTTCCCTCAGTAGTTGGAGGAGACCAAAACAGGGTAAAAACAAGAGTGAATATTGCATACGTTCCTCATGTGGATAGACATGTTTTTTAAAATAAATGCTAATTTTGCTCTGCATCTGCTAGTGATAATGTTTCAGTGTGTGTTAACAGGTTGTTGCCATGTCGCACAAGTTGTCACATCAGTTAATTCCTAGAATATAGATAGATATAGAAAACGGAAATAGATATATCCTACAAAACGGAGCCACACAGAGAATGAAAGGCCTGTCTGTGGCAGTGCTACAGCCTGGCTCTGCCCAGTGAGCTGTGCACAGTGTAATTCATGGTGATGATCATGTTGATTAAATGATTTGATTTACTTTGCATCCCATCATAGCTTTTTGTTAAGGAAGATGCAGGACAGAAGTAACGAGTGGAGAAACAAGTGAGCCGAGAGAAGAGAAAAATCGACATTGTCAGTGCATCATTATTTATACCGACTTTCATTCCAGCGGAGGATTAAAAAATGTGGATGAGAAGAGAGATAAGACACAGATGAGAATCCTTTATAAAGGGGTGGCACAGACCAATTACAGTTAATTACTTATCTAGCCCTGTTTGTACACGTCTGTCTGATCCATTTCACTTTTCACATTTTATTTCCTCTGTTACATAGAGCACAAAAACGGACTCAAAACACCTGACTTTTTAGTGGGATTTTGTTTTTAGCCAGTCCGGTCAAATAACGGGGACACGCCATGCTTACGCAGCAAGATTTATTATTGCACTCTAATCCATCTTCAAAAAATGTTGGACATGTGAACACATTAAGCATACAATGTGCAGGGGAAATGAAAAACAACACTGAGGTAAGAAGGGGGGGAAACGAGCCAACTCTGCCAGTGACCTCCCAGCAATGCATCACATGAATCTGAAATAGCTTGTTCAGCACAGCCCCCCACCCCGCGCTGAACGTCCCGGCTGCTGGATATGAAAGAAGAAGAGGGGAGGGAAGAGGAGTGTGAAGAAGGGCAGTGGAGGAGTGAGGTCCAGCTGACGATGGAGGAGAATGGTATGGAGAGAAGAGGCCCAGCGGAGGGAGGAGACAAACGAACAAGGCATGAGCGGGAGCCAATGAGAAGAGAGGAGGGAGAGCGCTCTGCGAGGATGAAGCGTTGCACATCCATGTGCTGCATTAACAGAACACTGACACTGAACCATAGGCTATATATGTGTATATATATATGTGAGTGTGATCACAATTACAATCTGAAAACTAAGCATCACTCTTGTGCCATGACGTCCTGACCTAAGTCCTAACAAATCATCATTCACGTGTTTGCTGGTCTGCCAATCTTAAACTTAAAGCCTGACTGGCTGTGGTCAGATTGATTAGACGTGTCATCAGTAAAATACACTATGACATCATTTTCAGCCGTTGGCAGGATATCAAATCAAGTCAAACAGGTTAAGTTCAAGTGAAGTCAAGTGTCACGCCTCTGCTGATTTCCAATTTCGTGAAGTTAATCATTCACAACTAATCTCGACATCACGGGAGCTAAACCTGGGTCCAAAGAGTTGGATAAATGAGGAAAGGTCACACGGTAAGACAATTTCACGACATGGACATTTTCACTATGGAAGCATCTTTATCAACAATCTTAATGACACAACTGCTGCTCCGGCTATCCTGAAGAAGGCTTTGGGCTTTCTGATATCATGTGCCTTGAAAGCATCCAATGAGAGGATCACTTGTATACATACATTTAGATGGACACTAATGAATTGCAAGTAATTGCAGAAGTTCATTGGCAAAAATACTAAAAATTCTGCACCTGGACCCCAACCAAAGAAGAACTAATATAGGGCTCTATTGCCAAATCTTTCACTAAACTTGATGTTCGGTTTTACAGATCCCGATAGCCAACAGATACACAGACGAACCAAATAATAAAACAATATCTGCCAAATCATATCAAAGGTTTGGGAAGCTCAGGTTGAAATCTATTACCAAAACAAATATCACTCCATCAACCAGGGACCACCTTTATCTTTAATTATAGATTATCAATTAACGGTCTCGTCATGATCTTCAGTGGCACCTTTTCCCCAAATCCCCAAAGACGAAAAAGAAAACGCAAGCAGTCTTAAATGAGATGCTGATGTTCTTTTCAGGTCATGTTGTGGGAAAGAAATTCGTCCCACGCTCCCCGTGTCTTCACTCAAAAAGCCCTAATACTGCAGCTCTGCCAGAAATATGCAACCATCTACGGATAGAGACGCGCTGTGTTGTGTAACTGCTAGATCTCCTCACTGAGGAGAAAATCTAAACGAAGCGTATGTAATACCCCCGTTGATATGAACACAATCATACATGGAAGAGAGCAGAGGAGGTGATGGGAGCAGACGGGGGGGAAAGAAGAAGAAGTCAGAGGAAAAGAGGAGATGAGGTGGAAGCTGGTGGTGTTTTGGTGTATTACTGAAGCACTGCGCCACCTCATCTTCCACTGCCACATCCTCTCTTTCAATCCCCCATTATCTGTCATCTTCAATTCCCCCTCACATTCACTCCCTCCTCCACTCCACTCCTCTCTGTCTCCCACACAGCTCGCCATAAAATACAAAGAGGCGGAAGCGATGGGTGAATAAAAGACTCATCTCTCTTTCTCCGTCGATACACATGGGAAGGGAAGGGGTTTTCTTTCTCTTTCGCCAAAAACGCACAGGCGCCGCACGTCAGGTTTTGGGATGACTTGAAGAGTCACAGATTGGTGCACAATCTCCTATAGGCTGTCATTGTGATGCAAAGATTTAGGACAGCGGCTCGCAATTGGCTGGAGGGCTTATTGGGGCCAAAAAACCCGGGTGTAATTAAAGTTGAATCAATCTAAGATGCTCAGAGCAAGATGACAGCGTAAAGAGTGGGCAAGTCCTTAGAGGGGACACAGGACTTTCACCCAGGAGGCCGGGTTCCTGAAACCAAAGGCTCTGGTTGGCCGGAGATGCCATTTTGCCATCTTTTTCAGATTATCTTAACGACTGGAGGCAGGGGGACGCGGCTAGTTCTGTCCAAACCATAAAGATAACCTCTCTCAAGTCACAGCATGTTAATTTTAGACTTTGTTGTTTGTATAGATAAACTAAATATGACGCAATATTTCAGTTATTGTTGGTAGGCACCTGTTACCTGTTTCCCTCTGTTTCCAGTCTTCATGCTAACACTAAGCTCAAACTATCTTCTGGCTGTAAAGACTACAGAGCGGCATAGATCAGAATAGGCTTAAACTAATTATTATTCCTTTAATAAAAATATGACAAAGTCTGTCTTGCTCTCGCTTTCACTGCAGCTACGTTCTCTGTTATGTCTAAAAACTCGGGTAAAAAATGCAACTTGCACCACGATAATGTCGTTTTAATTAAAAAACCTTTGGTTTGGCCTGCTGCTGATACTCTCAACATTGTTGATAGCTGGTATAAATTGAACTGATTTACAGGGGAATGGGGTAGGAAAGGTGTGAGAGTCATGATTTAGGAGGATTCAGCATCGAGCAGAAGCTTCTTGATGCTGCTAAATTTCATGTGACCTTATAGATTCTGGAAACATCAATAAATTGAAACTATGATCTGCCAGGTTGAGGAGCTGCAGCTATTTTTGTCATGTGCACTATATTCAAATACTGTGCATGGATGTTCTAAGACACACATGCCAAGGTTTCAAACTGCTTATTTTTGCATAAGGTTTTGAATTTGGTTCTTTCGCTCTGCTCGTGTGGACGAGGACAACGGCCCCTGACATCCGATATTTGAATGAGCGAGAGGCTGAACAGAAAGAGAAACCTTCCAAAATTGCCCCTAAATGCTAATGCAGGATGCAGGAGTTAATTTACAAAGCGGCAGGCAGTGCAACAGCATTGAAGAGCAGTGTGCTCCCTAGTTGAATGAGACATGAGAAATATATGACTAAAAACTGTGAATGATAAAACAACCTTTGTGCCTGCATGCATTACTGTGATGCTAACTGTGCAAAGCAGGCAAATTACATAGAACAACATGGGAGTTCAGACAGGTTGCATGCCAAATTGGGAGCTAAATTAATCAATAGTTTAAAAGATTGAGCAGGTTAAAACAAAAGTGGTAGAAAATCCATTACAATCAAAGCTGAGCTGCTGCTGGTCTCGTTGTTTCTAATAATTACATGCCTTTATGTTAGACCACAAAACAATAACTAAGTCATTAAGTAGCAAACCACCAACTAGCTTGAAACATTAATGGTTAAAATTTCTGAAGAGCATTACTACTGGAAATGTTTTGAATATAAATATAGAGAAGTCACAGAAATAGAAAAAAAAAGGGGAAATTTACCACAAAAGTTACTGAACTTATTCAGCCCATCACCAGTCCACACACCCCATCACCAATCCATATACAAAAGCACTTACAAACAGAGTAACTGCAGGCATGATGTAGGTGTTTTCAGGAGATTCAGGGATGCCCAGGTACCTCTAAGCCAAGACATGATTGTAGAAATTATTCCAATGTGCTCAAGTCACCAGTCGCTGCCAGTCTATTGTTGCAAACTTCCTCTCCCCTGCGATGCTGCCTGTCAGATAAGGCACAGGGTGGAGTTTTAAAAGTCAAATAGCAGGCAATGTGTGCATACCTGTAGCTCTGGTTAAGAAAACAGCATTTGTCTTAAATTTGAATCAGAATAAATCCAAGATTGCTGACTAACCTGTTGGCAATTACTCAGCAACAACAACAGCAAAAACCTGACCAACCCGACAGCTCAGAGGGGTAATCTAGAGATTTAGTGTTGCACTGTCACAAAGATGGAAGATATGGAAGAGGGTAAATAATTGTCAAAACTGGTGCAGCAGAAGCCGAGATATAGTTTACATTTAGTCCCTAGTGTGGGTGAAGTTTTGAAGATATTTGATGCTACATTTCCCATCATGAAAATCACCAGCATCTTTCATTAGACCTCTCCTGCCTGGACACCCACGTCTCTCAAACGCTCCAGTTTGCAATGGAGGCTTTCTGTAGTCTCCACCCTTCTGAAAAATAAGGGACAGTTAACACTGACTAATCTTGAAGCAAATATTGACCCAGTGAATACATAATGAGTGGGCAGCATCAAACCCCATGCTGAGTTAAACTTGGAAGGCCCTCGCATTTGGAACATAGACTGGTGTAAATAAAATGTCCTGCAGAATGTTTTTGCTCCAAATGGGTTTCCAAATAAGTCAGTAAACCAGCCTCTGGGAACAGGACTCTGGTTAGACGTCACATGTTGATATCCATTGTAAACAATCAAGATCCTTTAAGTGAGTGAGAGTCAAATTTTCTTATTTTTGCGTACAACAAGCTGCTGAGAATTGTTATTAAGGGTTTATTTTGGCTGTTTTTCTTCAATAATTCAATAATTAATTAATTAATTAATCAAAGTAGTTGTGCATATGTTGTTTTCATGTTTTTGCCTTTATTGGATAAGGTGACCTGAAGAGAGACAGCAAAGGGGAGAGAGTGGGGATGACATGCAGTAATGACAATCCTTCAATATATAAAAAAAAAATACAGACTACAACTTGCCAAAGACTTGGCCAATGTAGTTTGTCCCCCTCGCTGTTACAGTCTTCTTGTATTTCTTACATTTTACTGTGGTTTGTTGCACATCTTTTGTAATCAAACCACTTACACGAAACTGAAATCGCTCCCTTTTATAGGAACTAACTCCTCCACCGTGCAGCTGGTAGTAATGTTTCTTTCGTTTTCAGCCATGCTTGTTGTTACTGGTCGTGAACGATAAGATACAGCACACTATTATTACTATCAGCTAATATCTGAACAGCCAATACAGAGGGCAAAACAGGCCTAGAGTCAACACACACAGAAACACCCTGTGGTCACAAATCTTAACGACTTCTGCAATCTTCTGTTTTCATCTATACTTACATTCCTTGGTAGAGTAAAAGCATTTCAGGACAAACCGGTCTGTTAAAAACTCTTTCAAATCTGGCCAACCACTTACACCCATCACCCGTCTTCACGCAATAATGCCAGCCAATCAAAACTGGGCGTGCGTTCAGATCTGGAATGCACTGAATTGAGGGAAGAGGAAATTTTCAGAAAAGAACTCTTTGTGTGTTGTGATTCGGGCCGGCTTGAGTTCCTGTGTTTATACAAGCAAAAGTTTTTATTGGAGGACAGTCTGAAATCAGAGGAGGCAGAGAGCGGAGAGATAGCTCCTCTTCAACACTGATTGTTTATCTTATCAGTGTGGTCCTACTTGTAGATTTCACATCGCTCCTCTCCACCCAAACAAAAGCTCTCCCTTTCTTTCTCTACCCCCAGCTCTGCCTCTGTGGGAATGTTTTAAAAGGTTTTGGGACCGCACATGCACCCCTGGAGAGTCCAGAAAAGCCCAGACTGCTGCAGCCCAAACATTTGGTTTGGAGACATGCAGGCCGATCAGAGCGATAAACAACCAGAGAGAGAGAGTACGTGCCAGGAGGAGGAGTTCTCCCGCTTAACTGCTCCTAATTTGATCAGTCTGTGTGTGTGTGTGTGCTGCCACTGCTGACCTGTTGAAACAATTTCACATTGAACTTGGTTGGTTCATGAATTTGGGGCTGGCAGACAAGGGAAGGCTCTGTCTGTTGTCATGGCTACAGTGGGACTGGGTGGGAGGGCCGACGCTTAACGAGGCGCAAATTGCATCATTAAGTTTACTTTTAGTTTCTTAACCCGAATAAAAATGCCATATCAGTGCATGTGCAATTTGATTTAAAAAAAAAAATCTAATTTAAAATGACAAAACAATATGAAAATCTTGGAAAATAGACCAAATTAACATCTCATTTGCATCTCATACCCATTTTTCTCATCTCCTCTTTTCTCCCCTCACGTACTGTAAATCATCATGAGCAGCAGGAAACACTTGGAAGCATAAATTTATATAAAAATATATTTCAGATGTACAGATGTTGAACTAAATGTAACTGACACCACTGAGAGCAGCTAGTTAAGCAACACTTGGACTCTGTTTCTTTGGGTGCAGGAATGATGGGCGGGAGGCTTGTGTCTATTTCTGTGCTGCCATCTATTGTCTGGACAGGAACAGTCATGCCGTCAGTTCACCACAGTTGCTCAGACCCAGTACACTTTAAAAAGCAAAGTATTAGCACACCGGCTAGCAGCTCAGCTGCCACTGTTTCACATTATATGAGCAGTTTAGCAATGTAGCATTAAGCTTAATAGTAGCACTTCAGTAAGTCACAGTGCTGGCATGTTCATATTGGGGACTACTTCATATGAACTTCCTACATTTGTGCAGTGTTAATCAACTTACCTCCGGAATTTTTGCTCATGAAGTGGCAAATCTGTCTACCAGCAGCGGTTATCGACAGAGAGGGCCGCCAAAGCTACACTACTCCTGTATACGTGGCACACCATCCACACCCTGCTCCACAAACTGTGATTCAATTTTAAGCAGAAGTGCACAACCACAGTATGTGCACATACGCGAGCGTTTACACACACGGCAAACACACCTCAGTACACACAATCTCACACTTGGTGGTTTGGGGCTTTAAAAGTTTTGCCACATCAGCTAAACGGTTTCATAGGTGGAATGACAAATGATGCACTGCCTCTCCACAGTGCTTAAAGGCCTTTGTTTTATAAGAACTCAAGGCAGTAAAGCTGCGCTCAGTGTGTGTTTGTGTGTGTGTGTGAGAGAGACGATGCCCTGTGAGACTAAATCCCCCTTTCTTTTTCGGCACAAGGAAAACTCACAAACATCTTTCCACATGGGAAAGGCTTTGGTATCGTCTCATCTGAACTACAAAGCGTCTCTCGGCTTTTTCAGCACCACCCACAGTCTCTGACCAGTCTGTTGACCTCACCTAACAAGCACTCAGGGGGGATATCCAAACAAAACAAAGCACCTCGCAGCAGCTAGTGAGACCAACTCGCAACCAGACGATCACAAGTTCGGCCCAATCAAAGTGTCTTTAGTTCAGGCACTGAAACAAAAGAAACAAACTTTCAATTGTGCAACAAGACTCCAACTCCGACTCCACCTTAAAATGAGTCACAAACTTTATCAGGACACCTGTGGTTCGTGAGACATGAGCTCATTTTAAAATACAGAACGGTAACGGGAGATCTGAAATAAGAATCAATTGTTGTGATGGGACCTGCTGTCAAAAAAGACAATAGAAGAGTATCAGCATCGGATGGGACCATGAAGGATGGTACGTGGGTTGCCATGGACATAAAAGGGGTGCATATATTCACACCCACATCCCATTATGTCATATCCCTTTACATGCAGAGGGTCAGAAACAGAATAGCACGCTCTGTAATCGAAAACGGGCGGCACAGAAGGTGTCGGGTTGAGGCAGACGAGGCCACAACTCTTTGATGTTCATCTCCTCCACCTGCTCTCTGGACAGATAAAGTCTAATACACGGGAAATGTCGTTGCCGAGCTAATGCAAAGATGCATAAAGTGGAAGCCATTGTGGAAGCACATACGTTTGTATAACACCGGTGATGCAGTGTTCCTCACTTTTACAACCAGACCATGACTGACAGCTGAAATGCTTTTTTCAGTCCTCTCGTCTTGAAGTGAATATTTTTAGGGGGTTTTCAATTAGTCGTGTTGAAATTATAAATTTGGGGGATACTTTTCATTATTTTTGACCTCTTCAAGACAATATGACTAATCAGTGAATTAAAGATATAACGGTCTAACCCACAATCGAGATAATCATCAGCGGCAGCCACAAGTATTTAATTCAACATGGGCTAAAACCGAAAATCCCATTAATACTTTCATACAGACTTTTTAAAAAGGTTTCGTTCCAAAATCCATTTGAAAAGTGCAATTCCTAATCCGATAAACAAGCACTGGGCGTGAAACTGAAACTAACTGAATATGAATAATATAACTTACTTTTTTTATAGCAGATCTTGAGCATCATGCAGAAACTCCCTCCCAAGATGGACGAGTTTCAGAGTAAAACATTTCAGCCATAAAGTTTTATTGGCCTGATCCTTCCACTGGCAGAGTGTAAGAGTAAATCTCTCAGCATGGACGCAGTTCCGTCTGTTGTTCCTGCTCTTCACGCCTGCTCAGCCAGCTCTCTCATAGGTGCTTCTGTCCATTAGCAAACAAGCACGGGTCACTGGAAAGATTGGGAGAAAATGAAACCTCAGGCAGTCGCCGGCACTTCCCGCTCATTCTGGGTGGACTTTTACTGCACTTCCTCATTCATATTTCAACCTCTCTTGCTCAATTGTGACACACGTGTGCATACATGCTTCGCTGAGTTATTTAGGAAGCTCAACAAGTCATTCTTTGCGTGTGTGTGTCATCCTGTGGCTACATTTGCATTGAGTCAAGCAAAGATATGCATTGGCATATTCCTGTTCCTGCTGCGGCAGGATCACTCATGCTTTCAAAGTTAGCCCAAGCAGGACAGGCTGAACTTTGCAGACCTAGCGAAGTTAACAAACCCTGCACTATTATGGAAGTTACACAAGCAATGAATGCACTTTGACAATGTGCCAACAGGAAATGATTCAAGGCGCACACTGACAGATGCTACCCCAACTGTCAGTCTGGAAAGCTGTTGTTAATTGCTCCAAAACTGGGACTAGCGCAGGTCCCGCAAGGTATCCAAACGTCCATTCATGCCAGTGACAATGCAACCTATATGCTGAGAAAGTTTGTTTGGCTTCTGTGCCTGTAATGCATGTCGAGTCTTTTCCTGGATTTGTCTGGCCGACTGCCACGCTTGATATGTGGCTTTTGAGTCGTATTGGCCCTCCTGGTTCTAATTGTGTTGAGCTCTTTTTGAATATATGTGAGGCTTTGAGCTGTTGCTTTTGGATGAATGCCACATAGCATTTCTAGTGAATGCATCATATGACCAAAGGCTCTTTTTGTTTTTGTTTTTTTTTTTGGCCACAATAGAAACTAGAGGCTTGTTGGCGCCTTCTTTTCTGTTGTGTTTGATTTTGTTAGATGGAAACACCCATAAATATCACAACCAAAACTTGACTACAGGGTGTGTTTTAGCATTTCTGAGCGTACCTTATCTTGAAGCTGTGACTTGTTCCCATGGGTGTATTTACACAGGATAAGGTATTCAAATACAGCAGCCCTATATGCATATTCACTTGGCACACATGCTAAAAATGGTTTCTATCACTTCCTACTTTGATGCCCATAATGTCAGTGCATTAGTGTCTTTCTCTGACTTCACACAAGCTTGATTTGTGGCTTTTATACCTCTTGTGGCCTTTTTGGTCCTGGCAGCACTACGGTTTTCACTTTGCTCACCACAACTACTGGAGGTTTGAAAGCTGCTTCTTCTCCGTTCTAGTCGCAGAAGTGATAAATTTCAAAAATCAGGTGCTTTTAGTTTGAGTTTTGGTATTTTTGAGAATACTTTTAATACTACTGGCATTTTGTTGCGTTTAAGGACTCAAAGCATGATTATTAGATTTGAATAGCAGCTCCGAATTTGAATTTGAGGAGGTGAGACTTTAAATGCATTGCCTTTGTACTGTTCTCAATTATCTGTCAGAAATGATTAGCAGGTGATCACATTCTGTTTTATTTATGTTTTACACGGCGTCCCAACTATCGGAGTCCGGGTTGTATTCTCTCCTTCCTCCAGCAGCAGAACATGAAAAGCCTGCTCTCTGTTCTTTGCAACAGCAGCACCAGAGACTAGCTCCTCCTGTCTTGTTCTGCTTTAATGCTATCAGAGTACATTCTTCTCTCGTCTCTTTTGCAGCCGAATCGGGGAATTCAGCTCTTCTTCGCTGGGCTTATGGGTCATCGGTTCGGTGAGTCAGATGTCAGGAGAAAGCCAGTGTGCTAAGTGGGTTTCAATAATGCAGGCGCGGTGAGGGCCTACAAAAGTGTGTGTGTGTGCATGCGTGAGTGTGACACTGTGTGTATGTTGAGACAGAACCAGGATTTAGGTGTACATGAAGACAGGAAGGTGGAGGGCTGGAGCTGCAGTGTGAATGGGTGCCGCCTCTGAGAGGCTTGACGCGTGTGAAGAAAATTGTTTGGGTGTAGCGGGTGTGATTCGGTGTGTGTTTGGATTGAGGTGGGAGGATGGGAAAAGCTGGTGGAGTGCCTCCATTCCTTCGACCTCATCTATAATTCAGCTCTGTGGCGGTCCGTGAGGTCTTTCTCTCGCTCCCCCCAGTTCGCTCTCTGCACTGAAGGTGGAGACAAGTGTTCCACGGTACATTTCACCGTCTCTCTCCATCTATCCATCCCCATCTACCGCTACCTCTCCAGAGGCCCGAGCAGCTGCGAGCAGCGAGCCAGTGAATTTCACTGAATGAAGATGTTCTGAACACCGAATGTGGTCAAAGGGGTGATACAACACATACCCTCGCCTGAAAACCAGCTTAAAATGTACATGTTCTCAAATAGACAATATTTATACCACATCAAACACAATACAATCATTATTATCAACAGCACTAATGTCAGAAGAATAGAATTAGTACACATAGTATTTCAGCAGTAGTAGTAATGGTCTGTGTTTGGGTTTTATGTATGTGTATAATTTTTGTTTGTATCTGTAAAAGCTGCCCAGTCATTGTACTTCAGGGACAATAAAGCCTCACTCAGCTGAACTCTCTCTCTCCCTCTATCAAGGCTTATTCAGCCGTTCTCCTTCTTCACTTCCTTCCTTTCATTCCAGCGTTCTCTTATATTCTGACACCAGCGTTTTACAGAGGCAGTGAAGACATGCTCAGATCCCGATCCCGCCTCAGCTGCCATCCTGCTGCACCATACCATTTCCTCTGTTATTAGTTTTTTTTTTTGTGCTCTGTCTCTGCAGAGTCTCATTCCAGCAAAGGTGGCTCTTGCTGTAATGGCACACTGGTCTGTTCCTTCCCCCTCAGTCGCTTCAATTTAAATGTCACATGTTCCTGCAGACTGCTGTGATTTCACTTATGTTGAGTGAACCTTCATGTGCTGTTCAAAAAGCTGTCAAGTTATTGCTGTGATTTATTTTTACTTCAGTATTTGGCTCCATTGTGTTCGGTGCAGCATGTGGTGCATTGTTGAGGCTAAAAAACAATCACAACACAAGGTCCACTTACTTAAACTCAGCTCAGAAGCCTTTGAGGTGCTCAGAGTCATACAAAGTCTGCTGCCCCATGACAAATGAGCAAACTTAATCCTTTGATAAACACTGGATACGCTCGAAATAGGCATGTTATTGATTAAAAACATTTCAATCGACAATGTATGTTTTATGTACCACTTCTCAGGAGCTCACATATCGGAACTTTTATGCCATGAGAAGGCGTGCTTTCCTGTTCAGAAAAGACTACCGGTGGGAAGCCGAAGAATGAAGCGGTCAGTGCGTGACAGTGATGAAGAGGGCAAAACGCAGCCCGGTCCGCCGGTTGTACCACCTGAGAAGTCAGCACAAGTCGAAAAGGGGATCACCGTCATCCCAACAAACTGCCGCGTAAGGCTGCAGTGGCGTGCAGGCAGAGGCTTTGCTTTAAGTCGGAAAAGGACATGATGCCTATAAACATGTTGGAGAGTGCTGAGCTAAACTGAAGCAGGCTAGCACATCTCTTCGGAGGTACAATCACTCGCCGAGACTAGCGAAAAGAAAGACGAGCTTCGGGCGCCATCGGTGTCAGCTGACGAGGTGGCTGCAAGACTTTTTCTCTCTGAGTAAGATCTCATTCTAGCAGGGCTGCACTGCCACAAAATCTAATTTTAAACTTTAACTTGTGGATAAACGTGTGTCTTCCCTGCTCAAATATCAGTCAAACTTATTTTAAGCTTAACAACCTCAAACTTGTTTAAGTGAGGAAACTCTGCTTGCGACAACCGTGAGATGCAGCTCAAAGCTGGACGTTGTGTTAACATTATTTGGTCAAACTACCAATTCCAAGGTCAAAGGTTGCAAAAACTTGAAAAACTCAAACTCTAAAAATTAGTCTTTTTAGTCAAATCAGGCCCAGTTCCTGTGAGTGTTAACATTATACAGCACTTTGCATACAGTAACATACATGTGCAGCCTTGTCAGCTAACATTAGATGTCTTACATGAGATATGTGACACATTTGATGAAGCCGGCCGTGATTGAAAAGCCAAGTGCTGAAATGTTATTGTTCAGGGAATCGAAGCACTAAAAGTAGAACAAGTTGCACCACATGATGAAGTTCCCTGTGTCGCGTCCACTCATCATCCTCCTCATCTCACCTCTCCTCAGCCCTCGCCTCCCTGCAGCCCCCTGACCTCGGTTCAGCTGCCACCGTCTGCATCTTGTTGACTGAACACCAAATTTAAAAGGTAAGCCAATTACACATCTGCGGCCTACGGGATAACTTCCCTCCGCTACAAAAAGAGTTAACGTCCATCCTGCCGGTTTCCTACAATCCCCTGCACTGTCGTACATCACTGTGCTGCTCCGCTAATGAACGCGGCTCTCTTAAAAAGCAATTTTCACTGCAGTGATTAACTCCTTCAGTCATTTGCGGCATCCATCCTCTTATTGCCACTCCCACTCGCTTCTACTCTATTAGAAGCTGAAAGGCCGGCTGCTGCACCTCGGCTACCGTTGGCTCGTTACCACGCTACATTGTGATTGCGCGGCGGGCTTTCTGCAGATGACTTCCGCCAGCGTTTGTACGACATCAGTGCTAATGACGGCGCTCGGCAGACCATCTTGACAGTAAACAAACACGCTCTCCTTGTTGCGATGCTTTCCCCAGGTGTGTCATTATTTTCAAGACAGGATGAAAACACCAATTCTCGCCCTGTTTTTTTTCCGCTCCTCTCCGACCTTACCGTCCTCCCTCTCTTCCTCTCGGACGCCTGCTGAACTGAGAATTGTTTGCTGCAAGGACTAATGCTTCTATTTGTGCCTGAAGTACTGAAGTCATTAGTTTTTGCTTTGTGTGTGTGTGTGTGTGAGTTAGTGGGGTGACAGCCATCTCTCAGGTGAATCTGTTCGGGTATGAGCGCTACCGGCTGAACATACAGGCCTTGCTGTGTCTGCGTGGGAGAGAATGATATGGCAACAGACACTGCTTTTCTTACCGCTGTTTCTCTGTGTGAGTGTGTGTGTGTGTATTTATGCAGGTGAACACACACCCAGCGCCAGCCAGCCTTTGTAAAAAGCACACCTGCTTGCACTCGCAGCATCCTTTCATCTGCTTTTATTGCGCCCTTCAATCCGCTGCATCCTCTCCAGCTGAAAGCAGCCTGCGCTACATTTCATTAAAATCAGCCGGCCGGCTAATGATCCGGTCAATGGGCGAGGTCAGGACACCAGTCCATTCCACGTCATTGACACTCCGATCATTAGAGCTTAGTTGTAAACTGACCCTGATTAAACAACATACAGGTGTGCACATGGGCCTGGGATTGGCTGAAATAGGCCAAATCTGGGGTGAAGCATTTGCTGACACTTCTATTGTCTGTGCGGCTGCCATTGTTATCACGGAAACAGGAAGATGGAAGCTATTAGAAAGGTTCCATTTTGGCTCTGGTTAAGCCTCATGGTCTTTGCATTAGTGCAGGCAGTAATTGCTGAACGAACAGAATCGGGCCTGATGGCCCCGGACAGTGGCGCCTTTGTGTCCTGCATTGTTGCTGCGCAATGCACAACACGATATGCAATGCTGCTTTAAAGCAACCCACAGTCATGAAATCTACAAACATACGTTCAATTCTTGTAGCGGTCGCTCCACGTTCTCTCGTGCAACAAGGCAAGCGGGCATTTTGACGCCGGTATTATACATAACGTGTTCTGCAGCAGCAGAAACTCGGCTCCGCACCGAGGAACAAGAGACAGGGGTTACACCTGAGCGCAGCTCCTTCAGCCTCCCGGCAACTGCTTTTAATTACAGGTCGGTGGAGGCACTCGAGGAGAAAGCGTGATCAGACAGAGAGAGGAGAGTGAAGAGACAGTGATTAGAGGGAGGAATGTAGGGAGTCCAAAATCAAAAAGAAACAGCTTGAGGGAGAAAAAAGGGGACGAAAGGGCAGTCTTAAAGGGGAAGCACAAGTGCGAGAAAAGAGGAGGGCTGGGGCGAGCGGCGGTGCGGCAGCAGGATGTGTGGCTGTGGATGTGAGGGAGGGGAGGAAGGAGGGAGGCTGAGAAAGAAATAGAAAGAAAGAGAGAGAGAGAGAAATGTGGGGGAGGGATGCAGTGGAAGCACTGAATAAAGAAAGAGCCAGGAGCTGTGTGTGTGTGTGTGTGTGTGTGTGTGTGTAGACGGGATCACAGTGAGGAAGACAGCTGAAATGAGAGAGGATGCACAACAGAAAGTTTAAGAGAAAGAGATGAAACATTTGGGGCGTTGACGAGCACACAAACGTCTCATCACTGTGGATTCACAGAATACATACATACACTGTGAACGCTGGTATGATAAATGACGCCGTTTTACTGTAAACATGGCCAGTGTGCGACGGGGGTAAGCTCGTCTTATAAAGGTCATGTGAATTTTTTGTTAATTAAAGAAACAATTAGATGGTTAATCACTTAAAGCAAAACATGTCAAAGATTTAATCATTCCCGCTCTTCAAATGTGACGATTTGCTTTTATAATCATATTTGGGGGCTTGGGATTGCTGGTTGGCAAAAAAACACATTTTAAGACATCACGTTACAAGTGTGGTGACTTTTTTAGACCGAACAATAAAGTAATGGAAACACTATCTAGTCTGACCTTTCACCAATCACTAATTCATCTTACTTATCTTTCTCCAACCCATTTCTATTCTGGAATGTCTTCGCTGGAATATGAGCTGACACCAATATATATCTGTGTACCAAGCTAAATCCAGCCAATAAAAATGGCCCACTGTCACAAAATGCTACACTACACAATACATTAATGTTTTAATGAGTCAAGACAACAAGCTAACACGAATGTAACATAATAGAATGGAATATGTTTTAGATGTATAGTGCTTTAAAAAGGTATTTCAGAGGCACTTTACATGGAAAAACAATAACTGGAAATAGTAGAAACAACTAAAACAATTAAAAGGAGAAAGGGGGGACGATGGATCATATATTTAAAGGGGGTGTGCTTTGGGTGCTGCTCTGAAAGAGGTAAGCATTTCTTTCCTATTGATGGAATAACACCTTAGCACGAGCTCAGCTACTTACAGCGTTAGCTCCAACATTAAAAGTGTCACCCACCAAAAAATCTGCCATTTCTTTGACATCGCATGATTTTTTTTTTTCATAGACTGAAATCACTAAGCTGTGCTGGTGCCAAGAGGAATTTGAGTAATCCAGCTGGGTTAATCGAGTTCTGCCTCTGAGATTACAACCTTAATGCGAGTAAGATAACTCTAAAGGGGTTTATCTGACAGTAGCAATATCACCCTCCTGACTCTAATCAAATTATTAGAGTTCATGTAAATACAGTGAGTGACAGAGACGGAGGGTGGAGGCACAGTGGCCCGTTGGAAAAAAGTGACGGATGAAAGAATCAGGTGATTCCTGTCAGCTGTGGGATCTCGAAAAAGCAGCGAGCGGTGGTAAAACTGCTATCAGCTCCGCTCTTCCCGGCTCGGCTGTCATCTGCTCTTCACTTAATGAAAAGACGACCAGAGAGAAGCCTGAAAGCGCTTGGCACACACCGCCGGTTCCCTCAGACAAGCTCTCCAGACAAAAAAAAAAAAAAGTCACTAGATCTGCGCTTTCATAAAAAGGCGACGGAGGGGAGTGTGAGAAAGTGAGATAAATTGCACGACACAGAGGGTATTTCTTCACTTTGAAGGCTTTGGTGGAGTCTCGGCTCAGGCTTGTTTGGAATAAACAGAAGCAGCAGCGGCTGGAATGAACACCTCAACCTTCATCGACAGAAAAGCCAAACACACTGCGAGCTAAGCGGCAAAGGAAACAAATGTTAATGAAAATGTCACAGATTTCCAGAATTTGCTCAAGCTTAAGGCTCAATTTTAGAAATTATGTCACAACACATCACCTCTGGGTATAAAGCCGGAACGTCTCATGAACACAACACATGTTATGCAGAAGGATCTCTCATTTATAGCTACCAGGAATCCTGACATCAAAGGCAGTCCCATAGAAAACTGAACAGTGTTCAGTTAATATTTCAGTATCTGTACCACATCACCACATTTTCCTTCTTCCTCATCCTCATCTCTTTTCATGACTGAATGACAGGTGGCTGCAGAAAAACAGCGAACCATATTTGATCCTTTCAGTTATGCAAAAGAAGTGCAGCTGTGCGTCGACCGAGGGAGACCGAGGAGTTTTCAGACGGAAGTGAAAAGTTGTGTCGCCCGTGTGTTACTACCATGTGTCCACATGCTACTTGTTAATGTACGTAGAATAACTGCAGCAGAGGAAGGGGCTCATCAGATTCACTGATCTGTGAGATTCCAAAGTATAGAAGTAAAACTTGGTAACTTGACATATGTTCTACTGCATGTTTAAGTATAACGATACTGTTCACAGTGGGGGGAAAAAAAGAAGAAATCTCTGTGTTTTCACAACATTCACTTGCGGCGGGTGATAAAAAACCACGGCTGGAGCCAATTAAATGCTGAGACTGTCAACTTGTTGAAGTATTTTGGTTTTAATGGCAGCATTACCTTGGCATAGGGGAACCAAGCTCTCTAAAGCAGCCCCACAATACTTGTAACTAATTGTTGATCAAGCAGGGCAATTAAGCAAAGCTAATAGTGGCCATAAGACTGTGGAACAAACCAATGCAGATAAAGGAGGCAACGCTTTAATATTTCTCTTGGCTCACGCAGATGAGGGTTAAAACCATAATTTTTTTTCAAAATTATTGCCCATTTTGTATTGTATACTGACCAACTGTTAGCCTTCAGCGCACATTTGTTGTAGTTTAAACACTATAATATCACCCAAAAATAGGAAGTGGGTTACCTCAGAATGAGCTCTTTATGTCTTTATGTCTCTTCCACGGAGTCCACCATGCTGAACCACCGTTTCTCTACAGCAGCCCTTGCCAGACAAACCAAACACGAGCTCTAGAGAGCGTCTTTCGCCACCGCAGGCGGCGCGGCGGTATTCAGTTGGTTGCAATCTGCAACCTCGCCGCTTGTTGCTTTTTATCCCAGACTTTTAAGTCGTTGACTCGCATATGAGAGACAAGTTGGTTTTCGCTGAAATATGAGCAATCGAATTCAGCTGTAAGCCTGCATTCATACTCCGCAGGCTGCAGCTGACTCCAAGACCCATTTGTTGACTCATAACACAACCACGTACCACCTCCTCGCACAAGGAACGAAAAACAGGTTCAGACCTGCATTACTGCATTACACTAACGCACACACACCCTCACAGAAACTTCCTCTGTTTGCTGTCCCTCATGCTGCTCACGGCTCTTTTCCCGTCTGAGTGGGAGTTTTCGAGCAGTGTGACAGGCTGATCAGCAGTTGCTGTTGCACGTGTGAGGTGTCCGATAGGGCCTGGCAGATTTATGCGGCCGCGTTGTGTCCAGACTTGTAACGAGTCCGGCGCCAAGTGCGATCACAAGGCCTGTCTCTGCACTCCACGGCTCACTTATCTGGTACGGGCACAGTTCGGGGGGCGCCGTGCACGCTGGAAAATCAGAGCTGCTGGCCCAGTGTCTGTGTTTGCGAAGCAGGCAGTGAGTGTTTATTTGAAAAGAGAAAAATGTGCCTTTATGTCCACGAGAATTCACGTCCTTTAAAAGAGACTGTGGCTCTTTGTGTGTCACTGTTATCACCATAACACCGTTAAGCCCTCACACCATACGCTCTCTCACGTTCAGACTTGACATTTAGGAAGTTAATTTTAGCAGCAGGACAGAACAGGGCAGCAAAGCAAATGGAAAGCAAATTAAGTTATACAGCCCCAGAATAAAAATGCCAGGAAATATAAACTTCTTTAAACCGAGCTTCACTCCCTTTTCCATGATCCATGACTCGCCTGCGGCTTAAAATCCTACTTTAACCTCTCAGTGACCCGCATGGGAATAAAAAGAATGTGTCAATTTAAAGACATCTGTTGGGAACATAAAACTGCGTTACTTCCAAAAGCAACACAGCGAACCACGAGGCGTCCGCTCTGTTCTTAATTTCGGAGAATCCGCAGCGGATCTAAAAAGGACGGGCAGATTTCTGGATATGCAACGACCGCTGGCTTCCTGAGTGTTTTTAAACAGTCTCCGTTCCATGTAATCAATTACAGGATGTTAAGATGTGGAGGTGGAGGAAATGCTAATGTCGCAAATCCGAAGACACGCAGGAATGCTGCACGGGACAACACACTGCTTTGATGCTTTGCGGGGTAGTTCCAGAAAAATAAAGAGTGAAGAAGAGTTTGGTGGACACAAAAACAGATCTTGCAGCATCACAATTCAAGTGCCGCTGATGACAGATCTGCTTCCCACATCGAGGCCTCACATTCAAAGCAGCCACTGGTGTTTTCTACAGAAGCAGATTTGGGATTTCACTCGATTTCACCTCGTGAAGAGCTGTGCAGCTCAAACTGACCTGGGTACAGTTCAGCATTTTACAGTTACGGCTGGATGGGACTACTTTGTGTGAAGAGCTGGTTAATTGCAAAGCTGCGCTGAAAAAAATGAGCGCTGCTGTCCTTGACCTGAGAGCTGTTATATAATAACCCCAAAAGGCTGCGGAGAGAGGGGGTGTGACAGGGGAGGCAGATAATTACTGGAACCAAACAGTACATGCTCAGTTTCAGACTAAATATTCAGCTGAATATACTGTCAGTGCAATGAATGGGCCGCCTTTTCTTCAGGGGGAAAGATAAAACGGCACATTTTGTGCACAGTTTTGGTAATACTGATGCTGTTACTGAAAAAGAAGCAGATGATAAATGAGCAAAAGACACACAAAATATGTAAGACAAGACCAGATGACAGAGAATGTGAATACACGTATATAAAAATGTGGGCAGACACAATGGAGATAAAAAGACAAAGCGGGCGCACTGCAGGCGGAGCGCTACACATCTCACGACCAGAGAAACTCCATTATTCTGTTGGCCGACAGAGAGGTCACGGTGGCTGCAGTCTGCCGCGTCGGCACCAGTCACTGTCAAAATCAGAGCTCCTCCACTCTGAGACACTGACAGTACAGACCACTGAGGGAGAGTGGAAGAGAGAGACACTGACTGATACACTTTATAAAGGATTTCAGCTGCCAGCTCAGAGACTGCAGTCTGGAAATGCTTCAATTAGAGCATCAGGGAGACTTCCTCCATTACTGACCCGCTGACACTTCTCATGTCAAAGGGCCGCTTCGCCCCAAAACCACAAAAAAAGTATTTTCACTCTCGCTGTTAGTGGTAACTAGCCATGCAAACGTTGTTTGGGTTGTTTTGGCCATGTTTTGAGACATCTATCTACGAGATGTCTGCTGCCCTCAAACGCAATAAAGCTAAATGGAAAAAAGAATTAAAATTTTAATTTTAAGCGGCATTTAAAGCTGTGGCCAATTTGGAGCACAAGCTCTCGACACATTACATATTATAACCTCTGTAAGCAGCATTGCTAATTCATACATCCAGCAAACAAGTAGCAACATTAGGGTTTATAATCAAGCCGTGTTTCTGGCCGAATGCTGCACCTGATACGCATTCCTTTAGCTCCCTTCTGGTTTCAAGGAAATATCTGCCTCTTTAGCTCTGTTTGGTGCTCGACAGGTAGCGCGCAGTGGGTTTATCACGGCTTCTGTTGCTGGAAACACAGTTGATGACAGCAGGGAGGTTGAACCAAAACAGCAGAGTTGCAGGCCGTAAAAGCCAAAACAATGACCTTAAAGAGGCTAATATGCTCCACAGCGTCGAGGGGAGTTATAATTCTGCGTTGGTTTGTCACCACCAGTGACCCCTTTCACATTACACACAGTCTGCTGATGCATTGCTAATGAAAAAGTATTAATTGCTGCAGCTTTAAAACGTTGCAAAGCAACACGCCTTTACTGGTACAGAAACCCGGTAAGTCTGGATAAACCACCACTGGTAACAAGGTTTGAATACCAAAGCAGCCTGTGTTACTATCATCCGAGCACCACACACGCACTGTCCCCGTCAACATCTTTCCACCTGCACTGTATTCAAATGGAGGCAGAGACTTCATGGCTGGATTCCCCTAGGAATCTTTTGTAATATAACATTATAAATAGTGCATAACATAAATTTGTGAATCATTCATGTGTTCCTGTTTGGATGATTTATCCATAGCTGCTCAAAGCACAACAAACACGCATTCGTCCAATCACTGAAGCTCTGCATTCAGCTCATGTTTCTTTGCCATCGGTGTCCACCTTGCTCATCTGGCAGCTAACCGACTAGCATCTCAAGTGCCCTTATCTCTGCTGACCCTTCTTCCATTTCCACGGCGTAAGCCTCCCCTGCACGTCTGGCACTGAGTGGAAAGGTCGAGATTTTAGAGGAAAAAGAAAACGGGGCGGGGGAGGGGAGAGAAGGAAAATGTCAGTAGGACGCATGTTAGAGAGAAGAGGCGACGTGCAAGCATGTCCGAGCCCTCTGAGCTGGGTAAATAACCCTGAGCCGTTCGCTGTGCTCCCCTCTCCTGCTAGCGCTTATGCTAATCTCCACACAGATGTGCACACTCGGATGCATGCGCACACATACACAAATAACACCCTTTGTCACCATTTTCAATCTTCCCTTCGCTGACACCTCATTGTCATTCTCTTTCTCTCCTCCTGCAGTCTGTCTCCATATACCTCTCTGCTCTGGGCTCTTAAAAACAGAAAATAAGATTCAACTAGGTTCTGCCTTCCTTGTCATCTCAGGCCCACAAAGAAAGAAAGCGGGAAAGTTTGCTGACATTTCAAAGCTCCCACTGATTCAGATTGTACTCAACACTGAGGTACATCCTTTCTGTGGCGGCAAATGCTCGTAGCCCCTTGCAAAGCATTACGGCACATCAACATGACGCATAATTCATTATTATGACAAATCACCGGAGGACAACATGATAAAAAAACTACAAATGGCTTCAGGCAATAAAGCATGACAGGCAGGTCGGAGAAACACAGAGGCATGATTAACATTGGGACACATTGTTTGTATTAATACAGTAAATGAGGGAAGAAAATTAGATTCATATAGTTCAGTAATGAACCTGGCACCATGCAACAGATCATTTTGTTGTGTCAAATGAGCAGGTAGCTGCATAAATCAGTCCCTGCAGAGACCCATTTGCTACATGTCTGTTTTAACAAGACCTCTAAATGAATGTGGAAGAAGATGAATTTATGAGAGAAACAACTCAACACAGACTGTTAGTCAGTGGCAGACAAGCTCTGGTCAATGCGAAAGTGCAAACTGGACTCCAAAAAAGTGACAGTGTGCAAAAAATAAAACAGCCTGTGATCATTTGCTCATCCTTTTTAACGCATACCCAACTGAAAACAACACAAAGAGAGTGTATTTAATGTTTGACCTCATCTGCTTCTTCTGAATTTGATGCAGCAACACGTTTCAAACAAGTTGGGACAGGAGCAACTAAAGACTGGGAAAGATGTGGAACGCTCCAAAAACACCAGTTTGGATCATTCCACAGGTAAACAGGTTGATTGGTAACAGGTGATAATATCATGATTGGGTATGAAAGGAGCGTCCTGGAAAGGCTGAATAGTTCACAAGCAAGGACGGAGCGAGGTTCACCACTTTGTGAACACATAATGGTATAAAGGAGATTAATACATGAGCTCAGGAACATCTAAAACAGCTGTCTGCAAATGTGGTTTGTTTGCAAAGTATCTGTTTCTATTGACAGTTTCCACAGCGCCCCAACTTTTTCAGAATCAGGGTTGTATGAATGCAGCAGTGTATTACTGGTAAACTATTTCCGGCAAGTGTAAACCGAAGCTGTGCATCGACAGTTGGGTAAACATGCAGCTATGCGGTCTCAGAGCACCTGCTATTCATGCCATGAGTTTAAAATGGCGAGGCTATAAAAAGTGCCATGACAATCTAACTGACCGCAGGAGTTTGGTATGTGAACCACTTAAAAGTCCTCATAGCTAAGCAAGAGAATTGGGTGAGTCAAAAGTCTTACAACAGAGACATTTGGTAGCTCGTCTAGAGCTTTTGATCACATCACATGATCCTCATCGGGAGATGGAATTCAGCCAGTTGTCATGGAATTTGCAGATCTGCACATTTACAGCTTTTCCGAGCATTTCGCACACTTTTTATCCATGCTGGCGTCAGAGCCGAAGTTCAAAGTTTATTCTTGATCTTGGAACAGCAAGACTTTGAGAAAATGATCATAACACCATATCCATTTAGCTGCGATCACGTGATCCATCCGTTGTCCCTTCCTTTGGTTAAAGGTAAAGTTTAGGCACTGAAACCAATCCACTCAGGTTAGAGAGGCATCACCTTCATGGTTAACAGAAGCCAACACTGACGGTTGCCAGGAGACAGGACATGAACTATGGTTTGAATGTCGAGAATCGAGAATCCACCCAGAGCGTCTCCCTTGAGGATTAATGGCAGGAAAACAACATCAAGCTTGTTCTGCTACTGATTCTGACCACAAGAGAACGCTGGTCAGGAAAACGAAACAAAAACCCCACTTCAAGGCCAATTAAACGTGACGTTCAAAGACAACAGTCGACAACACCGATGGAAATACTGTTTAAGAATTAACCTTACAATATGCTGCTGAAGAGCACATGATATGATAGAAAGATCCAGAACAGCAACTAAAGGGACGGACAGATACAGCACCTATTACTAGAAGGCCTCCTCAGCCTTTTTTTTGCATGTTTCATTAACTTTTCCTCATTGTGAATCGACTTCAGAGCCCCTTCGTTGACAACAATAACCAAAATGAAAATTCGCAGAATGAAACATCTACTCTGCTGCACGTTTTGTGTTAATTCTCCGAAATTAAACGCACGCAGATGGGTCACAGAGGTTTGATGAGCCACTTGAGGCTTCTCTTACGCTTTGGCTGATTTCAACATTTAAACCAGGCATCTCAAACCGGTTCCATAAAGGGCCGCGTGGCTGCAGGTTTTCATTCCAACCCAGGAGGAGCACATCAGGCCAACCAATCAACATCCAGGGATCACTTAGTTATCAGCTGAACACTGAGATCAGCTGATTAATTGATTCCAGCCTGGTGTGTTCCTCCTTGGTTGGAATGAAAACTTGCAGCCACGCGGCCCTTTATGGAACCGGTTTGAGATGCCTGATTTAAACAATGTAAATAATGACTTCATTTGCGAGTGCATTCTTCTGCTTTAATGGAGTGGGGGGAGGGAGGGTTCATGCAAACAAACATGCATCTTTGGATGAAACCACAGACACTTAATCTCTTCACTAAACGTTTCCTCATACTGCAGCACCAGAAAATAGTTGCGGCGACACCAAGTATTAATCTCCTCTCAGGGGAAAAGTAAATGTTAGTATTGAGAAAAAAAGCTGATATCCACAAATTGGATCTTGCTACTAAGGACACTGAATGTGATAGTTTGCTGTAATACTGAATTTCTTGTTATTCGATTCAATGCTGTGACTTAAATATGTATGTTTCCATTAAAGTCACAGCATACAGCTTACAGGCAGTTTTAACTCATGCGGTGACCTCGCAGTGAGGCAGGGAAATACACAGACGTGCTCAGATCACGTATTTATATTCACCTGCACCGTCAAGCTTTGCACGCGCCCCATGTAAAAGGCATACAGTATGCTGCTGATACATCCCCAGCACAGCATGAAAATGCTTCATCGTTAGCTGGTCTTTTCAATCGCTAATGGTGCGGAACCGGAGCAAGCATCTATCCAAACAGCCCCTGTCACAGTGGGATGCCATGAGGAATATTACAGCCAAACTTCCATGCAAATGCAAAGAGAGAGAAGAGGAAGTGACCGCAAGAGCTTGGTAAGCAGTTACTGAGCTGCAGGACTATTCTTATTTTGAGTCTAATTATTTTTTATGCCAAATGCTTGTTTGATTGTTTGCCTGAAAATCATGAAGAAATGTCCAGAAAAAATTCCCAATGTGTCATCTTCAATTAGCTTTACTTGTCTGAAGAACTAAAACATTTCATAATAATAATAAACTAAAGAGGAAACAGTCACGTTTGAGAGGCTCGGACCATTTTTTAAACTTAAAACTTTAAATGTGGCTGCTGAATTTTCCGTTGACGACTAATTGATCAATCGACTAGTTAATTTATAACCTTCAATAACACTAAAATGTTTGATGTAATTGGATTTTGCTGTGTTTAAAGAACTTTTCTCAGCATTATATTTGCATAAAAATTCTGTTTCAATTTCTATTTCATCCCAATAATGGTGTTAGTAGTTACAGATACAGCCACTGGCCAAACTGTTTCATGTAGTTTCTCAGCAGCAGATAGCTTTACCTGTGTAAAAACCTCGCCAACAGCATTTCACTGCAAAATCATTTCATTGCTTGTAACCGCATTAGCTGTATCGCTAACGGGACAATCAGTTCACAAGCTAGCTACGTCACCAAGCGTCTAGAGCTACATATTTCACAAAGGATGAATTTCACTGTGACTCAACATAAAGACACCAGAATGTAACCCTTACGGGAAATGTAAATTACATCACCTTCAACTGACTTTGAGCTCTGAATTAAACCAGTTGGCAGAGGTATTTAATGTATAGACGTTTTTCTATAAATCTGTGCACTTCAGGTTGTCACAGAACAGCCATAAACTCGTTTGGCTGCCGCAGACCTGCTAAAAGAAATAATGACCTGTCTCTAATGAACACCTGCCACCTTTTTGTTGAGGTAAAGACAGGCCTCGTCTGATACATGCATGTAGGCACACGGACATTAACCTGACTGGCACCGAGACAAATAAGGGATTTTTTTCTTTTTTTTTCTCCACTCCACAAAAATAGAAAAATTAGAAAATGAGCACCTGTCCCATCAGGCCGCTCTGGCTGTTTCTGGAGGGAAATGTGAGAGGAGGGAGCGGCGACTGGCAGCTCATTAAACCCTGGCAGACAACCTTGTTAATGATACGAGCGGTGGGCGAGCGCGACACTCAGCTAGTGCCTTACCCCTGCTATTAGATGTTACAGGATGACAGAAAGGTGCATGCACAAACACACACAGGCGAATGGACGGATACACAAAGACAAACAAGAGACAAATACATACACAAACGCGAACAGACAGGCAGAAGATAGTCAATTTACATCTATGGCTTCTTAGAATAAAGCAAACGCATATCCTTACACAACACTGCTTGATTCCCATAAAGCGACAAGATTTAATTGAGTTCCTCGTAATTCAGCAACATCTGTCTGCTCCTCCTCATCTTGACTCTTCAGCTTTCAATCAGCCACACGTACGCGCTAACACACACACCACAATTACAGAGGGCCTGTTAGCGATGTTAGGCCCTCCTTCTCGTAATCGCAGGATGAGACGACGGTTGTAGATCTGCACGTGCTGTTCTGCATAGGGCTGTGCAGCTGAGACTGGGCCCTGAATAATCGCATTGTCTTCAATGAGCTGAGAACTTCTGCACAAGTTCTGGTACCTGCTTTTATACGATATAATTAAGTAATTTTAATTTGTTATTTTCTTCCCTGTAGATCAGGCTCTGTCTCTTAAAAGCTGCTAACCCTGACACAGTTCTGTTAGAGTGGATTTCAAAGGACGCTCTTCAAGTTGCTCTAAATGCTAATTTAAAGGCTTTTCAATCTTGCAGTAGTTTGAACATTTTGCCATGAAAACAGTAAACTTTAAGATACAGTACTGAATACTGGGAAAAACAGCCATAGGGAACTTTAGACTACAAAGATTACACACTTAAATTTATCTACAAATGAAAAGAAAGTCGACCTTTCGGAGAAATGGGGTTTCTGTTCAACCACAATGACACGCAGTTTGGACAGGGCGAACGATAAAGTTCAGTCCGACGCGATCCATAATTCAGGTGTCAATACACGCAACAGAGAGGGCATTTTCCAACCTTTCCTCTCAGCGCACACATTTAGAAATCATGTTGCGTGGCCTTAATCGATGCTGTGGGAAAACTGTTCCTGCACCAACGCCAGAAAAACAATTTTCAGCACATTTGTTGGACCAGGCAATGAAGGGAATTCTGATTGAAACTTAAGATCAATGCTTAAGGTGAATGTTCTCCAGGATTTAAGTTTTCTTTTTTTTTTTTTTTAATAAAATCATGCATAGGCTTGAGCTACCTGCCCCCTCCTAACCAAACACCTGCCTCTGAGTCTATAGCTTTTCTTAGACCTTTTGATATTAAGATTTGTTTCTCCCTTTTCTCACCATCTGTATCCCATCTGTCTCAAAGCTACTTTCTATGCCTGCAGGTTTTTCTCATGAACAGAGGCTATTTGCAGCATCTTAAGTAGAAAAACGTGAGTATGAAGCTATGTAGAAATCTGGAAAACTGGGATATGACCCAGTCGTTCCCAACCTGGGAAGCCCGCTGAGGAATGATAATCTGAAAAGCTGTGAGATGAAACAAAATAAATAAATCCACTGCACACTACTGCCTTAAGATCTCATTTAAATGAAACAATCTCCGACGCGGGGTCACAAACCAAGAAAGGCTGTGAATCGCTCTAAACCGCAGTGACTCTCCTCACAAGTTTCACCACCAAAGTGCTCCCAGCACCCCCGCCACTTCACTGCTCATTCAATTTCCTGCTCTTTGCATTGCTTACATTTTGCATTTTTTGGCACCAGGAGCAGAATAAGCTTAATTTCCTGGATCACATCTGTTTCAATCAACCAACTGAGAAAAAAAAGAGAGAGAGTAGGCGAGAAAGCCTCTGGCTCCCCAGCAACAGAACAGAAAAACAAAATTCCTCTGACCTAAAAAGGATCATGACAGAAAGACGGACTTGGACGTGAGGAAAGAGGAGATTTCTTTAATGAGAGTAATTAGTGCGAGCAGAGGAGGACGATGCAGGAGACAGGATGTGATTCAGAGGCGTGACGTGAGGTTATTCTTAACGCGATGAGTTTTCAGCCCACAGCGACTCGCACTCTGGAATAGGTGAGAAGGTCATCACGGCACCATTGTTCATTTTAATGCGTCCCATTCGCGCACACGTAGCTGGGCGAGGGCGCATTGTGTTCTTTGATTTACCGTGAATTAAGTTTGCCGTTGAGGACAAAGAAAGTCTGGAGACGAAATACGACAACAAATTCCCGAATTATGCCAACAATGGCGAAGCCGTCCGTCTGGTTAAACTGTGGTACGATTTGAACACAAGCACGGCTGTACCCTCAAGCAGATAAATTGGATCATTTAGACGCACAAACAGCCTCTCTATTTTCTGATAAAATGCTGCATTATGTCCCTGAAACAGTGAGGGGCACAGAACAGTCGGGGGCTTTTCTCCGGCTTCGTGCCTCGTCAATGAGTCTTTAACGGCGAATTATGGACATATGAACACACAAACACACGCTTCCTGCTTCACACCAAGTCTTGCTTCTCAAAAACGAATGGTAATAGCGAGCATTGTTCCACAGAAAGAGCAGTTTGCCATCGCTCTCTCTGTATCAACATGCAGCTCAGAGCGACTGCTCATTTCAAGCCAAAGCTACCAAAGACACTGCAAATCTGTCCTCAAACTCTTCTACCAAAACAACACCGTCGGTTGTTAACCACGCAGAAACACTGTCAATGACTGCACTGCGAACGAATAACCACACTAGATGCTGAATTACATGTCCATCTTTGTAGATCGTCTTCTGGAAGAGGTGATAAGCCGTCCAAATCATGACACACTGATCAATTTAGGTCGAAAAAAGGGCCAAAACATCAGTATTTAAATGGATGGCATTTACTTTCGGTGGATCAGCCGCAAAAGTTCGGTGGATAAAACAAGAGAAACACACATTTTCTTATCTTTTCCGGCAAGCTCTTGAGCAAGTGACAGAAATGCTGCTTTCAGCAAAATGAGAAAAAGAAACTGAACTGCAGCAATAACGCAAATCTGCTGTACTTCATAGAAAAACAAGGCTAAAAGTCTGCAGCACCACTTGTGCACCACTGCTGAAGCTGCAGTTTTCATTGCACCCCACAATATGAACGACAAACCAGAGGCTTTGCTTTACAGTCTTACAAATGCTGCAGCCAAAAAGTTTGTCTTGAGGGTGCTGCTGGTAGCACATGCCATATAGGATGTTTGAAATTAAAAGCATTTGTCATTTAGCATGAATCTGCCCAGATTTGACATTTCTAGTGGTATGACTGTGGGACTGGGGGAAAAAATACAGGAAAACATGAGTATCAATCCTTTGTGGATCCTTCCTTTGCTCCATTTACCATCAAAAACGTCAGATTTTGGCAGTTTGACGGCTCACACAACGCAACAAAAGCTGCTTAATCGATCTAATTTACTGTTTATTACCCACAGTCATCTAAAGTCCTGATGGACCCCGTTTCTCACTTCTCCAAAGTCCACCTGTATAATAATAGAATTTTCTTTCAACAGCCTTCCAGCACAATCCAGCACTGATGAAAAACACAGTGACGGCAGATTGGCAGTAATGGCAGGAGAGCTGCAGAGAGGCAGCGTGACACGGTGCCAGAGTCAGTCAGGGAGAAGGAGGAGGAGACGAAAATAGGTGGAGAGGCAGGGGGTGACATGAAATGAGAACACAAGAGAGCGTAAACTATGTGTGTGTGTGTGTGTGTGTGTGTGTGTGTTACAATAACACAAACTACAGATTAGAGATAAGCAACCTAATGATGGTAAGCACAACATTCAGTCTACTAAGGGGAAAACAGTTTCTAACTGGAGTCAAGTACCCCCTGAGCAAGGCGCTTAACACCCCAACAGTTCTACTGAAGCAGCTCCACGTCCAGCAGCTGATTACTGTGGTCATCGTGGGAAGCTTTCATGTTAAAAACTGCTTAAAAATGTAAATATTGTTACAGACTTTTGCCCGATAGCTGACGCGAATCACCAGGAGACCGTAAAGAGCTCGCTTGTGTGCGTGTGCGTGTGTTTATCCTTTTAGCATCTTTGGTGCCAAGGGCTCGTTGCTGTGATATTTTTGAAATACAATTCCCAGTTACTGCCTGTCAATCATACTGGGACACAACTTTCTTTAGATTCTCTGTGTTTTTTTATTTTTGTCAGCCAAAAAAAAGCAAAGAAACAGGACCAAGATTGAATCGCTTGTCATATAAATCCACCACTGAGAGCTGTAAAACAGATTTTTAGATGAAAAAGACACAAAAGAAATACTCTAAATTCTGGATTAGTGACTAGCTATGAGGAGAACATTCCCACCAGTGTCTAAAAAACCTGACAGACAGATAATCTACCTTGTTCCTTGCAGCTCCATTGCATGTGCATTAGTCCAGGGGGGCAAGTTTAGCATGTACAGAAGAATTGAGATTCTGCACGCTCCGCCTGATGTAAGCGAGGTTTAGGTGAAGGTTACTGCTGGATTTGAGAACATGTTACTGTGGGGAAGGTGGTGCAGGAGCATGTCAAGACAAAAAATGTTGCAAGGGAGTAGGAAGTGAGCCGTTGATTAAAGAAGAAGTTAACGTGCCTAACGTCCGATCTTTTGCTTCAGAAAAACGTGCGTGTTGCCTGGCTGCTGTGGCTCATGTGTCATTCATTGGCGTTGACGCAGTTGGCACAAACACTTCTACCTGTCTGCAGGCTCCTATCTCCTGCTGGCTGATTTACATTCAAGTCGTGCTGCACCGTGTGGCATAAATCCACTGATTGTGCCGTACAGTACGAGAGCAGAACGAGAGCAAAGAGGGAGCTTGTGTTGTTGTGTGTCACAGATATAGAAGTGTCAGAGCATATGTGTGTGTGTGAGAGAAGACAGATCTAACAGCATGCGGGTACACAAGAGACAGCCAACAGAGTGTGTGTGTGTGTGTGTGTGTGTGTCCCAGCCCTCAGTGTGATTTTTATCACATCCCAACTTCCGTCCTTGCCATCAGTGCAGCTCTGAAAACCTCAAAACGGCCGTCCTTCCTGCCCACAGTCATTAAGTGAGAGCTGTAAGTTCGCACTATTTGTAAAGTCTTGAATCAGCTTTGGTCCGTTGAACCGAACAGAATAAACTGAGCTTTGTGTTAATAATAAGGGCGTAACAGCACACAAAATTTTGTTTGAGCTCAGTTTTCGCACATTAAGGCACTCGTATGCAACGTGTGCATATGGATCAAGCTGAATAACAAACCTATATGCTTGCAAAGGAACATTCTGGCAGGGTTCAAAGCACTTCTATGGCTGAGTGCGGTTGCAGATGTGCAGCGATCGAGTCCTGTGGCTTCTGCCGCTAAATCTAAATCTGAAGGGAGATATGACCTATGCTGAACGACCTCAGGTAAGAAAAGCACCATAGCAAATGAGTTGGTCTGATGCATCGCTTTCATAATACTTAATGTTACCCGTCTTCAAAATGAGGGTGTTTAAGGGCTGGCTATGATACAAGCTCGGCTAACTAGCATGGTTACGATCACACTGCCTAAGCTTTCTGGGTGGAAAGGACATTTTTGGCACTATAATCTACATATAATAATTAGACTATAATTCGTATTAAACTTTGTTCATAGGGTACCAAACCGAACACCCTGTGCTAAGTGACTACAACTTGTACTACATACGTCGCAACGTAACAAACATCAGAGAAAATTTGGCCCATGACTGCAGGTTCATCATACACAGGTTAATAAAGACAGACCTGATGAAACCAGAAGACACAAGATGAAGCTTAAAATCAAAGTTCAAAGGTTAGCTTAGCTTCGTTAAGTCATAGCAGATGATGGGAATGTCACTGGTTTTGCAGATATTTAGATGTAAACCAAAGTGAGACCTGATGATGGGACAAGATGAGAAGTTGGGAAATCAAAGTTATTACAGTTAGTCCTGAGGAGAGCATACACATTTCCTGCCAATTTATCCAGTGTATAACAGTTGTCATTAAAGACCAAAGATGCCAACCTCTTGGCTACTACAGGAGAAACCAGGTGATCACCAAAGCTCATCCTCTGGGAATAATGAACGTCAGGAAAACATTTCATGGCAATCAATTCAACAGCTCTTGAGATATTTTCATGTCTGGACCCAACTGGTGAACCAACCAAACGATCAGCATAGCTCACATGGCTAATAAAAGTAACAGGAATGAAAACAACTACATGTGACCCAAAGCTGCAACCTGACAATGTATCACAAAACTCATCATCTGTCTGTTACCGAGTTTTATAGCTCGTAGGCCTCAAGGTGAACTATACCGCGTAACAGTCAGTATGCTGGCTCTACAGAAATTGCTCTGATTGCTGCAGCTATTTTCCTCAGTGGTACAGAAAATGTTAAAGCCTCAAAACAGGATTATGGGCCAGTAAAGGTTAAGGAAACTAATGCCGAGGTGGTACTGGTAACACTGTCAGAGAGCTGTTCTTGTTGGTGAATCAATTAAAGCATATTTGTCTCCGGCATGATTGAGAGTTTGCTCTGGAAACGGTGAGAGCAAAATTAGAGCCTTGCAGGTAAAAATTGCTGTAGAAAAAAAAACACTTCCACACCAAAAACTTCCAATATGGCTGCAACAACAGACGCAGCGGCTGGACTCCATGGTGTGTTTAAAAGTGTCACATGTACGTGGAGATGAGCGGAAGCTAATGTGGACAAACAGTGTTAATACGCAGCGTTGATTAGAGAACAAGGCTGCTGTTGATTCCAGTACAGTGCTTCTCATTATGTGTGTTAAGCGAGTGAGCATTGTGGGGTCGAGCCTGGGCCTGGGCACAGAATATTGTATATGTGTCTGTGTGTGTGTGTGTGTGTCTGTGTGCTCATTGGCTCGCCACTCTGTCTCCAAGATAGTGCTGTTGGAACACAATGAAGCCCATTCAACTTGGAGCCACCTCCTGTCTCTAGAATAGTGCTGTATCACAGCCCCTGACGGGATGGAAGCGTGTGTGTGTGTGTGTGTGTGTGAGAGAGAGAGAGAGAATCTAACACACACACACACACGCATGCATGCATACGCTCACGTAATCCTCAATAAAGCCATCTTTGAATTGTCATTACGTTGATGTAATACCATCATGAGGAAATGTGACGACGGGATGGCGTGTGAATTATAATAACTGCAGCCCTTTATCATGTAATGTCTCGTGCTTTATGAGGGGTGTTCACTGAGTCGCATGTTGAACTCACACAGGGCAACCTAATGGCCCTTAAAGCTCATCAGTGATGAAGAATAATACATGAACACCCATTTTCATATATTAAACACACAATATCGCCATGACAGCAAGTCCAGCTTCACCGTGACAGCCGCTAATCCCCTGTGACAGCATGATATAGGGCCACATTGTTTTCTATGAGTGTAATATTAGATGCTGTGGGAGCTGGAAGTTGACGAGCACAGCCGGGGCTTTTCATAAAGGAGTCTTGCACGAGGAAGAGGTGTAAGTCAATGCACTGCTCGACACTTAAGCTAGAGAGAACAAGAGTTTACAAAAAGGCTGGAGCCCGCAATCTATTTCACGATTGAGCTGCAGGAAGTAATAAGTGCTTGTCGTCTACAGCAGCAGTCATTTTGTCGGAGTAGGCAGCGTTTCTCACATGCTGACTTTACTTTGGCGGCCCACTCAAAGAGATTCGCGCCTACACACTTAGACTTCTCGGTATTATTGTGTTTATTTTCTGCCTTTTAAAATGGAGCGCAAAGTCTGCAGCACTACATGTGCAATCATACAGGGGAGAGGAAGGACTTATCTCGTCAGGGGCGGTTTGTGAACGCAATGTTCCAATGGAAAGTGACCAGCAGATTTACTCGAGTATTGTGCAATGTAAAGGTTCTCGTTCCATTTTATCTTACTTTATACTTCTACTCCATGGCATCTCAGAGGGAAATGTTACTGCAATTGTAGCGACGCTAGAGACGGAAGTGTTCAGTCAGTCAGTTTGGTATCTTCGCTATCGAATGGAGTGCAATGCAATTTAATGCAGACATTCATGATCCCCAGAGGATGAATCCACTTCATTTTGAGTCATCAACATGTCAGAATATTTAAACCACTAATATAACCAAGTACTTAGCAAACGTGCTGCACGCTATACCTGCTAAGCATGTTCGGATTGTCGTTGCAAGCATGCTATGAGGCTAATGTTAGCATCTAGCTTAGAGCACTGCTGCATTTAAGAACAGCCTCACAGAGCGGCTAACATGGCTAGCACACTTTTACTTTATCTATTTGAAGGCTCTGCTAATATTAAATGTTCACCTGACGTATTAACGTACATCTATCAAAACATACTTTTTTAAAGACCCCAGCAGAATGTAAAATATGTAGAATGAGCCACCTTAACCAGCTGCATCATTTAAATGCTGCTTATACAGAAATGCATCTGTTATAATGGTAGTAATTAAATAGTAAACTCAAAAAATACAATGGCAAAGCCTTCTTAAATGGGTCTGTTATCATGATAATGTCCAAACGAACAGTGTAATGAGGTGAACATTACAGGAAAACTCATTTCTTGGAAAATATTCGAAAATTATTAAAAACTGAAGGACCTGCAAAATGAAGTCTTGCCTACACATAATACAAAGGGCTATTATGCAAGTATGCTGACAGCTTGACTGTGTCATGTATTTTGTTTTTCATGTATTCGCTTTTCTTGACATTGTTTTGGTCTCAGATTTCAGTCATAGCAATAACCCAGGGACGCATATCCGCGAACAAAAGGTGTCGAATGGCTCTTTGACACAAGTACAGAAGGTAAGACCGACAAACGATAACCGTCTGCAGCAGCGGCTTTGTTTAAGCATATACAACATGACCTGCACACATTGTTTGCGCAGTCACTGATCTGAAAGAGTATCTTAGGTCACCGACAATGTATATAGAAGGTGTGTACGGCTGACCTGTTACCTCACACAGCTGTTAAATGTCAGCAGGCTCATGTGTGTAGCCTGTGACCTGTGTGCTCCAGAAACACACAACACAAGTCCCAAACACACCTGATCGCACAACATGACCTTTCCTTACAATCTGCCCTCCTTGTGGATAATAGCTGCAGCTCAATTAAACCTATTGAGCTCTCCGCTGCCTTCCAGGTATCTACGACAGAGATACAGTGCCAGTGGGAGAGGTGTCTGCTTACACAACCTTTGCAGAACAAGAAAACACCAGTGAAGTGAAACGCTCTGTGTTCACTATCTGGCAGGAGGGTGGGAAGGTGTGCTGCTCTTAAACAGGTCTTATTTATTGACTGGCTTATATGCACACTGACTGATAATCACAGACTGCTGAGTCAGGTCCAAATTCCCAGGACACGTTTGGAATATGATAAAATCGAGCTTGAGTTGTGCAATGTGTTCCTTGCTTTGCCCTTATTGGAAAATGTTGAACATATGCCTTTTAACATTAATCTTAAATTCATGTCAATAAATCTTTTGCCAAAGAACACAACGAGGGTTCAGCACATTTTGACTGACTTTCTGGATTCTCTTCTCTTCTCGCGAGTCATGGGTTTTACTACATGAACCACAGAGGTAGAAAACGTATAGAAAAATCTGTTACTGAGGGCTTAATGAATTAAGTCTCTTAGGTATAAAGTTGTAGCTCCCACACAAACTCGAGTATATTGTGATATTGATTCGAAAACATTGTATCATATTGATCTTCTCCAAACTTTATGAATTTTGAAACCTAAAAACATATGCATGCACCGAATCAATTTCATATTTAACACTGTTGAGGCTGGTCTGAAACACAAACACAAAGAAACTCTTTGAAAAACTATCTGCCAGTGGGAAGGCCGTGAAATATGGCTCAAGCTCAGAGAAACAGACAACTATAGAGGCAATGCTGGCAGAAAGTTGAGAACAGTTCATCTCCATTTTTATACAGTGAGATTTAGCTAAATGTGTTTTTTATGCATCACTCTGAGATGCAGATGTTCCAGCAGAGGTCAAAGGTTGTGAACACTGAGCAGCGCTGGTTTGGCGCTTGATTGGAAATCGCTTCCCTGCGGTGGGTGTATTCTTATCAACAGTGAAGCGGGTGAACCTGTGATCTTATGAGGCGGTGTGTTAAACCACGAGGCCGCCCCAGTTGCTCTAAACCAGAGCTGTGCATGTGTGTGTGTGTGTGTGCGTGCGTATGTGCATAATTCATTTGAAAAGGCACATGACAGACGTGTAGTACACTCACACACAAGCGCCTAATAATATGCAACTATGCTGGTAACAAGATGATGCCATGGGGAGACAACGAGGTGTGATGCGATGAATATTCTCACATCCCACCATCCTCATCAAAATGCATCATTCATTCGCTCCCTCTCATTATCTCTCTCTCTCTCTCTCACACACACACACACTTGGCTTATAAGCTACATCAAATCCAAGCCTCAGGTGATTACAACAAATAGGAGGAGGGGACTAAAATGTAAGATTTTCACAACCTCGGGTGACAATGTGAAAAAATACTCGCAGTAAAATATCACAAAATCAATTTGTGGTTTTGGGCATAATCTTTATGGCTCAAGTGCTAAATTGAATTCTAAACCTTTCAGAGATGTTTCATTCTAATATGAAGAACAAATAGAAAAAAAACATCGTAATCCTCCATCCACTGCAGGGCTTCCCTCTCTCACTACGTATGATTATGGATCATGTGCCGGCACTGATGATGCTATAAAACATCTAATCACATTACTAATACTGCAAATTGAAAATCTTTAACGGAGCACGTATTAAGGATGTCTGAATTGATGTCAGTCCTCCAGTTCGATGCTGATCTCTTGCGGCCGAATGCTCAACCCCCTTCCCAGGAGAAGTGTTAATGTGCTAACAAAGGGACCAGTGTCTCTGTACAGTACCAGCATTTTGAAGTGGAGACTAAAAGTCACGCTGAAACCGACCTTTCCGAGAACACACACGGTTTTAGACTCGGTTCAGCGTTGACTGAGTCATCTTTTGCCGAGCGTCACGTCGCCCTTGACGACTCATACTCAGCTGTAAGAAAACCAAGGCCTGAGTATGTTTTAATCTTTCCTGCTGGCGGCATGTACGCCCGCTGATGAGAGAATTTAAGATTAACCTACTATCCTACAGCCATGGGTCAGTCGGAATAAGAGCATTAATGTGTGGGAAAGGGTGTGAATCCCAACAACAGCTCAAATCTGCCTACACGACGGCTCCGTCTTAGTGGTTCTGAGAGCAAATCTACCAATGAAAACCCTTTGTGATAAGTCTTGTCAAAAAATATATAGAATCACAGCTGAAGCTTTACTTATTACATTGAACAAAAATATGACCTAAATTCTGCAAAAAAACCTAAATAGTTAGAAAGTCCCTGTGGCTCTACAGTCCTGTATCTCTAGTGTGTGTGTTGGCGCATGCACCTGTCCATCTCTAGCTCGCTACATTCCCAGTCTCAGCCATCCAGCCCTCCACAACAATGCCTGATATCTTTACATTGCATCAGCAGTCTTTAAAACGTGCAATAAAACGTGCCAATGAAGCAAACTGTGCACTAACAGGAAGCAGCATCCAACAAAAGGTGAGCAAATCTAGCGTTAGCAGCTAATGTTGCATCCAACTGGCCCCTAACTCCTCCTGGTTTTCTGAAGCCACGTGCTGTTTCATTTTCATCGAAACGCACCTGTACAGCGTTACTGAAAATACCAACATTAGAAGGATGATGCCGACACAAGAACTGAGGTCAGCAACTCCCACTCAGCAGCATTAAATTAAGTATTCAAAATGTTGCCCAGTACATCCCTGTCTGTGTTTACTATAGTTTATGAGGCAGGAAAGGATTTTGAATTTCGGAGTCAGAATTTGAGATAAGAAATTGAAAAAAAAAAAAAGAAGCTATTTTTCATCACACCTTCATTATTTAAAAAGTAAAAATATCTCATCCCAATTGCAGGTTTTTGTTGCAACCAGTCAAGAGGTCAGCTGAAGACTGAGATCAGCTGATAAAATTAGTCAAGCCTGGTGTGCTCCTCCTTCGTTGGAATGAAAACCTGCAGCCACACGGCCCTTCATGGAATAGTTTGGACATGCCTTTTATAGACGTATAGTTTGGCAGTGTCTTAATGATATACTATAACTGCATGATACGCTGCCATTCAAAGCTGATCTGATGGAGTTTGATTCAGCTGCAATTGGGATGTCATATTATTACTTTATGAATAATGAAGGCATGATGAATGAGTTTAGACATGTCTGGTCTATACAACATATACACTGTCCAATAAAGGCAAGAAAATGCCCCCATAACACACCAAATACATGCGAAATACACAGTGTATTAATACAAATTGTTCCAGAGCCCTAGAGGACATCTTTGTTTCATTTAAACAACAGTCCAGACCGCGGAAGTATTCAATTTATAGTAATATAAAACAGAGAAAGGCTGCAAATCCTCAAATTTGCAAAGCTGGTACAAGCCAATGTTTGGCATTATTGCCAAACAAAGAACCAATAATCAGATTTGTTGTCTGATCAATTATCTGAGGAATGGACTAATCACTTTAGCACCGGAATAATTCTTCCTTTGTCCATTTGTCCATGTGCATTGTTATTCTTCAGAGTTTTATGCGTCTGGCCTGACATCTCCATGTGTAAGTGCAGCCCTGGAATACAAAGCACAACGCTGCCATCCAGGCTTCCCTCCTGGCTGCAGCCGGCCGGCGGGTGGGCAGGAGTTTGGGGACGCACGATGAATAAACAGTGCAATCAAGTGGGAGGAACTTCACTGAGATTCAACAAGGAGAACAGATGGATGGACCACACACACAAAAATACACAGAATTATGTATTAAGATCCAGCAGCAGAGTCTTTCTGCAGGGACCACAGCGGAGCACGAAGCCTAAAAGAGGGGCTTTCCTGGGCAAACCGAGGTGAAGCTGAGCTCTTCCAGTTTTTGCAGCCTCCTGAGGCAGTGTGTGTGTGGGTGTGTGGGTATGTGTGTGCGTGTGCGAGTGTTCAGTAAGCACTGGGCCACTTTCCCAGATGAGATTCTCTGCTGTAGGATAATCCTGATGAAAATGTCTTTCCTCTACCCCCCCGTCTCTCTCATTCTCTCCATCCGTCCGTCCGTCCGTCGGAGCAGCCGCAGACAAACAATTGGCTGTCCGCCCTCGCTCTTCCTCTCCCATCTTCACGTTTCGCCTCCCTCGCACTAACAGCGAGACTCCTCATTGACGTTGGTATCTTTCAAGAGCCAAAAAGAAAAGCAACGCGATGACTGCGTCATTATCATTTTAATAAAACACGTCGACCGGCCCAGCTGCTTTTGCTGTTGTTTGAAATGAATCATAAGTACGCCCCCAGCCTTCCTCTTCAGTCTCCTGTCTGCTTTTACCTTGTCTACATTGATCTTTCCAGATTCTTCTTCTCTTTTTTCCGCTCGCCGTTCTTTCTCCAGCACACAGACTACTTGAGCCCTCGTTATGAATGACTTAATGCTGGTAAAATGACAAGAATCTCTCTCACAGTCCCTTCCTCTGTCCAGCGCTGACACCATATACTCATGCTTTCTAGAAATATCTCCATTGTTCTGAACGACGAGTTGGATTTGGACAAGTTACAAACGTTGCGTCTTCATTTTCGTGCTCAGGAAAAACTACAAGCTCTCAGGGCACCGTCTGCTCTCAGAGTAATTTAAGGCTGCGCTGCAGGCTTGCAGGAGGCAATAAAACACAAGTGCGTCAAAAGTGAGCGTGTGGAGCATGGAGACGACCTTCAAGCCAACAGCAGTTGCACATTAAAAAAACAAAACAAAACAATACAAACGGAAACAACCTTCTCAGTGGTTGACCTCTTTCCCACCGCCTCTCATTTTCGAGTTTGGATTTGTATTAAATTCACTTAACGGTGTAATCAGATCTGGCTTGAACAGCAGTTGAAAATAATTCTCAGTGTCTGCTCAATTAACTTGAAGTATTAGATTTGCAGCAAGAAGACAGGTCAGCATTTGCAGCGTCAGCGATGTGTTAGCCCGGCCTGGCTAATGCATACACTGCATGAGATCTGACAAAGCTTTGTATCAAACACATTGCATGTATTATGAAGATGTTTAGGGTTTTTTTCCTGCGTGTGCAAAGGTTTATGTCGCACAATATAGGCTGCATCAATATATCCATAGATAAACAGACAGAAGAGTATGTATGGATATAGAAAATAGTGTTAAGGTGTGCTCAAGCAAAGCAAAAAGAATATAAGAGCACTGGGATGACAAGTGGGCGCAAATAGAAGCAAATTTCTCTCAGAGCTCCATGAATCTACTTCATAAACATAAAGAGACGAGAGGAAAAATGAGAGAAACTGAAAAGAAACGACAGAAAGATCTTAAACATGCACAGGCACACTCCCACACATGCCGACTAATGGCTAATGTCTGCACAGTTTGTAAATTGGCTGTATGGGGCGAAGAAAAGACACATATGGACAGCACAAAAAATGACAATTCACTTCGCTTCGCAAATAAAGTTAAAACTTGTAGGTCTGGAAAGAGCAGGATCCGCTGATTGGATTGAATGGTATGTGTATGATGTCTGCATATTGATTTGTATAAGGGCTGTTGAAACAGTGCCATGCATGAAACGGCCAGTGACGTTTAAAGTTCAGCTAAATTTAGCCCATTTACAACCAACAAGTTGTACAGACATCTTTCGACCAATCAGCAAAACTCTACTTGATGGACACTCAATATTTCTCTTCAATGTTTTGCGCCGCAAAACACAAACACGAACCATCTGGTACGCCACACAAATATCTGCACATTCATCTTTGACTTCATTTCCAACCGACACCCCCCGTAAATCGTGCGGCAGTGGTACGCTCCAGCACTGTAGGCTGAATAAACACACATGCTGGGTCGAGCACAGGTCAGGACCATTTTCTCTCCCCGGTCTAGGTGGGTCTCCTGAGGTCTCCATGGCGGACACGACTGTAAGGTGACACTGAGGTGACCGAGAGGGGGAAGGGGGAAAAGAGAGAGGGTGAGAGAGAAAGCAGAGCATTGAGAGGAAGGGAGAGAGAGAGAGCGACATCCTCAAGGGCAGGCGACTTCTATTTTGGCCTGGTGGTAAACTCGGCTTGGCTGTCTGACAAGAGTAAGACACAGTTGTGGTGGTGTGTGGGTGTGTGAGGGGGGCTGGGGGGGGCACGGAGGGAGAAACTACCTTATTTAGAAAAGGGGAGCACCCTCCAAACAGCACGGGGGCAGAGACGGGACGGATAAGGGAAGAAAAGCTAGCGGTGCTGGTGCCTGAACGGTCGGACCTGTCCTTAACAAACAGCAGCAGCGTGTGGAGAGCTCTTCATCCGCCCCCACACGAAGCCAAGCAACACTCGGTTTGACCTGCCAGAACAGAAATCCATACTTCATCATCACAACTGCTGCCCCCTCAAGACCCTGCTTGAGAGACCGAGTGTGTTTGTGGCCGTGAGAGAGAGAGACCATGGAGGGGTTATTGAGCAGGACTAACTGCATTTTACGTCTGCGCTTTATGTGGACTACAACAGCGGCAACATCTATCTATGTCTATGACCGCTGGCTGCTGCTGCAAACGCTGTTTTTATCGAGCATTTTAACCAAAGTCCATTATGTCTGCGTTGGCCAGCAGGTTTGATGAGGTCTGAGGGCTTAGGCAAGGTTATGGTTGAGACAGGGGACACTGTAAAAGCACAGGCAATTAAAGAGTGAAGAGCACACACTGTGTAAATGGTTGACCCAGTCTTCAGTGAACAACTCAGAGACAAGTCCAACAAATAAATCACTTCATAATGAAAGTCTCATTATTATTATAATAATGATTAATATTAGGGTTAATACAGCTTGTTGCATGATGTACAGATTGTAAAGCACTCACGCTGTGATTTGGGGTGAATACATTTGCCAAAAGCTTATCATAAGAAGTTTTAATATAATGATGAGCGACACATTCAAATTAAGGCTCTATAAAAGTAGATTTAAATATTGAGCATGAAGGTTTGCGGCTGAAAACTCTGGAAAAAGCTAGTAAAAATGCCCATTATTGTCTTATCATTACAGTAATAGAGGACAGCCTATAAATATCAATACGCTGGCCGGCTCTAACGCAGCTGCACAGGCTCACTGTGTGCACATCAAACTCTCTCTCATCAGCTCATCCTGCCATCACGGCGTCATCCAAAAGCCAAAATCTGGTTTGTCTAAATAAGCGCTGCTGCCAAACAACTGGAGGAGTTGTCACTATCCATGACTGTCAAGTCCCACTTCTGGAACCTGTTGCACTGTCCTTGGATTAAGTCTTTTGCCAAAGGACACATTTTGCATAGAAAAACGTTGTACGCTTGCATACTGAAAATACCAGCTTCACCGTCTGCAGGACAACGTGAGCTTTCAGAGTCAAAGAAGAACAGCAGAGAGCTCTCTTTCATGTGCTGATATGTTTTCTTCTGTAGCTTGTCGGTTGACAGAAGGTTGGTGACGGAGAAAACTTTGAACTGTTCGTGAATCGAGCCATCAAACGCCCTCCAGCTGACTGAGGGCTCTGAATGCTGAATCCAAAGGCAGCGGGGGGGGGGTTGCAACAAGCCAGCAAATGTGCGTTTTCCTCCGCTTTTCTCCTCCTTTTCTGTCTTTAAACACAACACGGTGCCTGCAGCATGAGTGATCGTAATTCAGGTGTATGTATGATGTGTGTGTGTGTGAGGTGTGTAAGGAGAGAGAGTCAGAGATGGCGAACTTCACTGGAGGCCTGATAAATGAAATTCTACAGACACAAAGTGTGCTGAAAGAGATGTCAAAAAAAAAAGAAAGATGTATGTCTGTGTGTCTGACTCTCTCTTCAGGAACAGTGTGAGCACAGCCAGGAGCCTAGACCAGTGTGTGTGTGTGTGTGTGTGTGTGTGTTTACAGATGCCAGATCAGAGGTGGAACACAGCTTAATTCCCCCAACAGCAGCAGGCTGTGCCCGCCCGTATGTAACCTGTTGGTTGGGTTAGCATGACGCTGTTTAGACATCCTGGAGCCTGGGACGCCGTGTGAACCACAGATGTGAAATCTGTGGTTCACACGGCGTCCCAGGCACACATACACACACACACACAGTGGTAACAATGCACACAGAGACTGGTTGTACTGTATGATCCAGGTCAATGGAAAGACGACTGTCGTTGTGTTGCTGCATGTTTCTTTTATCTCTCCTTTCACTCTCCGCTGAACTACGTCTTGTAATTACTTAGTGCTCAACAGGGTTTTTCCCTCTGTGTCCCAGCGCTGAAAACACCCCTTTGTCCCACTGACTTCCAGTGGAATAAAGAGCATATTAATGCCAAAGACGGCCCCAGGCATTAAGAAGCTGCTGGACAAGTACGAACTCCCACATCATTCAGCTTCATTCCGGCTTTCCTCTAATTTCTCCACCCAGGAAGTTTGACGGCGGCGATCTAAAACTACAGAGACTGCGAGCCATCCGTACTTTTACATCCACTTGAAGACTGTTCTGCTGCTGATCCAGTTTACGCCAGCTGCACAACTACAGCTGAACAAGTGAAAATGGTCCGTGTGTGCTCATCTACAGCTGCAGCTTGAGGCCACAAGCTTTAAACTTCAGGAAGCTTCAGGAAACAAGTTAAATGTGCAACTTGATAGCAGGATAGCTTCAGTTTGTGTGCACAGAACTATAAAGCAGACATCAGCCTGCAGTCACAGACAACAACCAGTCCTCTGCAACTGCTTTTCATGTCACTGTGGAATCTTTGCACTCAATTTCAGATATATTCAATTTCATTTTTGACAGAATTATTTAAAGATCCCTTACAGAAAACACATACATTTTGCATGTATGTCCATGTGTGCATGTGTACGTGCATGTGTGTATGGGTCATGAAACGCCTAAAAAGTACATCTATTGCCTTCTGGCTCATTGAAAAATCCATAATCTATAAATATCCTGCATAAACTGTTTCCCATGTCACTGAACAGTCTGTCCACTGGACGATTCAGTGTTCCACATCACACTTATGCAAGTTGCATATTGGACCATGATTGCCTCCAAACTAGTTGTAATGTTGCAAAACTCTTAACTCTCTTTAACTATTTACTCTTTGCATTAGGTTTATTTACATCTACTCTGGTCCATTTCCACAGGCTAAGGTGGACAGGTAGTCTCCAAATTTGACTTTGGTTATGCAAAACCGTCTTCGCTGCTCTTCGCTGTCCTTCACTGGTGTTCACACACTGCAGGATATCAGATGTCTGCATCCATCTGCTTAAAACAACAAGCCTGGTTTTTCCTGCAGACTTACATTCTCACTTCTTCTTCACAAAATGCAATACGCTCGACTTGGAAAAAGACTGAGGCCTCCATTTGGATTCTAAACAACTCTGTTTTCACCTACCTAAACCAAAAAAAAAAAAAAAAAAAAGAATAAACTCAGTCTGAAACATTATAAACATCTTGATCTTTAATCTGAAGTCAGTGTGCTATGATTACAAGAAGTCTGGCTGTTGTGTGACTCATGGCTAACATCTGATTTCTTAGGGGAAAAAAAAAAAACTCTTCTTCTTTTAGTGGGAAAGCCTGCAAAACAGGATGCTGTGGAAGGGGAAGAGGCTGCTGATCTCTGCGCGCACAGATCACCTCTGGCAGCAGTAACTGACAGCCCCTCAGTGCACCAGCAAAGCCATTTGTTTTGGCGTTGCAACTTAAGCCAAAGCAGTGAAAAGAGGGAGCAACATAATGAAACTGCTGCGTGAGGGGAAGTAAGAAAGAAAGAGTTATGATGATATGGTGGCCATAAAACAAATAGAAAAGGTGTAAAGCTGCATATGACAGTTCAATGAGACAAGAAGTATGGTATGAAGAAAATATATCAACCATTTTACCACTCATCAGTTCTTTTTTACATGAATTCGCATCATCGTTAGATGTGTTGAGGGTGTTGGTGTATAAGGTATCTGCCGGCTCACTGTGCTTGAAAAGGTGAGACAGAGCGAGAAACTAAGCACTGCTGCCTTGACATAAAAATTTTCCCCTTGCACAAGTCCAAAATACACAAATATTTCAGCTAAATATGATCAGAGTTTTGAAAGCGCTTCAGGGCTCCAGATAATATGACCAAAGCTTCCTTTTGTCTTTGCGGGGAAAGACGGAAACACTGCAGGGCCAGGAGCTAAGTTTGTTATGTGCTGCCTCACAGCAAGGCAGATGCCGCTCGATAGATTATCACCTCTCTAACTGCCTTAAAGGGATAGTTTGACGGTTTGGGAAGCACGGTTTCTCGCTTTCATGCCCAGAGTTATATGAGAAGATTGATACCACTGTCACATCAGACCAGTAAGTGCAAAAACTGAAGTCCAAAATGAAAAGGGGAATATTTCTTGCCTGAGACTCCAGGAAGTTACTGGTCCTGGCCAAGAAATAGTCTGGCCCATAACCCTCCATTTAACAGCAGATTGTCATTTTGACGCTTTGGTTTTTGTACAGATTAAACTATAATATAAAATATAATATGATACTGAGTGAGCTTTCGGAGGTGCTGGTAGGTGGAATTTGTTAGATTTGGACAGGGCCGAGCGAGCAATCCCCCCCTTGTTTGCAGTCTTTTGCTCAGCTAACCGGCTGCTGATTCCAGCTTCATATTTACCTCACAGACACGAGTGGTATCGAACGCTTGTCAAGAAGGCAAATAAGCACGTTTCCCAAAATGCCAAACTGTTCTTGTAAATGTCATAAAAAAATAAATGCGATGAAGCAACTTAAATGGAGCTATATGCCATAATTTCCTGATATAACCAGTTGTAATATACTCTGCATCTCTTTTTGGTTTCTCTCCTTCATCCACTATTTTTCTTCTCTATATGCTTTGACATATATATTTACATGTCATGCCAACCCGGCAAATTGAAAGTGAAACTGAGAGTGTGTGAAAGAGAGAGAGGGAGAGATCGCAGGAGTGTGTTCTTAATCAAATCTGGCAAAAGAAGCGAGCTTCAGCTGTGGGGCTCAGGTGGACCTCCGGAGTCCGTGCACACGGCTGGATAACATCCCCCGTCCCCCCCCCCGAGCTGTCTCTCTGTTCCATTTTCTGTTTTTAATTCTTCTAGCCATCCATCCATTCTCCAACTTTACATCTCACTCCTTTAATCTCCCCCTTTCGGACCTCAGCGGCCACACCTCGACTCAGATGCACACACACAACATGCATATTAAAGGAGATGACAACTGTGTTCAGTCCCCTGCTGCGGAATGCAAAACCCCAAAGATCCCTTAGAAACATTTTCTATTTCTAACTCCTCTTTCTGCAGCCCCACACCTTCGCTACACACACACACACACACACACACTCACACCACCCCACTGCCCTGTCTCTCAGCATCAGCATCACTGTGAAGTGAAAAGGCCAGCATCCCCGTGAGATGTGGTCTTTGTTGATGTAGTTGTTTTGAAACGTGGGGATCTGGGATGCTGGCTGGGGCATTGCCGACCATTTGAAGCCACGGTGAGATAACCACAGAGAACTAGAGCAGCAGTGGTGGTGGCAGGCCTCTGCTTATGCTGCTGCAAACACAGCGAAGCATATGCTGTACTTTCCGCTTTCTGCGGGCTCAAAATTCTTTCCTGCTCTGCTCTCTTTGCCATCTGACAGGTGCAGATCCAGGACCAATTTAGTGTCCAAACAAGTCAAAACAAATCAGGCTGACTTTCATCAAAAGCTGCGTCTGGGTTCAGCTGTACAAAATGAAACAATGTGCGTATTCCTTACAGAACAGACATAGACTGAGCTCCCGTGAAGCAACCTTACATTCTCAAATAATTACCTTTACCCGCCGTGCATCTTTAAAAACCTGGATGCATCCTGACGGAACACACTGAGCATGCTCATCAGCTCATGCCCTGTTTCACACATTCACACCTGGGAGCCGCCAGGTATGGCTACAGTCTGCTACTGTTGCACCACTGAGCCACACTAATAGAATTACTGCTGATTAATTGCCTTGCTCAAGGGCAACATGTCAAGGGAAGGAGAAAGAGGTCCATGTTTACACTCCACAGCCAGACTCAATCTTCACAATCTTCATCTGCTTCACAGTAACCTCCAGGCTACCCCCACCCCCCAACATTTGCACGAAATTTGCACTTAACTGCAGATCAGCTTAATCAAGCCCTCGTATAGTCAAACCCAAGGGACCCAGGATCAATACCTGACCCCTAAACAGCAACCAGGGGGCCGGGCCCGCTCTCCCGGGAAATTAGAAATGGATCCAGCAGGTGATGGTGTTGGGCTTTTGGTTTGGCTGGATGGGAGATGAAAATGTTTTTTGTCAGCGAGGCTTGCAGTGGCTGCATGCGGGAGACAAGCGCCCCGGGGGCAGTGTGATTCAGACGCGGCGAGGTAATGTGTAGCAGGGATTTCCTCTGGGCTGTGAGACGTAGCGGAGGCAAGGCTGAACCGCTGCCATCGGTTCAGGTGTTGGGAGGGGGGGGCGAGATGTGTTAGGGTGTGAAAACGAAGGACGAGCCTGCGGAACGTGGCTTATAATACTGTGGATTCATGCAATGATGGGCGGCCAAATGAGAATTAAACCCAAAATCCTGGTTAGTGCGTCAATCCACTGAGCCACGAAGAAGTGTCAACGATCTGAAAATTTAAGGCTAAATCGTTTCAGTGTTAGAAGCTTGGTGGAAAGTCCTGTACTGCCCAGGTCATGGACGCAGCATGAGACAATGGGCTGCTGGAGACATCCAATCCTCCTACACAGCAACAAGACCCCCACACTGAAAGTGTTCTGTAGCTGTCTCCTCACTTTTCTCTCTGATAGTTCTTGTTTGTCGCCATTTGTGTCTTTTTGTAATCATTTGCGTCTTTTTGTAATCATTTTGCATCTCTTTATAATCATCTTGAGACTCATTTTGCCCCCTGACCACTTGGGCCCCTGGGGGAGGCCTGCTGAGTGACCCATCCATGGTCCTGGTACAGTCTGCTCTGTTACTAAAACTACACATCCCCCCAAAAAACATAACCGAATGGAGTCATATGAGGTGGCATAAGCTGCGCTCCATCTCCAACCTGACCAGTAACACAAGGCCATCTGCTCATATCCACCCATCTACTTCCAAATTTCGTCAGAAGCAACTTCATCAACCTCACACACACACACGCAGTGGTACACCCCCTCCTCCACACTACAGGTCTTACAGTACAGGCCTACTGTACGTGGAGTGGCAGGGGTCTGCGCCTCAGAAGCCTTCCTGCTCCCCCTCCAGCCCCCCAGCCCAACCTCCATATCCCGGAATGAACAAAATGCAAAAAGCATGGCATCTCCTCTTACCCATCTGTGCCCGTGTCGGATGTCTTTCAGAGGTTCATGGTGGATGAGAGCCCTGCTGATCTGATTCTTGTCTGGTAGTTTTGCTGCAGAAGCTGCTATGCCATCGCATTGGTGATGCCGGAGTGTCGGTGGTAAGCGGGGGCCGGGGTCTCTCTCTATTCTTCAGCCGGGTTACTCTATAGTCATCTCGCCAGTGTTTACCCCCACCCGACTCCTCCGGTTTTTATCTACCGGATCGGCTGATCGTCCCGAGCAGGACTTGCAGCGGATCCTGTCGGTCGTAGTGATGGCACAGCCTCCTCTCTTGCCTCTGATGTTTATTATAGGAAAGCCGGAGCGGAGGTTTGTCTGGAGCAGATTCAAACAGAGAAAACAGAAAACGCGGAGCCGCTTCGGTGCGCAAAGGGATGAGCCCGACGGTGCAGAAAAGGATGGAGATGGAGAGATGAGGAGGGACACGGGGTTGGCGGTGGGGGGTGATCGCCGCTGCCTGCCGTCCTATTCGCCGTTTTCTGTCGTGTTTACGACCCGCTGTCGCCTCCTCCCTCCGTCTTTTCTGTGTCTCGCTCCGTGATGCGTCTCCCTCTCTCCGCTCCTCCGCGCTGCGCTCTGCGCCCGGTATGATGCCTTTTCCGCTCGTCAGAAAATAAGATTCCCCCCCGCTCTCTTCTCTTTTACTTCTTTTTCATCATCTTCCCTCTAGATCAGACAGGCTGCGAGGAGGAGGGGGAGGTGGAGACGAGCGTGTGTGTGTGTGTGCGTGTGTGTGTGACTGGGCAATTGGAAGAAAACGAAGGCAACAAGGAGGAGCCCCGCGAGAAGAGAGCTCCTCCCCGTTATGCTGCTTATCAGGGTCGGACGAGGGGGGCGCCCATCATGTATGAGGGAGATATAAAGGAGGGCATATAAGAGGGGGGGTGGAGGAGGAGGGGTTGTAGTGATCGCCTGCATAAGCTTGAGGAGACAAGACTGCTATTATTATTTACGCCACCTCTCCTGTGACACTTTCAGAAGTGTCTGATTCCCGAAATAAAAATATCCAACCTCATGCAAGTTCTGCACAAAACACATGAAGGAAAGCCACAGCAGAGCCCCCGTGAGGCTGCAATGCGCATTACATAGCAGAAAAAAAAGATGCATGGCTAAGATAAAATATGACGAGACAACAGTGGTGTTTAGAGACATACCACCAGAGGGAGTGTACAGTTTGGCCTGAGGGTGGCGCCAGAGTGAACGCCCATGCTGCCACTCAAAGGTTGCCAAATAATTAATGACATTTTTGGGAAAGACTGCATGCTGCATTAACTCCTTGGCCAAGACCCCCTCATTTTTCTGTTCTGTGTCAAGCTGAAGCCAGAAACCGGTTAGCTTAGCTTCATTAGCTTTAGTTTACACATTACGCTATGTTGTTTGTTTACGTTATTTTGCGCAGAAACCACGGCTAAACAACAAATCCTTTGTAAGGATTGCGCAAGCAAGACATAGCATGCTATTTAGTGAGCTCGGGGCTGCTTTCCCCTGTTTCCAGCCATTAGCATATTTCTATGTGTCTTGTTAACTGTCGCAGACAGACATCAATCTTGTAATTTAACGCTCTGCAAGAAGGTAAATAAGTGAACTAATCCTTTAAATTAAACTGATGATGTGGTATGGGGAGGATGGTGGAGATTCCCACATTTACAGCGTTCATGTCACACAGCGTCTTGATGGTTGCATGACTGCAGAGTAGGTGACGAGAGGGTTGAAAATACCACACATGGTCATTATGACACTATTTCCATTGAAGTTGGGTTTAAGCACCTTGAAAGACACACTTGGACTGACACGAGGCATCCATATTTGTCTTTTCGGGCCCTAATAAGCACCGAGTCAAACATACCAGAGCTGAGATTCAAAGCTGGAATTACGACTTGGACGCTGACATTAATATGAGCTTATTGACTATTGGGAAAGTGGTCACCGTGGTAACCCTCATATGACAAATGTGGCATAAATGTCCGCACCCTATACATTGTATGACATCTAAAATTCAGCTCTACAGTGTGTTTACATGCACACTGGTTTGATTTTTTTTTTTTTTTTTTTGAATCTCGATTATGTTTGCGTCCCACTGGTTTCCTGGATAAAGCCGCATCCCCACGTTCTGACCGTTCTGTGCCACGTACGGAGGTTCTTCCTGACTTCAAATTACATAGTGGTCAGTAAAGCAAAAAAACAGAAGATAAACAATGCAGTAGTGGTCTCTGTGAAATGAAAGGGAGAGTCTGACACTCGTTTTTTAGCTCTCAAGTGATTAGAGACAGAAAGCAAATCCGGCAAAGCGCTAAATGCAGGTTGTCCAGGCTGAAACCACACTGGGTTCACCCTCACTTGTTGAGTCAATTCGCTCCAGAAACGTCAGATTCGCTGGATGTGGAGAGTCTAAGACCTGCTTGCAGTGGTGCATGCAGAAAAGAGTGACATTACTTCACCGTTTTAATCTGACATGACTGACAGCTGTTCACCAAGTGGTGAGAAATATGATTACCACAGTAACAGTCCGGCATGAACAAAGCGTCAGCAGTATAATGTAAAAGTACAAAAAGTAAACTCATTTTCCATTCAGTTGTAATCACTGATGCACAACTCAACACACTGCTGTGCCCTCCAGGTCGAATAAACGTCATAACCAACTGCATTTACTGTAAATGGGAATTTCTTCGGAAGCTAAAATGTTCCTGCTTCTCTCATTGGTTAGTTCTGGTGGTTTCTCTTGAAATAAAGCGTCAGAACTCGAACTGCCGGCAGTTTTTACTCTCAGGTGATGAGAACAAAAACATGTTACTACACGCCTGCAATGAGCTGCATGTGTGTGAGCATGGCTGCACACGCCACACCCTTATATGTGTGCTTAAGGGCTTTATGTCCACAAGTGTTTTTACAATCTTTTTCTTTCCATCATTCTCAATTCTTGTCTTTTAAGGCTGGAAAAACCAGAGCGTCACATTGACCGGCACATGACCTGACATGTAAACGTCCAATGGCTGCTGAAATGTCACTGAAGTGTGCTTCTGTCTGTGCAGAGACCACATGGCGATCCGTCCAATAATTGTTGAAATACTTCATCCGGGATCAAAGTGGTGAATTGACTGACACCGCTCTCCGCAGGGACGTGCCGCTGCCGTGACTAACACCACTCCAAACTTAAAACCAGGCGGCAAAAAATCTTCCAGCTTTTGAGGAGACGAAATTGCCTCTGCTGATGTTTTCCAGTGTATTTTTGTTCTAATTTGTGCACCACTGATGTTACAGCTGTAATAGCTGCCTCTCATTTGTTTCACAATGTGACTCCTGTGAGGTTCCATTATGCTGAATAAGCACTCCGCAAATAAACTTGATCTTTTTATATTTACCACATCTTCTTTCAGAGGAATAAGACAGGATTCTCATGTGGGGATTGGCCTATTGTTGTCAAATGTCTGTTTTTCTTGGCGCAAACTGCCCTCACTTCTTGTTTGTTTCTGGTTTAGTTTCAGGTCACAGTTGGGTGAGTTTTTCTCAGAGGGAGCTGTTCACTCATGTGAACAAGAAGTCCAGGTGCTCATTATTTGGCAGCAGTGATACAGTTCAGACTTACAATGGCCAATGACTACCTACTTTTTAACAAGTGTCTGTGCTCACATAGTAAGCCAGTGAAGTTGCCAGCGCCTCAGCTTGTTAGTTATACACTGTAAATACAGCTGGATGTTGGGCCTCCAGTAGTGCAACAGCCTTCATATCAGCCTGAGATCTTCAGCCTCACAGCCTCCATTTGTTCTCCCTCTGAGCAGTCAGCAGCTGTTGCAGGGAGGCTCATAGACCCATATATCAGGCTGCTTCTGCCTTTTTTTCCAAATATTGATATCAGCCTGTCAGCACATCCAGAGTGACAGAGGTGGACTTCTTCCAGAGTTTTACTCTGTATTGTATTCTGGGAATTTGGGGGGTTTTTAGCGATCAGGGAGGAGTTGAGATGACATTTTTAAGGGCCTGTGTGTATGATTTAGTGGCATCTTGCTGCAATGCTGCAGATTCCCAACCAAGCCTCACCCTCCTCTACAGTGGCCGCCAAAAATGCAAAGGGGGTCTCTAGAATCAGTTTTTGGTCTGTCCATTCTGAGCTACTGTAGAAACATGGTGGTGCAACATGGCAGACTCCGTGGAAGAGGATCTGCTCCTATTTTCATGCGATTATACAATAGTGAAAACATAATTATGAAAATTATATTGCATGTAGATACCCCTAAATCCTGCATACTGGCCCTTTAAAGTTCTCAGATGACACCGGAGATGTGAAGGTTATGGAGGAGTTTCATCTGAGTCCAGACGAACTGAACTATTACTGTTGGCTGCAGATTTCACCTCTGCGACCGCTGAACTTCCCTCGGATAAAATTGCTGCAGATTCCCAACCAAGCCTCACCCTCCTCTACAGTGGCCGCCAAAAATGCGAAGGGGGTCTCTAGTATCAGTTTTTGGTCTGTCCATTCTGAGCTACTGTAGAAACATGGTGGTGCAACATGGCAGACTCTGTGGAAGAGGATCTGCTCCTATTTGAATTGCGATTATACAATTGTGAAAACATAATTATGAATATTATATTGCATGTAGATACCCCTGAATCCTGCATACTGGCCCTTACACATAACACATACATACACAACATACACAGACTGATTCCAACATACCAACAGTCCATAAGAACCTCAGAAACAAAAGCGGGATCTGGGCATCATTATTGGCACCTAGAAGATGCATCGGATACATCTTAAATATAGAACTTTATCAAAATAAATATAGTTGCAGCCTCAGTAGTTCTAAAATCCTGGCGGGACAATGTCTGCAGTTGAAACAAACGGACAGGCAAATATAAGCTACAATGCACTGCAATCATTCACTTATGTTACTTTGTGTGAATTCTTTCATCTGTATCTCCACTCCAAGAGGCCCAGACCGCAACAAGACAACAACCAAATCTATAGTCAACAGGCTTATTATGCCACACAGGCAGCATTTCAATCACTGGAGTAAAATCAGCTGATATTTTGATTTCCAGCAAGCTGCCAATTTGCCATCTGTAACCATCTGTGAACAGCACGCAAATGTAAGGGGTCGAAAAACGACTAATTGGGCCTTTATGGACAGGAGCCCATTTGAAGAATGTAATTTAAAATTATCCTTACAGACTGCAAAAACATCATGTGCTAGTAAACAAACTTTTTTTTGTGTAAACACTGGTGTAAAAATCAGCTAAATATACATATATATGAAGAATTTCATCTGAATCTTAATGGGGAATTTGACCATCTCACAGCCTGAATACAAGAACACCACCCAGGCAAGAGAACATACTGAACACTTAAAACCTTTCTGCTACAAAAAGAAGGATAAATTAAAAACTATTATGGAAGACTGGCACAAAACAACCGGCTCCACACATGAAATCCTACCTGCTCAAACAGCCCATGTTCAGGAGAAAATGGAAAAACTCTCATTTTCAGTGTGCACTGCACATTCACACGCACAGACCTTCAAATAAAGAATGTGAAATATTCAGCATAAGAGAATTCTCAGATGACACCGGAGATATGAAGGTTACGGAGGAGTTTCATCTGAGTCCAGACGAACTGAACTGTTACTGTTGGCTGCAGATTTCACCTCTGCGACCGCTGAACTTCCCTCAGATAAAATTCCGACAAGGCAGAAATTTGGAGCTGGAAGTGGACCGTCAGACTGAACTCAAAGAAAGGTTACAGAGATATGGACGTATGTGAGAATGGGCACATCGCAGCATGAGGCCACATGCAGGGTTATGTCTGCAGTGCACAGTGTGCATAGCTGAAGCAGCGTTGACCCCAAAAAGTCATTTAAAGCAGGAATAGGAATAGAGGAAGAGGAAGGAACATTTTGGGAAATACGCATATTTGCTTTCTTGCGGATAAGCTCAATAGCACTCTCATGTCTTTAAGTATAAGGCAAGAGGCATGATACCATGAAGTTAGCAGAATGACTGGACACACAGGGGAACAGCTGTTCAAAGTAAAAAAAACCCAAAAACATCCATAAAACCTCACTTTGCATTGTAGAACTTTTAGATATTAAAAGAATAAAGAAATTATCTATATTTCACTTTATGACAGAGCCAGGCACTCCTTTCTAGTCTTTGTGCAAGGCTAAGCTAACTACTTAACTTCCTCCAGCTTCCTATCTTATGGACAGATTTGTGATATTGATCCTCTCATCCAATTCTCTGCGAGAAAGCTCAAAAGCACATTTTCCAAAATGTGAGATTATTCCTTTAACAAAATGCCACCATAAGTTTTGCGACATCTTCTTTGGAAACGCTCTCCATGACCTGCACACTTTGTGGTATACTGAAATGTCAGACGGTCACAGGTTTGCTGAACTTTCCGTTCTCGTGAGATGTACCTGAAGAGCAGAACCTCTTGTGTTGATTTCTTTCTAAAAGCGCTTGTCAGGAACCAGAGTTTCAAGCGAGCGAATGTCCATCACTGCCTTTAAAACGAGTCACAGATCCCATGACAGTTCCAAACACACGAGCCGCGTGTTCAAAAACTTCACCGGTACCGTTCACACTCCGAGACAAAGCGTCAGACTTCATTACGCCCTCAGCGAGAATTTACAGACACTTGACAGAATAAAGATCACAGGATTTCTACTTCACTACCAGCTTAGTGGCAGACATGCTGTCACGCCTGCATCTGTTTACACACAAACACACACACGCACACACAAATATCCCAGAGTACAAATGATAAAGTCTTGTGTATTTACCTGTCACATTTTCTTCTACCCATTTTCTCCTCAGCCGTCCAACGTGCAGTGATTAAGCCAGACTCTGTCGTCCACCTCCGGGTGCACCACCCTCTGTCTGCTGTGCCCTGCACTCCTGCTTCCAGGTGACACTAACAAGCTCAGCCATTAAAGGTGAGAAGAATCAGGTGAGCGCGGGCTCCACAAACACAGCAGTCCACACCTTTCGGCTGGTAACTGTTTAACTCCTATCGTTTGAGTAATAATGCAACAAGAGGCTGGAGGATAACTTCATAGTCTTCATGCCTTTTCTAGCTTTTTTCTTGATACGTATCTGCTGACTGTGCAGAAAAAACAGGATCAGGAATGCCCTCAGTGTCTTGCACAACATTTAACGTTGCTTGGAGTCACGGTGAATGAGCCTGCCAGCTTCAGGTTGGAGCATGGTTGGCTACCTCACCATTTGGGTGCCCAAAATGAAACAGAGTCAGAACCTGCAGGCACAGGTTGCCATTTGAAGGTGGTCTGTGACAGATCTGGGAATCTAGCTCCACATTGCCATCTGATGGGCCGGTTAAAACAAGTCAGTGTGGCAGCAACAGAGGACTCAATGTGTGGGTTTCTCCATCAGAATTAACCCAAGATAAACCTAAGATATGATTGCTCGCGTTCAAAGACACAGCAACCTCATCATTTTAGATCATTTGTGTCTTTTGGTCTCACTTGAGGGAAAAGCTGAAAGATTTTTCAGTGACTGCATAACGTCCAGCAGGATTAAACTGATGATAAAGGCTGATGCAAATAAATGTCATCTAATTTTAGATTAGTCTTTTAGTCTGGCAATTCGCAGTGCTGGAAAGTAGATAAGTATATTTACTCAAGTGCTGTGCTTAAGTACTTTCAACTCAGCTAAAGTACTTAGAAGTATCTTTAACCAGCTGTTAAGTACAGTACAATGCTACATGCACAGTAACGCATCACTAAGAATAATCTGATAAGAAAACACTGCCAGGAGCCATTCTGCTGCCTCAGCTTCAATCCAGGGCTTTTGTAGTGAAGTATCTTCATCTTGAGGTATGGCGACTATGATATGTAAGAGATCTGAATGTTCTTCCACCGCTGGCTGCTGGATGCTGTAACTCCAACTGGCCAGAACATGTTTTGAGCGAGCAAACTGTGTTTCAGTGCGACTGGGACAGGAGGAAATGGTTTGCAGATCTTTTAGTTCTTGTGTAAAATTACTTGCAGCTGTTATTTCCAACATCTTGACTTTATGCTAAGCTAAGCTAACCACACCACATCCTGGCTGAAGCTTACGTAATGGATAGATATTGGAGTGATACGGATCTTCGCACCGTACGTTGCTTTGCAGGGAAGCCAAGAAAGATCGTGCTCGCAGTTATTTTTTTAACGCCATTATATCAAGATAACAGGCTTGTTTTCCTGTGATAACGGGTTAATAACTTGCGTGGGTCACAAATGAGTGGCTCATTAGATCACACCTCATTTAAACAGCAAGATTGTTGGAGTAAGAACATTTTCAGTTTAAAATCACAGTGTTACAGTGTCAAGATGCCATCTATGCATGCTGGCATGGTACTCTGATCTCTGATAAACAAGTAATAAGAAGAAACAAACTTAATTTCTACATCATCTGATTTCGCAGTTGCGGTTTAATTATGTGGACCATCACTGCAATGGACCAATCACGCTGTTTTGTCTGAGCGATCTTGCGATAACAGCATTAAAAATAATAACAATGGCTTCCGTAGCTTTGCACAAAAGTAAAAAATTTAAAAAAAAGTAACTCTGGACACTTAACGTGGTCCCTGTTTTCCTCCTAGTTAAATCTCAACTGAAGTCAGTTGGCAGACAAATCAATCATCTCAAATCTCAAAAAATCTGTATTAGCCAGAGCCTGTATTATGTGAAATAATACGCCTCACATCTTTTCTCTTTTAGTGTCACTTTGCATGTTTCAGCTGTTTCAGACTGAGTGTTAAAGTGTTAAATGTCTCAACCCTGGAACAGAGCCTGTGATCATCGACCTCCAGGGCCACGGCGCTTACACGGAGCTCCCTCTGAGACCATTCGTCACAACAACATGGACTTCCTTTAGGACAGCCCTGAACAGACAGACTACAAGCAGAGCCCGGTGACGGCGGCAGCTCGTTTCACGCTCTCAACATTCACCTGACATTTCATTTCCCTCCGTTTTCCACGAGGAGCAATAAAGTTAATTGAACCCACTTTTCAAGAATCGGGTCTTGGCCTCAGCAGGAGGAAAACACCAATTACCCCTAAAATGTGCAATTAGTAACACACCCCGAGTCTGCTTTGATACTAAACAACTGTGTGTTACAGTACGGCTGCAACTTGGTGATTTGAAGGTTTAATGGGAAATCATTTCCCCCCCTTTTATTACTTTTTTTGTGTTTCTAATCACTTCCATGATTAAGCCAATTAGGGTTTCATAACAGTGTGAAGTTAATTTAGGGAATGAGATTAACCACTGAAATGGTGACTGGCTGGCTAAAAGCATACAATGCAATTTCATGCCGACATATTTCCAAGTTTAACCGCCGTAAATTCTTTGAATGAAGACTCTTTGAAATCATGGAGGACAGACGTCTCTGGCCAGCCCGCCTTTCACTGTGGAGGAGACAGATTTCTTTCACCTGATCGCCGTGCAGTCAAAGCTTGTATGTTTGTACATGTACCATTACTCACATGTGAAGTATGTTTTCTCAACTTAGTCCTTCCAACAGGTGATTCTGGAAAGTGCAACACACACCAAAAACAGATCTGACAGTGGAAGATTAATCAAGGTTTTTTTCGAGGGAGCTGAAATTTTTCATTAGTAAGTACAAAACTTCTGATTATTTCAAAGGTGATTCTGAAATGACATGAAAGTGATGATTGTTCGACGGATGGCTCCATTTGTTCCAACAATCACTCAGCTCCTCCTGTAGACACCCCCCATCCCATCACATGATGGTCGATTATGCTTTGACTTCACCGTGTTGTGAACACTCGAGCCGCCGGTACTCCCCATCCATCAATGTCACGCTGCTGCGGTATCAGAGGTCCTCTTCCACATCATGTTGAGAGAGCACATCATGCTTCATAGTCCAGGACTCAAAGCTCTGGTACACTAGAACTCTCTGATTCAAGGCAGCTTCGTGTTAAACACCTCTCCCACATCTCACACTCATCTCATGCTGTACTTGTCTTGCACTATGCAGCCACTGAATCACTTCATTGTTGATCCCTAAAAACCTCCAGGTTCAGTTTTTTGGATTTGTGTCCAGTGACAGTCATCCATCTCATGTAGCTGGACCTTTAGCATTGTTTTTGCCAATGAAATTTAGAACCAAGGCCTTGAAATTGTATAATTTCAAAACTCGTTCCATGATCGTTCCAAACACTCATTCTGACATCAAATCACATTTTTTAGGTCTCTTCAAAGACTTTAAGTGTCAAACCTTTAAATATCTATTTAAAATACCATATCTGATGCTGTAATGTATGCTACAGTAGTCATTCAGTGTGTTTGCATTCTGTGAGTGCTTCTCTAGTATACTCGTTTCCAAATACAGAAAATTACCCATGCACACACAGGAAATTTGGATTTGGAGTAGGTGAGATAAACGGCCTGTTGGCTGGTTGAGGCTGACAAATCCATGTTTTGATGATGATGTGCATATTTTTTCGAGAAAAAAGGATTCACTTGGGCCTCGTTTTCCTCCCCAGAAAACCCTATTGCTTAATCATCCTCTAAATAAATGCAGCTGTAAGGACGAGTTCCTCTTCTTGCTATTAATTACTGGCAAGGTGCTTTGCTGCTCCTCTGCAGGCACAAACACCTGTGCCATTGAAGCCCCTTTCGCACGGTTTCTGTCCCTGAAACATTCAGAACATTTATTACATGGGGTCTTGTGTGAATGGCAGCAGGGACTGGTATTCAGGGAAAATCTGTTGCATCAATTTCCCTCTTGAAGACCTTGCAGTATTTCAGGGGACATGCCGGTACGGTTGTGTTGTGAATGAAAGCAGCAGTATTGCAGGGACAAGCACATCCTCTGATGAACGCGCTTTCATGTGGAGCGACTTCAAGCAGAGCATGAAAAAACATCGAGTCGCAAACTTGTTGATGTCGATTAAATGCATTACAAGAACATCGCCCACCCAAGAGAGTCTTCCACGCCCCGTGAACATTTATCCAGCCTCACCCCATCTCCTTTTTCTGTAGATTTTTATGACAGTTGGCATCCACAAGTGTTTCATTTCCACCATCCGCAGGACTGTCCCTCACCCCATCTTTTGCAGCATTGTCACGCATGTGTGAAAAGGCACAAGATGGAAATGTTCCTGAACGTAGCTCCATCTCTGAACTATGAAAATCTCTTGCAGAGCCTGAAAGGGTAACCTACCAGGAAGCTTACTATTAAAACACATTTTTGTCATCGTCATAGCCGGCAAATGAACAATCTTAAGTTCTCGTTTGGTGAACATCAAGCCAAATCAAATGAAATGTTACAGGCAAGAGACGTTTGAATGTTTTAAGTGCAAATACGAAGAGAAGCCCGGAGAGCCTGCGGATCAATTGGAGATATACTTTCATTGGAAATAAAAAAGTACTTTCAAAACCATCCATCCATTCCACTTTAAGGCCTTACAGTATGTTATCTTTCTCAATCCCACAAACGCTCAAGTCTATGAGATTGCGGTTTGTAGATACATGTTTTTACATCTGACAATTGCAATCTGGATTACATATATTCACAATCACTCATGACCAGCATCTATTACAGAGGAGCAAACATGATTCATTGTGGTGTGCAGTGGCATCATTTTCTCACTGTTTCAGGGTTATTCTTTCACCAATGGCTTCACCCACTGTTTGCTGGCATGGCCTTGAGAACCCCAGTCCTTCCATCATGCTTCCCCATGCACCTTTAGGTCACTTTTTTTAGTAACTTTATGATACCTAACAAACATTTTATCAGTCATCACAACCACCTCTTTAAAACGTTGTCCCTTCTCAATCCATGTGCTGCTAGAAACCCAGTCCAGCTCTTCCCAACTGGCACCCAGCACCCCTCCTCGTCCTCCTCACTGGGGTCCCAGTCCCCCTTGGGTGCTCTGGCTGTCGCTGTGGTCACTTCCCCAAAGGAGGTAAAACTGACTGAAGTCCACGTAAGGCGGGACCCTGCCCGTCTCGTCGGGTTGAGCCGCCTGGCTGCCCCTCTGGCGGAACAGGCTTCCATCTCCCGAGCTAGAGCTGGAGCTCTGCGTCTGGGTGTTGGTGGACTGGAGGGTGGCTGTGGGGCTCTGACTGCTGGGGAGAGAGGAGGAATAGAAGAGGGAGGAGGAGAAAGGTGGTGGGTTGGGGAGGTTGGAGGAGGAGGAGACGCGTATGAGGGTGGGAATAGAGGAGGAGGGGGCGTCAGAGAAGAGGAAGGGGTCCATGTTGGGGGTGGAGAGACAAAGGAGAGAGGTGGAGAGAGGTAAAGGACGGGTAGGAGGAGGGGTGGTGGAAAATGAGAGGAGGGAGGTGGAGAGCGGGAGAGGAGGAAGAGGAGAGAGCGGGTAAAGAGGGGAGAGAGGGAGTTCAATAATGGGCTGTAGGATGTTGACGGAAGTTTGGCAGGTAGCAGGGTGGAACGTGCTACAGGAGCGGAAAAAGGACAGGCAAGGACAAAGTGTAGGACGCAGGATGGATATTGGCAAGTCGGAGCCAATGAGGAAGAGAAATATAGATGTGAGTCAGACGGTGAGTGACAGGGAGAGAGACAAGCAATCCTTGTGGATGGGCGAGCCAAAGCAGCACACCCAAAGCTGCAGAGACAAAATAACTGCCACCATGATAACTTTCCAGAGCTCCAGAGAAACCGTTCTGCAGTGTTTTGGAGACCTTTAAGCACAGTAATCTAGTTCAAAAGGACTTCCTGGACATTTTGGTGTTCCTGTGTAATTTGTTTCTGTACTCACAGTAAAAATCACCCCCAAGAGCAATGCTGATTCAATTACATTACAGTATATGCTTATATTACAGCATATGACATACACTGATTACTTTACTTTTACAGCTGTGCTTGATTAGTCTTCCCTTTCTTGTCTGCGAAAGGGACCCTGGCATGATGGATAACAACAACCATGGACGGGACAAAGGGAAGTGAAAACCATGCTTACACATAAATAAGCAGAGCAGAGGAGGGACGCGCGGGAGTGAAAATCAAGCTCACCTAAATAAATATAGCAAGGGAGAAACAAGGGAGGTGAAAAGCTCCACACCCAAAATAAACTTGAGAGTAGGGAAGGAAGAATGGAGTCAGAGTAAAGCTCACTCAGAGTGAACACGGTGGGACGAGGGTGTGAGACTCAAGTTTATGAAGCAAAAACACAAACACATTGCAAAAACGAAGCTCATTCAGAGAAAAGCGCGCAAAGGAGTAAAAATAAAGGGAAGGAGGGAGCCATGAGTGAAAAACAAACATGGACGAGAGACAAAGCAATCTTACCCTGATGTGGGGGTGCCTTCCTCCAGCGTGGAGGCAGTGTTGGTTCCATTGGTGAGGGTACTTTGAGAGGGCATGACCAGTGAGAGGGTGACACTGGTTTTACTGGTGCTCTGGCTGTTGGAGTAGGGCACTGACACAGGGTAGATACGTCCACCTGAAAGAAGAGCAGACAGATATCCATACATGTAATAAAATGTGTTCAAAATCATCGTCAATCATTGAGTCTTGTTTATCTCACAGCCATTTATGTTTAGTTTAGTTAAAGGCTGCTGTTGAGTTGTTTTGAAATGAAAACGTCTGAGGTACACCACTGTTGTTTTTCATAGTTTTCACAAGTGCTATCATCAAGAAAAACAAACTAGTGTGCAGCCTCAGCATAAAATGGGCACCCTGGGAACGTGGAGTAAAATTGGATTTTTTTTCTGCCTCGACTGGACTGGTCTCTATGTGTGATTCTTGGCTGCACCACTCAAAATGTCTTTCTGTAGAGGCTGGCTGCTCAGTGGGGACGAACCTAGCATCGCTTCAAGATGTCTTTTCAAGTGCAGCCCTCCACTGGTAGGTTTTCAGTGTGGGACTAGTTTAATCCATGTCTGAGAAACCAACCCTAAAAATTCAACACAATCCTAATCCAACATGATTCTGAATTTTTAAAAATTTCCATATGGCTTTTATCTTTACAGTCCTAAATGTTGGAATTCAGGATTCCCAATCATGTTTTTTTTGGCCCAAATCTGAGTCCTTTAACATTGGCTTCAGTCAGATACTATTATTTACCTACTACGTATCTGACACATTGAAATAAGAGCTGTAGACTGAAAAACAAATGTTGGCATACATTATTTTTGTCCGCTATTTGATCCAAATCCTGGAGGTCCTGGTTCAACACTAAAAAGATGATAATCTTAAATTATTCATATGATACTGATCCCAAAGATTAGTTTGGGACATCTCTAGTCTACTAATTTTTATATCCTAGCGTGATCCTATAATATAAAACTTATTAAGGTTAAAATACAAATGCTTAAATACTAAGTTTCGATCATTTAAAATCTAGAAAGATGTGGTATTCAACCTGGGGGTTGAGACCAACCAAGAGTGTCAGACAATAATAATAATTATTGAATAATGTACTTTGGCTCCGTAATATCACTTTTGTTGTTTACTTTTCATCTTTGCTATTTCCTTATAAAATACAGAATAGTTTTACCTCTTCAGGCCTTCAAAAATCAGAGTAGTTAAAAATTGTTTTTGCTCAAGGTGCTCATAGAAATATCTAACCTTGAGGCTGTGAGTTGACTTTGACTTAAAATGGATTAAAATTAAAAGGCTGGGAACCATTAAAGTATTACAATTTTTCAATATTCTGTAGGAATCTGACTCATAAAATTTCGATATGCCTCTTTCAAATGAGGAACATCGTTTGGCTAGTGCGGAGGTCCGTTCCCCGAGCAGTTCTGTGAAACAAGACCCAATCCCAGAACGCCTTTTTCTACCCTGTGTGGGCGTGAGCGCTCCGTCAGCCAGCGGGTAGTTGAGCGTGCGGATGAGCAGGGTCATGTCCTCATGCCGTGAACAGTAGGTCGCCCTCTGACGGCCGGACACGTAGACGTCATGGTGCAGCCGTTTGACGCGGTCCACCACCGACTGAGCTGCTGCCTCCAGACTGGTCTGCTGGGCCAGCTCTGCTGCTACCATGGCAACAATTTCCTACAATGGACAGCAGAGGAGACGGGGCAGTCAGCGAAGAAGGATTGTTCTTACAGTTGAGGAACTGAAGAACATGATGACGAAGAAAAGGTAGAAAGCAAAGGGAGAAGGAGAAGAACAAGAAGCCAATAAGAAAGAAACATAAAATACACGTGAGGACAGGAAAACAGCAATGTGGTCAAGAAAAGAGGACTCGGAGTACAAGACAGTGCAAGGAATAGAAGCAGAAATCACAAAAGAGTATCAGAAAGATGACATCAATGAAAAGGAGAAAAGAGGAGGGATAGGGAGGAATGACCATGAAAGGAAGGGTAAAAAAAAAGATTAACAGGTCTGGATGAAAGAAAGATATGAAATGTGTGGTTTGAGTGGGTGGTTTGCAAAAGAAGGAGGAAAAACATTAATGCAGAGACTAAAAACGACACCAGAAAAAATAAGTGGATGGAAAGTGGGAAGAAACTGTCAGGTTGAAGCTGCTAACCTGATTGGCCTGTTCGGGGCCGTGGGCGGACTCAAGGGCATTGATGAGACCTTCTGACATCAGCAACAAGAAGCCTGTCACACTATCCAAAGACTGGCTGCCATGAATCTCTGGTTCTGCAATGACTGGCCTCGTCTTGGCCGCACTGATGGTGGAGGAGGACACACAGACATTTAGGAGATATTTAATATTTAATATTTAAGTTAAGAGAGAGTAAAAACAAGCAGGGACAGGGACTGAAAGAGAGAGAGAGGAGTGGAAGGAGAGAGACAGTGAGAGAAACTGAGAGGAAAAGAGAGACATAAGTGCACCTGACCTAAATACAATAAACCTAGCTGATCTCATAGATTCAAAGAATAGCTTATACTTTGTCTTTATCAAATTTCCTGCACTCTCTTTGATGGCATTAAGGAGGAAATTCTATAAAGATTCTATTTTGTGTTTTATTGAGGTTCATAACTGGAATGACTCGTAGATATCTGAGCCTGATTTGTTTGGCCTGGACTGCAGACAGGAACAGGAAATGAGGAGTGTGAGAGAGGGGGGCCCCAGATCATGGAATCTCAAGAAGCTCGGCTGTGGTGAAAGAAAGGCTGGAACAGAGTCAGATCTGACAATAAAGACCATAATGTGGAGACAGAGCCTCCACTGTCCAGGTAGTACTGAGTGTACACACAAACAGACACGCACGCGCACACACACACACACACAGAGGGTCAGGTACAGAATCCACTTTAAGAAATGTAAGTCAAGTGGGACTGCAGCAGCTAGTGGAACATTTTAAAACAAAAGTTTGACAAGGAAGGAAGTACGCTTGCTTTCTTGCTGAGACGTAAATAAGAAGATCTCTCCTGTCTGTGTGGAAACTCTGAAGCTACATAAACAGGCAAATAATGTAGCTTAGCTTAATTTGGCTGGAAAGGGGCAAACCAGCTAGCTTGGCTCTGTCAAAAAAACATGAAGAAATCTGCCTACTGGCACTTCTAAATTTGACTAATTAACACATTATACCTGGTTTGTTTGTTTCATCTGTATGTTAACGGAAATACAAAAACCCTTAAACCCTTAACCCATAAACTCTATACTAAACTAGAACTTATTTTCCAACAAGGCTATGTTTGAACTTATGCATAGCTGGTGCAAATCCAGTGCAGGAATTCACAGTGCTGGACCACGAAATAGTTCCAGCTCATAACTCATCATAAAAACATAATTTGTATGTCGAGGTCTGTGTGTGGATTAATGAAATGAGATATGACATGTTAACTAGTTGAATTAAAAGGTGCTGACAGATGAATTCTGTTTCCATTGGACAGAACCAGGCCCCCTGCTTCCAGGCTTTTTGTTAAGATAAGCAAAGATAACTCTCCTGGCTACAGCCCCATACTTATTGTACAGAGGTGATAATCTATCTATCTCATCTAACGGCGAGGGTAGAAAAAAAGTGTTTTCCAAAACATTTAAATTCATCAGAAACCACCACAAACCACAAGTAGGTTTGCACTCATTTTTTAACGAATTCTGGATGATGCACAGATCCATCTTTTTCACTTCTGATACCAATTCCAATTCCTCAACACAGCGTATACAGTGTATGCGATGTGGCTTTATTATTCTGATTTCACCTGAGCAAGTCGATTTCATTGTGGTTGAACTTCACTCTGTAGTCTCCGAGCCTCCTGGTGCTGCTCTGACCAGCAATCTGCCCCGCCTGCCTTACACGAGCTGAATCCACACCTGTGTAAAAAAGGGTAGGAGAGGAGAGGAAAACATTTAACACAGGGAGGGTGGAAAGTGAGGACAAAGGAGATCAGTTTGAGGAATGCAGTAAAATGACAGACAGAGGGTATGGGGAAGAGGAGCAGGAGATTTTGTATGGGGAAGGAGGTTATAAAGCAATAAGACGAGCAACGGGTAGAGGCTGGTAATCGGGGTTGGAGGACGAGGGGGGTGCGTGTTTGCAAGTGGATGGAAATATGAGAAGAGGTCACCTTCAGCTGGGTTAAGGCAATGACTGCCATTTCATTTAAATCATTCAGAGAAGGGCCTGAACAACAGAATAGTTATGTGACATCCAAATGGAGACGAATTCACCATCATATTCATTGCAGGTGCCAGATTGCACCTATTCTGCTTATTCTGCAAAGCTAATCACAACGTATGTATTTACTGCTACATAAACGACCCTCATTACTGGACCATTAGCGTGGCTGTCCATTGTGGATAGATGGCTCCAAGTGGGTCTCCCTACCATTTAATCCTCACTAATGGTTGTCCCTGCCTGCCTGTACATCCTGCGTACGTATGCTACTGTGCTAATCTGATTTCTTTTCTATACCAAAGCGACCAAAATAAAGTCTACTCAGAAGCGCAGCTATTTAAGGAAGAAAATGCTGAAATAAAAAGATTAAACTAAATCCAAAAAGCTTTTTTTCACAGCTAAAACTAAACCGACATGAAAATAAGGCATTCAAAACTATCTAGAATATTCAAATCTAAAAACTAAAATTAAGTCTTTAACTTAGTTGTTTTGTTGTTGTTGTTGTTGTTGTTGTTTTGTCTTTGTTAGGATTAATTCCTTTCTTGTAATTAATTCTTGTCTGCAGAAAAACACAACAGGGAGGTCAACAGAATACAAGAGGAAGGACAGAGCACGGCTATTAACGATGGTGAAATTGGATGCCAGTCAGATTATGACTGAAAGCAACTGAAAGTGAAATATCCATCTCCATTGGTTCCTGGGGCACGTTTGATGAAAAATTCAAAAGTACTTCTTTTTTCTTTCAAAATGAGCTTTAATTAAAACCGAAAAGAAATCTGTGTTTAAAATTCAAAAAGTTGCAATAAGTCAGAAAAATAGAACCAAACTAAAGGCTCAAAGTGCAGAAAAATAATCAAAAACTAAACTATATATATAAAAAAAAATCAAATAAAACAATATGGAAAGTAAATCTCAGCTGAGGAAGTGCATCACACTAACCAGATGGTCAGATGGTCTATGTATCTGTGTTGTATTCTGTCATCTTTGTATGTCTCTGTCTAGCAGTCTGTGCGTCTCACCCAGCACAGCCAGTCTCTGCAGCTCGTCTTCGTTGTCAGTGCTGTGTGGTCGGCCGATCTGGAGGACCTGGTTCTGGCCGTCGCTGCTGGACTTGCACAGCAGTGCCCGGTTGGTACCTGGAACCCCCGAACAAACACAAGGATCCACAAAGAGGATTGAGACATTCTGGCTTCTATTTTTTCTGCACATTAATGATGCAGAGACAAAAATGCACTGACTGTGCTCTGAGGTGACTCGCAGGCCCAAACCTACACCAGTGAATCAGTGAAGATGCTGCAGTGCTTTTACAAGAGCTAAATATTAATCACTGGGTGATGAAGCCAGCTGCTGACACATAAGCTGACCAGGGATAGATCAGTGATTCATTCACATTTAAATGAACATTTTTGGGCCACTGATGCTTGATGTGGTGTGGCACCACCTCCACCCAAATTTGAAAGTTCTGTAAATGCCTGACGTAGCTGCCTGTCTAATCTGCAGACAAAGCCATCCACTTGGCTACATTATACAGAGATGTCCGACAAGGGCCCATGTACCTCTCTCTGTCCTCTCTGTGGGGCCCTGGACTTCAGCCTCTGGAACCCAGTGTGCTAATCAGGCGGTGCTGACAGGACATGATGCCTTTCTAATGTACTGGTAGTCTGTTGGTCACAGAATACTCTGTATAACCTCCTGATAAGCTGTCTGATAATCCTCGCTTTTAAAGTTGCACTACCTACATATTTGAAAAGAACAGCCAGCCATGCCTGTTGTATGTTCATATACCCTTGACTGCCCCCCACACACTCCCACTCCCAGCATATCAAATTATGGGTCATACGACCTTAACTGTCAAATATATTTCACATCAACGCACAGCTGGAAGTGCTTTTTAGAGCATGCTTAACTCTTAGGTTTAAACCTCCCTGGGATTCATGTTCGGTCAACTTTGAACTCTTGACCCTCACACAACAAGCCAGTGGGGAGACAGCCCTCCCTTCTCTTCGCTACTAATTAGTAGGCCCCCCATTCTCTGGTCTGTGCCCCGTCCTTGAGGACAAAAGAAAATGAAATCACAGAGAGAGGGTGAGGGGCTCTTTCCCTTTGCCTCATACAGAACGTGTAAGCAAAAATACATATCTAAACATTGCATTTTAGGGATTTACACTCATAACCAGTATTACTTTGCATGAGTGTGACCTTACAGCAAAATTCATACCACTGATTAATGATTAAATCGGGCAGAAGGAAGAAAAGCCACAGTGTCCTGTAACTTGAAACGAGCCCAATATACAGCAGCTGGGTTCTGGTACTTTATGATTAACTTTGATTCTTAAAGAGAAATACTTCTAAGGAATGCATGTGTCTCCTCCGGGGTTGGGGTGTGTGTGTATGTGTGTGTGTGTGTGTGTGTCTGCGTCAATGTCTCCCACAGTCTCATCTGAATTTCCTCTCAGTTAAGGATCTAAATGGCCTGCTGGTTGGTGTAGTAAAATATTTATGACAAATGCTTTATTTCTATTTAGTTTAGGCATCCTTGGCAAATCAGCATTTTTTTTTTGGTCATTTCTATCAAAATAATCTGGATCATTTTGACAGATAATTTTGCAGCTCTTCCTATGGTTGCTAAGATCTGTATCTATGTGCTGTTTGTTAACCCTGACCTGAAGTGGATCTGTACAACATCATTTTACATGACCAATGACTATAACTGCACAGCACCTTCAATAGAAAGGCCACAGAGTTGTGAAATAAAATGAACAAGTAAGATAAAAAAGGCTTGTTGTTGTATCAGGATGTGACATAAGCAAGAGGCATACCTGCATGTAGCTGTGCATCCAGCATTAGCTTACATGCCACTAAAAATAATAGGTAGAGGTGCAAGAAGAGCATGAGAGAAATAGAAGACTTTACAAATGCGTCTTCCTGTCTTACAATGGTATTAGAGGAAATGGCCACATGACTTTCAAGATGTCTGCAAATATCAGAAAATAAACTCCATAGATTTGGAGTTTTAAGATCTTTTCAGTGCCAACTAGAATTAAATACCTTGCCCTGAAGCAGCTGGCCGGGCATTATATATGTCCACTACCTCAGTGCCAGCTGAGCGTGTTTCTACGGCTACTTCTTTCTGTTTTAGTAAGTTACTGTTTTGTCTTTTAGCAAAAACAAATCAACACAGTATCCAACTGCAGAATTATTCTATGTTGTTTGTGTTTCTTGCTGTATGACTCTGACATTTGACTCGTATTTGATGAATGAATAAATGAAACGGAAGTATAACGAGGTGGAAAGACAATCTGCTGAGTGTTTGATGGTTATTCTTTTCTGATTAGAGTGTAACCGCAATGAAACCAAACCAAATAAAGCTTTATTTCTCTCCTTCACCTGTTTTGTCTTCTAACCTTTGCACACCCTCTCTCTCAGACTCGGGAAATCAGCAAAAAAACGCAACTTTATTTTTAATATTAATGATGTCTGACCCTTGTATTATGTTTGGCTACTTCTTTGTTTTATGAATGAAGCAGTACACAGGTTGTGGTCACTGCAGGTGTTGTCAAATCAGTGACGGTCAGCTCTACAAACTCCCCCCCTAAACCTTTAGAAAAGTTCTACTCCTACAACGGTGACAGACACCTGAATCTCACAGGAACTAAATTTGTCCCTGGTTCCTTCGGTCCAGACAGAGGTTTAGTCGCTCAGCTCCTCAAAATGGCCTATATGAATTCATAAACTTTGAAGGCTGTCTGCTTTCTGTGAGCACAACCCAGCCAGTCCGACAAAGTAGTGTCTGACTGGGATTTTCATAGAGGACATGCCCTAAACCAAAACCTGTTGAAGCCTGACATCTACTGGCGTAAAGCAGTTTCTTAAGTGGCCATCAACCATTGGCTGGAATATGGCGCAAACCGTATTTTCCAGTAAATTCTCTAGCAAATGTCCCACTAATAAATATAAACATCTCAGTAATGCCAATGTCAAAGTTAGACTGTGGGTTCAAGACAACTCTAGCCCATGTAAACGTGTGTGTGTGTGTGTGTCCATACCAACATTGGCAATAAAGAGCTTATTGTTGAGGATAAGTGCCACCACGGCCGTAGCGCCTCCTGACACCTCCTGCTCCAGCTCCTTCAGACGGTCCTGCACCTTCTGACTCTGAGAAGAATGATGGAATGACACATTCTGACCAGCCGCGAGGAGAAGAGGAAGACAGAGAAAGAAGGAGTTGCGAGGAAGATAATTAGAGAAAATGTGGTGGGAGGAGGAGGTAGGGAGGGAGGGAAGAAAGAAAAGAGGAAAGGATCAGTAGAAGTAGGCAGATTGAAGGAGAAAAAGAAGAAATGAGGCAAATGATAAAAGAGGAGATGAGACATAAAAGAGCATTGAGCAAGAGACACGAGATGAGATGAGAGGCGAGTGGAAACAAGAGGACAGGGAGGAGTGGTGGAGGAGGAATAAAGGCAGGAGGTGAGATGAAAGAGGATAAGAGATGAGTAAGAACAGGAAATAGTGAGCATGAAAGACGTAGACCAGCGAACAAGACAAAGTGTGAGCACGGAAAAGAGGAGATGATGACTTGATGCTCTTAACTAACCACCTCATGCAACAAAAAGTGACGAACATCGTCTTACAAAAACACCCACACTGGCAACAATATTAGAACTGAATGTACTCTAACACTTTGTGAAGTAGAGGTGGAAAAAAGAGGAGATGCGGCACAAGGAGAAAATGATGGCGGGGGGGAGAAGCGGAGGCAGAGGAGTGGGGGGAGAGCTGCATCCAGAGAAGGAAAACTGAGACCAGCTTATCTAATGAAACAGGCTGATGAGCCCAATTAGAACATAACAAGCTCATTCTCCAATGGCTAGGCATTAGTGCACACTAATGCCCAAATCTGCGGTTGCCAAGGAAACCAACAGAGGACCCCTCTTCTCAATTTTCAGCATAATCTGTCAATATGCTTTCCAGAGTGTGTATATGTATATGTGTGTGTGTGTGTGTGTACCTCATTGTGTGGTAGGAGGTAGTTGGACAGGCGAGCTTTCTCAGCCAGAGCATCATCTATTGTCTCAAAGTAGCTCTTCTCCACCACATCAAAGGCCTGTGACAACAAGAATGTGGATGACAGGATGTTGGAAGTTACTGCCGTCATATTGTACTGTACATCAACGCAAAGCACAAGCTCTGAATAATGTAGAAATGCATTTGAACAAGAGTGTCTCCATAACAGAGTTCATAACTAATGAGCTACAATGTGTGCAATATTGTAATGTAAATTGAATGGGGGGGGGGGGTGCTCAAGTCTTTATTAAGGCAAACTCTCACCATCCCTGTCAGCTTGTGAATGGAATGCTGTTTTGCAACACAAATGAAATATGTGACAACCACGTCAATGTTACTTCAAGCTGCATTTAGTGCATGTATGTAAAAACACTGACAGTATATATCATATCACACTGAAATTTGTGAGACAATTATAGACACGGGCAAAGGTTTTGAAAGCTCTTCATACAGTGATATGTCCTACGTTTATATCCAAACTGCTTTTGGGTGTCCTTGGAACAATTTCAATGTACTTACTAGAGCTATTCTGGAATTCTGGAATGACACTATTTCGAATTTTAGAGGTGAAAGAGGTGACATGAGATGTGTTAATATTAATCAATTCCCCACCCTGATGGGTTAAAGTCTACTTCTCACACCCCCTAGAATATAAAGACATTATTCTACTTGCTTTGTAAAGGTGAACAAATGAGACGTGTAACATAGACACACACACACCTGTGTGAGGATCCTGCGGACGTCGTTGTCTGTGTGACTGGAGTTCAGCTGTCCTAGCAGCAGTTCAGCTGTCAGGCATTGGGAGGCAAAACTGGCCACTCTGCTGCCGTCATAACCGTTAAAAACCCCATACAGGAAACAGCCGTCCTCGCCTCTGATTGGTGGAGAAAAAAAACAACCAGACATGTGGCTTTTGTTTTCTTTCCGTAAGGGAAGACAGCAGGAATTCAAAAAACAAAACATCCTTAATCCAGAACATAGGATTGTAGTGTGTTCTGTGTAAACTGGACGGTTCAGAGGTGTGGATAGCCTAATGCTTTTGTCGTTAAGGTTATGTGACATGTCATGTTTGAGAACAGTGAATATGTCAGAGTCGAAGCTGACAGCAAAAAGACATTTGCACCTTTTATTTTAAGTTCTCTTCAGTGCCATATTGTGGACACAGCAGACACATGAATATATTTTATATAACTAATTTCTGAAGGTTGAGTGTTAATAACTACAGCAAAGCTTATCTGCCTCAATAAAACTCTTCCTCATGAGGTATTTGCAGCATCATGACTCTGTATGTCATCAAACTATCAAACAATATAATATATGGACTGCAGATGTAACAATGTCTGGATAAACATAACACACATGATTAGGTAAGCAATGCCATGATGTCACAATGGAAACCTGCTGGACGTTGTTAAATACATCTCCAGATCATGCTTTCACAGCCAAAAAATTTTATCAAATTTTAAAAAATCTGTGGATCAGAAAAGTTCATAATTCACTTGAATGCCTGGTGGAGGATTAAGTATAATGAAGGATTGCTATAATGGAGTAAATTATATCGTACTGAAACATTAGAAACAGTTTACAACTGAGCAAGAATAAGATTGCATCTTGTTTTTAAATATGAGATAAAGTGTCTCCCCTGCTGAAGTGTCCTTGAGCAAGACACAGAATCCCTACCAGCTTCAGGGACCTCTCTCAGAAGTGGGCACCATCAATATCATGACACTATGAGCTGGATGCACAGCAGGCAGTTTGATAATGTTGCATGCAACATGCATTTATTTACAAGCCTGAAAAAAGGAGTCAACTTGTCGTCTGAGATGCAGGCACAGTTTATCACTCCAGGCATGACATTATTCCTTTTTTGTCTCTGTTCATATCCTTTTGCGCTTCCTGAGTGTCTCACCTGAACCTGAGGTGTCCATCTTCATTGGTGTGGCTCTGCGTTCCTTTACCATCTGGGCCGTACACACAGTTGGATGCAGTGCCAACCCCGCACATCTGACACAGTGGCAGGTCATCTGTCCAGCTCTGATGCTATCAAGGTCAATAAAAAAGGAATAAGGGAAAAGTCCTGTCGTAATATATTATAGCATATGTAGAGATGTGTATCTATTATCTGCTCCAGGTCAACTACAGGATAAAAACAACGTTTAATTTAATCTGCTTGGGCTTCCGCTACATTGTTATGGTTTAGTTCAGCCCAGAAATTAAGATAGTGACAGTATGAACTCATAAAGAAATTTATTATTGTACGAATACTTACATAAACAGTTGAAAAGAGTTATCTATCCACTGAAACCACCTAATTATACTAGAGAGTGTTTACGAAAACTACTTGATCAATAAACAAATGGGAAGATTGGAGCCAGCAACTGTTTTTATGGGATAAGTAAATACTGCTATCTGTATTTATTTGCATGCAAATAATGCAAAAATGTCATTGTTTTGTTTGAACAACAAGGAATCATCATGGTCTAAAAATTAATTTCCACCAAAAAAAGTCATTTAATGTGTTTTTGCATTGTTGTGTAAGTTACATTTTGGCACATTTGTAGTAATATATGTGTAGTAATATATTTCTCCTGTACCTGAAAGAAATAATAATGAATTTGCCTTGGCTTCCCTAATAGCATTACCAAGCTCTATGTTACTGTTATTTTCTGCACTATTTATATTATTTACAATTTACAGAAACAATTGAATACAGACATTGTATGTTGTTGGTCATCGTTGCTTTTATACATAATTAATTACAAAATAATATGCATACCTAGCTTTTCGCCTACGTGTAAGTACATTTCTATTTACGTTTATTTATCTCTGTTCAACTTTATTGTCTTGTGTTCAGTTGTACGTCTGTCTCTACCTCCCTGTAAACTACACTGCGAGCAACTTAATACCGGATTCAAACACGTTGTATGTGTCAACGCACTAATAAAGCTAATGTCAACTTTAACGCTCCACGGCATCACTGGAGACCCACACCGTCTTCGCATGGAGTCACTGAACTACAGAGCCCAGGCTAACATAAAACGATATGCGCTTGTCACGAATATCGACAAGGACCTAACAGCAACATACACTATGTTAACAAACACAAACAGCAAATGCTTCCATTACGCGACCGTCGCCACAAAGTAGCTAGTTAACCAATTATGAGCCTCAGCTAATTCACACGTACAGTGTTCCAGATAAGATGGCCATCGCAAAGTCACATAATTACCTCCTCCCAGTTTCAGTAATCTCAACTGCCCTTGGTGATCAGACACTAATACATCACATTATTTTGACATTGAAGTTAAGATAACTTAGCTAGCTAACTGTTAGCAAACCACTTCATAAGATGAACTAAAGTAGCTAGCACTAGCATCACGGAACGAGACGAAACAACACTGAACGGAACAAAACTAACAGAGACGACCACCGGAGGAGATAAACGAGAGCAGCACAACAACATTGGAGGTTGGAGAGAGTGATAAATAGCTGAGTTTTCACTCACGCTCTGCATCAAATTCCTACGCTGGGCCGCCATGTTGGTCGGTACTCGTTGCGTTCATAATTCATCGTAAAGTCCATACACCAAGCGTCGAGGGGACAAACACACCTGTGTGAGCATTTAGCAATTGTGTCAATGTTACGCAAACAGTTCCAGTCGTTTTTTAGATCCGCTGTTGACACCGATTTCATGACCTCCTCTACGTATCTTCCCTTCGAATGTCTTCTTGCGTTCTATATTCAGATTTACCAATAAATGTCGCTTCCTATATTTCCGACAGCACTTTAAGGCAACATCCGTATGATTTTTGTCAAAACTGAATTTACACGAAATATATTTTTTTTTAATTGCGAGATTATAACGGCTCTCGGTACGGTTGTAATCCCAAACTTCCACAGCATAATTTATAATTGAGTTACTTTAGAAGATAAAAACACACAAATACCACTTCCGTTTTGTTTCTGTGCCGGATTTCTTTGACAACATCGCCACCGCATGGATATTTTATGAGCTACAACAGTAAACTGCAATACATGTTGCTGATGGCGGTTGTGCCTGTTGAACATAATTTTGAGATGATTTGGTTTTCCTGACTTCTGAAGTCGATTCAAAGATGTACGATTTTTTCACTTGAATCTGATAATCTAATACTTAAAAACATACATAAAATAAATGGACTTTCGTATTTTTTTTTTTTAACATTATCGGATGCTTACTATTATGAAACTAATCTAAATTATCTTAAAGTCAGTCAGTCAGTAACATGCTACTGAGCAGCTTCACTCTCAGGCAATCCACTGTATTGATCAGCAGGGTGATTACAATTACTTAAAATACTTATAAATATGCTAATTTCACCAAATCAAAAGCTAGCTGTCGTGGTAAAATATGAACCGAGATGTGGCTACAGTTAAAATTCTTGCCAGTGGAGGGAGACATGCCTCATTTCTAAGTCACTGTAGCTATTAAGTATCACTGCAGGTCTGAAAACTAAAAATGAGCTTATATCTACAATAACCTGTTGCTTTGCAAAAGTGAGGAACACTTGGAAAAACATTCATAAGCATTTCCTATACAAACAATCCAGTCATATTTATGTTGTTTGAATTTGTGAAGTAATGTAGTAGATGTAGTGTATCCAAAACACTTGTTGAGTCTAAGGAGTTAAAAATTAATCATAACAATTTTACTGTATTTTAGCAGATTATTGAAAATCAGACTTAACAGAAGATGGCAATGAAATCCCCAAAAGTCCAAGACAAGTCATTTATATCTTTATAGGTATTTCTTTATTTTTATTGGTTAAAATCAAACACATCAAAAACATACATTTGTACAGAATCTTTTTCTTAAATCTTACTTTTGCTTTTAAACAGATTTCACAAAGGAACATCACACATTTCTACATCTACACGGTTGTACAGTATAAAGTATATATGTGTATATATACTTTGATAATTTGGTCACATTTTTTGTTGCTGTATTTTTATAGTTAGTATTATTATCCCAAAATAAAAACATCTCCATATCTTTAAAGCAACATAAGGGATGAGGCATGGATGACCTCACCATTATATCTTATCACAACTACACTCAACAGAACATAGATCTTCTTTCTTGTCTTTTCTTTTTTTATATACAGAACTAGCATAATGCCCTAAAATAAAGCATAATCTTTTTTCAAACACTCTAATAGACTGAATTATAGATTTACATATATTTATAGAGGAATAGATATAATTTATTCTTTAAGAAAATGGAGCAATGCAAGTTCATAATGTTCATGAATACTCAAGACGTTCATGGTTGCCTCATCCGTAGACTTGTTAAAAAGAAGTGGAAAACGCAATAGATAAATAACCTGCAGTTCGTCCGTGTAGTAAGTCGTCTGCAGGCCTGCTGATGTGAGACTTGTCAGTTTTATGTCATTTGAGATGCTATATAATGATGACAAATGCTTATTTTGTTCTGGGTTTTTACGTGCTTAAGGACAAAAAGAAGACAAAATTCAATTAGCTATGAATTTGCTCTAAAGATGCTGAAAGAGAACTGGGATACTGTGTATGTAGGGTCTACGTTGCCCTGTGTTTGCTGGATTTTGCTTGGCAGTCAGCACTAAGGCAACGATCGAGAAAAGAAAAAAAGCGGGTTCTTCAGGGAAACAAGAAAACATCCACTGTCACACATCCACACATCATTAAAACCCAAAAGAGACCCTCCAACACACACACAAACACACTCTCGTGTTACACTTCAGGGGATTAGTTGCCAGATATGCACCTCTAAGGAATTTTGTCAGCAGAAACTTGTGTTGTCTATTCAAAATCAATTCGCTGTGAATGTGTGCTTGCGTGTGTGTGTTTCTGTTGTGTGTGTTTGAATTAAGACTGATCGCAGTCACTTTGCTGACTGACAGCAGACCTCAGAAGATGAAGGCAATGTGGTCACAAGCATTGATCTGCTACAGGGTGACCATTTCAGCAAAAGCTTGACCTCCAAATCTTCCCACCATCCTGTTTTTTCAGCCCTAAACTGTTCCTGACATCTTAGACTGCACCCTGTGTCTCTCTGCACCCCTTCCCACAGATATCCTGAACCCCTTGCTACTGCAGACTTGTACCTAAATGACATCTTGTCCCACCCCTTGAGGTTACCTGTGCCTCCCGATATCTGGATCATTGCTAGCAATTTCAGACCAAGAGATAAATTCTGCTTTTTATCACACATAAACATGGAAATCAGCCAAGTAACTGAAATGTCACAGGTACGAAATCCTTCTCCACGCAGCTAGATGCATTCATTGTTGCATGTACACACTAATAATCATTTGGTCAAAATTATACAGCCAATGCAATACTGTGTTACTTTAACTGGTACCTATGGATAGAAGACCAGCCAAAACAATGGGTTGTTCCGACCCAATGCTCGTGTTACTTTTTATATTACTCGTGTTATTTACGCCAACTTAAATATGCCATGTTTGCTAAGTTATAATCTACTCCAGCTTTTTTTTTAAACTAACATGTCCCTATTTCCTACTGATTATTATTAATAATATGTGTGTCCGTTGCAGGTACACTTCCTAGATTTGTGACAGTTTTAAAGTAAAACTTAAAGGTCCAGTGTGTAGGATTTAGTGGCATCTAGTGGTGAGGTTAGAAATTGCAACCAACTGAATACCCCTCGTTTTTCCCTTTATTATGGTGGTCGCAAAAGAGAGAGAAAGTGAGAAAGGAGGTCTCTACAGCCAATGTTCAGTTTGTGTGCTCTGTGCTACTGTGGAAACATGGCAGTGCAACATGGCAGACCTCGTGGAAGAGGACCTGCTACTTCTATAGATTTAAAGAGGCCATTCTAAGGAAACAAAAACATGATTCTTATTTTGGGGTTATCATACACAAATGAATACATACTTATGAATATTATATTTCATTTCTGCCATCGATCCCCCTCAATCTTACACGCTGGTCTTTTAAGCTTGTTGTGTCCAACACTGGGTCAAAAGTACAGTTTCTGGTATTAAATTAGTGCTATGTACTGGGTAAATTTTGGCCAAGTGATTTTTAGTGTGATAGAAACTATATAAACCCCAACTTCATCCAGATCCCCCTTACCACCCAAGTATATTTTCCCCCAGTATCTCAGTAGTCCTGACGCTGATAGCCACCAGTGCCGTCAAAGGCCCCGTCGCTGTTGGCCTGGCCCCCTCCTCCTCCTGGGCTCTCCAGATCATCCCCACCGAAGGAGGTGTAAGGGGCTCCGGCTGCGTCCTGGCTGGGGTCCGTGTATTCCTGGGAGAAGAGGGCTGAGTCAGCCCCCAGCTTGTACCTCTGGAAGGCCAGGAAGGACTGGCCCGCCTTGGGGATGGAGGTCAGAGATGGAAGACGGCAGGGAGGCAAAGAGCATAAATAAATGGGTGAAAGGTGTGGAAAAATGGAAAGAGGTGGAAGAAGTGATGCAGAAGTGTTTTGCAGAGGTTTTGGGACAAGAGAGAGAAGGAAACACTTATTAGTTGGCTTGCAAAGCTAATTAGATAGTATGTGAGTCATTAAGTCAGTCAGAGCAAGTTAGTTCTACAGGCAACAGTACAAAAAGGCTATTGGTCCATTGTTCAGCTCCATAATGAGTAACACGACCTCAGCGCCACTCCAGCTCACAGTGGGATAGGGACCAAGCCAATTAAACAGCGTCCGTGTGCATTATTAAACAGCTGAGACCCCGCACTATGAAACATACAAATCTCCTTTTTGCTGATACTCAGAGATGTATAATGAAGCAGTAGATGAAAGCTAAGGACACCCTGAGCACACAGTGAAACATCCACAGGGAGAGTTGAGCTGATTCAAGCTCTCAGTGCTGGGAAGTTTTATCAGGGTTTTCTTTACTGGTGTGTGTTAGCTCCATCAGATGTTGCAGACAGATCGAATCAGTCAGTTTTTACTCTTTCAGTCTGATACACCACATCAAGTATTTTATTGGGCTGGTTGATTGCAAAATATGAAAACAAGTCAATACATTTTTTAGAAAAATTGTATTATTGTAGTCCACGTTTGCTAAAATAATAATGTAATAATAATAATAATAATAATAATAATAATAATAATAATAATAATAAAAGTTATTTGTGACCCAATAACATGCACAGCGACAATCCATGTTGTCCTATGAATCAAACAGTTTGACACTTCACTTAAATTGTCTGCTTAATCTGTGAATCTGTGAACTAATCTACCTACTAAACTTCATGAAATAGTCAAAGAGGGGAAACCACGGATATGCTAAGAGGTACAGTAACAAAAACTGAAACACAAAACTGGAGAAATTAAAGGAATAGTTTGGGGATTTGGGGAAATACACCTCTTCACTTTCTGGCACAGCGTTCAATGAGAAGATTACTATCACTTTAATGCCTGTCAATGTGAAGCTGGAGTCAGCAGCTGGTTATCTTAGCTTAGCATAAAGACTAAAAACAGGGGAACCAGCTAGCCTGGCTCTGTAACAAAGTCCACCAAGCAGCAGATATAAAGTTCCTTAATCAACAAGGTATATCCCTGTGCTTCTTTGTTCCTGATGTCCTGTCTCTACAGGATGTCACTGCTCGTGGCAAAGAAATTGTTTTCACACAGTTTTTTGCACAAATTAAACAAATGAGATAAAACGTGTTAACAAGTTAGCTTTATATGGTTGAATGCTTTCAGGTTTTGGACTGTCCGTCAGACAGAAAAAAGCAATTTGATGAGTGAGTTTGTGAGATTTGGAGGACAAACAATTAATTGATTAATTAAGACAATAATATGTGGATTAACAGATAATGCAGAAATTGTCAACTGTAGTTAACGGATTAATGGATGTTGGAGTTGCTAATGTCTCAAAAGATGTAAATATATTGTCAGACACCTTGAAACACCACATAAATACCTAAATCTTCCTGTTCATACACCGGTAGATGGATTTTGTGACCTCCAAACAGAGCATGACTCACTATGTCCCTAAATTCTATCGTCTTTATGCTAAGATAAGGCTGCTGGCTCAAGCTTCATATTAAAATGTGTGAGTGGTATCAATCCTCCTATGTAAGTCTGGAGACTGAAGAGAAGACTTTTAACTTAATGAAAAACCAAAAGCAATACAATCGTTTTACAGTTAAAAGCAAAGCACTCTGATAAATGTACAAAGACTAAAAAAAAAATCAGAGAAATCACATTTTAAACAAAATAAAACTGCCAACTTAATCATTCCGAACCCCTACGGTGAAAAGCACAATCACTCTGTAAACCATCATGTTAATGATGAGAAGAAGCGATGGCCTGTTCTGTAACGCAAGACTACACTTGTTTAAGGGCTCCAGGTCCGGTAGAAAGGCTAGCTGGGAAGAGCTTGTTCTTGTCATACACCTAGCTACGTCAGCAACAATCTGCTGAGCTGCCTGGCACACTTGTGGAGTTAAAACTGTCGAAAAACTTAAAGAGGAACCCATATGGCAGATGGAGAACACACAAGCTTCTCTGGGTTAACATCTTAAAATTTAATGACCAAATCCTTCAGAAGAAACATTCGGCTTGCATACTTTTCTTTGTCTTTCTACTTGTCTTTCTATTAAAATTTTAAAAAGACATCCAAATGAAAATGTAATATTACTTTTTGGTTGGGAGCATTTTAAAATTCCAGTGGGCAGTGAGTCTTCATTCCGGGGCCAGAAAGGCCAGAAATCTCAGCATTTGGCCATGTCATTGTTGAGTCATGCATACTGGATCAACATTCGAATCAACCCACCTGCACATATATTATCATTATAATGTGTTGGAGTCTGGAAAGAAGTTGTTTAACTATGGTTGGCAAAAACACTTGAGTTGCATGTCTTCCTGTTGGATTACAAAAAAAACCCTAACTTCTAGCTCTACTTGATGTTGCCATGCGCCCTTAAACAAATGCAGCCACAGGCAAGCAACAGGAGTGTGAAGGACCAGCTGTGGAGGGTTAAGGCAGCAAGGGGAGAAGACAGAGCAGAGTCAGACAAAAGGTTGACTGGGCTGAGGGGGGAACAGCTTGATGTATTCCTCTTCAAATGACACATTCTTTAACTTCTCCATAGAGAAGAGAGTCTGAGCACCCTGTTGGAACAACATGCACACACTTATGAGTTTGCATGCACACAAATGCAAAATTCATATGTTCACACTCCAAGTGCAAACCAAAAAGAAGAACAGCAGTCAAGGAATGTATAATTTCAATAGCTCATTGGCAAGCAAAGGAGGAACCTAAAGGTGATCCACAATCTTAGGTGTTCTGTCTTCTTAAGTCATCCATAGCACTATCCATCGACACCTGATGGCAGGTGTTATGTCATGTTGTATTATATTGTGCATCAATCAGGTGTGGAGGCCCTTACCCAGGTGAAGATGGAGAAGAAAGAGAAGGTGATGGCTGCCCGGGCAGCATCCCCTCCCTCCCTCAGCGGGTTGTCCTCATGTTTGGTCACCTGCCATTGGTTTGCCAAGAAACAGAAGCCCACAAACCACATGAAGGACCAGAATGCTGGAAAGAAAGACATGTACAGAGACAATGTTAAAATAAGGACAGAAATATAACAAGACACCACTTGAACTTGTAACATTTTGTCTTGACCTTTACTGGAGTTAAGGCATAAAATCCTGGACTGTATAAGTAAAAAACTTTGACTTTACATCGACAAAGGAAGGGCAGGCCAAGAAAGCTAAACAAAACTTCTGTAGCTTGAGTTGGAAATTAGATTGTATTGTATTGTATATCATTAGCATAGCACAACAAGGGACCGAGGACAGATTCCTGTGGAACACCACGTGTAAAATGAGCAGAGAAACAGCAGGAACTGCCCCCAAAACCAGATACAGTTCTATCCTGCAGGCCCGTTGTTGCAGCTAGAGGAGGACTGAAATATGAAGGAACACCCCATCACACATCTACTGCAGCTGGAAGTGTGGCAGTTGGCGAGTGTAAAGATCAGAAACACCCAGGTCTGATCAGGACACGTGTTCCCAGATGTTCCCCAGGTATAAAGCATTTCATATTACATTGCAGAGATACTGGGAGTGAGAGAGGGAGACAGAGAGTGCATGAGTGATGAAAATAGGGAAGGAGAATCTGGTATGTGACAGGAACGGCCTCATTAACGGACTCAGCACTCCACTATCTTGTCATCGTGTCTGAGTTCACTGCAGTAACAGTGCAGTCGAGAAGCAGAGGAAGCCACTGGCCGAGACACCAAAGTCAATGTCTCAGAGGCTTGTTAGTGCCAGAAGAGTACTCCACTACTTATTATCCCTCTCCAACCTCCTCTCCTTTTGTTGTGATGATAACCTTACTAACAATCTCTTCAGTCTCTGAAATGCCATTTTTTACGGACCCTCTCTGGTATTTTGGGGCTTTTGATCAGCAGGGAAAATCTGCCTAGGAAAAAGGAATAAAAGATGTTCTCTGGTACTGATAACTCGATATAACTCCAAGTAAAGCACCTTGACCCCCTACACCAGCACATTGCAGTCTGGTAGCGCAAAACTGTTGTGAATGAGCGGAAGACTTGGGAAGAGAGCAGTGTTGACACACAGCATGTATGCTATGACAACTTTTTAGAGATGGCGAAAAATGAGCAGTAATACCAATCAGATTTATAGTCACTAGACTGTTTTTTGGAACTGGAAAGCACAAACGGTCATTGACAAATGATTTTAAAATCTTCAGCAGCCTTTGTTTGTCACTCATTAATGAGGAACAATTTTCTCACAAATTATCCGTCTATCCATTAACATTGCATCAAATGACTCTATGTAATATGAAAAAGGTTGCTCACAGTGCCACTGAACATTTTTTTAGTCTATGATAAGGTTGCTGTAATGTAATGTTGTAATTTAACTGATGATGTTACAGCACTGCAGATCCAAGGAGGTAGGTGTGTATCTCAAAACCTTGTAAACAACTTGCCACAGACTATGAACTCCTTGGTCATTGAATAACTGGTCGCACTTGGTTGGTGCACTAATCTTTGGGGTCAAAAAATCTATATCTGTAAAGAAGGGCTGTAATGTCTTTGGGTGATGAAGTAAGCTAGCATACTGTATTGTGGGACATGTTCTCTGTAATTGACTTGTAGTAATTTATTTTATTAGCTTTTAAATGTTATTGCCTTAGAAGCTCCTCCGCACTTTCTGCATCTATTTCGAAAGAGCCATTCAGCTTGAAATTATTTGTCCCAGGTCCATTTGCATCAATCCTGCAGCACAGCAAAGTGTTTTTATATCCCTGTTCATGCATCCGTCTCTGTGTTCTACTCCGAAGAAGCTTCACTCTTCTATGAGAAGAGTACAAAGTATTATTATTAGTCCTTTGTTGCACTCATTGCAAGCTCATTGTAATTTATTTTAAATATCTTAAAGATGGGTTCAAAATGAAAAAAAATCAGATGGTTTCGAGTAATCCAAAAAACAAGATTCTTCATGAAAAAAATCCACTTTCTTGTGTCAGGACATCAAGTAGATAAAGTATGCATAGATAACGGGATTACCTGACAATCCGATATCAGCCAGCACTGCCTTCTTACGGTCTTTGACGCTGCTGATCTGGGGGAAGTAGACATCCAAAGCCAGGAAGGCTATGCAGCAGAGGAAGGCCATGGAGCCCATAAAGACGCCATAATTACAGGCATTCTGGTTGCGGTTGAAGATGCAGTACTCCTCCACTTCGTTGGGACGGTTGATGTAGCCCTCGTTGGCGATGCAGCCGAAGATCACGATGGAGAAGAGCTGCAGAAGAGAGGAAGGGGTGGGACTGTGAGAAAAGAAATAAGGCAGCCCTTTGTAGCACATGGTGCTGTCGCAACCTTCGGACCATCAATAAACAGGATACAGTTCGAAAACATTTGGCGGGAGAGAGCTGTCTTTCATTATGTTCACGGTTAAGGGCAACACACAATGGCAGTGAATGGTGGCCCAAAAGACCCATGCCTACTGTTTTTAAGGCCACATACCAGCAGTGTCTTTACGCGGATACACCTGAAAACATTCAATTTACAGCGGTATTAAAACAATGAAAAGCAGCAATTTCTTACATCTGAGAAGCTGCAACTTGCAAAATAACAAATTACTGGCAATTGGCAACTGTAAAAAAGTTGCTGATTAATGAATTTTCAGCCGCAAGAAATCGACTTAACTTTTTAATTGTAATAAAAAGTATTTGATAAAAACTGAAAAACGTAATAAAAAATTACTAACAATTGTACCATTAAAAAGCGTGATTACAGTTTTATTGGCTTTATGTGTTGGTGGTGTTTTAATTTGTATGTGTTTGCAAAGACTATGTTTGAAGTCTGCTTGCCATGATCCCACTGTTTGTGTGTATAGTAAAAGTGTCTTTCCGTTCACTAATTCAACCCAACTGCTCAGTACTGTATTTGTAGAACAACACCTCCACCTGTTCTCCACTTACATGTTTTGTAGTAATTCATAAAAGCTCTTTCCAGCCCAAAAGACCACCTACTGTAGCCAGGCGGTATATTTAGACTGACCGGGTAATTTATGAATAACAAAATGCTTCAGCGTGACGCTCTCAGCTCATAATGTCACGACAGCCCTGCAGGGGAGTTTTATGAATAATCCCTCATGTCTTTTTCAAACAGTTTTGCTCACTGTGCCTTTGGGTTTTCCCTTCAAATATGGACTTTGACTGTGGAAAAATGAGCCTTTCTCCGCTACTCTGCAATTTAGTACGACAGCTACTGAGCACACTGATGTGAATAACACATTACTTAGTGAACACGTTATGTTATGTGAGTGAGGACATATAGGCTTTATCCAGCTGCGTGAAACTGGGAATGAATCATCTTTGCTGAGGATAACCAATAACTACATTTGTTGATTATTTTTTGATTCCAAATGTTTTTGCGCCCAAATGCCTGTGAAACGACAACTGATTACATTGTTTTGTATTACTGTCCTGAACTTATCCGTCGTGTTTTCTGTCCAGGGGCTGCAAATGCACTTCACCCAACTCTGGTGCAATTATTTGAATTGAAACAGTCTGAGTAAAATAAATGACCTCTTTATGGTTACTCTACCTTCTAGTTTTGTGCTTTCAACAATTCATACAAACTTTTTTTACACTGTGGCACAGGACAACACTCTGGTGACCTCCACTGTATTTTTATTTAATGTTTTAAACAACTCTACAGGTGATTTGCATTCCAGCATCATCTTTTCTCTAAATGCCTCATAAGTGATAATCTTGAATTTGTAGATGAAGTTTAAATGCACCTCAATCAGTCAATCAGCTCATCATCAGAGTAACTGCTGCTCACTATACTCTTTGCCGTACCTGTCTTCGGCTGAAGCTACTAGCTGCCGCCAGCTAGTTAGCTCAGTTAGCTGTGCAGCTAGTGGTAGCCATCCCAGTGAACATGGCAGAATCAGGCCCAAATGTTTTGACATTTTTTTTGACATTTTTATATTTACCTTCTTAACAAGTATTGTCTTTGCACCATAAGAAAAATATTCTGATAATAAAATGAAATAAAAAAAAAAAACTTTGATCACATATGTATCCTGCACCTGACCTGTGTAGGGACTTTACATGGACCAGCAAGCACGAGGAACGTGGACAGCCACAAAATGGAGTCAATCACACTGGAGGAGGAAGTTGCTATAATAGCATCAGATCCCTCGCTCCGTCACGCTCCTCTGCATTCCTCTCCTTTCATCCTCTCTTTAGTTTTTCTTCTCCTCTCCTGTCTGCCTTTGCCTTGAGGAGTGGCGACACAAAGGGCTACAAAATGGAGTCAATAACAGGAGCAGGTTACTAAGATACCATCTAATCCCTCATTCCTGCCCTCTCCTACAGTCAGCACGGCATTACAGCAAAAACCTTAAATATGAGACCACACACACATGCAAATGCCTATAGTGTTAGTATTCTCCCCACAGTGCAGTGTAGGACTTTGTACTCCAGTTGATAACAGATGATCAGATAACTCCATCCAAGTGACAAACCCTCAGGCCGAACCCCCAGGGAGCTGGTTCTGTCTGGAGAAGACCGAGGCTGAGTGTGTTTGTGAGGGTGTGTGGATTTTGCTGCGGTGAGTGATGGTTTCTGAATGTGTGTGTTTGTGTGATTGAGAGTAAAAGGCAGACAGAAAGGTAGAGGTGAACCTTGGATAGTTTACCCAGCTGTTGTGTCTCTGTTTATGTGACAGCGATACAAAGGGAGCGCACACAAAGGGCTGTACATCAGCCCAGACCATGAAGGCCAACAACCAGGGGCGTCAGTCACGACGGGGATTACAGGACAGTTTTTCTCCTCTGCTCTGTCCTTCTTTATTTGCTTTCAAGCCCTTCTTTCCACTGCCTGGCTCACATTTACAGCACGTTTTAGCTGCTGACGCCGATCACTCAACGTCTGAAGTGCCAGCCGAAGCAGAATATAAGTCTGTTAAATTTGCTTGACACAGACTTCATTATTCATTATTTCAAGAGATGTCTGAGATCTAATCCACTTGACTGTGTGAGGGGGGAAAGCTGAAATTTAAGTCACCTTGCTTTGAAAAGTGTTGCCTTTTGAGGTAATTCCCCATTGCTTTAACCCAGTTCTGGCCCAGTTAACACCAGTACATGTGCTACTGTACAACCCTGATTCCAAAAAAGTTTGAACGCTGTTTTGAAATATAAATAAAACAGAATGTACTCAATTGAAAACAGGACAAAGACAATATGTGTCATGTTTTACCTCATCGGCTTCATTGATTTTTGTAAATATCAGAATCAGAGTCAGAACACTTTTATTGATCTCCGAGGGGAAACTGGGTCAGTTGCAGCTCCCATTGACGAAAATGTAAATAAAATATATAGAAATATATATATATAGAAATAGGAAATAAGAAATGTTTTAGAGAATGTGTGCATATGTACACTATACAACAATATAAATCAAACATAAATAATAAACAATATAAAACATGTAAATGTAAATAAATAACAGCCATCTATATAGAATTATATCTGTTGTGCAACATTCTACATCAGGTAACAAAAATTATAGAATACTAGAATACTACTACTGCTAATACTAGTACTATAATAATACCAATACTAACAATACTAATAATATACAGTAAGTATATATATATATATAACACTAGGAAAGTTGTGGAACGCTACAAAAACACCTGTTCGGACATTTCAATGGTAAACAGGTTGATTGGTAACAGGTGATAGTATCATGATTGGGTATGAAAGGAGCATCCTGGAAAGACTCAGTCGAAGGAAGCAAGGATGGAGCGAGGTTCACCACTTTGAGAACACATGGCTGTATAAAGGAGATTAATAAATGGACTCAGGAACACTTGCAAAGCCACGGTTCGTAAACACAGTCTGTTTGCAAATGATTTCACTCTGTTTTTATTTATGTTTTATTCAGAGTCCTTACTTTTTTGGAATCTAGATTGTATTTGTACCTCTAAGAGTGTGTATATCAGAACATAGAAACCTGGCTCAAACTGATGTGGATTTTACATCCATTTGCAATCTACGAGCTGTAAAAGATAACAAATAATTGTATGTATATATAAAAAAAGACAAATAATAATAAAAAATTAAAAATTAAAAATGATGTTTTAGGCATCTTTAGCGATGATTTAAAGGCCCCAGGAAAAGCTAATGAGACGCTGTGTTTGTGCCTCTTTGGATCGTTATGCTGGTTGGTCCACCACATTGGTAATATCTCAACAACTCAACTATTGCATGAATTGCTATGAAATTTTGTATCAGCATTGATGTTCCCTTAAGGGTAACTTAAAGGTTACTTAAAATACCTATAATTCCCTGACTTCACCTAGTGTCATCATCATCAAAAAAAACAAACCTAAATTTGAACACATTTCTATTCGGTTTATGACTAAATATATGCAAAACTAATCACATTCCCACTAGCCTCTGCTGCAACTAAATATCAGGTTGTTAGCATTGTTATTGTGAGCAGGTTAACATGTTTACATGAGCATTTGGCTCAAACCGCCAATGTGCCTGAATACAGCTTCAGAGAGCTGCTGGCATGGCTGCAAGCTCCGAGTCTTGTTTAATATTTTATTGGTAAAAACAAAAAATGTAGTCCAGGCTGGAGTCCTCTTCCCTAAAATTATTTGCCATTGGAAATTAGAGGGATAATGTTATGTTAATAAGGAATATTATCAATATGATTTCAAATGTAATATAAAAACCAAGTCACCAAGGCACATAAACCTCAAGAAGACTTTGGAACTGTAAACATACAGTTTTTAAGGGGAATGAGTGACCAAGTCTTTGTGGTTATGTATCACAATGCAAAAAAACTGCTACGTTAGCAGGTTTTTGTAACTTACATGTTTGGCTTGTTAGCCTCAATGGCTGAAATGTTTCTCTAAAGGCAGTCAGGCATTTTTTTGTAGCTCTCTTGAGGAATCCCAGTCTGAAATTGCTGTTAAAATGCCTGATGACTAACTTGTATCAATCAGCAATAACACAAGTGATGGTATGTTGGCGATTTTGTGCTCATGAGGCTGCTTTCTGCATCATGCAGAGAGGAAACATGAGCTGGCATTTGGCGTCTTGATGTCAAACTGGAACACTTTGTTAGCAAGCATGCGCAACCTTTCTGTGTCCCTCGCCCTCCCTCCATCCCTTTCCTGCCTCTTCGCTCTATGGTCCGGCGTTAACCTCACACACTGCTCTCTCCAAGGAAGGAAGGGTGTGTGGAGGAGGACAGTAGCATCTCAATCGGCCCTCCACACCTGCAGCCTTTTTCATTAAGGAGAGAGATGATGAAGAGGTGGAGGAAGGAGAAGGGGACGAGCGGAGGGAAGCGTTGGGGGCAGAAGGGGTATGGAGGCGGTGCTATTTTTAGACCGGCTGCATCACTGCTCCCTCCCTCCCTCTCGTCTTCACTCATTACTGGCCCTGCCTCTGCCCACGAGCATTCTTGAGAAAAATGAGCATGCTCGCCACTGACACACACACACAACCATACACAGCTCAGGCACGCACAGTTTGTCCACTGCTTCACGTGGCCGCCCTTCTTTAAGATTCACATCAGAAAACACACATGCACAAAAACACACACACACACGCAATCACATGATGTCGGTGGGATGTCAGAATGTTCTGCTTGCTCAGAATAGTCACACAGTAAACCGATGCTAAAGATGCATAAACTAGGAAGAAAAGTGGTCTGTGCATTTATTTTACTTGCTTACTTCTCTTGCCTCCTTAGAAATACTTCTATATTTTCCTTTCAGCTTATTTCCCTGCTTACCACAGACAGGTTGGTGGCTCTGGGTGTGAAACATAGGGGAACTGTACTGCATTATTATTCATAAATATTGTTGCATTGGCGTGATGTGGCCAATGAAACCCTCTCTCCACCACGGTTCACTGATGCAGGCATCCGTTGTGCTTACAGGGCCAAAGGGCAAATGTGTGGGAGCTTGAATACTTTTAAATGTGTTAGGCAATGTAGAGAACGATCTATATCAGCACTGCCAGCGCTGTCAAAAACTGTAATAGATGCCAAAGTATGAACCATAAATGTAAAAAGGTACTTTTTCTTTACCAAACTGAAGTGAACTAACTAAATTGGATGGATTCCCCAAGCGATTTCCATGACATTTTCTGGATGTCACCAAACAGATGTGGAGAATAATGAACTGGCCCATGAAATCATTTCTTAGAAACCCCCGTTGTTACCCAAAATGTTCCAGTCTCGAGACCTTCAGAGTGAACCGGACCGCTCATGGAATTCAGCTCATCTCTGTCATCCTCATGTTTCTC